>NC_057804.1:555491622-556091622 GCF_018294505.1 Triticum aestivum
ACTAGTTTATTTTTAGTAAATGCTTAGTTGAACTTGTTGAATTAATATATAGAACTAGTTTATTTTTAGTAAGTAAATGCTTAGTTCAACTAGTTGAATTAATATATAGAACTACTTTATTTTAGTATATGCTTAGTTTGAACTAGTTGAATTAATATAACTAGTTTATTTTTAGTAAATGTTTAGTTGAACTAGTTGAATTAATATATATAGAGAACTAGTTTATTTTTAGTAAATGTTTAGTTGAACTAGTTGAATTAATATATAGAACTACTTTATTTTAGTATATGCTTAGTTTGAATTAATATAACTAGTTTATTTTAGTAAATGCTTAGTTGAATTACTAGAAGTAGTTGAATTAATTGAATTAGTAAGTGATTAATGTTTCGCCTAATATGAACATAGGAAATGTCGTCTGACGACGGAAAAAATTTCATTATGTGCGATTACTGTGAAGACCAGCATGGCCAGTGCGATAGAAATTTCCTTGTTGATGGTAGGCGATTCAGCATCAAGCTGGATGAGACTTTCGAATTCGATATAGTAAGTCACAACGACAAAGTCTGTTTTCGTAATTAAGAATGACTTATATATGCTTCATTTGCCTGACTTATAATTTTTAATTTTCACTATTCTACTAGCGCATCCCGTGCCATGCAAGAATTTTTGTCCTGGATAAGATAGGTTTCAAAGATATGGAAACTATGGAGGTAAAGAGAGCTTACCTGAAAACTGAGCATGATGGTTATACTTTCAACGTCAAAGTATACAATACACACACGTACACATATTTTGAATGCAAAACTTGGCAAGCACTATGCAAGGCTTATGCAGCCTGGTATGGTTATCACCTTTGATATTCGTCCGGAAGATGATATTGAAGGTAATAGAGACATATGGGTCGATGTGCAGACGCCTCCAGTTCTACCATTATGTGAGTTCTTTTCATCTATATTTTTGTCTTTGATATTGCTTATTCAAAAATAACTGACAAGTAATTTCTATTGACAGCTTATCTCCATTCAACCAAACATGTCCGGCGCTTGGTAGACAGGACCTACTACTGTCCCGGAGCTGAACTAAACTGCGAGGAAATAAGTCATTATGTTTCATGGCTTGAGGATCTTCATACTGTCAAGACAAATTTTCTTCCTGCACTTAGAAATGTTAGTACTCAAAACGTGCGACCAATAGTGATGGTATTGAACTACGGTCACATCTATTTAGGAATGATGGTAAGATATTTACTATTTGTCCTCAGTGCATATTTTGCATACATATTTTTTTTGCTAAACTTTCATTGCTAAGTATATTAATTAAGTACTATACGATGTTCCTCAACAGGGACTCCCGATGACAGTTGTGCCTCAGGGGATCGAGACTAAAGGTCAGATGTCAATTGTTAGCTTAGGGCCAAGATATCCTGCATTGCACATGAATGCATTCAAGATTTCTAGAAGCGATGAATGCTTAATAGTGAAAGATTGGAGGAAAATTATTAATGATCGCAGAGAAGTACTAGGGGGCAGCAATGAGAAGCGCAACCCATGATTAGGAGACAGGTTCATCGGCATGCTCCAGTATGATCAATCAGGAGAGCTATACATGTTCTATGATATTTTACCAGAGAGAGAGTAGCTAGCAGGAGTGATTAGCTAGTTCTTCATGCTGCTCTTAATTAGTACTTGTCCTTTCATGTCCGTGTTCTTCGTTCTGAACTTAAGTGATTTGCTTTTGTGGTGTTATATATGAACGCTTATATCATGATAATCATGTTGAACTCGATGATTGGTTCTACTAGAAATTCTATTTATATATATATATATATATATATATATATATATGCATAATGTGTACAATGTGTAGTATCGTAAAATACCAGCAAACGAAAAAGAATTAAAATGGAAACACAAAATTAAACGAAAAAGAAATCATAAAACTAAAACCCCCCCAAACCTTATAGTACCGGTTGGTCTTACCAACCGGTACTAAAGGGCTCCAGGCCCCCGAAGCTGGCTCGTGCCACGTGGTTGCCCTTTAGCACCGGTTCGTGCTGAACCGGTACTAAAGGGGGGGGCTTTAGTGCCCACACTTTAGTGTCGGTTATGGAACCGGCACTAAAGGGCCTTACGAACCGGTGCTATTGCCCGGTTCTGCACTAGTGTATGAAAGTACTGTGCGACAGAAAGCGTTCGAAAAACCGAAACAAAATTCTGGGACAATCCGACCCTGAATACAATCCTAGTCCGAAACAAAAGGGCGCATTATCGCCAGGCACCTGGGCCAAACAGCAAAAAACAGAAACCCTCTATAGGGTATGGAACCGTACTGGAGGGATGGCTCAATGGACCCTGTAAAATTCATAGTACAGAGGAAGTCACACCAACTCATAGCCTTAGAGCATGTTGGATACTCCAGCAGGTGGCCAGAAGTGGCGAGGAGCTTCTAACTCCAGAATCCGCAGAGCACCCCAGAAACGCCAGAACGGTGTCAACAATCTTCGAGACTTTCACATCAAACAATGCAAGGAAACGAACGCTCCGCGGCATTAGCGAAGTCTACCAAGTAGCGACAATAAACCAATGGAGTGATACGGCTATTACCTTTAATGCCAGTGACGAACCTAAATTTCGGACAGCCCGAGCACCAGCCGCACTGGTCCTTAGTCCGATAGTGGACGGCTTCCGGCTTACAAAGGTACTCATGGACGATGGCAGCGGATTGAACCTCATCTATGATGAAACCCTGCGAAAAATGGAAATAGACTGGAGCTGCATTGAGCAAAGCAACACAACCTTTAGAGGAATAATCCCCAGCCGGGAAGCGTGCTGTTCAGGGAAAATCACACTAGATGTGGTGTTCGGCACGCCGGATAATTACAGATCCGAGGAGGTTACATTTCAAGTGGCCCCATTCAGCAGCGGATACCATGCTCTGTTAGGGAGAGAAGCATTCACAATTTTTCAAGCTATACCCCATTACGGGTACATGAAGCTCAAAATGCCCGAAGCCAATGGAATCATCACTCTTGCTAGTGATCCGGACACATCGTTCCGCGCCGAAAACAAGACAGCCGCACTGGCCCTCGAGGCATCCGAAGCCCTAGCGGTCGAGGAACTAACTGTGTTGGGCTCCACGGTGGACAGGGATGACGTGATACTCGACAAAAGATCCAAGTCCACCTCCTTCAAGCCGGCAGATGAAACAGTCAAGTTCCAAGTCCATCCAATGGACACTACAAAAACAACCTCCATCGGGGCACATCTAAACCCTGATGTAGACGCCGCACTCAGAGAATTCCTACGAGAAAATTGGGACATTTTTGCCTGGCACCCTTCAGACATGCCAGGAATCCCACGCAGGCTGGCCGAGCACAACCTGAACATCCTAAAAGGATTCAAGCCCGTTAAACAGACTATTTGGCGTTTCTTCGAACCCAAGAGATAAGCCATGGGAGAAGAGCTAGCCAAACTACTGGAAGCCGGATTCATCAGAGATATAAAACATCCGGACTGGCTAGCAAACCTAGTGATGGTACCAAAGAAGGACAAATCCTGGCGCCTATGCGTCGATTTCAAAGACCTAAATAAGGCCTGCCCAAAGGATCCCTTCCCCCTCCCCCGCATTGGTCAAATCATCGATGCCACTGCAGGACACGATTCATTGTGTTTCCTCGATGCCTACTCTGGCTACCACCAAATCAAGATGGCAGAGCCAGATCAAGCCGCAACGGCATTCATCACCACATACGGCCCACTTTGCTTCAACACAATGCCCTTCAGGCTCAAAAACGCCGGCGCAACATATCAGCGCATGATTTAGACATGTCTGGCCAACCAGATCGGCAAAATGGTTGAAGCGTACGTGGATGACGTGATCGTCAAAACCAAACACGTCGAAACTCTAATAGACGACTTGAGGCTCACGTTCGATGATCTCCGAACATATGACATTAGGCTTAACCCGAAAAAATGCGTTTTCGGCGTACCAGCCGGAAACCTCTTGGGCTTCATTGTATCCGGTAGAGGAATTGAAGCTAACCCAGCCAAGATCCGAGCTCTTTCACAATTGGATATTCCAAAAGATCTCAAGCAAATACAAAAATTGACTGGATGCTTGGCGGCTCTAAGCCGCTTCATCTCCCGCTTGGGGGAAAAGGCATTACCCCTTTACCGCCTCCTCCGGCGCACTGAACACTTCAAGTGGACGGATGCCGCCACGGCCAGACTCGAAGAAATAAAAGCCATACTGGCAACAAACCCTGTCCTAGCCGCGCCGAACATCGGAGAACCAATGTTGTTATACATCACGGCAACTCACCAAGTTGTAAGCGCAGTCCTCGTCATCGAACGAGAAACGGACGGACACAAATTCCTTGTCCAGAAACCAGTGTACTACGTGTCCACTGTCCTCACTCCATGCAAGTCCCGGTACCCGCATTACCAAAAAATAGCATACGCCGTGTTCATGGCATCTCGGAAGCTATGACACTACTTTCAAGAGTGTTCGATAACAACAGCCTCTGAAGTACCTCTTAACGATATCATAAACAACCGCGATGCAACAGGTCGGATTGCCAAATGGGCCGTTGAGCTCCTCCCGTTCTACACAACATATAAGCCACGGCGAGCCATCAAGTCGCAAGCCTTGGCCGACTTTGTCGCCGAATGGACTGGAGCCGAACTCCCTAAAGAGTACGACACATATTCCAACTGGACCATGCACTTTGACGGCTCCAAAATGCTGGCGGGTCTGGGGGCTGGCGTCGTCCTGACGTCCCCAACAGGAGATACAGTCTCCAACAACGCAGCCGAATACGAGGCCCTTCTACATGGCCTCAGGATGGCAGTCTCCATGTGCATTCAACGCCTAGAGGTGCGTGGGGATTCGAACCTCGCGATATCCCAAATAAACGGAGACTTTGACGGCAAAGATCCGAAAATGGCAGCTTACCGCAACGCCGTCCTAAACATGTCAGCTCGGTTCGAAGGGCTGGAATTCCACCATATAGCCCGGGAAAATAATCAGGTAGCAGACATCCTAGCATGCATCGGCGCAAAGCGTGATGCAGTCCCCCCCCAACATTTTCCTGGAAAGGCTATTTAAGCCATCCGTACAGTGGGAAGGGGAATCCGGAATTAACAACCCAGACCAGGCCGCATCACCTGACCCCGAACACCCTGACACAACGGAAGACTCTGTCAATGAAGTCACACCCTCAGCCCACGTAATAATGGCAGTAATTGCCCCGTGGACAAAACCATTCTTAGCCTACTTAACTAGGCAGGAACTCCCTGTGGACCAAAATGAGGCACGCTGCATAGTGCGGCAATCTAAAGCCTATAAAGTCCACGAAGGAGAGCTTTATAAGAAAAGCACCACCGGAGTCCTTCAAAGGTGTATCTCCGAAGAGGAAGGGCAGAACCTTCTGGCGGAAATTCACGCCGGACTCAGCGGGCACCACGCCGCAGCCCGGGCCCTTGTAAGCAAGGCCTTCCGTACCGGATTTTATTGGCTGACGGCCCGGGCAGACGCTCAGGACTTAGTCCAGCGATGCGTCGGTTGCTAATTATTCGCTAATCAAAGCCACATGTCGCCTACCTCCCTACAAACCATACCCATCACCTGGCCTTTTGCGGTCTGGGGGCTTGACATGGTTGGACCCCTTAAAGGAGGAACCCACAAGCAGAAATACCTACTGGTCATGGTGGATAAATTCACCAAATGGATAGAGGCCAAGCCTGTAAAGACGGCCGAATCCGGACCGGTGATAGACTTCATATCTAGGGTTGTACACCATTACAGCGTCCCCCACATCATCATCACTGAGAACGGCACAAACTTTACGGCCGACGAAGTTAAACTCTGGTGCAAAAACATGGGCATTAAGCTCGACTACGCTTCAGTCTATCACCCACAAACTAACGGTCAAGTCGAGCGAGCCAACGGTCTCATCATGGGCGGCATCAAACCCAGACTAGTGCGATCCCTCAAGGAATCTAACTCACACTAGGTAGAGGAGCTTGACTCCGTACTCTGGGGGCTGCGGACCACGCCGAATCGCACTACCGGATTCCCACCATTTTTTATGGTATACGGCGCAGAGGCAGACCTGCCCTGCGACATAATTCATGACTCACCTTGCGTGCGCATGTACGAAGAAAGAGAAGCCGAGCTTGATCGGTAGGACAGCTTGGACGCATTGGAGGAGGAGCACGACGTGGCAAAAGCCCGTTCCGCATTCTATCAACAGCAGGCTCAAAGATATCAAAGCAGAGAAGTACGGACCAAAACTTATAACGTTGGCGAACTAGTTCTATGCCTGCCGGACAAGAAAAAGGACAAACTCAAGACCAAATGGGAGGGTCCCTTCATAATCGACCAAGTCCTGACTGGTGGAGCGTACCGTCTGCGAAACGCATCGGACAACCGACTCGAGCTGAACCCATGGAACGCAGCACGCCTACGAAGATTCTACGCCTAGCGCCGGACTCTGTATTCGTCTCCTTCCTCTGTCCCTTTTTTTATTTTAAATTAGCTGCCTGGTATTTCTCTCCTTCTCCCCCCTTTTTCTCCCAAGCCTTTAGGGGCTTGCCTGCGCGTTGTTCGCACATACTTGACATGCCACCCGCGCTCATTATACCTGGGGGCTTCTTTATCAGAAGTTTATATAAATGGGCCTCAGGCCCAAAACATGTGTGACACTTCCGCATGAACCTTTTATACACCATTATATGCATCGATATGACTTAGTTTTGGCCAAGCTGGGTTGCCTGGCTCCTGTGCTTACCCCTACGTTCCCGTTTGTTCGGCTAGGTGGTAAAGGGAGCACCTCTGCGATTATTACTGCCGGGTCAGCCAGATGTGTACCTCAGACTGGGTGAAGCCGAAAGCTAGCGTTCTTAAGAGAATATTCGGTCGGTGGACTAAAAAATGATTTTTCTCGTTTATTTATCTGCCCCCAGATGTTGTTCTGCTTTCTTTTCGCAGTCCGAACATGCACTTTAGGGCATGCCTCCCAGGGAAAGGAACCCCTAACGGAACTATTCTCCCTGGAAGATGTTTCTTACTAACCATGTAATATAACATAACTAGTTGGGCACTTGTCTGCTAAAGCACTTATGACCCCTATGCCTGGTCTCCATGCATGCCCCGGTTCTTATATAACCGAGAGGGCATTCGGACACACTCTAGACTATCGGGTCCAGAGGTTGAAGCGAAAAGGTCCACAATGACTACAATCCGGCTAGACGGCATTTCACATGTCATTTTAAATTACATAGCCAATTTGACTAGGCATATTCTTCTTCAATACCATCCAACAGGCTATCTAATTTACAGTCCTGTTGGGAATACTTGGCAGCCAGCTCTAGCTGGCCATACACTAAACTGACAGAGATCTCCTTCCCGTCGGTCCCCACAGGGCTGACCTCGGCCATGTGGTTTGGGTCAGCCTTCATGTACCGAGTCTTCACCATGGCCCAGGCCTCCCGGGCACCTTGACGGCAGGCCGATATCTTCCATAACCAGAAGCGCTGTCGCACTCCCTTCAGCTTCTCTGCAAGCTCTCCAAGGCCTTCGGGCATGGAGGGGGATGGCCACTGTCAGTGTCAAAACTGGCGGATCTTGGGTAGGGGGTCCCAAACTGTGCGTCTAGGCGGATGGTAACAGGAGACAAGGGACACGATGTTTTACCCAGGTTCGGGCCCTCTTGATGGAGGTAAAACCCTACGTCCTGCTTGATTAATATTGATGATGTGTGTTACAAGAGTAGATCTACCACGAGATCAAGGAGGCTAAACCCTAGAAGCTAGCCTATGGTATGATTGTTGTTCGTCCTACGGACTAAAGCCATCCGGTTTATATAGACACCGGAGAGGGATAGGGTTACACAGAGTCGGTTACAATGGTAGGAGATCTACATATCCGTATCGCCAAGCTTGCCTTCCACGCCAAGGAAAGTCCCATCCGGACACGGGACAAAGTCTTCAATCTTGTATCTTCATAGTCTAGGAGTCCGGCCGATGATGATAGTTCGACTATCCGGACACCCCTAGTCCAGGACTCCCTCAGTAGCCCCTGAACTAGGCTTCAATGACGACGAGTCCGGTGCGCATATTGTCTTCGGCATTGCAAGGCGGGTTCCTTCTCCGAATAATTTATAGAAGATTGTGAACACCAGGATAGTGTCCGGCTCTGCAAAATAAATTCCACGTACCACCGTAGAGAGAATAATATTACACAAGTTCAATCTGCTGACGTATTTTGTGGCGTGACATCACACCACTACCAAGCCTTTACTAGAATTGTTTTTATCGTACCACCTAAGTGCGTTTAGCGAAGCGGTTTCCTTGGCACGTCTTGTCGAAGCAGAGACCGTGTTCCCCTTATTCCGGGATTCCCATCAATACGGACGTGGGTAACCCAACCGCACCATTGATTGAGGCGCTTGGGAGATAAGCGAGTTTTATCAGGCTGGTGGGGACACATGTTTTTGTCCGCCCATAAAAGGGGATAAAGATCCAACCCTTTTACTTGCGCCTTCTTCCTCCTTGGCTTATCCATCTCCACGAACTTGAGCTCCAGCGCCCAAGTCCGCACATCTCACCTCAACCTTCTCCAACTATGTCCGGAGCGGGAGGCAAGTGGATGGCCTCCTCCGTCACGGAGGGGCACATCCAGAAGCTGCGCATCGCCGGATATTTGTCCAGCAACATCGCGCACTGGCTCCCCAATGAGGGAGAGCTCATCCCCACCCCCAGGCCCCATGAGAGGGTAGTATTTCTTCCCCATTTCCTCCGCGGACTGGGCTTCCCACTCCATCCCTTTGTCCGGGGGCTCATGTTCTACTATGGCCTGGATTTCCATGATCTGTCCCAGAATTTCATCCTCAACATCTCGGCGTTCATCGTCGTGTGTGAGGCCTTCCTCTGCATCCAGCCCCACTTTGGCTTGTGGCTCAAGACCTTCAGTATCAAGCCAAAGGTTGTGAAGGGCAGTCAAGCGGAGTGCGGAGGCGCCATGGTGGGCAGGATGTCCCACGTTACTTGGCTTGAGGGCACTTTCGTGGAAACCATTAAGGGGTGGCAATCGGGGTGGTTCTACATCACCGAGCCGCGTGACCCGGAATGGGCAGCGGCCCCCGAATTCAGATCTGGCATCCCCACACGGCTCACCTCCTGGAAAGAAGCGGCCGGTCATGGGGTGATTCGGAGGAGCTGACCGGACTCCAAGCCTGCATCCAAAAGCTAGTGGACAAGAAGCTCAAGCTTGTCAAAGTAGTCCAGGTCATGCTCATCCGCCGGATTCTCCCGTGCCAACGACGGGGCTTCAATATGTGGGAGTTCGATCCGGCGCAGAACCAGACTTTGAGCGGGATCTTCGACACTACATACGAAGATGTCTGGAGGGTGCTGTTTAAGGGTGCCGAGGCCCCCGCATCTGCTACCGAAGATCGCGGATTCAGCTCGCAGCGTCCAGCTGACGAGGTAAGTGATTTTGCCCTTTATGGGATGCTTGTTTTCCATAGTTTGACTCTATGCAAGATCTAAACTCCCTCTCCTTTGACAGGACTGGCTGGAGAAGGCTGAACAGACTATCTGTCCGGCCCCATTACCAGAGGACCCAGCGGACGCCCGCTTAACGGGGCTGCTGGCTTCGGCACCCCACGTGGTGCCGGAGAAGAAGGCCAAGAAGAAGGCCACGGGCACTCGGAAGAGTTCCCGTTTTCAGGTGTTATCGGATGATGACTCCGAGGCAGACTCCTCCCACAAAGGCGAGGAGGAGAAGAAGAAAGCCTCTCCACCAGCAGGGGGAGGCAAGAAAAGGAAGGCCTCCCCAACGAGGGAGGCCGAAGGGTCCAAGAAGGGAAGGACTCTTCCCCCGGACTGCTCTGCCAACACCGGCGACGACGACGAGGATTGGCCCCCAAGGGCCAAGCCCCTGGCGAGATCGTAAGTATCCGGACTCCCGAATAACTTCATGATTTTTCTTTTCGCCACATGGTGTCTTTCTAATGTCGCATACAACCCTGCAGTCCGCCCAAGGATGATCTTCCCGCTTCGTCGAGCGGGTCCTTGGGTGCGTCGGATATGGATTCCCTTCCGGCCGCCTCCACCCCCCGTGATGCGGACGATGCCGAGGTGGGATCCCGGGAAGGGACCTACCAGGAGGAGGAGGCCCCGGAGGTGTCGCAGAACAACCTCCCGGACTTTGCACCGGAACCCATAGTGGCTCCAGAGTCCGGCAGGCGGCCCCTTCGTAAGAAGGGCAAGACCGTGACGCCGGCAGCCTCCGTCCAACCGGAGGCGCCAGATAGCTTGCTGGAGGCACTCAATGGCGCCTCCATCAAAGAGGAACACCGCACTGTTATGAGTGCGGTGATTCAGAAGGTTCAGCTCGCCAAGAGCGGGCTGACCGAAGCCTGCAGCAACCTTCTAGTAGGCTTTGAGGTAAGAATTTCGATAGATGTAAAATAGTACCGCATAGACAGTAGCCCCTGATGCTCGATTCGGTGTTCGGAAAGAAAAGCCAGACTAAGGATCTAAAAAGATATACACATGAGTTATAAAAAATATGTCAATATGGGATTGCAGGCTGTGCTGCTGACCTCTGCCGCACTAACTGCGGAGGTCAATACTTTGAAGAAAAGCCTCGAGCGGTCCAAGAACGATCTCGGCCGTGCCAAGAAGCAGCTCGAGGACAATGAAGGTGAGTAACACCTTATTAAAAATGTACCTTATAGAAAAGGATTTTGGTTGCAAGAAGAATGACAAGGATAACGTGGGTATTGCAGGGGCCACAAGCGAGGTGGCGACCCTTAAGGAGGCGTTGTCCGCGGCCAAACATAATGCGGCCGCGGAACGCACCGAGCGAGAGAGGCAGGAGGCGCGGGTGGCGGAGGTACGGCAAGAGCTCTAGGCTCTCTTGGAAAAACACGAGAGTTTGGAGCGTGACTCGAAGACTCGAGAGTCCGAGCTTGCAGCGGCTCTTGAGAGTGCCCAAGCCGCTAAGGCAGAACCCTATAAGGCCCTCCAGGAAGTCGAGGCATTGAAGAAAATACCGACGGGTAAGGCATTTTTCATGCAAAGTAAGCCTGTGAGTGTGAATTACCTATCACTTACCCGAATTCAGAGCTCTCCAGGAGCGTTCGCAGATCTGCCCCGCAGCGTGTCCGATGCTGCCGCTTTCTACAGGGCCGAGGAGGGGAGCTCGACGGAGAAGGTCTTCTGGTCTCAGTATGCTGAGGCCGGACATCCGGTGCCCCTTAGTGACCAGCTGAAGCAGCTGGTCGAGCTCCACAAGGTGGCCGAATAGGCCATGAAGGGCCTCATAGTTCGGCTATGGCCTAAGGAGGCCATGCCTGGGAGCTACTTCGGCCTGGTGCGGTGGCTGGTGGATGCGTATCCATGGGTTGAAGTCATCAAGCACTCCGCTTGTATTGAAGGTGCCCGTCGGGCCCTTGCCTGCGCAAAGGTGCACTGGGGCAAGATGGATGCTCAGAAGCTTGTGACAGACGCACCACCGCAGGGCAAGGAGCATCGCACGCCCGAGATGTATAATAAGAGTGTCCTGAAGGGTGCCCGCATTATTGCGGGTGAGTGCTCCAAAGATGTAATTTTTGAGTAGACTCGCATTTTGTTATCCTGTGCGCTGAAAACTTAGTTCATATGCACTAAGCAATGCTTGTTAATTTAAAATATTACCTTTTGTGCGGCTGTTTATCAAATCTGAGAGATGGCAAGTCGTCGGCTTCAGCCCCCATGCCACTAGTGCTGGGGTGTTCGGGATAAATTTGAGCACTCTTGTTCCCATTTTTGGGTCCATCTAGGGAGGCACTCAACACAACGAATAAGGCAATTGGACTTATAATGCTTGAACACTCTCACTTAGCCATAGAATTCTATAATTTTAAATTTCGGCGAAGCCCCTAGTATTCGGAAGGCCGAATTTGGGGCGCTATCCACACCTGGGCCGGACAAAGCCGGCTCCTCGCTCTAAGCGGCATAAGTCTTTACGGACTCGCAAAAAACCTCTCAAACAGCGACCAGCTCTTGCCTCATCATGACGGTCAGTTTTAGCTTTCTCCACTGAGGCGCTCGCCCAGCTCAACTAGGGCGCAATCGCAGTGGTTCTCCTAGTGCTACCTTAGCCGATACAACGGAACGTAAGGTACCAAAACATGGGAGTCGGGCAAACCCAACTATTGGCCCAAGACATGATTCGGAGCCGATGCATATAATGCTATAAGTTCGGGGTGCCGCACTTGTGAAAGTGTTCGGACTTATCACACCGTGATGCGGGAAACACATGCCCCTGGTGTATTTAGCCGTACCAAAATGTACGGATGCAACATGTCATAAATGAACATATGTATAAGAAAGAAATGCAATTGGAAGCAAAAAGGTGCTGCATTACTTATTCAAGAAAAACTGCTGTGAATGCAGAACGATACAAATGGTGCGATAAGCAAGGGATGGGACTATTAAACATGTCCCCCTCCAGGGGTAGGCTGCGGAATGGTGTATAAAATAGATTTAATGCTCGTAATGGAGACCACCTGGATATTCGTTGTAGCCTTTCTCCTTCCCTGGCTGTTGCATCGTGAGTTCGGCAGGTCTGCTGCCGGACAGGGCCTCTGACGAACGGAGTCCTATGGGTAAAAATAAAAAGGAAAAAGAAAAAAAAAGAACGACACACTTGAGAGCCCCTGGTGTGGTTGAGCCGCATTCTGGGCCTATTGTGGTCGTGCCCCTCTCCCCATCCCATGGTGTCTCCAAAGCGTAATGGTGTACGTGAAGGACCTGTCTTGACGTTTTGCAGGGACTAGGGTTGGGGACGCACTGCTACGCGTGCTCGGAACGTGCCAGGTGATCTTGTTGTAGGTTACTCCGGGCGCATTTAGCCGTGTCCGGTCGCTTAATGGCCGGACTCGAGAATTGCCTTAAGAGGCTGCACTGTACTTCTGCCGCGAGAGCCGCTGTATGTTCCTCCGTTCAGAGAGAGCGTTCAGTGTTTCCGTTGACCGTGATGACTCCTCGAGGGCCTGACATCTTGAGCTTGAGGTATGCGTAGTGCGGCACCGCGTTGAACTTTGCAAACATGGTACGTCCGAGCAGAGCATGATAGCCGCTGCGGAACGGAACTATGTCGAAGATTAACTCCTCGCTTCGGAAGTTATCCGGGGATCCGAAGACCACTTCCAGTGTAACTGAGTCTGTACAATTGGCTTCTACACCTGGTATGACGCCTTTAAAGGTCGTCTTGGTAGGTTTAATCCTTGAGGGGTCTATGCCCATTTTGTGCATTGTATCCTGATAAAGCAGATTCAGGCTGCTGCCGCCGTCCATCAGGACTCTGGTGAGGTGAAATCCATCGACGATTGGGTCTAAAACCAATGCGGCGAATCCGCCGTGGCGGATGCTAGTGGGGTGGTCCCTTCGGTCAAAAGTGATCGGGCGGGAGGACCATGGATTGAACTTCGGGGCAACTGGCTCCATCGCGTATACATCCCTGAGTGCACGCTTCCGCTCCCTTTTGGGTATGTGTGTTGCGTATATCATGTTCACCGTCCGCACCTGTGGGGGGAAACCCTTCTGTCCTCTATTGTTTGGCGGTCGGGTCTCTTCCTCATCATCGCTATGCAGCCCCTTCTCATTGTTTTCGGCAATTAACTTGCCTGCCTGCTTGAATACCCAACAGTCCCTGTTGGTGTGGTTGGCTGGCTTTTCAGGGGTGCCGTGTATCTGGCACGAGCAGTTGAGTATTCGGTCCAAATTGGACGGACCCGGAGTAGTTCTTTTGAATGACTTTTTCCGCTGACCGGGTTTAGAGCCTCTGAATCCGGCATTGACTGTCGTATCTTCACTATTATCGCTGTTAATGCGGCATTTGTTTTTGTTGCGACGCGACCTGCCATTACGGTCCTTGATATCCGGACTGCCAGAATTGATAGCCTGGACGACGCCTTGCATCGCCTGCCAAACTCGTTCGTGCAGTTGCAACAACTCGGGAAGAAGGTCCCCCGCTGAACCGGGCATTTCCTCCGCAGGACAACCTGTCAACATATCTACAGACATAGCTCTGTCAATCGACTTCCTCGCTGAACTCTTTTTTCGAAGATTCATTCAAGCACTTACTAAAAATGCCGCGTCGAAGTCGTCGATTCTCCTTTACGGAATCAGACAGCTGAGCACGAACATCCTTTAGTTCCTCGCCCAGCTAGGTATTGGCGTCTTGAAGCTTGTTCTTCTCTAGCCTCACCCTCGTCAGCACACTCTCGTCGGCCTTTAACTGGCGTAGGAGTTGTTGCTTGTCCGGATTCACTCCGGCCCCATCTACACTATTATTGTCAGAATCGCACACATGCCGCACTTCACAACAAAATTATCTTTCGAAGCATATTTACTTGAGGGGGTCCCCTTGGCATTCTCTGAAGCGGCCAGTGCGGCCTCAAGTTGGGCCTTGCACCCTTCCAGCTCCTGGGACAGTTGCGTATTCTTTTTTGTAAGATCCTCCATAACATATGATCCTTAAATCAGTTATCTTAACTGTTTCAAGTCTCGGGGGCTACTGACATATATAACCATCAGATTTACTCACCCATATGTCTATCGCATACTGCTCTGTGGCTTTGGCTAGACCATTTTGAGCGGCACGGAGGTACGCATCTCCCGTATTAAAGGTGTCCAACGCCTCTTGGGAGAAGCATGCGTCACGAAGAACAGCCCGACGACGCCTATGGTTCATGGCACTCTCCACCTCTGAATTGGTGGCAGATAGCCCATCTGCGTCCTCTGTCGGAGGAGCGTCCGGCGCGCGCCCCGTGTTCGCCTCTACTTCCGGACCCGGCCTTGAAGCCTGGCCGGTGGATATAGTCCAGCGGGCGCTCTTCTTCCTGAGGAGAGCATGAGCGTTAGTGTGACTTGAGGGCATAAACCCTAGGCGTTAAAACTGCATGCTGTACCGTTGCACCGGAATCTCGATCCGGTCTACACTTCTTTTTGACCCGCCTGGCTTCAATGGCCCTTGTTGGCTACCCACCGCGGGCCCGGCCGTCCGCCTCAAGGATTTCCCCTGCAAAGCGAAACATTATTGGTTCACGACAATTAAAATAAAGCATGGATGGATCCTCTTGAAAGTACTGGGACTTCGGTCTCGGCTACCTTTGAGGCCGGGAGTAGTCCGGGATAGTCGGCCGTAATGGCCACTAAGGTATTGTCCTTACTCAATTGATGAAACACCCCATCAATTAGCTCAACACATAAGTCCAGGTCCTCTTGGGAATCCAGATCGAGAGACCGTTCCGGGTCCTCGGGTTGTGGAGGAGGGTTGTTTACCTGCTTCACAGTCTGGCGCAGCTCCTGTGATAAAATTGCTAGGCTAAGTACTCAATTATGGGAATTTGAAAATAGGTAGTCAAGTGAAAATGTTCGCTCACTCAGCTTGGAGGACTGTACATGGAGAATCCGCCCCGTGGGTTGACACGGAGGAATTCCTCTTCTTCTCCCTTGTACAAAGTGGATAAGATCTTTGTTAGAGCGGCAGCCGAATCTGGCCCCTTGCGACCGCACCGGGTGGCGTCGTCCTCCCCGTTGAAATCCCACATGGGGTGGCCTCTGTACTGAAGCGGCTGCACCCCCCACATAGTGCATATGGCCATGACCTCGATCATGGTCAGTACGGAATGAGCCAACAACCTTATCCAGCTCATTAGGTAAAGGACGTCCCTGTTAGTTTCCCTCTAAGGGTTCCGTGGGCGCCAGCTTAGGCGTTTCCTCAACGGAGCGTTATTGAACTCAGGGAGGCCGATCCGTACTGGGTCCGATAGGGGGACGTCGTCCATATAAAACCATTCCAAAGGCCAGTCCTCGGACGCCTTCTTTGGGGTTCCGGATAGATATCCGGTCCCGGCGATGCGCCATAGTTCGGCTCTGCCTACTTGATAAATTGACCCCTCCTGAGAGCGGGGCACAAGGCACAACAACCTCTTCCACAACGCGAAATGGGCCTCGATGCCCAAAAACAGCTCACAGAGGGCCACGAAGCCCACAATATGCAGTATGGAGGCAGGCATGAGGTTGTGTAGCTGGAGGCCGTAAAACTCCAGTAGCCCTCGGAGAAACAGATGAATTGGAAATCTGAGTCCTCTTATTAAATAAGGGACTAGGCATACCCGCTCTCCTTGGGAGGGATTGGGGACGCTCTCCGCCTGCTCTCCGGCGCTATAGGTGGCAATCCCGGCTCGAATTGGGACCATGTATGCTGGGGGGAGGAGCCCCTCGGATTGAAGCACTACTAGCTTGCTATCCGGGACGGAACACCACTCCCAATCTCCGGGCCGAGGGATGGAGAGGCGAGAGGAGGAGCTGCTTCGACCGGCCATGGTGGAATGGATCTCTGTCGAAAGCGCTCTAATGGATACTCGCAGAGGGAAGGTGGTGTGAATTGGATCTAAATCGTTGTCTCTTTTATAGGCGGCTCATTTACGCGGCCGGGAGGGGGGGTAAAGGAAAAAACTCCCTGGCTTTTCACATTCGTTTGACACGTGGAAGAGGGTCATTATTGGGCACAGAAGCTGAGGAGAGCAGCACGCACTAGAAGCCAGACACTATTCGACAGTCACATGGAATTTGGAGAAGAACCCGCCTTGCAATGCCGAAGACAAACTTGCGCGCCGGACTTATCGTCATTGAAGCCTGGTTCGGGGGCTACTGAGGGAGTCCTGGATTAGGGGGTTTCCGGATGGCCGGACTATGACCTTTGGTCGGACTCCCGGACTATGAAGATACAAGATTGAAGACTTTGTCCCGTGTCAGGATAGGACTTCCCTTGGCGTGGAAGGCAAGCTTGGCAATATGATATGAAGATCTCCTCCCATTGTAACCGACTCTATGTAACCCTAGCCCTCTCCGGTGTCTGTATAAACCGGAGAGTTTTAGTCCATAGGACGAACAACAGTCATACCATAGGCTAGCTTCTAGGGTTTAGCCTCTCTGATCTCGTGGTAGATCAACTCTTGTACTACCCATATCATCAATATTAATCAAGCAGGAGTAGGGTTTTACCTCCGTCGAGAGGGCCCGAACCTGGGTAAAAACATCGTGTCCCTTGTCTCCTGTTACCATCCGCCTAGACGCACAGTTCGGGACCCCCTACCCGAGATCCGCCGGTTTTGACACCGACAGTCGGCCTCGGGGATCTGTAGACCGGCTAGGCGTCAACCTGTGTATATAAAGGGATGACTCGGCGGTGGTTCGGGGACGACCGACAACAACTCGAGACTCAGGCAAGCGTATTTCGCTCCATGGTCATCGAAACCCAATCAATCCCATCACAACTAGACATGGGCTTTTACCTTCATCGAAGGGGCCGAACTAGTATAAACTCCCGTGTACCTTGTCCAGTTCAACCCCTTCAAGCTAACCGGTTGCGATGGCTCCACGACTAAGTCCTTTCATGAGGACATCTGACGTGTTAATTCCACGACCATTGGCGCCCACCGTGGGGCTATCGCACGATGGTGTCGAGTTCTCGAAGGGCTGCTCTGAAGGACTTAAGGGGTATGTGATCGGCCGGATGACCAAGAGTCGTCGTGGCAAGCTCTACATCAACGATGAAGGATGGGGCTCGAGGCCGGCTCGATCGAGTATGGGTACCGGGTTCCCTTCGGTGGAATTCATGTCTTCATCGGCAAGATCGGCGAACCGGGCCCTGAGCCGGACATCTGCACCGACCTCGTCGAGCCGGCTCAGCGTGCGAGTCCAGCCCGCATTAAGCCCGCCGTGAAGCATGCGTTCGTAGGATGTGTCCATGGGATCGGATCTGAACCGGTGTCTGAAGGCGAGACAGTCGTATACTCCAACATCGAGTCATCCACTGGCGAAACTGAGTCCTTGTACTAGATTCATAGCGGTGCTTTCGAATGATATTCCGACGGCAACAGTATTCCGGACCTCCTTGAACCGCCAAGTCGGGTTGCTGTTTACATGGTCGGAACACAGCCCATGTTGCAGTCGTCATCTACGCAGCGATGAATACCGGATTAGCAGCCGCGGCAGGTGACCCGGCGCGCCGTCTGGCGCAAGTCCTCTCCGGTTTGATGGACGCCTGGGCGACCTTGTTAACCGCGACAGTCACTCTGGAGACGCATGATCAGCACAACACGGACGTTGCAAAACTGAAGGACCAAATAGCGCAGGCTAAGGAGGACCTGGCAGCTGAGGATGCTAGGATGGCTGAAGAACGGGCCGCTTTGGATGTCCAATCACAGCGGATACAGGCACAGAATTATTAGCTCATGCTGGATCGGACGGCATCAGTGGACATAATGCGAAGGAAGTACCGGTCACGTCTGCCGCCGGTTTATGAAGGGTTGAATCTCTTCCAGACGCCAGGCGCTGGGCCGAGCAATCCGCAGCTGCAAACTGGACTGAGGTGCCTAGGACAGCTCCGGATCAACTACGGATGACAGAGCCACCCCAACGAATAGATAACCCCCCGCAATACGTGCCTACACCACCGGGTCACTTCTCGAGCCCTCTGGATAACATGATTGCCGCAGCCTCACGCCTGATAGCCATTCCGATGGAGGGTGATTCAATAGCAGCAGTTGAGACGCGGCGGGCGAGAGACCTTCTTCAAACCGCCGTGGTGCAGCAGCAGGCTTATTCATATAGCCGGGATATAATTCATTCAACCCCTCGTCTGAGCCCAAGTTATAGCAGGCATATGGACGAACCGAAGGTGTCTAGCAGCGCGCGGCATCGCAATGCTCAAGATTTGGTGGATTAGGGCAGGGTACGAAGGGATGCCGCTTTGGGTCGTTATCAACCCACCCCGATTCAGCCAGCAGCATCAGTTGACCGAGGCACCGGGCTTGCCTTCAGTTCCTGGGGAGTGCCGTGCCTTATTCCGGCTCTCCGTAATGTGCGCCTGCCCAAAGATTTCAGGGGTCCACGCAAAGTGCCTAATTACACAGCGGATCAGCCCCCTGAGGCGTGGGTCGAGAGTTATGAGATGGCAATGGATATGCTGGATGTAGATGAAGCAGCTTGTGCAAAGTACTTCACGATGATGTTGGAGGGAACAGCCCGTACTTGGTTGAAGAATCTACCAGCTAATTCAATCGAGTCATGGGATCAGTTGAAGGCCCGGTTTATAGCCAATTTCAAAGACACGTGCAAACAGCCCATGTCCATTGTGGATCTGGATGCTTGTGTTCAAGGAGAAAACGAGTCCACAACTCATTGGGTACGCCGGGTCTCAGAAGTGTTGCACTCGTCCGACCGGATTAACGCTGGTCAAGCGATTATCACACTAGAGCGCAATTGCCGGTTTAAGTCACTAAAGATGAAGTTGGGACGGCTCAAGCGCCACTGCCTTGGTAAAGTATGCCGATTCTGATAATACCAAGGATCCCGATTATAATGATGAGAAACCGGAGAAGGGAAAGAAGAATGGCGGTGCAAAGGGACAACAACACAACCAAGGAGGTCATGGGAATAATGGTAAGCGTAAAGCGGATTCAGATTTTGTGGCTAACGCTAATGTGCAGCGCCGAAAAGGTAAACTACCCTAGCGCGGCGGAGCGATGAATCTGGAGCGTTTGTTGAATCAGTCTTGTCCAAAGCATGCGACCAAGGAGGTTCCTGCAACGCATCTTTGTAAGGATTGTAACATTATGAAGGAATTCAAAAACTCTGATCTTTTCCGATATGATCAGGGTCTGTCGGGCGGTTCAGGTCCAGGTTTCCATGGTGGCGGCGGTTCAAACTCTGGGTTTCAGAATAATCATGGCAACCAGAACAACCAAGGTGGTAATAACCAGTAGAATAATCAAGGGAATCAGCAACAGTCGGGTTACCAGAGTCACCCAAAGTAGTTGAACGGCGGGCAATATCATGTGTTCACCACTAGTTTGTGCAAGCGTGATCAGAAGCTTCACAAGAGGGCAGTCAATGCTGTTGAACTGGCAGTTCCACATTATCTGCGGTGGTCGGAACAACCTATTGTGTGGAGTAGGGAGGATCATCCACCCCGGGTTGACAATCCGGGTCAACTAGCTCTGGTGGTGGCGCGTCAGGTGGGAGGTATAAGTTCACCAAAGTACTCATGGATGGAGGAAGCAGTATCAATATTTTGTATTATGAGACATTCCGTCGCATGGGGTTGACAGATAAGAATCTTAAACCGTCCAACACTGTCTTTCATGGTGTGGTATCAGATAAATCGGCGTATCCCGTAGGTAAGATCGCTTTTGGAGGTGGTTTTTGGTGATGAGGATGACTCTAGGGCTGAGACATTGACCTTTGAGGTAGTGAGAATCCAGAGCCTGTATCATGCGCTGTTTGGGCGGCCGGCTTATGCAAAATTCATGGCAAGGCCTTGTTATATTTACTTCCAGATCAAGATGTCGGGTCATAAAGGGACTATCACGGTTCATGGAAGTCGGAAAATCGCGTTGGATTGCGAGGAAGGTGATGCGTCTTATGCCGAGGCGGTTTGTGCTACAGAGGAGCTAATGTTTTATAAGGAGAATGTTGATCCGGCAAATATGACCCCTCTGAAGAAGCCCACCACTGAGCATGACCCAACCCTGCATTTCAAACTGGCTGACGAGACTAAGCTTGTTGATTTCGTATCTGGCGATTCATCCAAGCAGTTCAGCATCAGCACCAATTTGGATCCAAAATAGGAAAGCGCGCTCATCGAGTTCATCCGTGAGAACCGGGACATTTTTGCATGGAAGCCTTCTGACATGCCAGGTGTACCGAGGAACTCGCTGAGCACACTCTTAATATTGATCCAAAGTTTAAACCGGTCAAGCAATTTCTTCGTCGCTTTAATGAAGAAAGACACAAGGCAATTGGTGAAGAGGTAGCCCGGCTGTTGGCTGCTGGGTTTATGGTCAAAGTGTTTCATCCTGAATGGTTGGCTAATCCGGTGCTGATTCTTAAGAAAAACAGCACTTGGCGTATGTCTGTGGACTACACGGACTTGAATAAGGCTTGCCCGGCCGATCCCTTTGCTCTCCCGCGTATTGACCAGATCATTGATGCGACGGCGGGTTGTGAGCGCCTGAGTTTTTTGGATACTTATTCAGGATATCATCAGATGAAAAAGGCAGTTAAGGACCAGGAGAAGACAACCTTCATCACTCCCTTTGGAGCCTTCTGCTATGTTTCTATGCCCTTTGGGCTCAAGAGTGCTCAGGCAACTTATCAGCGTTGTGTGCAAAATTGTCTTCACACACAGATTGGGCGTAATGTTCATGCCTATGTGGATGACATTGTGGTGAAATCCAGGAAGAAATAAACACTGATAGATGACCTCAAGGAGACATTTGACAATGTTCGGGTTTACAAGATGATGCTTAATCTGGATAAATGTGTTTTTGGTGTTCCGGCAGGCAAGCTTCTCGGGTTTCTTGTATCCAACAGGGGCATTGAGGCTAACCCAGAAAAAATTAAGGCAATCACATCCTTGGCTAAACCGAAGTGTATCAATGATGTTCAACGTCTCGCAGGTCGGATTGCAGCCCTTATCCGGTTTATCGGTCGTTTGGGAGAGAAGGCAATTCCTTTGTATCATATGTTGAAGAAGATGGATGATTTCGTCTAGAGTGACGCAGCCAATACGGCTTTGGAGGAGCTAAAGCGGCAGTTGGTTGAACCGCCGGTTCTTGCAGCCCCAGTTGATCATGAGCCTTTGCTGTTGTACGTGGCTGCTAATGCCCGAGCGATCAGTTTGGCAATTGTGGTTGAGCGTAAAGAAGCTGGGAAGGAATATCCTTGTTCAATGACCTGTATACTGCATCAGTGAGGTCCTGATCGAGTCCAAACAACGCTATCCACATTGGCAGAAGTTGGTGTAAGGGGTTTTTATGGCCAGTCGAAAAATCAAGCAATATTTTCAAGGCAATCCAATCACAGTGGTTAGTTCTTCTCCTTTGGACGATATCATTCAAAACAGGGAAGCAACTGGCCGGGTTGCAAAGTGGGCAATCGAGCTTGGTCCACACGGTTTAAAATATGTACCTCGAACATCCATCAAGTCTCAGGCTCTTGTAGATTTTATCAATGACTGGACCGAGTTGCAAGCACCGGAAGATAAACCGGATAATACGTACTGGACTATTCATTTTGATAGATCCAGACAGTTGGAAGGATCGGGGGCTGGAGTTGTCCTTACTTCCCCTCGAGGTGATAAAATTTGCTATGTCCTCCACTTGATGTTTCCTTGTACTAACAATGCAGCTGAGTATGAAGCTTTACTCCATGGTCTCCGTGTGGCCAAAGAGATGAACTTAAGTCGAGTTCATTGTTTTGGAGATTTTGATCTAGTGGCTCAGCAAGTTTCTGGTACTTGGGATTCTAAGGATCCACTCATGGCGGCTTATAGGCGTGAGGTGGATATTGTGGCGGGTCACTTCAAAGGATATCAGGTTGAGCATATCGATCGGCGCAAAAACGAAGCAGCAGATGCTTTGAGCTGACTTGGATCTCAGCGTAAACCGGTACCTCCTAACACATTTTTAGATATCTTGCATAACCCGTCCGTTAAGTTGCCTACAGAAGAGGATTTAGCTGTTCCTGATCCGGAGGCTCAGTTGGTGGCCGCTTTGCATGTTGTGCCGGATTGGACGGTTCCATATATGGCGTATATGAGCCGGGGCGAGCTACCAAATGATGAAGTTCTGGCTCGATAGATAGTCCGGCGGTCCAAGTCCATGGTTATTCACAATGGCGAGTTACACCGCTATAGCGTTTCAGGCGTATTTTAGTGTTGTGTTTCTCCGGAAGAAGGCCAAGAGATCCTACGGGAAATTCATGAAGGGGATTGTGGTCATCATGCCGGTTAATAGTCCCTGGTTGCAAAAGCTTTTCATCATGGGTTTTACTGGTTGACAGCTGATGCTGATGCGGAGGATCTGGTAAAGCGATGTGATGCTTGTCAAAAAAATTCACGCAGAGCTCATGTTCCAGCTCAGGAACTATGGATGATTCCTATCACTTGGCCTTTTGCTACTTGGGGGCTTTATATGGTGGGACCCTTTAAACGTTCCCAGGACAAGAAGACCCACCTGTTGGTGGCAGTTGATAAATTTACCAAGTGGGTTGAAGCGGAGCCTGTTAGCAAGTGTGATGCAGCTACGGCAGTTCAATTTCTTAAAAAGATCATCTTCCGCTTTGGCTTTCCACACAGTATCATCACGGATAATGGTACCAACCTTTCCAAAGGTGAGATGGAGGATTTCTGTCAGAGAGAGCACATCTGGCTTGACCTAGCATCTGTGGCGCACCCTCAATCCAACGGTCAAGCAGAGCGAACTAATCAAGAAATTTTAAAGGGTCTTAAACCCCGGCTCATGATTCCCTTGAAGCGGACGCCGGGTTGTTGGGTGGAAGAATTACCTTCTGTGTTGTGGAGTATCAATACCACCCCCAATCGATCAACAGGTTACACGCCTTTCTTTATGGTATATGGGGCAGAGGCAGTTCTCCCAAGTGATATACGTCATGACTCGCCCCGAGTTGCTAATTATGTTGAAGCGGACAACGAGCAAGCTCGCCAAGAGGCACTGGACCTGTTAGATGAGAGGCGGGATATGGCTTTAGCTCGATCGACGGTTTATAAACAAGACCTACGGCGTTATCACAACCGCCGGGTTAGGACAAGAACCCTTCAAGAAGGTGACTTGGTGCTCCGGCTCATCGAGGATCAGACCGACATGCACAAGTTATCCCCGCCTTGGGAAGGACCCTTTGTGGTGAGCAAGAATCTGCGCAACAGATCATACTACCTCATTGACATTTGAGACAACTCATGCAACTCTTAGGAGGAGACCCGGTGGCCGTGGAACATAGCTCTCCTCCGGCCTTGTTACACTTGAGCCATAGGCTCTTTTTATGTACATATTTTGACAATGTATATATTATGATCAATAAATAAGTCAGCATCCTTGCTTTAAGCCGGGCTTCTGCTGTTTTTTCTCAAATATCCTTTGAGTTACATGGGGGCTTTAGCTGACAAAGCGGAGTGCTACCTGTTAAACCAGCTATCATGCCACAAAGCTTGGGACCTTCACACCCAAGGGGCCAAAGAAAGTCTGGATGCTATGCACAACTCAAACATAGGCACCCAATGAGCACAGCTCATCACGTTACTTGGGGGCTCCTTGTGTCAAATACCAATGAGTTTGAATGGACCCTTGTAGCTGGGTATCGACCCACGGCTTGGAAGCCTGGTATATTTACCTAAAACCCCTAGTTAACCTGCCTTCATCAAGTAAGACACTCCTATCCAGGTCATCCTAGCACGGCCCTCAGAACGTTTGACAGTTACTCTCATTGAGACCCTGCACTTGTCAAAGTTAAAACGGTGATTGGTTAGTTGGAGGTCCATCTTAAAAGGCTTTGTTAAATGGTTCAACTCAGCGGCCTGGCAGCCCACAAAAAGCCTCGAATTTGGGCCTGGCAGCCCTCAAAAAGCCTTGACTACACGGTTTTATTTGCGTTTTGCTCAATTTTATGTTAAACCGATTTTTTTAAGCCTGGTATTCCTTAAACCGGCTTGGTTTGCAATTACATGTTGACAGACCCTATTCTTAAACCGGAGTTTGTTAACCCAGCCTGGCTTTGGTCATATGGTGTGCATCATCACCCGATATGATTTACTATACGACATTAGTACATGATGGAGTTTCAGATTTGGGTTTTCACCCTTATCACAATCAAAATTGGTCAGCCAATTTAACAGGGATATTACATCACAGGTATGAATCATTTCATATTTTTACGGTTTGATTGTCAATCAGGCCTTTTCTTGGGCATTATGACCCGTCCGGTGGTAAACCGCCAGGACCCTTTTCTTTTTTATGCACATGCATGAGTTGCATATTATGATACCTGAACCAAAATTGACATTGACATGGTAGATCACATAAAGTATCTCCTCCTGCACGATGGCAGCAGATCAAAATAGTTTTTGCTACCCTATTACAAGGCACAGAGGCCCAAAATATGGAATTGTTTCACAACGGATAGTTTCTAACATATCAACTGAATTGACGGCTTAAGCTTCATCGCCGGGTTGATGTGAAGTAGATGGGTCTTCCGGCGTCGGCTCAGCCTCCTCCTCCCCATCTAATGGTTGGAAGTTATTGGTGGTCCAGTCAATCCGGGTTAAAGCCTGAAAGAAAACCTCTTCACTTATAAGCTCACCCGGATCAACGTCGGGGGCCTAAGTGTGCTTACGGATTGGTGGAATAAGGTTCTGCACTTTAGGAATGACAGCTTCAACCCGTCTGTTGTTTGCGTCATAGAAGGACCGGTGAACCATCAGGTTAGCTTCTTCTGCCAACTAACTCGCCAGAGGACGCATCTCCCTTGTTACCCGTTTGAGGGCGTCGTTGTCAAATACTTCGCCATTTTCCTGTGCACTGAGGAAGCCCTTGGCTATATCAGTCGGATCAAGATCAGCTCTCCATGCCTTGGCTCGAGTCAATGCTAGTAAAGTGCCAGCCTGGGCAGCGGATCGCTTCAATTCTTCTATCTGCGCTAGCACCATAGATAGCCGGTCCAGTGTGTCTTTGATCAGTGTTGGAGCCACATTGTCATAATAAGTGGCGCAGTTAACCCGTTGGACGCTGTATATAGCTGTTCAATCAGCGTATACGCGGCCTTGAGTTTCTTCCGCATATCAGAACCCAGATGAGCAATGCGACTACCTATAGCGGTCAAAGAAGTTCATGTTAAACCAGAGAAAATTTCAAAGCGGAGTATTCATCAAGCCTTGGTAAACAAATGCTTACCAAATATTGTAGAGGTCATGGCATTGATTTGGCGCTTTAATCCAGTAAGTTCTTCCATCACCAGTTTAAGAGCTGACTCAGCGTTTTCCGCCCACTTCAGCAATCCAGCCTTTTCAGTATCCCAGTTGGCCTGCTCATACTTGAACCATTCTTTAAGCTGCTCCATGGTGGTTAAGGCGGTTCTCAAATCATCCTTGGCCTTGGTGGTTTCTTGAAGGTCAGCAATTTGTGAGACTTGTTGGTTTATTTCACTCTGCAACAGTAAGAGAGCATGTCAATATCTTTGTTAAAGTCCCAAGCATATAACTAGTTATACACTTGGCTCTTGGGGGCTAATGCGGATCATTTTTCTACAGATTATTGAAGTCCCAAGGATTAATACAAGTTTTAATCATGGCACTTGGGGGCTAATGTGTGTTTGATCAAAAATACACAAGGAATTTTCATAAAGTACACAAAGTCCCGGTTTGACTTTCTTAAGACAAACCGGCCCTTAGGGGCTACAATGCAAGGAAAGTACAGAGCAAAGAGCAAAACTGTTTACCTCATAGCGCTCCTTCATCAGATTTACTAAACCGGCTTCATAATCATGGCTTGTGAAAAGCCGGTTTAAGAAGCCGGAGTGAAGGTCTTGAGCAGAGAGATCGACGTAAGCTGACAAATCAGTCTTCCTCTTCCCCTTGCTTATAGCAGCAAATTCATCCTTGGCAGTGTGCTTTGATAGAGCTACCGGATTACCAGGGGCGGTATATGCAGTGCCAGTAACAACAATGTCGTCATCTTTGGCCGGACTAGATGAATTGACATTCTTACAAGGGCTTGGTGCCTTGGTAGCAGGCCTTGGTGATTTGTTAACCGGGCTTGGCGGATCAGCAGTTGAGCCCCGCCGTTCCACTGTTGGACTTGGAGGAGCAGGAGGATGTGAAGTATCAACCTCTACATTCGGTTCAACCTCTGGCGGGTTAGCATCAGCATCTTGGTTTTGCCCAGCAGAGCTATCTATGGCAACTTCAAGGTCTTCGCCATGAGGCTCTGGAGTCTTCTCCGGATTAACATCAATAGTAAGGTCGCTGGTCTTGGCTTTCTTACTTAATCGAGCTTTGCCACTGCAACATCAAAGGATAGAATATGGTAAACTAATGAATGAAACAAACAAATTAAGGAGTAATATACTTACCCAGCGACGACTTTGAGAGGAGGCAGCTGAGTGGTTGAAGAACCGCCAGACGAGTTGGAAGAAGCCTGGTAATTCAAATCAGACGGATTGAGAGGGCATTGGAAGAAACCTTTCAAAGGATAATGTTTTTCAGGAGAACAAGTCACCTCTGGACGATGTTTCCGGGTTGGCGTATCAGGTAAACCGGACGACGTGATTTGTTGACTGTTATGCCGGGTTGTGTGACGTTCTTCAGCTTGCTGTGTCTTCAAAGAAAATTTTGGATCCAAATGAGCAAGGGGGTGAGATTGTTTTACTTTCCGGACTGTGCGGCGAATTCTTTGAACCGGTACAAGATCTGAATTGGAAGAAAGAAGGATTACCTCAACATGTTCTGCACTGCTGGCCTCAGCATCATCCTGGGAATAGTCATTGTCAATAAGATGAATGAAAAAGGAACCAAGTGAGTCAAGTTCTACCTCACCGTCTGATTCTTCATCTTCTAGCGGATCAGAAGACTCGGTGATTTTCTTCTTGCCAGCTTTCTTGGTGGCCTTGGTCTTTACACGAGGAGCCCGGGCCGGTTTAGTCCGTTTCCAAGAGGAGCTATTGGCCTGAAATTAAGACAAGGAAAGGTTAGTATACAGTCAATACGGAAGCAAATCAGTAAAGTATTTAGATGAACTTTACCACTGGCGGTTTATTGGAGACGCAAAACGGAGCCAATCCGGTTTGGCTGCATGCAGACATCGGTTCATCAAGCATTTTCTTCGCCGATTCAGTAACTTCAAGATCGGTCATTGCTATTTCATGAAATCATTGAGGGTCTTTGACATCACCAGTATATTCATGGATCAATCCAGGGTGGCGGCTTAAAGGTAAAATGCCCCAAGAAACCCAGCAGCGGACAAGATCAATGCCAGTAAAACCGTTGGCCATCAGGGCCCGGAGCCTAGCGAGTTGAGGTGCAAAATTCTTCCGTTCTGCGGCGGTCAAGCATGAAGGGAACGGGTGGCCGTTGCTAAGTCGGTGAGGGCGATAACCCGACAAAGGATTTTCTCCATCAGGGGTAGTGTTCCGATAGTAAAACCAGGTCTAATTCTAATCTTTAGGATGGCTATGATGTTTTGCATGAGGGAAGTCGACTTCTTTCCTTTTTTGAATTGAAACTCCGCCAAGCTCTGTGTTGGGACCATCTGAGAATTCGGTGCAACGGTTCAGATGAAAGAAATCCCGGAACAGCTCCACAGTTGGCTCTTCTTGAAGATAAACTTTGCAGAAAACTTGAAAGTTGCATATATTGGACACAGAGTTTGGACCAATATCTTGCGGATGGAGTTGGAACCTTGCGAGGACATCCCGAATTTTTTTTGATCCGGGCGGACTGAATCCCCGGTCTAAGTGTTGCATAAAAACAACCACCTCTCCTTCTTGAGGTTCAGGTGGACATTCCGATTCCGGAACTCTCCAGAGGAGAACTCTTTTTGAGGCTAAAGCACCAGTGGTGACGTAAGCGTTGATTTGTGTTTCCGTGATCCGGGATGGAACACAATTGCAAGCAACAAATTGTTTCGTCATTACGAAAAGGGGGAACTAAAAGAAAAAAACAAGTGCCGGTTTATGATTTACGGTTTAAGGTGTACAATCCAGTGTTAAACCGGGGGAAAATACTATGCAAGGTTCAGTTGGCGATTTAAGAGAGGGCTAATGATATATGGCGGATTGGCTATCAAAAGGTTAAACCGCCCATAGGCAGAAGGGCCAGGATTCAAATTTTCTTCTAAGTGCTGACAGAAACATGTTTCACACAATGATCAAATTTATTTGGATCTACCGCACATCTGTAAAGCAATTTTTCTGTGATCTCTAAAAGGGCTAAGCAGAACAGGGAAGATCATGTACTCTACAGAAGAAAAAGGACGATCTGCTAGCATTAAAAACGGATGCGAAGTAACTACCGCATGAGATCTATACAGCTATTGGATCAAAACTACCGCGGCAAAAGGAAGAACGGAGAGGAATGAAGAACTGTACAGGGAAGCTCGCAAACCCTAAAAATAGATCTAAAGATGAAGGCAAGAGGAAGCTTACCACTGCAGATTTGCTATGGAGGGGGTGACGAGTTTCTGGTCCGATTCAGGTTGATGCAACTGCCCTTGTCGATGCAGTTCTCAAGGATCGCGGACGGCGGCGGAGCTTTAGAGCTTGGGCGTCGCGAGGAAAAAGAAGGCATAGAAGGGGAAAAGAGGAAAGGGCCCTCGGGCATTATTTATAGAGGAAAGAGAAACGGCAGGCGCGAGAATCAAGGAGCCTGAAACGGCGGAATGGGTGCGCCTGTCGCCTCGATTTTTGGGATAACCATTAAGTGAAGGGAATCTTTTTAATCTTTTTATACAGAGATGATGTCATGATGGACCATTGCTGTTTTCAGAAGATGACGTCACGGCGGTTTACAGGAGAAGATAATATGGCGGTTTACGAAAATACAAGAGGATGCCTACAAGATATCTTTGAAGTATTGAAGATTGACATGAACAAATTCAAATCAATCTGGGGCCTAATGTTGAGGATATAGCTACTAAGTGTAAACCGGCCAGGAGGGCCCGGTTCACCCTCGACTATGTTGAAGCCCATGAAGATCTAGAAGATGGCGTTTTACTAATGAAGCTTAGAAGCCCGCAACCCAAAGGCGGATTAGGGCCCATAGTGGTAAACCGCCATGACTATGTAAACTTGTAATATAAGTTAGGAAAGGAGAGACCGAGCCGAACACTTTGTATGAGTCGGCCTCGGGGCTCTGTAGACCGGCCGGGCTTCAACCTGTGTATATAAAGGGACGACCCGGCGGTGGTTCAGGGACGACAGACAACAACTCAAGACTCAGGCAAGCATATTTCGCTCCCTGGTCATTGAAACCCAATCAATCCCATCACAACTAGACGTAGGCTTTTACCTTCATCGAAGGAGCTGAACTAGTATAAACTCCCGTGTCCCTTGTTCGGTTTAACCCCTTCAAGCTAACCCGTTGTGATGGCTCCACGACTAAGTCCTTTCATGAGGACATCTGACGTGTTAATTCCACGACATAGTCACCGTTAGGGTTTTCGGTGGGACCGACATGCAACTCGGTAGGACCGATATGGTTAGGGTTAGGGCATAACGTAATCTCGGTGAGACCGATTACACAAACTCGGTGGGACAGATTTTGGTAATAAGCTAACCAGAGAGTTGTTCAGGTAAACTCGGTGAGACCGGTTCGCTCATTTCCGTGAGACCGAAATGTTACGAAAGGGAAACAGAGAGTTTACATTGCAATCCCGGTGGGACCGATCGCTCATCTCGGTGGTACCGAAATGTTATGAAGGGAAACAGAGAGATTACAATCCCATCTCGATGAGACCGAGATCCCTATCGGTGAGACCGATTTCCCTAGGGTTTGTGGCAGTGGCTATGACATCTCAACTCGGTGGCGCCGGGTAGAAAGATTCGGTGGGGCCGAGTTTGACTTTTTGGTTTGGGTCATATGTGGATATGAGAAAGTAGTTGAGGGTTTTTGGAGCATATCACTAAGCACTCTGGAGCAAGAAACACATTAAGAAACACCTCATCCCTCCTTGATAGTATTGGCTTTTCCTATAGACTCAATGTGATCTTGGATCACTAAAATATAAAATGTAGAGTCTTGAGCTTTTGAGCTTGATATAATCCTTTTATCCTTAGTATTTTGAGGGATCCACTTTCCTCATCCATGCCATGCCATTCATTGAGCTTTTCCTGAAATGTTCATCTTGGAATGATGTTAGCTCAATGAGCTATATGTTGTTAGGAATTACCAAAACCACCTAGGGATAGTTGCACTTTCAATGAGATTGAAGAGGATAGCAATTGCGGACCCGCCGACAAAGCGACGCGGCTACGACGATTACTATCTCATCGTGCTGTTTGACATATGGATTGCCATCAATGCAAGAGGCAGTAACGGCAAAGGCTAGTGCATGTTGGCGTTGGTAGGATTGTACCCCTACATGTTCGAAGATGCCGTGCGCCATCTAGGCTGCATCTTGGCGGTGACAAGCCTGGGGGCTTGTTTCATTTGGTTGCCATCCTACGGTACGGGAGAATACAAACGGAATGCACAAACCATCATTTGCATCCCTAACGGTACTCCATTATTTTGCAGGGACCAGTCATCCCCCTATCAAAATAAGATCTCAGATCCTGGATGTGCATTTGAATTCCGTGATTCGGTCTAACCTGGAACCTTGCAGCTGAATTTGGCATATTGGGATCAACTATCTTAGCATTCGTTACCCATGGTACCACTAATGTGCAACATGGTCACACGATCTACCACGATCGGACTGTCACCATCTACCCAGGTATTCCATTTTTTAACCCTCTCGCCTCCTCTTTCATTGTTGTACTAGTAGTATACTTAGTAGTACTAGTAGGAGTACTTTTTACCTTGGAGGACGCGTATAGCTAGCTAGGCCCTTGAAGACTTGAACCCACTAGTTGCCACCATTTTTGTTTTTCTATGTCTTACTATGTAATCCGTGTAGCCAAGAGTGGCTATATATAATAAGCCGGTTATTTTACTTCCTCTATACTAGAGTAGTACCATTTGCTGCATAGCATTACTGACCGCCATATTTGAGCAGAACATTATTATGCATGGACCTTGACTATGTACGTAACCATGTGTCCAGATCTGAGATGCCGCGTGTACCAGATGAACGGCGCCGAGTTCGACCCCCGTGATGCTACGTGGGTGCCGAGGAACACTCTTGGAGAGTACTCGCTTTTCATCAGGGACATCTACCCCATTGTGAAGCAGATGCCACCTTTCGTGCACAATACGGAAGACCTGTCGTTCATGAAGCATGGTTGTGTCTTCAGTTTGCACCGCCGGATGAACGACATGCTGGGACACGCTAGCCCTGATTTATGCCGCTTCAGCTTGGATGAGTCTCCATCGTGTGGAACCGGACTAGAAAGCTGCGACAATGATTCCCATTGCCCACCGCTATGGATCGTGCCATCCATGAAGAACACTTGGGACTAGAACCTGGAGGAGGACATGTAGCCCATCTATAACGTGTAAGTGGAGTACGGTAATTGTGAATGGTAGCACTGTGAATATATGTAGATTAGTCATGCACAAATTTATCACATAAATTGGAGATGAACTTGTGTGGCATACTAGCATTTGTCCTTTAGAATTTATTACTAGTAAATGTGTTTTGTGTACGTGCAACTTGTTTTGTTGTTGCACGGGCTCCAACACACTCTTTGAGAAAAAAAGGTGGCACAACTTTGGATATACGTGACGTGGCGGCATAATATAGTAGCATCGTTCTCTATAGTTGTAGTACACTCCTACTAGGACGACAACTCCTATAAAACCTTGTGCTTGGCTCTTTGCCTCTTCGGGAGGTTCAATAGTTCGTAGTGAACCTTGCACTGGGCTCTTCGCCTCTTTGGAAGGTCAAACAATGATGATACTATAGTACAATATGCTTCTTGCAATCTGACACCGATTGAACTATTGCACGTCCACTGCGAGGGCGAGGGAGAGGGAGAGGGAGAGGGAGAGGGCACTGTAGTCAAAACCCTCTCCTCGTCCTGCGAGCCACCACGCGCGTGGGCGAGGGAAAGGCGTAGTAAGAAAGGTTCTCCTTGTTCAGCGAGTTGACGGGACACATCAAAGCAGTACTATTACCAGTAGTCCATACTGCGTCCTTTACGATTAATATGGCTTAATTTGAAACAAGAAAAATACACTGGCGGTCAACGTATTTAACAATACACTCTTTTTTTGAATAGTCAAGGACAGTAGGAGAGGATCCTACTGACATGTATTAATCAAAAATGAGTAGTTACACAGGGTTCATAAGCAAGTGCTCATGATTCCTAGGGCCAAAATCACCACATACCACATGGGTGTGGGGGTTTTGATCCTATAAAGAAAAGGAAATGGGAATTACAAAGTAGTCTCTAAGAACAAAGAAATGAATTCAGCCAATGAGGGTTTAACCCTATGGCATAGAAGGGCTAGGTCAGTCCTAAAATGCTCTTTCCATGATGCAAGGGTGTGTGGGACCCCCCTAAATATTAGACCATTGCGTTCCTTCCAAATGCTCCATGCAGAAAACATGAAGATTTCCATGAACATGTGTGTTTGCCAGCTACGACGCCCTTCATGGATAAGAGAAAGTCCGTTACCATCATTCGTCCACATAATGCCTAGAGTACTCCAACATTTTTGACTGAAAGAGCACCTGAAGAATAAATGCTCGACCATTTCTTCCTCTTGTTGGGTACATAATGAACAGGTGACATTATCTCCCACATGATAGTATCTCCTTTTCAACATGTTTCTAGTGTTGACTCTATCTGCTAGGAGTAGCCAGGTGAAGATCTTGATTTTCATCGTGCATTTAGATTTCCAGATCCAAGAGAAGGCATCATGAGAGACGATGTTTCTAAAGAAGAACTTGTAAAACTTGGCCGAGGTATAGTGTGGTCCCCATGGGTAGCTCTAGACATCCCGAGCAGCGATATCTGGCTCCGTGCCTCCACTATATTCCTGAAGGTGCCTGAGTTCTTCACGAGCTTGAGCAGAGAGGGGAAGATGAAAGCTAGATTGAACATTGCTGATTGCCAGAAAGCTTGCAACCGAGGCATCTTCTAACTTAGTGAAGGAAAAGGCTCTAGGGAATGCATCTTGAGTGATGTGTTCCTTCCATAAGTCTTTCCAAAAAAGAGCGGTTATCCCATCGCCAATATGCACTGAAGATATCCCGCGGTAGATGTCAGACAGGTTCATGACGTCGCGCCACCAAAAGGATCCACATGGCTCTGTGGCATGCGGCACTTTGTTATCGTAGTACGTAGCCCAGACCAAGTTAACCCAGGGGACATCTTTTTTGTTGTAGAAGTTGTGTAGAAACTTCAGCAGGAGAGCAATGTTCCGTGTCCTGATGTTGATGATGCCAAGTCCACCATGGGTTTTGGGTTGACAAACTAGGTCCCAAGCCTCCAGTGAGTTGACAGTCTCTCCTTGGTCAGTTTGCTTGCGCCACAAGTACCTTCTACGTATCTTATCCAGGTGCTCAACTAGCTTGGGTGGAAACTTCAACGTGCACAAGGGGTATATCATCATGGATGTGATCAGAGAGTTCAGAAGAGTCAAGTTGCTTCCTTGGTCCAGCATATAAAGAGTGGACGATAATTTGCATTCAGTACGTTCCACAAAGGGCATCAGTTCAACCATGGAAGGCTTTGTAGTCCCCATTGGCAAGCCTAAGTAAGTAAAAGGCATAGTGCCAATGGTGCATTGCCAAAGCTGAGCAAGGTAGGTTGCCAAGGTCTCGTCCACATTAATGGGAATCAACAGAGATTTACTAAAGTTCAGTTTAAGCCCAATGGATTCAGCATAGTCCGTGAGGATAAGTTTCATGTTCTTGACCTGCTGGGGGCAAGCTGGCATTGGGAGTATGGTGTCATCAGCGTATTGGATGACAAAATAATCAGTGGAGCCCCTTGCCGGAATGGGTAGTTGGATTTTATGCTGGTGGTATGCATCATTAACTACAGCTTCCAGAAGATCTGCCGCGAGCACAAATATCAGCGGGGAGAAGGGGTCACCTTGTCTGGCACCCGTGCGGGAGGAAAACTGACGGCCCAGGACACCACTAAGCAAGAAGGAGGAGCTGCCAAAGTCAAAAATGCATCGGACCCAGTTAAGCCAACGGTCATCAAAACCCATGTGTTGCATGATTTCTAGCATAGCAGCGTGATCAACAGTGTCAAATGCCTTCGCAAAGTCGAGCTTAAGCAAGATGATCGGCTCATTGGACTGTTGACATTGGAAGATATACTCAAATGCCCACGTGAGGCAGTCTTGAATGGTTCTAGTATGAATGAAGCCGTACTGATTCCTGTGGATTATTTTAAGTATAAGTTGCTATAATCTGTTTGCCAATATTTTCGTTATGAGTTTTAAGCAGTAGTTGAGCAAAGTGATTGGCCGAAAGTCATTCACTATCTTGGGGGAGTTGTTTTTGGAATGAGAGTAATGTATCCTGAATTGATGCTCACCAAGTCAAGTTTGCCATTGTAGAACTCATCACATAGTTTGTAAAAATCATATTTATTGATATGCCAACACGATTTTAAAAATTGCCCGTTGAGGCCATCAGGGCCAGGTGCTCTGTCATTGGGCATGGTTCTGACGACTGCATCAATCTCTGAATGTGTGAAGGGGGCAGACAGAACTTCCAAACCATCCAGTCGGTTGATGATCGCGGCAAGATCAAAGTTTATTTGAGATGGCTGTGTCTGACCCAGTCTGTGCTTATATTCCTGAAACAATGCTGCTTCTTTGGCATTGTGATCACTAAGTATAGATCCATCTAAGAGTTTGAGGGTGGCAATGGAGTTTTTGCGATATCTCTCAGTAGCAAGCACATGGAATAGTTTGGTATTCTCCGATCCAAACTTGATGTACCTAATGGTGCACCTCTTCCGCTAGTACTGATTTTGAAACTGCAACAGATTAAGAAGGTGGCCTTTGACAATGTGTCTGAAGTTGGATTCTAACTGTGTGAGAGGCCGCATATCCTCCACATAGTCGACGTATATAGTTTTGCGGTGATTATACGATCACTAGCTCATTGTAGAGCACCGTATTGCACCCTACTGACCGGCCACATAGTAGATGTGGCACTTTGTTGTCTGGTTAAATTGTCACCTGGTTTCTGGGTCCCACCTGTCAGTTGGCAGAGCAAAGAAATCAGTTAAACAAAACTTTACGCAGGATCGATAGGAGTCCAACCCTTGCGCGTGAACCACCCTGGCTGTGTATGTGAGTACATGCACGTGTACTCCCTCGGTCTTCCAACAAAGAGTGTATATCAGCTAAAAACAAAGAGTGTAGTACATGATGTACATCTACACTTCCAATGCATTTAGCCTTTAATCTAAATTGATATTGATTGACTAATGTACCAACTTGTGCTCTAGGTATAGGCTACATGTCTATCCTTATTTACAGCATGCAACGGCCTTCATTTAATCTTCTTCTCTCAATGGTCGCATGCACACATAAGTCTACTACTTTTGGGCGTTAATTATGCCCTGGTCAATGTGTAAATTTCTAAATGTACAGTCTTTCACGGACGTAGGGAGTAGGTTGAGCACTTGAGCGTGAGCGTGTGTGTTGCGTCGTGTGCTGTGTGCCACATGGGTGCGTGAGTGTTGTGTGTGTCCATGTGTACATGTGAGTGTTGCATGTTGCATGCATGCATGCATGCATGGGGCTTACTTCCTCCCATTGACATGTTCATATTTCAAGCTTCCTATGTTCCCTCCATATGGTGATACTCCCTCTGTTCCCAAATACAGAGTAAAAGCCTCCCTCTGTTCCCAAATACAGAGTAAAAGCCTCCCTCTGTTCCCAAATACAGAGTATTTGTCTTTCTACAAATTTCAACAAGTGACTAGGTACGGAGCAAAATGAGTGAAGTGAGCATAGAGGCATAGGGATACTGTAGAAAGGAAGTCTTCGCGATCCATTATTCCCCATCTCGGTCAGAGAGAACTATTCAACTAGTCTTCACAGTGAAGTGACAATACATGCTGCAGTAGATGGGACACGTAATTAATAAGATGAACCAGCGTGTTGGTGTTACTAAATCAGCCTTACCCAGTACTGCCATCATGTTTGCCAGTAGAGCATGCTTCCGCAAATACGCTTACACACCTTTGTCCTCCATTAATTGACATATGGGCCCTCTTGTGGTAGACCCACATGTCATCGGTGTAACTATTTACACTCCTAAGGACGGTATATCCTGGTAGTAGTACTAGTAGAATTGAGATTTAATGCACTTTCTTCCCCGTCTTCCACTCTTCTTCCTCCTCTCTTCTTCTTCCTCCTCTCTTCCCCATCGTCGGCCGCACACCATTTACCCCCGCTCACTGCTCGCCTGTCCGCGCCATCTTCCTTGGTAGCTCGCGTGTAGCATATCCCCCCACTCACTGCTCGGCCACACGAGGAGAAGCTTCTTCACTTGCCCGCTCGAATCCACTTCCCCGCTGGCTCGCAGGCACCGAAAACCCCAATGGTAGAACCGACTAACACACAGAGCCATGATTGGAATTCCCTCCCCGATGTTCTCTCGGAGCAGATCTATAATCATATGGACCTACTCAGCACCGTCCGTCTGGCTGCATGCTCGGTGTCTTTGTACCATCTACTCGTCTACAACTGGCCGACTCTTTTCAAGACATCCTGCTTGATGATGCCCGATCCTCGCAAGTGGCCTAGACACCGACTTGACGATCCTACGGAGGTTGCCATGGTGCCCCTCGACATGCTACCACTACCCGTCCACCTGCCCTTCATGCGCGACCACTACTAGGCGGGCATGAGGGCCAATTGGATCATCCTCATCCACCAATCCGGTAGTCCATGGCGTCTCATGTATATCTACACCCAGTGAGAGATCACCCTTCCATCATTGGATACCACGGCCATCGAGCCTCGCGGCCCGCCGGACACTCCTGCCTACTACACACGAGATGCGTCAAGCTTTTGGCTCGACCTCTGTTTGCTGAAAGTTGTAATCTGCGAAGTGCCCACACCATCAGAAGACTACATGGATTACAAGCTCATTGCCTTGTTCAACATGGGATTAGTCTATCTGGAATCCGGTCACCATACATGGTTATGGCTCATCATCAATCATGTTGAGCAACATTTCTGTCTGATGCTATAGTGCATGATGGCATCGTTTATGCGGTCGACGCACAGATTGGCTGCCTATACTGGTGGAATCTATCATCCTGTAATTGTTCTATCTCATCTCATCTTTACCTTATGAATACGACTGCCTATTCATTGTTACAAGTTTAGAATAGATAGTATGTCTATAACCACATCATTGCTACTCCCTCCGTCCCAAAATAAGTGTCTCAAATTTTGTTCCTCTCATTTCCTAGAATTTTTATGATCACACATGTTATTGTTAGAGTTGATATGAGAACAGTTGGCATCTAATGATTGTTAGAATACATATTATGAGCATAAAATCATGATTGCTATATGTTACTATCGTTTCCAAGATTTTTATAACAATGCATGTTATTGCTTAGAGTTGATATGAGAATAGTAGTAGTAAGTGCTATGGTAGAATATGAGTAGGCTCTGTCATAGCTGTTTTCCTCTCATTGTTACATGATGTTTGAACCATGACATATTGCTAGAATATGAAAGCCATTGGCTTATTTTTTTAACTTGGGGTATGGTTATGACCACGACATTGAAATTCTCTGTCTATGATATGTGTCACTGTTATAATAATCTTAATTCCACACATACTCTGAACATGATCATTTATTTTTGTCCCTCTGGCCTTCAATTTGAATTCTTGCAGCAGATGCAAATGCGCTGGCCTTCATGATTCCAAGACCTGGAATCATACCAGCCAATGGGTGGTGGTTTATCGCTCGTTCAGCTGACGGCGGTCATTTGATGCTCATTTGCACGTACCAAATTGACCAAACCATTACATCAAACCACATGCAGTACAACGAGTGGGGCATTCGTGCCATTGATGGTTATGGCTGCTTCGTGTTTGAGAAAGATCCCAGCTCTGTTGGGCCAGGTGTATTCAACTGGAGGCGGGTTTACAGCCTCGGCAACCACTCCTTATTCCCCGGGCTCAATTATTCGATCATCCAACCAATCATCGATCATATCACCGGCGATGATTACCATGCTATGAAACTTCCATTCGCTAGGGGGGACTGTGTTTACACATCATACCATGGGTTTCATGAATCACCATATCAAGAGATTCGTCGACACAGCTTGTTGCCAGATAATCTTCATTGTGTGAAAGGCATCAAGCTTCCATGCGATGGATGGCTTTTGCAAACCGACATGCGGCGACGTGGTTCATGCCAACAACAAATATGCACAACTTGATTCGTGCTGATATCTAGACTGAGCCATGTATTCTGCTGCTGTAGCACGACCCTCTTTTGTTGGACATTATGTACTATTGTTAGTTTGAAGCACTCCTCTGGTTTGAAGGATAGATACCTTCTTGGGATCAAGTGCATCCTAACTCACCTACGTAGGATGTACTGATAATGATCATGGAGATGCTGTGCAGAAGCCATATTATATATATATATATATATATATATATATATATATATATATATATATATATAGGACGGTAGTTTGGGACACCTAGGTGCCCAGGCACCTTGCCTAGATGCCGTTAGATCTGATATTGGGTATGACCCATTAAGAAATAGGTGTATATTTTATGCATTTTATTTCCATCGGTAAGAAAATTAGTTTCCATATGTATGTTTGTAATTCATACCCCATACGAACTTACCAAAAATAATTGATGCATGTGAATTGAATACCTTGCTAGGAAAATTGAATGGCGTGGAATGTGCATTAATGGTCCATTGTTTTTGAAAAAACAAACCGAATGATACATGGTTTTGGAAAGGTATAACATGGAAAGGGTATTGCCTTCCAAAAAATAGGGCTGTCATCAATGGTCAATCATTTTTGGTGAAATTAAACCGAACTGATTTCCCGTTGGATACCTTCCAAAAATTTTGCAGGGTGTGTGTATTATGGAAATGGTATAACTAGGCAATGAAATACCTTCCAAAGACGGGCCTCTAATTAATGTACTTTTTTTTGAAATAATGAAACTGAAATAATTCCCGTACGCACTGGCATGTATGGTAGATGATAGGTAAAATATACAAGATCACTACGAATAATTGCAAAAATCATTAATTGTTGAATGTCACCCTTTTTCCTAGTCTAGGTCATGTAGGTATATGTACATATAATTAGAAATAATTCATAAGTAATATTAACAAAAAAATTGGGTATGACGTAATACTTTGTAAGCAGATTTTGCTTTGTTGAAGTTTCTTAAATATCTTTTCCGTTGCCTTATCATCCAGAAGGTTTAATCACATATTTACTTTTTAATATATTTAAAAACGTTGGGTATCGACAAACATGATCAAGGTATGGCAATGGAGATAACAACAGACAGCAGAATGATACTTAGTCAGAACACACATTTGCCCTGCTACCTGGGTATTAAACACATTAAACCGTTGGCAGAGAGGATGCCACTAGATTAACACGACCATTTCTTAGTGTTATGCAAAAAACAAAATCAATGTGAAATCATAAATATCTTGGCACTGTTATTATTAAGGATGAACAGTACATGCTTCATTAAGATGAAGGAAATTTTGGAAGAAAACTAATACACTTGTACTGAAACGTATCAGGTATGTAAAGGAGGATCGCCACATGTGGAAGTGTTATCGCCAGGAAGTTGGCACTTCTTGCAGACTTTATTAATATTTGACCTTGTGAAATTCTCTGGGTTTTGAGGACAACCAGTTCTGTAGTGTCCTTTCTCCTGGCAGAATGAACATTTCCGTTTTTTACCTACACCATATTCGGCAGCAGATTTGAGCCTTGCTGTCCTCGGACGTCCTCGCTTCTTGCATCAGTCAGGTGGAAGCACATCGTCATGCAGTTGAGCTTCCAAGATGTCCTCGTCTTCCATTTCATTAGCACACTCATCATCTGATTCTGCAGATAATTGTGTAGACGTTGTGTGGACTTCAGGTATAGCCGTAGCATCTTCTTGGGTTGGCAGCAAACGGATCTCCTGTAAAGCTTCAGTAATTTTCCTCATTGCAACATGGTGCGCATCAACTGATGCATCACCTTTGGACGATAGGTCCATGCAAGCTTCGAATAACAGGGTACACCGGTGAGTCCTCGAAGCAGCAACAACCACGTCGAATATGCTTTTATTTCCTTCTCGAGCATTGCTCGTCCATCTTTTCTTGATGTATTTGTCTGGAAGAGTCCCGCACCCAATATGCATCATAACCTAAAACAAAAATAAATAATATAATTTGAATCTAATTTCCTTGGAAAAAGAAGACTAGTACTGAAAGGTTACATTGTTCATACCATGATTATGTGTGAGCATAATATGCCCATGTGTTCAAACAATCTACAAATACATCTGTATTCCTCTTCATCTTTATTTACATGAACTGGAAACTCCAACTTACTCCAGTTTTCCCTCGTATCACATTCCATGTGAACAGTTTTTATGTGCCATCATCTCTGATTTCTTGGACAAAGTAAGATGCACTCATGTATACCTGGTCGCTGAACTTAGAAAACATGGTGTCTGTGTAAACTTTAGCAGCTTTCCTCTCTATTGGCGAACCACATCTCGGTTGCCTTGCATCCTGTGAATATGAGAAGTGGCAACGGCATGAGGTATGGGTAATGAATCACATTTAGAAAATGGAAAAGGTATATTTGTATTATATTATAAATGTACCTTCAAAGTGTTGAACTCAAGTTTGTCCTCAGCCGCAATCCTATCCGCAATAAATTTATCATATTGTTTAACAAAGTTATGCATGGTTGATGATGGTGAAACGTAGGCTTTGAGCACATGATTCATGCACTCGCTGCATTGCGTTGTCGTCATCTTTGCGAAGAAATAATCTTTGAAGTATGGTGGCGCTCAGCGATCACGTTTATCCCACACATCTTGTAGCCAGGTGTTGCTATGGAGATCATACTCAGCAATAAGTGAGTTCCAAGCACTTTCAAACTCATCTATGGTTCTTGTATGATTAAGAACTCTATGGAACTTGTCTTTGAAATCAGATGTCTTGCTGTAAAGAGTAGGACCGATATGTTCTTTGGCTTTGTAAAAAATGTGCCATTTGCACCACCTATGGATTGTGTTAGGGAATCCAGCTTTGATGGCAAGTTCCATGGCCCTGTTCTGGTCTGTATTATTTGTAGAAAATAAATTAGAATGTTTGAACAAAAAGAAAACGGGAAAGTGATTTAAGGGTATGTGGAGAGTAAACCTGTGAGAATTCCAACTGGATGCTTATCTTCGACAGCTTTGAGAAAAGTACTAAACAACCACTTGAAGGCATCCTCTGATTCTTTTATAACTAGTGTGCAGCCAAAGATGATAGTCTAGAAGTGATTGTTTACACCCACAAAAGGAGCAAATGGCATACCATATATATTTGTTTGGTAGGTAGTATCAAATGTAACCACGTCACCAAAGTGCTTGTAACTAAGCCTAGATCAAGCATGCGACCAGAAAACATTTTTTTATCTTGCCATCCTTTCCAACATCGACAACATAAAAGAAATCTTTGCTTGATTTTTGCATTTCTACAAATAGCCGTAATGTCTTCTTGATGTCATATGTATTTTCTTCAATTCAGATTTATTGTTTAACACTTTGAAAATACGTCCTAGTGTAAGGCAGCATCGATGCTCCTCCAGCAATCCTGGCTAAGTATCCATACATTTGAGTTGTGGTGCTATTGTTTTCATATCTTTCATAATGCGTCTGGTGCCCTCACCGATTTTGTTATGTGATTTCCAGTTGCGGGTCATACCTGTACTGGTTGTAAGGGGGTGATTGTGTTCTTGCCGGAGTTGTGTGATGATCCACTTAAGTTCTTCATGCCCGTGTATGCGCATCATGGCACCGCAACCTCTCTTCACAGATTTTTGAACCCCCTTAGATGGCTTGCCCTGGGAAAGGAAAGACAAGACAATAGGAAAATTGAATGATCCCACAATCGTGAATTAATTTAGTTCGAGTAATAAACGAAAAGTAGTACATACCTCGCATGAGCATACAAATTCGATGTAAGTAGTGTCACCAGCAACATTTTGGACTTGTTTACGAATTCTTATACCAAACCCTTTTTCTCAACGTGTACATGTTATAAAACTGGAAGGCATCCGTGTCTTCATGGAATATCTGGCCTAGAAAAGGATCCATAATCGTTGCATCGCAATATTCTGGTGGAATAGTAACCAGCGCAGTTCCGGAGTCATCACTAATTGTATAATATAGAATGCGTCAATACTCAGTACAAGTTTGTAGAACAAAACGACTAATGTGTGCATTACGTAGGGAAGACGGGTATAGTAGTGTCAGAAATCACCTGCCACTGGTAGTCCTGCGACATCTCCTTCAGAAGGAGTGGCCATTAGGTTGCGCTTCAGTCTATGGTGTTTCGTTGTGAAATGGTGTGTCTAGGAAGGAGGAATTCTCCTTTTAAATACCCATACGTGAGATAGGAGACTCCACTAGCCATGATCAGTAACTGATTCGGGTTATTAACTCATAGTTATTGGTGCGATTCATTGCCAAATTACTAGAAATTAGTGATTTGTTGCATTCACTAGTAGTGGTACAGCGTACAAGGCAGTGCACAAGCACTTGCTCAGCTTCCATATTTATGAAAGATTTTAGATTGATTCTTAATTGCAAGACACCTAGTTAAAGAATCGTTGCTGATTCTGTATTAGAAATTGATGTGTGTTATGATCCTCTCAATTACATTTTTTGTTAAGAATTGAACTGGGTACTAGCACTACAGAAGGTGTGGATATTGGTTATTTGCAACGACAAGAAATGTAATGAGTATGGCGCTGGTAGGGTTAGTCGAGAATAATAACGTAAAATAGTAGTGAGTATGGCAGTCCGGTTTGCATGGATGCATCAAACCCATAGCAGAGCAGTTGCTACCCTTTGAGCCCGCCATGATATCTGTGGCGCCATTTAGCTGACCCATGTCGACGCGCAGTTGGCATTTCCCTAAACCGCAGCACACCATTCGCCGAACTTAATGACTTCTCAGCACGTAAACCTTTAAGTTGATGTCGTCGAATATTAAGTATATACATGAGGTATGATATGCTACGATGGTCAAGTACTAGAGGAGAAAGATTAGTGTATGTATGAAACTGAATGTAATATTCAGATTTTCTTTTTATTGGAGTATGGGAGACCCAAATGAGTTGAATTGTAAATCCGAAATGGAGGAAATAATTGTAGTCTAATTTGTATGAAGCTTCGTTTATGAATTATACATGGCGGCGCTAAAAAGTGTGACAATAAGATATGTCCGTGGGAATCTAGACTGACAACTTGATACCCAAGGAAACGTATGAAGGGATTGACCAATAATTCGGCAGTTTTTCTGGCATAAGCAAATAATCGTACTTATTACATATAATGTTCAATACTTTGTCCCAAAATGATAGCTAGTTCGATATACTCACGATGACTCCATCCTCGTATTGCCTCACAAGTTGTTTGACGAAATCTGGAAGTGCCGCTACATTATCTCTGATGGTAAGAATGTCTATTAGAATGTTGGCCCTAACCTTGTCCATGCAATCCTGTGTTGAGGATAGGAAGTCAGTAATGCAACACGAGGATGGTAGTTTTTTTAATAGAAATTATTGTAAGAAAAATTGTGGATGGCTTACTGGATTGAGCTCTTTGGTGACTTCTATCCCATTCCAATTCTTCATGAACTCCAAAGTATAAACACCACTCTCAACCCTGCATAATTGGATGTAACTGGTATATAAATAAACAGTTAAATCTTGAACTATCATGAGATGTAAGGTTAGCCAGAAGAATTTCTTACTCAAATCGGTGCCTTGGCACAACAGGTTCGTTATAAGCCCATGTAGTTACATCTTCTTTCCAGTCACTGAAGAAGAGGGTCAAGCATTGTTGCATGGCAGAAGCCAACATAGGTACAATCCAAGTATGTCTACTATATTGCTTAACATCCGCGCTAATTTTAGTCTTACTAGAGTCAAGGATGTAAATAACTCAGTGACGCAAGTTGAATGTATAACAAGACCAGTGTTTAATGTCGCATAGGGAAATATGAATCTGCATTGACCATATACCCGGCCGTTAGACAAAGCACATTAATCAAGATTAGCAAAAAAATGTACTTGAATCTGAACAACACTTACATTTTCACACTTGGAGACGTTGTACTTGAGGTGCGGACCACTGAACTGTTGTCAAAATAATTCCGGGTTCCAGCAATCTCCACCAGCAATTACATGAACCTGCAAACTTCTTCCATAAATAAAAGTTTGGGTAATAAATTCAAATTTACGGAGCAGGATAACGAGATAACTAACCCCAAAATCAGGCTCAATAAATTGGCACTTTCCATAAGCGTCAGTTTCCCCATACATTTCAAAATCCAGTTGAATGAGCCTTCTAGTGTAAAGACTCATAGTTGGATATTCAACTCTGTCATTGCCTTCAATGAAATTACAGATGTCTGTCCCCATTAGTTTGATTGTAGTTGGCTTGACATGAGCTACCCAAGTAGAGCTATATGTAGGGGATAATGAATAAACATTATGAACTTTAGAGGTTAGTATACTACCAAAAAAATTATGAAGTTGAAATACCTGGATACATCTTCAGTCTGATTAGTTCTTAATCTAGTTCACTAATACATTCGTCACGTCTTCTGGACAGGAATGTACAGCGGCCATGTTGCCAAATGGAGAGTTAATAGAAGACTTGAAGCACTGACGCTGAGGTTTGTCATGGGCAGAAAGACTGAAGTCCAAGTGTTTGGGTTCAGGGTACTCTCATTTTATGCCACACACATGCTTTAGTTCCCCTTGGTTGTTCTCAATGTACATGTCTTGTAGAATAATGTAGCTAGATGCTGCTATCTCATGTGACATAGAACGTGGTGAGATGGAACGATGATAGTCCGCAGAATCTGAGAAAAAAATGTAGGAAAAGTAATTAAGAAATGTAGATGAGAAAGGAATGAAAATGTATGTAACTAAAACCTTTCTTTGATTCTTGTGCTAGTGTTAGGTCAATGCCAAGATCAAAAGAGGGTGGCTCTATATCGCACAATGAAGGACGTGGGTATGTTTTGTTGAGGTTTAGGCTCGTCTCTTCCTCACTCTTAACCGACCGATTTAAATCGAGTGATCCATTGTAACCTGGTGTACTCATTGATGTAGATGTTCTGGCATGTAACTTATTTGCTGCGGGTATGTTTGTCGTAAATTGCATATGAGCTAGACCTGAAATGAAATACAGTAACCATTACTTACTGAAATTGCTATCCGTCGTCCATGAAAGTTTTGACAATACCTGACGGATGCTGCAGCTGAACATGAGAAGTTTGACGAAATACATTGGCGCAGGAATCCATATTTCCATCTGACAAATTGTCCCCTTGCAGGAATGCTTGATGGACTGTCTGTAAACATATATACACAACGTATTAGATTGCAGACACTATGCTAAACGAATATAACTAGAGAATTATGAAAATACCTTTCTATTATCAGGATTGTTATGTGATGGGACAGCAGCACTTTCAGCTTGAAAAGCCGACATCATACCCACATTAGGTCTGCTGTAACAGACATCACTTCTTGGACGTAGCTGCAAGAAACTAATGCATGTAAAGACATAAAAATAAAAATAAAAATGTCTAAATAGGTCCTAATTCAATATGATAGACATACTATAATGTAACAATCAGACTATTTTCTACCTTCATCATCCCAAACTGGGTTGGCTTGTACTAATTCTTCTCTTTGAGGTCCATACTCATTCTTACTTTTATTGCGTGTTTATCATACGCCATAATTCGTGGGAAGCAATCATGCTTGAGACTTAGCAGACCCAATTCCAAGTTGTCCAAGTAGAATATCTGAATGTAGAATGTAATTATTAATTCAAACTATATGCAATCTGTTTATGCAAACTTAGTTTTGTTAGGAAATGTAAATACCTGCAGAAATATGACATGTCTGTTTATATACGTGGCTTTTGTATCATCAGTTAGCTTGTTGGCCAATGCTCGTGCTGCTGCTATAATGTCATTGACGACATACCTCACCTAGTTCCAATTAGGGATGTCATCTAAATTCTTGAGCGCCATAAAATATTTCGGACATATATTGTCCAACAAAGTTTGTAGCGCGACAAATTTTGTCATCAAAAGGAGAATGAAGGCAGTCTTGAAGGTAGCAATTTCGTCACCCGACATTGGTGCTTCATGTTTCTTGCTTAGAATATCAATGAGTACACTTCTCGTGATTTTTTAAACTTCGGGACATTCAGTCGGATGCATATTACATTTTTATGTGACTGACTTCTTCTGTGGAAGGAATTCGCAGCTCCTTTCCCGAGAATGGGATACCCAGAACTTTGTGAACATCACCATCAGTGAAGTGTAGAAGAGTTCCATCACCCATTCTAATTGCTATTTCTTCAGTGGATACCCTAGATAGAAGGTTGTGACTAAATTCCCTAGAGTTTGTGATTTCTGGTAGTTTCAAAATTCCGTCAAACTTCATTTCAATGACTAAGCGTTTCTTTTCATCGTTAAAAATCCTTCACGATGGACAAAATAGAAACGGGTGTGCATCTAGAAATCGGCGCTACGTATTTAACAGTAAGTGATGTTGACCTAACCGGTGGCTCCATAAAGTGGTCATCATGGTCTGTAGCGGCAGCCATCTTGCCACGACCAACACCAACGACTTTCTTTCTTCTAGCAGTAGCACACCTTTGTAACCTGGGCATGGATATACCTACAATTGGAAAAGAAAAATGTAAATTGCTATCGCTGTGATGGAGAAAAACGACCGCAATCAGCGACCATGGAGGTGAACGATGGCCAAGCTATACGAAGGGAGGGATGATCACCTGGTATGCTCGTGTGAAGGTGAACGATGGACCGATGATGATCTGATGCTTGCGGAGAGGACGAACAAAGGAGAGGTGAAATCAGCGGGGAGTAGAAAAAGAATCGGGGAGAGTGGACCACATATAGGTATGTAAAATGCGTGATGGATGCTTTGATTTCTTCCAGCTTTAATTCGTCGGCCAAATTATGGCAGTGCATGAGCCTTTTTTTGGGTAAGCAATCAAATTAGAGTGCAACTTTTATTTTTGGAAACAGTCGAATTAAATATCAACAGAATAATGCGAGACATTATGACAGGTCCTAAATGATCTGCATGCAATATTTTTGGAAGGTGGAATCGTGACTGGCTAATAAATGTTTTTAATACTATTATGGAAGGTCCTAATTCGTGTGCATGCCGATGTATTTTAATGTTTTAATGGGTTGGGCAGCTGTAAACCCGGTATACCTCGATCGGATGATGAGTTGATCGAACGGTTGATACTCTAGGTGCCCAGGCACCTAGGTGCCCCAAACAATTTACCTATATATATATATCAATTAGGCTTCAAGTGCGTACTTGTTAGTTAAACCTATGTATAAATTGTGACACTAAATACGACTAGTAAGTAGTACAGTAGCAGTACTAGTATACGTCGGTCAAATTATTCATCATGTCCAGTTTCAAAAAAATTATTCATCATGTCTAGACATTGAATTGACGTGACAACACGCTGCACATGAGGTGACACAAGAATCCCAGCGGCGTGTTCGGGTATTCTGGACTTCAGATTTGGAGTACCACTTATCTGGAAAAATCTTTCATCATTCACCTAAGACAGTCGATTGATCATACACTGAGTACCATATAACTGGAATTACCGATGCAAGTCGAAGAAGGATTGGCCGGTGCTGCCGGCAGACGTTGAGGGAGTCCTGGATTAGGGGGTATCCGGACAGCCGGACTATATACTTTGGCCAGACTGTTGGATCGTGAAGATACAAGACTCAAGACTTCGTCCCATGTCCGGATGGGACTCTCCTTTGCGTGGAAGACAAGCTTGGTGATCCGGATGTTAGATCTCCTTCTTTGTAACTGACTTTCTGTAAACCATAGCCCCCTCTGGTGTCTATATAAACCGGAGGGTTTAGTCCGTAGAGGGACAATCATAATCATCATAGGCTAGTGAGGGAATCCTGGATTAGGGGTATCCGGACGACCGGACTATATACTTCGTCTGGACTATTGGAGCGTGAAGATACAAGACTCAAGACTCCGTCCTGTGTCCGTATGGGACTCTCCTTTGCATGGAAGACAAGCATGGCGATCCGGATATTATATTTCCGTCCTTATAACCAACTCCTTGTAAACCCTAGCCCTCTCCAATGTCTATATAAACCGGAGAGGTTGGTCCTTAGAAGGCCGATCACAATTACAATCATAATCATCATAGGTTACCTTCTAGGGTTTAGCCTCTACGATCTCGTGGTAGATCTACTCTTGTACTACTCATATCATCAACATTAATCAAGCAGGAAGTAGGGTTTTACCTCCATCGAGAGGGCCCGAACCTGGGTAAACATTGTGTCCCTTGCTTCCTGTTACCATCATCCTAAGACGCACAGATCGGGACCCCCCTACCCGAGATCCGCTGGTTTTGACATCGACATTGGTGCTTTCATTGAGAGTTCCTCTGTGTCGCCGTTGCAAGGCTTGATGGTGCCTCCAATCGTCAACAACATGGTCCAGGGTGAGACTATTCTCCCCGGACAGATCTTCATGTTCGGCGGCTTTGCACTACGGGCCAATTCGCTTGGCCATCTGGAGCAGGTCGACAGCTATGCCCCTGGCCACCAGGTCAGGTTCGGAAACCTGAACTACACGGCCAATATCCATGGAGACTTTATCTTCGACGGAATCGGGCCTATGCCGGGAGCGCCGGACAGTCACGATGAGCACGTCCTAGACCTGCTGTCAGAAAGTACTCGGGATATCACCCCTGCAGCAGCCCCAGACCTAAATCTGGAGCAGATAGCATGGCCCAAGGATGGGTGGATGGACCCCGCCCCGCTGGCCGCACATTCATCGGCGGTAGAGCCGAACACAGGCCTCCCTTCTAAGGAAGCCAGTGACTCCAGACCCCCGGACTCGTATCCGGTTGTAGGTTCCGGTCCACGCGCCCCCGAGCCCACCGAGCCTGGTTGGGCTGTGGTTATGGAGTTTACCGCTGCGGATATCTTCCAGCACTCGCCCTTTGGCGATGTGCTGAATTCATTAAAGTCTCTCTCTTTGTCTGGAGGCTCTCGGCTGAACTATGTCCGGCTCGAGTGGGAAGCTAGCGACGAAGGAATTCGTTGCCCACCCACCACCCACTTCATAGCCACGGTCGATGATTTGACCGACATGCTTGACTTCGACTCCGAAGACATCGACGGCTTGGACAACGCTGTAGGAGAAGAACAGGAACCACCACCCACGGGGCGGTGGATAGCCACCTCTTCATATGACATATATATGGTGGACACTCCTAAAGAAACCAATGGCGATGAGACAATGGGGGATAACCCCTCTAAGAACAAAGCAAAGCATGGGCATCGCCAGCGCTGCTCCAAGCCCCGCCACAGCAATACCGGCACCGGAGACGAAAACAATCTGGATGATGCCGAAGATGAATACAACCCCGATCAGCCCGCCTTCGAGCAGGCCGAGCAGGAAGATGGGAAGGACAGCCCAGATGAACAGGCACGGACGGGTATCCGGAGGAGGACAACTACATGCCCCCCTCCGAAGACGAGATTAGCCTCGGCGATGACGAGTTCGGCGTGCCCTAGGACCCCGTGGAGCAGGAGCACTTCAAGCGCCGACTTATGACCACTGCGAGGATCCTGAAGAAGAAGCAGCAGCAGCTTCAAGCTGATCAAGACCTGCTCACAAACAGATGGACAAAAGTCCTGGCAGCCGAGGAATATGGACTCGAGCACCACACGGCTGACCAGCCACCTCGTGGCCGGGATAAAACGGCAAATCAGCCTGAATACCAGCCCGCACCCCCACGCCAGTTTACTACGGCCCGGGTCAATACTCAGGACCTACGAGACAGATTGGAAAACAATGCAGGACAACCAAGATCGATCTACGAATCACGGGGGCGTGCTACAACACATGATGATGACTGTCATACCGAATACACTGACGGTAAATCCGGCCAGGCGGAACACAATCATCCAGACTTAGTCGGACTGCGTCGCGACACAGCCCGGCACAGAGGCGCCGCACACCCCCTCTGCTTCACCGATGAAGTGATGGATCATGAATTCCCAGAAGGGTTCAAACCCATAAACATTGAATCATACGATGGCGCAACAGACCCCGCAGTATGGATTGAAGATTTCCTTCTCCACATTCACATGGCCCACGAGGACGATCGACACGCCATCAAGTATCTTCCCCTTAAGCTCAAAGGACCCGCCCGACACTGGCTAAATAGCCTGCCCGCAAATTCCATTGGCAGATGGGAAAACCTAGAAGACGCATTTCTCGACAACTTCCAAGGCACATATGTGCGACCACCGGACGCCGATGACTTGAGCCACATTACTCAATAGCCCAGAGAATCAGCTGCGAAATTCTGGACTCGGTTCCTAACAAAAAAGAACCAAATAGTTGACTGTCCGGACATCGAAGCCCTGGCGGCCTTTACGCATAATATCCACAACGAGTGGCTCGCCTGACATGTCGGCCAGGAGAAACCCAAGTCCATGGCAGCTCTCACGATGCTAATGACCCGATTTTGCGCAGGCGAGGACAACTGGTTGGCTCGCAGCAGCACTACGCCACATTCTGGCACTTCGGACGTCCGTGATAATAACGGCATGCCCCAACGCAACAGACACAAGCGACGGAACAACAGCGACAACACCAAAGACACGGCAGTCAACGCCGGATTCAGCGGATCCAAATCCGGTCAGCGGAAGAAGCCGTTCAAACAAAACAATCAGGGACCGTCCAGTCTAGACCGCATACTGGAACGCCCGTGCCAAATTCATGGCACCCCAGACAAGCCAGCCAATCACACTAATAGAGACTTCTGGGTGTTCAAACAGGCAGGTAAAATAAACGCCAAAAACAAGGACAAGGGGCTGCACAGCGACAATGAAGTAGAGCCCCGGCGTCCGCACACGGGGGGACAAAAGAAATTTCCCCCCTGGTGAAAATGGTCAACATGATCTACGCCACTCTCATTCCCAAGCGGGAACGGAAGCGAGCACTACGACACGTCTATGCGATGGAGCCAGTCGCCCCCAAATTCAACCCATGGTCAGCTTGTCTGATCACCATTGATCGTAGGGATCATCCTACTAGCATCCGTCATGGCGGCTCAGCCGCATTGGTCCTAGACCCAATCATCGACGGATTACACCTCACGCGAGTCCTTATGGACGTCGGCAGCAGCCTGAACCTGCTTTATCAAGACACAGTGCGCAAAATGGATGGTGACCCTTCAAGGATCAAGCCCACCAAAACCACCTTTAAAGGTGTAATTCCTGGAGTAGAGGCCCGTTGTACGGGCTCTATAACATTGGAAGTAGTCTTCGGATCTCCGGATAACTTCCGAAGCGAAGAGTTAATCTTCAATATCGTCTCTTTCCATAGTGGTCACCACGCACTGCTCGGACGAACCGCATTCGCTAGATTCAATGTGGTACCACACTATGCATACCTCAAGCTCAAGATGCCAGGCCCACGCGGGGTCATAATAGTCCACGGAAACTTGGACCGCTCTCTCTGTACAGAAGAGCATACTGCAGCCCTCGCGGAAGAAGTATAATGCGGCCTCCTCCGACAAACTACCAATCCGGCGACGACAACCTCGAGCAGCATCAAGCGAGTCTGGAGTACCCCGCAACAGGATCACCAGGCACGCCAAGAGTGCGACTAACAGTCCGGCCTCCACTCAAGCCCCATCAAAGCAGCATTCGTGCCACGCGTACACAATTACGCACTCAAAATACCATGGGCACAGGCGGAGGTGCAAGAGCGACTCAGTCAACAGTGCGGTATCACCACAACATACTTTCATAAACCTCCCTTATTATCTTTCAGGACACTGCCTTAGGGCAGCCTCTTCAAAAGAGCCAGATTGCCGGATTGATACAGGAGAGAAAACCAAGGAGGCAACAGGCTTTGCACACACAAGGAAATACCCAGGTGGAATCTATTCACGATCGTTATACCTGTTTTATATACCTGTACGCAGCCTGCCCTTGGATAGGACATGTGAAATAGTCCTATTTATCTCTGCTTAATGCATTCCTTGTAAACATACGCTTAGACGTATTATACTTCAATGGGATATCCTATACGGCGTCAACTTTTATTCCTATCCGCACATTTTTTCTATAAATGTTTATTTACTATTGCATCTGTACACTTTGGTACGTTTATTTTGCCAGGGGCTTCTTATGGCGCCCCGTCATACGGCAAGTAAAGTCTGAACACTTTCAACAGTGCGGCACCCCGAACTTATAGCACTATATGCATCAGCTCCGAATCATGTCTTGGGTCCACAGTTGGGTTAGCCCGGCTCCCTTGTTTTGGTACCTTACATTCTGTTATATCGGCTAAGGTAGCGCAGGGAGAACTACTACGATTGTGTCCTAGTTCTTCTGGACGAGCACCTCAGTGGAGAAAGCCGAAAACTGACCGGCATGATGTGACGAGAGCTGGTCGCTGTTCGAGAGGTCTTAAAATCCTTAAAGATTTTTCCGCTTTAAGCGAGGAATCGGCCTCGTCCGATTTAGGCGTATATAGCGCCCCAGTTCGGCCTTCCGAATTCTAGGGGCTTTGCGGAAATTTAAAATTCTAGACTTCTATGGCTAAGTGAAGGTTATAAAGCCGCATAGTCCGATTGCCTTATTCGCTGCGCTAGACACCTCCTTTAGGGACCAAATATTTGGATAAAGTGTGTCTGGGTTTTCCACGAACACCCCAGTACTAGTCACATGGGAGCGGAAGCCGACGACTGGCCTACTTTCAGAATTTTATAAACAGCCGCACAGAAGGTAATATTTTAAATCAAAAAGCTCTACATAGCGCAATTAACTTCGTCCTTATATTACAAACATGACAGAAGTGAATTCACTCTAAAATTGTGTGCTTGGTACATTCATTAGCCACGAGACGAGCGCCCTTCATAACGCCATCATAATATTTCTCAGGGCAGTGATGCGCCTTGCCCTCCGGCGTCCCGTCCTTCACCAGCTTCTCCGCATCCAGCTTGCCCCAATGCACCTTCACATGGGCAAAGGCCCGGCGGGCACCCTCAATGCAAACGGATCGTTTGATCACTTCAAGCCGCGGACAGGCATTCACCATCTGCTTGATCAGGCCGAAGTAGCTAGTGGGCAAGGGCTCACCGGGCCACATCTGGACTATGAAATCCTTCATAGCCACTTCGGCCGCCCTTTGGAGTTCAACCAACTGCTTCAGTTGGTCACTCTGAGGCGTTGGATGTTCGGCCCCAGCATACTGGGACCAGAACAGCTTCTCCGTCGTGCTCCCCTCCTGGGCACGGTAGAACACCGCAGCATCTGATACGCTGCATGGCAGATCTGCGAATGCCCCAGGAGAGCTCCAAATTCGGGTAAGTAAAAGAAACGCCTCCTCCACATGCTTGCTTTGCATAAAGAATTTCTTACCCGCTGCTATCTTTTTGGCCTCCTGGATTTTCTGTTGTGCCTTCTCTGCTTCGGCCTTGGCGTCTTTTATACTAGCACTACTAGGAAAAGGCCTACTAATGGCGCACCTAATTTGGCCATTAATGGCGCATTAGTGGTGCGCCATTAGTGCCACGCCATTAGTATATTTTACTAATGGCGCACCACTGGTGCGCCATTAGTATCTGGTATACTAATGGAGGACCTCAGATGCGCCATTAGTATATACAACAGTGTGCCATTAGTATGCCTCCCAGGGGGCCATGTATACCCAGGTGCTTTGGCATACTAATGGCGCACAACAACAAGATGCGCCATTAGTAACTTCGGCATACTAATGGCGCACTGTTTAATGATGCGCCATTAGTATCCTTTGGCATACTAATGGCGCACTGTGATGTGATGCGCCATTAGTATGAATATTAGTTTTTTTTATTTTTTTTATTTTCTGTTTTTTGCACAGGTTACAAAATGTATAATTGGACAAAATATAGACAGCACACATCAACAACAGATTCATCGAATACAATAGAAGATTAGTCTCTGAATACAATTCATCATATTAGTCTCCGAATACAATTCATCATATTAGTCTCCGAATTGAAAAGACCGAACAAAGATAGAACATTATATTACAAGTCTCGAGACCGCGAGTAGCGAGTTTGTCTTCACATTACAAGTCGATATCGATCATCTAAACTACCATCACATAGAAGAGAGCTGCGGTCATCACGATGAGCATCATCACGATGAAACTCGTCTTCATCCGGTTCCTCCAACGCTCCCTCCCCTCTCCCGCTAGATAGCGGGCGTATCTAGATTCGGCCTCGGCCCTAGTGGTGTACCCTTTGTAACTGTTACCGCTGAATTGGTGAACCTGTCTCCGACACTCCTCCCAGTCGTCGTAGACTTCGGGAACCTTACCCTTGTACACGACATACGACGGCATCGCTATGCACTAGCCAAACAAAACGTTAGTACCAATTTATAGACAATACATAAGCAATATATAAGTATACAACAGAACGATCGAAAGAGAAAAGCAAGACATTAATAGAATCGATTACATCTAAGTTGAACGACTCTCGAAACCAAAGAGACATACTACAAGTTCTTTAAAGTTTAATTACAACATGAGCCAATCGATGTTTCAGAACTAGACACAACATCACTGCTTTCGACTCGACTCAAGGGACCGGAGCATGGATGAAGCCGCCGTCTATCATGGGAGTCATGAAATAACGGGCGTTGTCAGCCTGCATTTGTAGCGTTGTGTCGATGTCACTGTTGGACGGTTGATTTCTGAGGTAGAACTGCCCCGAGGTACGAAGGACATCTTGATGGATGATTTCCGCAAACTCAGACTGGATCCGAAAGAATTCTTGTCTTATGTCTGCATCCTGGATTACCGACACGCTCGTGGCCCAATCTTTGAGTTTACTCGGTAGCAGAAGTTGATGATGGTCCCGTACGATCGCCCGCATGTGATGGATGGCGTAGTAGGCACCCTTCTGACCGCCAGGCGGCTGCTTGACGCAGCAGAACGTCGTATTATGGGAGAACACGTGCTTGCCGTACTTATGAATAGGCCTGGTGAAGGTGCCTCCAGATTTGGCGTAGCCGGGGAGAACATCATCAAGAACCTTCTTGACATTTGTGTAGTCTACGTTCGACTGATGGTCCGGGTCGAAATACGTGGCCATGGAATATTTGGGGCTTAGGAGGATGAGCGTGCAATGTGTGTCACTGCAGAAAACATGGAATGTTAAAAGAAAAATGATCAAAATCTAAGAATTCATATGTTACGGGCCGGTTGAGGGGAGGACTTACTCGGGAAAGTAAGGCACGAGGAAGTTATCCTTATCTTGGTTTGCCAGAATGACGCCTTCGAGGTAAGAACTCGTGACTTGCCGGTCCCCAGCGCTGCCCAAGATCTTGGCACGCATGTAGAAGGGGTCGACTATCACGATGTCCGGGGTCTTGTCGCGAATGATCCGCATCTCCATACTCAGCGAAAATAGCCGAATGAAGGTGTAGTGCAGCGGATGAAGGTTCAACATAGCGTGGATGTCATCAAACCACAGGATGATCGTACGCCCGATGGAGTTATCCACAAAGCCCTTGCCCTCTGGCACCTTCGCCGCAAAAACCGGGTATGCCACATCCTTCTCTCTGAGACGCCGCTTCTCCAAAGAAAGAACACTGTCATGCAGACTCCGCATAGCACCGGTTGCAGCATTGAGCATATTTGTCGGTAGCATCGCCCTACCCGCCACATGCACCCTCCTCGAGATATCCTCAGGTGAAGGTGGCCCGTCCTGAGCACGGATCGTACTCGGTGCCGGCTGGCTCGCACCCTTGTTAGTCTTTCTTTTGTGTGCCTTCTGTTGGAAATATGCCCTAGAGGCAATAATAAAAGCATTATTATTATATTTCCTTGTTCATGATAATTGTCTTTATTCATGCTATAATTGTGTTATCCGGAAATCGTAATACATGTGTGAATAACAGACATCAACGTGTCCCTAGTGAGCCTCTAGTTGACTAGCTCGTTGATCAACAGATAGTCATGATTTCCTGACTATGGACACTGGATGTCATTGATAACGAGATCACATCATTAGGAGAATGATGTGATGGACAAGACCCAATCCTAAACATAGCACAAGATCGTATAGTTCGTTTGCTAGAGTTTTCCAATGTCAAGTATCTTTTCCTTAGACCATGAGATCGTGTAACTCCCGGATACCGTAGGAGTGCTTTGGGTATGCCAAACGTCACAACGTAACTGGGTGACTATAAAGGTAGACTACGGGCATCTCCGAAAGTGTCTGTTGGGTGACATGGATCAAGACTGGGATTTGTCACTCCGTATGACGGAGAGGTATCACTGGGCCCACTCGGTAATGCATCATCATAATGAGCTCAGAGTGATCAAGTGTCTGGTCACGGGATCATGCATTACGGTACGAGTAAAGTGACTTGCCGGTAACGAGATTGAACGAGGTATTGGGATACCGACGATCGAGTCTCGGGCAAGTAACATATCGATAGACAAAGGGAATAGCGTACGGGGTTGATAGAATCCTCGACATCGTGGTTCATCCGATGAGATCATCGTGGAGCATGTGGGAGCCAACATGGGTATCCAGATCCCGCTGTTGGTTATTGACCGAAGAGTCGTCTCGGTCATGTCTGCTTGTCTCTCGAACCCGTAGGGTCTACACACTTAAGGTTCAGTTACGCTAGGGTTGTAGGGATATGTATATGCAGTAACACGAATGTTGTTCGGAGTCCCGGATGAGATCTCGGACGTCACGAGGAGTTCCGGAATGGTCCGGAGGTAAATATTTATATATGGGAAGTCCTGTTTCGGGCATCGGGACAAGTTTCGGGGTTATCGGTATTGTACCAGGACCACCGGAAGGGTCCCGGGGGTCCACCGGGTGGGTCCACCTGTCCCGGGGGGCCACATGGGCTGTAGGGGGTGCGCCTTGGCCTAATGGGCCAAGGGCACCAGCCCCACATAGGCCCATGCGCCTAGGGTTCAAGGGGGCAAGAGTCCTAGGAGGGTAAGGCACCTCCTAGGTGCCTTGGGGGGGAGGGAAACCCCCCTTGGCCGCCGCACCCCCTAGGAGATTGGATCTCCTAGGGCCGGCCACCCCCCCTTGGCACCCCTATATATAGTGGGGGAGAGGAGGGACTTCATACCTGAACGCCTCGGCCTTTGGTTGCCTCCTTCTCCCTCCCCAACACCTCCTCCACCTCCATAGTGCTTAGCGAAGCTCTGCCGGAGTACCGCAGCTCCATCAACACCACGCCGTCGTGCTGCTGCTGGTGCCATCTCCCTCAACCTCTCCTCCCTCCCTTGCTGGATCAAGAAGGAGGAGACGTGGCTGTTCCGTACGTGTGTTGAACGCAGAGGTGCCGTCCGTTCGGCGCTGGTCATCGGTGATTTGGATCACGTCGAGTACGACTACATCATCACCGTTCTTTTGAACGCTTCGGCTCGCGATCTACAAAGGTATGTAGATGCATCTAATCACTCGTTGCTAGATGAACTCCTAGATGATCTTGGTGAAACGAGTAGGAAATTTTTGTTTTCTGCAACGTTCCCCAACAGTGGCATCATGAGCTAGGTCTATGCGTAGTTCTTCTTGCGCGAGTAGAACACAATTTGTTGTGGGCGTAGATTTGTCAACTTTCTTGCCGTTACTAGTCCTTTCTTGCTTCAGCGGTATTGTGGGATGAAGCGGCCCGGACCAACCTTACACGTACGCTTACGTGAGACCGGTTCCACCGACTAACATGCACTAGTTGCATAAGGTGGCTGGCGGGTGTCTGTCTCTCCTACTTTAGTTGGAGCGGAATCGATGAACAGGGTCCTTATGAAGGGTAAATAGAAGTTGACAAATCACGTTGTGGCTTTAACGTAGGTAAGAAAACGTTCTTGCTAGAACCCTAATTCAGCCACGTAAAACTTGCAACAACAATTAGAGGACGTCTAACTTGTTTTTGCAGCAAGTGGTTTGTGATATGATATGGCCAAAGTTGTGATGAATGATGAATGATCTATATGTGATGTATGAGATGTTCATGCTATTGTAATAGGATTCACGACTTGCATGTCGATGAGTATGACAACCGGCAGGAGCCATAGGAGTTGTCTTTATTCTTTTAATGACCTGCGTGTCATCGAGAAACGCCATGTAAATTACTTTACTTTATTGCTAAACGCGTTAGCCATAGTAGTAGAAGTAATAGTTGGCGAGCAACTTCATGGAGACACGATGATGGAGATCATGATGATGGAGATCATGGTGTCAAGCCGGTGACAAGATGATCATGGAGCCCCAAGATGGAGATCAAAGGAGCTATGTGATATTGGCCATATCATGTCACGTTTATTATTTGATTGCATGTGATGTTTATCATGTTTTGCATCTTGTTTACTTAGAACGACGGTAGTAAATAAGATGATCCCTCAAAATAAATTCAAGAAGTGTTCCCCCTAACTGTGCACCGTTGCGACAGTTCGCTGTTTCAAAACACCACGTGATGATCGGGTGTTTTATTCAGACGTTCAAATACAACGGGTGTAAGACAGATTTACACATGCAAACACTTAGGTTGACTTGACGAGCCTAGCATGTACAGACATGGCCTCGGAACACGGAAGACCGAAAGGTCGAGCATGAGTCGTATAGAAGATATGATCAACATAAAGATGTTCACCGATGTTGACTAGTCCGTCTCACGTGATGATCGGACACGGTCTAGTTTAACTCGGATCATGTAATACTTAGATGACTAGAGGGATGTCTAATCTAAGTGGGAGTTCACTAATAATTTGATTAGTTGAACTTAATTATCATGAACTTAGTCTAAAATCTTTGCAATATGTCTTGTAGATCAAATGGCCAACATAGTCCTCAACTTCAACGCGTTCCTAGAGAAAACTAAGCTGAAAGACGATGTCAGCAACTATACGGACTGGGTCCGGAACCTGAGGATCATCCTCATAGCTGCCAAGAAAGATTATGTCCTACAAGCACCGCTTGGTGACGCACCCGTTCTCCCTGCAGAACAAGATGTTATGAACGCTTGGCAGGCACGTTTCGATGACTACTCCCTCGTTCAGTGCGGCATGCTTTACAGCCTAGAGCCGGGGCTCCAAAAGCGTTTTGAGAGACATGGAGCATATGAGATGTTCGAAGAGCTGAAAATGGTTTTCCAAGCTCATGCCCGGGTCGAGAGATATGAAGTCTCCGACAAATTCTTCAGCTGTAAGATGGAGGAAAACAGTTCTGTCAGTGAGCACATACTCACTATGTCTGGGTTGCATAACCGCTTGACTCAGCTGGGAGTTAATCTCCCGGATGATGCGGTCATTGACAGAATCCTCCAGTCGCTTCCACCAAGCTACAAGAGCTTTGTGATGAACTTCAATATGCAGGGGATGGAAAAGACCATTCCTGAAGTATTTGCTATGCTGAAATCAGCGGAGGTAGAAGTCAGGAAGGAACATCAAGTGTTGATGGTCAATAAAACCACTAAGTTCAAGAAAGGCAAGGGTAAAAAGAACTTCAAGAAGGACGGCAAGGAGGTTGCCGCGCCCGGCAAGCAAGCTGCTGGGAAGAAGCCAAAGAATGGACCCAAGCCCGAGACTGAGTGCTTTTATTGCAAGGGAAGCGGTCACTGGAAGCGGAACTGCCCTAAGTACTTAGCGGATAAGAAGGCCGGCAAAACAAAAGGTATATGTGATATACATGTAATTGATGTGTACCTTACTAGTGCCCGTAGTAGCTCCTGGGTATTTGATACCGGTGCAGTTGCTCACATTTGTAACTCAAAACAGGGGCTGCAGAATAAGCGGAAACTGGCAAAGGACGAGGTGACGATGCGCGTCGGGAATGGTTCCAAGGTCAATGTGATCGCCGTCGGCACGCTACCTCTGCATCTCCCTTCGGGATTAGTTTTAAACCTTAATAATTGTTATTTAGTGCCAGCTTTGAGCATGAACATTGTATCGGGATCTCGTTTAATTCGAGATGGCTAATCTTTTAAATCTGAGAATAATGGTTGTTCCATTTTTATGAGAGATATGTTTTATGGTCATGCTCCTATGGTGAATGGTTTATTCTTTATGAATCTCGAATGTGATGCTACACATGGTCATAATGTGAGTACCAAAGGAAGTAAGGTTGATAATGATAGTCCCACATACTTGTGGCACTGCCGCCTTGGTCACATAGGTGTCAAACGCATGAAGAAGCTCCATGCTGATGGACTTTTAGAGTCTCTTGATTATGAATCATTTGACACGTGCGAACCATGCCTTATGGGTAAAATGACCAAGACTCCGTTCTCAGGAACAATGGAGCGAGCAACCGACTTATTGGAAATCATACATACCGATGTATGCGGTCCAATGAGTGTTGAGGCTCGCGGTGGCTATCGTTATGTTCTCACCCTCACTGATGATTTAAGTAGGTATGGGTATATCTACTTAATGAAACACAAGTCTGAAACCTTTGAAAAGTTCAAGGAATTTCAGAGTGAGGTTGAAAATCAACGTGACAGGAAAATCAAGTTTCTACGATCAGATCGTGGAGGAGAATACTTGAGTCACGAGTTTGGGGCACACTTAAGAAAATGTGGAATAGTTTCACAACTCACGCCGCCTGGAACACCTCAGCGTAATGGTGTGTTCGAACGTCGCAATCGCACTCTGTTAGATATGGTGCGATCTATGATGTCTCTTACCGATTTACCGCTTTCATTTTGGGGCTATGCTTTAGAGACTGCCGCATTCACTTTAAATAGGGCTCCGTCGAAATCCGTTGAGACGACACCGTATGAATTGTGGTTTGGGAAGAAACCTAAGCTGTCGTTTCTAAAAGTTTGGGGATGCGATGCTTATGTCAAGAAACTTCAACCTGAAAAGCTCGAACCCAAATCGGAAAAATGCGTCTTCATAGGGTACCCAAAAGAAACTATTGGGTACACCTTCTACCTCAGATCCGAAGGCAAGATCTTTGTTGCCAAGAATGGGTCCTTTCTGGAGAAAGAATTTCTCTCGAAAGAAGTAAGTGGGAGGAAAGTAGAGCTTGATGAAGTATTGCCTCTTGAACCGGAAAATGGCGCAACTCAAGAAAATGTTCCTGAGGTGCCAGCACCGACTAGAGAGGAAGTTAATGATAATGATCAAGATACTTCTGATCAAGCTCCTACTGAAATTCGAAGGTCCACAAGGACACGTTCCGCACCAGAGTGGTACGGCAACCCTGTCTTGGAAATCATGTTGTTAGACAACGGTGAACCTTCCAACTATGAAGAAGCGATGGCGGGCCCGGATTCCGACAAATGGCTAGAAGCCATGAAATCCGAGATAGGATCCATGTATGAAAACAAAGTATGGACTTTGACTGACTTGCCCGTTGAGCGGCGAGACATAGAAAATAAATGGATCTTTAAGAAGAAGAGAGACGCGGATGGTAATGTGACCATCTATAAAGCTCGGCTTGTCGCTAAGGGTTATCGACAAGTTCAAGGGGTTGACTACGATGAGACTTTCTCACCGGTAGCGAAGCTGAAGTCCGTCCGAATCATGTTAGCAATTGCCGCATTCTATGATTACGAAATATGGCAAATGGACGTCAAAACGGCATTCCTTAATGGTTTCCTTAAGGAAGAATTGTATATGATGCAGCCGGAAGGTTTTGTCGATCCTAAGAATGCTGACAAAGTGTGCAAGCTCCAACGCTCGATTTATGGGCTGGTGCAAGCATCTCGGAGTTGGAACATTCGCTTTGATGAGATGATCAAAGCGTTTGGGTTTACACAGACTTATGGAGAAGCCTGCGTTTACAAGAAAGTGAGTGGGAGCTCTGTAGCATTTCTCATATTATATGTAGATGACATACTTTTGATGGGAAATGATATAGAACTCTTGGACAGCATCAAGGCCTACTTGAATAAAAGTTTTTCAATGAAGGACCTTGGAGAAGCTGCTTATATATTAGGCATCAAAATCTATAGAGATAGATCGAGACGCCTCATAGGTCTTTCACAAAGCACATACCTTGATAAGATATTGAAGAAGTTCAATATGGATCAATCCAAGAAAGGGTTCTTGCCTGTGTTACAAGGTGTGAAATTGAGCTCAGCTCAATCTCCGACCACGGCAGAAGATATAGAAGAGATGAGCGTCATCCCCTATGCCTCAGCCATAGGTTCTATTATGTATGCCATGCTGTGTACCAGACCTGATGTTAACCTTGCCGTCAGTTTGGTAGGAAGGTACCAAAGTAATCCCGGCAAGGAACACTGGACAGCGGTCAAGAATATCCTGAAGTACCTGAAAAGGACTAAGGAAATGTTTCTCGTTTATGGAGGTGACGAAGAGCTCGTCGTAAAGGGTTACGTCGACGCTAGCTTCGACACAGATCTGGATGACTCTAAGTCACAAACCGGATACGTGTATATTTTGAATGGTGGGGCAGTAAGCTGGTGCAGTTGCAAGCAAAGCGTTGTGGCGGGATCTACATGTGAAGCGGAGTACATGGCAGCCTCGGAGGCAGCACATGAAGCAATATGGGTGAAGGAGTTCATCACCGACCTAGGAGTCATACCCAATGCGTCGGGGCCGATCAAGCTCTTCTGTGACAACACTTGAGCTATTGCACTTGCCAAGGAGCCCAGGTTTCACAAGAAGACAAGGCACATCAAGCGTCGCTTCAACTCCATTCGTGAAAATGTTCAAGATGGAGACATAGAGATTTGTAAAGTACATACGGACCTGAATGTAGCAGATCCGTTGACTAAACCTCTTCCTAGAGCAAAACATGATCAACACCAGAATTCCATGGGTGTTCGATTCATCACAATGTAACTAGATTATTGACTCTAGTGCAAGTGGGAGACTGTTGGAAATATGCCCTAGAGGCAATAATAAAAGCATTATTATTATATTTCCTTGTTCATGATAATTGTCTTTATTCATGCTATAATTGTGTTATCCGGAAATCGTAATACATGTGTGAATAACAGACATCAACGTGTCCCTAGTGAGCCTCTAGTTGACTAGCTCGTTGATCAACAGATAGTCATGATTTCCTGACTATGGACACTGGATGTCATTGATAACGAGATCACATCATTAGGAGAATGATGTGATGGACAAGACCCAATCCTAAACATAGCACAAGATCATATAGTTCGTTTGCTAGAGTTTTCCAATGTCAAGTATCTTTTCCTTAGACCATGAGATCGTGTAACTCCCGGATACCGTAGGAGTGCTTTGGGTATGCCAAACGTCACAACGTAACTGGGTGACTATAAAGGTAGACTACGGGCATCTCCGAAAGTGTCTGTTGGGTGACATGGATCAAGACTGGGATTTGTCACTCCGTATGACGGAGAGGTATCACTGGGCCCACTCGGTAATGCATCATCATAATGAGCTCAGAGTGATCAAGTGTCTGGTCACGGGATCATGCATTACGGTACGAGTAAAGTGACTTGCCGGTAACGAGATTGAACGAGGTATTGGGATACCGACGATCGAGTCTCGGGCAAGTAACATATCGATAGACAAAGGGAATAGCGTACGGGGTTGATAGAATCCTCGACATCATGGTTCATCCGATGAGATCATCGTGGAGCATGTGGGAGCCAACATGGGTATCCAGATCCCGCTGTTGGTTATTGACCGAAGAGTCGTCTCGGTCATGTCTGCTTGTCTCTCGAACCCGTAGGGTCTACACACTTAAGGTTCAGTTACGCTAGGGTTGTAGGGATATGTATATGCAGTAACCTGAATGTTGTTCGGAGTCCCGGATGAGATCCCGGACGTCACGAGGAGTTCCGGAATGGTCCGGAGGTAAAGATTTATATATGGGAAGTCCTGTTTCGGGCATCGGGACAAGTTTCGGGGTTATCGGTATTGTACCGGGACCACCTGAAGGGTCCCGGGGGTCCACCGGGTGGGTCCACCTGTCCCGGGGGGCCACATGGGCTGTAGGGGGTGCGCCTTGGCCTAATGGGCCAAGGGCACCAGCCCCACATAGGCCCATGCGCCTAGGGTTAAAGGGGGCAAGAGTCCTAGGAGGGTAAGGCACCTCCTAGGTGCCTTGGGGGGGAGGGAAACCCCCCTTGGCCGCCGCACCCCCTAGGAGATTGGATCTCCTAGGGCCGGCCACCCCCCCTTGGCACCCCTATATATAGTGGGGGAGAGGAGGGACTTCATACCTGAACGCCTCGGCCTTTGGTTGCCTCCTTCTCCCTCCCCAACACCTCCTCCACCTCCATAGTGCTTAGCGAAGCTCTGCCGGAGTACTGCAGCTCCATCAACACCACGCCGTCGTGCTGCTGCTGGTGCCATCTCCCTCAACCTCTCCTCCCTCCCTTGCTGGATCAAGAAGGAGGAGACGTGGCTGTTCCGTACGTGTGTTGAACGCGGAGGTGCCGTCCGTTCGGCGCTGGTCATCGGTGATTTGGATCACGTCGAGTACGACTACATCATCACCGTTCTTTTGAACGCTTCCGCTCGCGATCTACAAAGGTATGTAGATGCATCTAATCACTCGTTGCTAGATGAACTCCTAGATGATCTTGGTGAAACGAGTAGGAAATTTTTTGTTTTCTGCAACGTTCCCCAACACCTTCTTCTTCTCCTGTAATGGGACCGAGTTCTGCTCACAGACCGCCTTCTTGAGTGTGTTTGGGCTGATAATATTTCACACCTCGCCTATCTGAGGCTCGGTGAAGTCGGCAGCTGGAGGCGTCTCCTGAGAGCTGAACAGCAGACGACGCCTGTTGCAACTTGGCTTCTCCGCGGTACCAGCTAGATCGCGCACGTCTTTTGTTGGGTTGGGTTCTTGAGAAGGAGGCCCCATGAAGTCGCCATCGTACCCATGTTCGGCAAAGTACTGATCAACGTTGCCAAATGTATCGTCATCGTTGTCGTTCTGATCCTGTGCCATATGCATGTTTGGATCCAGTGGCATAGGGATGTCCGGCACCGTTGCAGCGGTCTTGCCATGGGGCCGACTTGGCGCCAGCACGACTGGCAGCACCCGAACCAGTTGAACCCTAAACAAGTTGGGTGGCATCTGGGTACCGTGGAACAAGGGGTTGCCCGGTTGAACGATTTTGCCCTTGGCGACATCGACCAACTCGTTGTTCACGAAGTGCAGGAGAGTGCACGGAACATCGGCGGCGCCCTGCGAAAACATGTAGGGCATCAGGGATGCCCAGTCAAAGGCAAGGAGATGAAGTCCTTGGCCGAGAGAGGCTTAATTAGTTACCGTGATGATGGCGTCGAGCTCGGCTAATGTCGAGGCACCGCCAACGGCGGGCGTGCAGTTGACGGAGGGGCCGCTTGCTGCAGAGGTGCCGGCCGGCGTACACCCGGGTGCATTAAGCTCCCGTGCCGGCGTCGGAGACACCAATGCCAGCTCCGCCGGAGACACCAATGGCCCCGCCATCGCATTCTGCGAGTTGCTGGCCGTGAAGCTAGGAATCGGGGGCGGCCCCTGTTGGCCGCATGCAATCCACGCACTCAACCCCTCGATCAAGGTAGGCACAATGGCGGTGATCGTCGCTCCGAGTTGTTGTTGCACTTTCTCTTGGACAATCTCCGGAATCCGCGCCACCTGTGCCTTGAGTTCTTGAACCTTTCCGAGCTGGTCTTTTTCTCCTTTCGGCCACCATTGTTATAGTATGACGACCATTTTGTCGACAAGCCTTTGCCAGCCACACGACCAGCTGACGTTGGCTTACTGAGCTTATCCTTGTTCTTCATTACATTCAACGCCCTATTTAGAGTGGTGTCCCAAGGATTGCTCTTAGTCGACCCCGCGCTACTGCTTTCAGTCGCCTGTAGAAGGAATGTGAACCATTTAGAAATTTGGCTTCATTAATTAGAATGCAACCATATGGAGCTAATTACGCGGGGGTGTATTCCTTACCAGAACAAGCTCAAGCGCCCTGGTCTTTGGATCCGTGGTAAGCTCCTTTGTTTTCGGGTCCTTCTTGTACCGGGCCCTGACAAAGTTCCTGGTCTGCTTGTCACCGTATTTATCGAAGAGAGGCGGTAGGCCTTGCTCGGCATGGTCCGCCTCCTCCTTGTCCCATATAGGCTCCGCCACTCTGTAACCGCCGGGACCGAGTGTGTGTTCCCCTAAGTTAAGCTCCCGCATTTCTTTCCCCCACTGACTTGATTGGGAGTTTGCGGTGCTTGAGCAATTGATCTTGAAGTCGTTGTAGTCATCTTCGGTGATCGAAGGATTTTTCTCCTTGATCTTCTCATAACTCTCACCTTTCTCGATCATTCTCTTCACATTGCTTTTCCAAGTAGACAGGGCCTTGCTCATCTTCGTGAGGGCAACATTGTTCACTTTATTCCCTTTGAGGCTTGTGTTTTCAAATTCAGCGGGGAACTTGTATCGTTCGTGCAGCTTCGTGAAGAGGAGGTTGCGCAAATTCCCTCGGTGAGGATGCCTCAGGTTCTCGGTGTTGATCGAGACGGTGCTCCGGAGAATGCACCCGAGCTGAAGCGAGTACCCCTTGACTATTCGTTCAGGCGCCGTTGGATTCCCGTCAGAGTCCACTTCAGTAACTTGCTCCTTGAGGGTGCGGAGCACGGTCGGGCGCCGGTCCTTCCGTTGCCTCTTCGGTTGGCTGCCATCTGTGCGTGCGCCGCCATCATCAGTGGTGGCATCCTCGGCGGCACCATCAGTGGTGGCATCAGTGGGGTCATCCTCGGCGGTACCATCAGTGGTCTCAGGATCGGTGGGGAAGGCGGCGTCCTCATACAAGTGATGTTGTTCCTCCATCTCCTGGGACAGCTCCCAGAATGCCTTGCCGCCCGAACCCCCGGCCTCATCATTGTTGGCCATGTTTCTCTCTAAATAGGAACAAAGTTTGGTCAAAAAGTTGGTTATTGTCAAGGAACAAGATCATGGTCTCATCATTTAGGGTTTGTCGACACCGAGGCATCCTAAAAGCTAAGCTTTTATCATTGAGGGTTTTTCGACGCCGAGGCACCCTAAAAGCCTAAGCTTTCATCATTAGTCACAAGTACCCCGGCCCATGCATTAGTCACAAGTACCCCATATGTCCTATTTTTAGCAAAGTCATGCTAAAATTCACGGAAAATTTCAGCATGACCTTTGCTGAAAATAGGACATATGGAGTACCCGAATTTGCTGGAACGGAAGTTAATCAACATTCCAGCAAACTCAAGGGCCTCTCGAGTGGACAAGGCAAAAAAGGCCTCCATCACAACATGGAAAATACATTGGCATGTGAAGAGGTGAAACAATATATGCATCTCCAAGCAGTATCATTCAACATTTTGGACAAACCACTACAAGCAATACTGGATCAGATGCAAGAAGAATGTGAGAAAATGCAGACAAATACTAACAGATTGAGGTGTTTAACTTGTGGTGCTCTCTGTGCTATTAACATTTCAAGTCAAAACCTTTTCTGGTTAGTAAAAGACATTAAGTCTGATGCTATTTACTAGCAGTACTAGCAGTTTTTTTCTTCTTCAATAACTGTATTGTCCATCAGACTGTATTGGCCACATATAAAAGACATTCAGTCTGATGCTATTTACTAGCAGTAGTAGCAGTTTTTCTTCTTCTTCATTAACTGTACTAGCAGTTTTTCTTCTTCTTCATTAACTGTATTAGCTATTTACTAGCAGTAATAGCACTTGGATCATATGCTAACGCTACATTGATACATCATCATGCTGGGTAATATTAAACCCAAGCAACTTTATAATCAACCCAAGATACATCAACTACTGCACTGTCCTGCCTATTAAAAACAGTCATGCCAGCATATAGTATATAAATCTGAATTTGTGTTTACAAGAAGAGTGCCATTGCAATGTAAACTGAGAACACAACTCACCTCAAGTGCAGGATATAGCAGAACACCTACTTCTCAGTCAAGTGCAGTAAAAGACCGTTTGCAGAAACTGTTTAGTCAGAGTTGAACATTAGAATCCATACTATGCTCTACTATGCTTGTAAAGGAACACCTGCTAGCTAGCTGCTGTCGAGTTGCCAGCATTCGTCGTCAGTGAAAAAATTGAAGAAGCAAAAAGGCATGCATGCACTGGTTTGCCAAAACAGAGCACTTTAGTCCTCTGTTTTGCTAACTGCTACACATACCCCAAGTGAACCACCACACCATCTAAAAGCTAACAATTGTTTTTGCTTATATAATCAGACTTTTTGTGCTAAAAAAACCATAGCAACTACTCCAAATTTCTAAATAAACTGCCATTTTCATTTTATTCAATAATGAACTGTACTCTTTATGGGTTTTTTAGTTAAATGCAAAAAATCCAAAGTTAATTCCGCCGGGCTTTTCTATGTTTTTATACATAACTGCTAAAACCCTAGGAGTTAACTTCTCGGCGAGCTTTCAAGAAACAAAGAAGGACAGTATTTCTCCTGGCTTTTACAAGCCATATCTGGCAGAAGTGACTATGCTTGACATCACCTCCAGCTCAGGTTGTGCAGGTGCAACCTGGTTGGTTTAATAAGTAAAATATTGAAATGTCATCAGTTTCTTAACATAAATTATGTGTTGTCACAGTGATTAAAAACAAGAATGACAAGTTTAGTTTGGTTTATTGGTTTTGAATCTAAGGAAGATCAACATCCATATTAATCTACAGACAAGAAAAAGACACTAGTTTGCTGGAGATGACAAATTTTGGGTTCAATTGGTTAACCACATTTTACTTGTGTAAAAGAAAAAATCATCATTTGGCATGTAGGCATATAGTCTACGAATCCAGTGATTTGTAGGAAGAATAGCAAGTGAAAGAAGATTGATTACATTTTAAAATCATAATCAGAACAAAAAGAATGGGGAAAGGGGAAGACAGACCTGACGGGATCTGGCGAGGGTGCGCCGAAGTTGATGCGGGCGGAGGGCGAGGAAGGCGCGGGCCTCGGCGTCGATGCGGTACAGCGACCCATTGAGGGGCCGGAGCGCGAGGGTCGAGATGAAGGGCCGGCCGCTGGTGGCGTTGGAGAGGCAGACGGAGATGATGGAGGACTGGGCCAGCACGACGGCCTCCCTTATGACAACAGGGGACCAGCGGGTGGCGCCGAGGTAGAGGTCGAACTCCGGGAAGGTTCGTCGCCGTCGAATCGGCGTAGAGGAAGGGTGGCGCGGACGAGGTAGCACGCGCGGGTGCGACGGGGAGCGCGTAGCAGTGCTTGGCGCCGTCGGACGGGAAGGCGCCGAGGCGTCGAGCGACGTCGGGGGCGTCGAGGCGGCGGGGCAGCGGCGTCGGGAGAGGAGGGGGAAGGGGATCGAGGGCGAGGGCGAGGGAGAGAGAGGGGATAGTTTGGGCCGGGCGGCACAATACTAATGGCGCACCACCCCTCGGTGCGCCATAAGTACATCCATACTAATGGCGCACCCACCCTGGTGCGCCATTAGTATTTTTTTTTGATTTCTGCTCAAGCCAAAGGTTATCTTCCACCTGACCTGATCCACATCAAGTTCCCTCTACTAGCTTGACTGGTCAGCAGCCAGTTCTCACACCAGGAGGTCCTGGGTTCGATTCCCAGGCTCCACAATTTTTTTATGCATTTAAAATGTTTTGATACTTATTTGTGTTTAAATATGTTCAAACTTGTTTAAATCATAACAGTAATATTTTTTTATAAGACAGTAATAATTTTTTTAAAAAATATCATCAAACAGTAATGCCGGTGGAGCGGGGGAGGGTGTGGGGGGTGCGGGGGGTCGGCGGCGGCGGTTGAGTAGGGGAATCGAGGGTGCGGGGGGTCGGCGGCGGCGGCCGGTGGACCGGGGGTGCTCGGCGGCGAGGGGGACCGGATCTGGTGAGGTGGGATAGCGATCGAGATGGAGGGGGATCGAGATCGAGTGTCCATGAAATTTAAAAATATTCATGATAGTTCAAAAAGTGCCCATGAAATAGAATCGAGAAATGAAGGCTACGATTTAAATACAATCAATCTTAGCTAGCTATCTGTTCACAATCTTCTTGCCCTTCTTTTTCGCAAATGGAGTTCTTCTGTGGAACGGACGTCCTTTAGGTAGGGTGGTCCTACTTCTTCTTGTGGTGTATGCTGCTACTTCATCATCGTCGTCATGTTCGATCCTTGGGTCGCCGTACTTGTCGAAGTCTTGCTCATTGGCTACTCCATCCATTCTGATGATCTTCCTTTTGCCTCTCCTCACGACAACACCACTGGGCTTTGACGGGTCGGTAATGAAGAAGCATTGGTCAACTTGGGAAGCCAGTACCCATGGCTCATTTTTCGCGGTGACGTTTGCGCCCGCGGTCTTGAATTTGGCTTCGGGTATAACCATGGTGGTGAAATACCGGTCTTCTTTTAGGACGCTCTTCGCCCATCTGACACGGAACATCAGGACCTTCTCTCCAGCGTAGCTCAGCTCCCAGATCTCCTTGATCCTTCCGTAGTATCTGTCCTTGTCATTACCGGTGTAGGATTCCATCGTTACCCCGGAGTTCTGATAACCATCACTCTTCATGTCCTTGGCCTCAGTTTAGAATGTGTAGCCGTTGATATCGTACGCCTCATAGGTCATCAGGTTGTGCTCGGCGCCCTGTGACAAGGCGAATATGAGTTGTTCTTCCGCGGAAGAATCCTCATGTAAAGGGTACGACAAAAGCTTCTGCTTGAACCAACGCGTGAAACATGAGTTGTGCTCTTTGATTATATCTCCGTCCGTCCTCTGTTGGCCTCGGTCATTGTACATCTTCTTAATAAAGGTTTTGTGCTCTACCACCCAAGGATCGACCATGTCTATGTGTTGTAGCGCGACTAGGTTTGCTCTTTCAAAGTCGGCGAGTCGACCCTCTAAGTCGACATGCATTTCGTGGTGACCCTCACGGTGACCCCATCCAGCGAGCCTGCCGAGGTGCCTGTTGACGGGCAGACCAACGGGGTTCTCGATGCCTAGATAATTCGTGCAGTAGGAGATGCACTCTTCGGTCAGAAAGCCCCTGGCTATACTTCCCTCTAGACGTGACATGTTGCGAACGTATCCTTTGATGACACCATTCATCCTTTCGAACGGCATCATGCTGTGTAGGAACGTCGGCCCGAGTTGGATGATATCCTCCACTATATGGATCAGCAGATGCACCATAACGTCGAAGAATGTGGGCGGGAAGTACATCTCAAGCTCGCATAGTATCACCACGATTTCTTCCTGTAGCCTTCTGAGTTGCCTCACGCCAATCGACTTCCGAGAGATGACGTCGAAAAAGTTGCATAGGCCAAATAGCGTTTCACCGACGTGCGCGTCCATGATCCCACGGATTGCAACTAGAAGTATCTGCGTCATCAGCACGTGACAGTCATGAGACTTCATCCCACTGAACTTCTGCTTCGCTGGGTCTAGGTATCTGCTTATCTTCCACGCGTAACCGTAAGGAAGTTTTACTCCTAGGAGGCAGGTGAAAAACTGCTCGATCTCCTCCTGACTTAGAGTGAAGCACATGGGAGGGTAGTCATTTCCGGTCTTCTTGGCCTTTTTGCCTTTGCGTCGACTTACTGTGTCCTGCTTCGCATCATCATCATCATCATCATCATCATCATTAGCGTGAAGCTCCTGCCTGATGCCCATTGATTTCAAGTCTGCCCTTGCTTTCGGCCCATCTTTGGTCCTCTCTGCCATGTTGAGCAGGGTACCAAGCAGACTCTCGCACACGTTCTTCGTGATATGCATGACATCAAGGCTGTGAGGCACACGGTGGATCTTCCAGTACGGCAAGTCCCAGAAAACAGACCTTGTTTTCCATACCTTCAGCAGCGGCTCTGGCGCCTTTCGCTTCTTTCCCGGTTCTGGCGCCTTTTGCTTCTTTCCCGGTAGTGGGCAATCTTTCCAATTTTTCAACAGCTTGTCTATTTCCTCGCCGCTCCTCGTACACGGGCGTTTTCGGGGTTCGGTTTCACCATCGAACATATCCTTGCGTTTCCTCCACGGGTCATCATCGCGAAGCCACCTTCGATGTCCCATGAACACAGTTTTCAAAGACCCGGTATCTCTATCTAGCTGGCGATACGTTGTGTCATCCATGCACCTTACGCGTCTAGAAAATCCGTGGACTACCTGCCCCGCGAGACATCCGTAACCGAGATAGTCGTGCACCGTCGTGAGCAGTGTGGCTCTCATAGGGAAATATTCTTTCTCTGCGGCGTCCCACGTATTGGCTGGCGTTTTCCACAGCATGTCAAGCTCCTCTTTCAGCAGCCCCAGATACAGATTGATGTCGTTCCCTGGTTGTTTCGGTCCTTCAATTAGCATACTCATGTGAATGTACTTCCTCTTCATGCACAACCAGGGGGGAAGGTTGTACATCCACACAAACACAGGCCAGGTGCTATGTGTGTTTCTCTGGCTACCAAACGGATTGACTCCATCGGTGCTCGCGCCCAACATGATGTTCCTTGGATCGTTCCCAAATTCTAGGTCTTCGAAGTTCAACGCTTGCCACTAGCTCGCATCCTTAGGGTGACTCAACATCTTGTCTTTTTTATCTATCTCTGGATCATTTGCGTCATCTTCTCGCTTCTTCTCCTCCCTATCCGCGTGCCAACGCAAGAGCTTTGCTACCTTAGGGTCCGTGAAATACCGCTGCAGACGAGGAGTGATCGGAAAGTACCACACCACTTTTCGAGGAGCTTTCTTCCTCTTCTTGTATCGAGTGACGCCGCACACCGGACATATGGTAGACTCCGCGTGCTCGTCCCGATAAATGATGCAATTGTTCATGCAGACATGGTATTTCACGTGCGGTAAATCGAGAGGACACCCAATTTTCTTCGCCTCCTCCAAACTGGTCGGGCACTTGTTCCCCTTGGGAAGACGTTCGTGCCAGAATGACATGTTCTCGTCGAAGCATGCGTCGGTCATTCTGTGTTTTACCTTCATCTCGAGAGCCATGAGCGTTACTTTTTCAGGCGGGTATCCTCGGGCCTGCATCCTTCATACAATGGAGTAACCGCGTCTAACTCAAGTTGATCCATCTTGGCTTTCTCTCGGGCGGCAGCTCTTGCATTATCCGTCTGCTTGAGAAGCAGCTCATGAATATGAGGGTCCTGCACCCAGCCCATCGATGGTCCAGCGTCGTCTGCTCCGCCGACATCATCATCTTCATGATCATGCCCATCATCTGCTCCGGCATCTTCCTCATCATCATGTCCTACATCTTCTACATGATGACTGTGTACAGCATCACCGTCGTGATCATCTCCTGGGGATTCTTCTTCTTCTCGCCTGCCCGAGCCGCGGTGGTTGTCTTGCTGCCCTTCCTCATTTCTTGCCCAGCCCCCATGGACGACTTCATAGTCATCTTCATCACCTTGCCACCGATAGCCATCCATGAAACCACGCAAGAGCAGGTGGTCCCGCACCTGCCCGGAATCCAGGTCCGCAATAAGGCTCTTCATCTTGCATCTTCGACACGGACATCTTATCTCCGTCTCGTTCTTTTGAAGCATCTCGGCCTTCGTGGACCTCAAAAACCTATTCACGATGCCTTCGGTCATCGTGCGGACCATGGTCGCCTGCGGGGTAGAGCAAAACGATATTTTAGAACCAACAAAAAATTTGGCATGACTTTCCCTAAAAATAGGACCAAAAAGAATGCTTAATGCCAAAATTCTCGCCGAAACGGAAATGAATCAACATTCCGGCAAAATATTGGCAACTATCGCATTTCAAATACCGGTACACCTCCAAACACAAACACATATGCAACACCACAAACATATGCAACACCACGAACATACATAGATCTAGCTAGGCCATAAAAAGTGCATGTGCACATTGTTGTAGGGAGAACAACAGAAATATAGCTTCCCCCTTACTTACCTATCAAAACAAGGTAATTTAACCACTTAATTTGAATGAATCTATGGTGGAAATGAGGTGAAAAAGAGGAGGCACCCGAGACAAGGAGGAGGTGGAGAGAATGAAGTGGGGAGAAAGTGAGTGTGGGTAGGAGAGGCTGTCCAAAATATCTTGTTGCTGCCCACTTACTAATGGCGCACCAACTCTAAATGCGCCATTAGTAATCCAGGTTACTAATGGCGCACCTTCTGGTGGTGCGCCATTAGTAGTTTAGTTTAAACTAGTAATGGCGCACGGTGGAACAATGCGCCATTAGTAGTTTTGCAAAAAAAGGAATAAAAAATATAATAAAAAAAACAACATTAGTGGCGCACTTTCCGACAGGTGCGCCATTACTAGTTAGAACTAGTAATGGCGCACTAAGTCTGGATGCGCCATTAGTATTTTTGGACAGGCGCACTAGTTAATTTTTCAACTCTAATGGCATATCAGAAGGTGGTGCGCCATTAGTATATACTAATGGCGCACCGCTTGTCCGATGTACCATTAGTGTCAATCCCATCTATAGCCCTTTTTCTAGTAGTGTAGCAAGGGCCTTCGCAAGCTCGGCCTCTTTCACCTTAAGCTCATGCTCCGCAGACTCAAACTTCTTACCGAACTCCTTGAGCTCTTGCTGTACCTCGCCCACTCTAGCATCTTGCTTTTCGCGCTCCTTGTGTTCCAAGGCCGCCTTGTCTTCGGCCTCGAATAGCGCTTTCTTCAGAGATGCCACTTCGGTGGTGGCCCCTGTTACAAAATCACAATGCTTCGTTGTTAGAATAACTAATTTTATCTATCCTTCATTATGTGAGAGCGGGGAATCACTCACCTTTGTTCTCTTCGAGCTGCCTCTGCGTGAGGTCGAGCTCTCCCTGCGCCTGCTCTAGGTCTCGTTTTAGTCCGGCGATCTTGGCTGTGCGGACAGCAGCGGCAAGCAGCACAACCTGCTCATTCACATTCACACTTATTATTAGACTCCTGCGGATTATAATTGACCCTCCATTTGGTTTTTCTTTCCGAACACCAAACAAAGTATCAGGGGCTCCTACCTATCGGGTGGTAATTTCACACATTTTTATTACTTACCTTAAAGCCTGTCAGGAGGCTGGTGCAAGCTTCGGTTAGTCCGCTCTTGGTGGACAAAACCCTCTGAATCACCACACTCATAAGAGTATGGTGCTCTTCATCCATGGAAGCGCCGCGAAGCGCTTCCAGCAGACAATCCGACGCCTCGGGCATAGCGGAAGTCCTCAGCACAGATGGCTCGCCCTCCCTAACGAGGGGCTGCCCGCCTGAGTCCGGAACCACTGGAGGTTCCGGAATAGTATTCGGCTGAGAGCCCGGCTTACGGTGGCTCTCATCAACACGATCCGCGGGGATCTTGAACCCCGCGTGTCCGACGTCTGGAATTCTGCCTTGGGGCGCCTCCAGAGTCACCTCCCCCCGCTCTGGGAGCCTTTGGGACAACACCTCCGTGTCGTCCGCATGCTGAGGAGTAGTGGACGTCGGGAGAGAATTCATCGCTTAATCACTCAAGGACCCATCCGAAGACGACACCTCAGGATGGACCCTGGGCGGACTGTATACAAGTTCGGCGTTATGACAAGACTATGAAGCAAAATTACAATAGAGTGCGAATACTTACGATCACACTAGGGGCTTCCCCCTGGGTAGCCACCCCTCCTCGCTATTGGCGGCGGTGGTGGAGTAGTCCGAAAGGGACGCTTTTCCCTTCTTGGACGTCCCAGCCTCCCCCTTCGGGGCGGCTTTCCTCTTTTTCTCACCCCCAGTACGGGGAGGCAGAGTTTATTCTTTTTTCCCCCCGCCTTCGCGGGAGGAATCCGCCTCGTCGTCGTCGGACGACGAGGGTATGATGGCCTTGCGCCGGGAGCCTGTCCTGCCCCCCTGGCCCGCCTTCTCAGGCCCCCCATCCTCTCCGGACGAGGCAGCCTCTCCTTCTTCTTCCTCCCCTTCAAGGGAGGAGTGTGCCTCGTCGTTTTCGGATGACGCCTCTGGTACAACTTTACGCCATAGACCATTCCGGGTCCCCGGGGCCTTCTTTTCGGCCTTCTTCTCCGGTGCCTTGTAGGGCACCAGAACTAGCATCTCCATCAGGAGAGCATCGGCTGGACCTTCGGGCAGCAGAGCCGGACAGTCAATCCGCTCCGCTGTCTCCACATAATCCCGATCAAACATGCACAATTACTTAAGACTCCCCCACGAATACATTGGGAAGAACTAAATCCGGTGGTAGTCAGAAAACTCACCAGACGGGGAGGCCGTGCGGGATGAAGTCCACGGTCCTCGGATATGGGAGGAGGTACTTTGGAGGCCTTGAACAGCGCCTTCCATGCGTCTTTGTGCTTCATGCCATAGAGCTTTCGAAGCGTCTGGTGTTCGGTCGGGATGAACTCCCACAGATTAAACACCCGCCTTTGGCACGGAAGAATCCGGCGAATGAGCATGACCTGGATCACGTTGACAAGCTTGATGTTCTTGCCCTTCATATTCTTGATGCAGTTTTGGAGTCCGGTCAGCTCCGCAGGTTCGCCCCAGGCCAGACCCTTCTTTTCCTAGTAGGTGAGCCGCATGGGGGTTCCGGATCGGAATTCGGGGGCCACCGCCCAGTTGGCTCCGTGCGGCTCGGTGATGTAGAACCACCCCGATTGCCACCCTTTCACGGTCTCTGAAAAGGAGCCGTCAAGCCAGGTGACATTAGGCATCTTGCCCACCATGGCCCCTACGCACTCCGCTTGTTGGCCGCTCATGATCTTCGTCCGGTAGCCGGTGCGCTATGTTTGCAGCCAAGTATCTGGCCGCCCGTAGATTCACGATATCCTTCTCCTTCACAGTGGAAGCCACCCACTTGCCTCCTGATCTGGACATATTCACCTATGCAGAGAAGAGTTGGACTAGGGCGCTGGATCTCAAGGAGGCAAGGATGAGCAAAGGATGAGGAAGGCGTGGGTGAAAATGGGGATCCTTTATCCCTTTATAGAGGCGACGAAAGCGGTGCGCCTCCTCACTTGCCCGTTGAGAATCGCTTACTTCCCAAGCGCCATGATTGATGGCGCGGTGGGATTACCCATACCCGTATTGATGAGAATCCCATGATAAGGGGACACGATCTCTGCTTTGACAAGACATGTCAAGGAAACCACCTCGCAATACGCGTTGTGGCTGGTTGTGGGAAAACGGTTCGAATAATGACCTGACCGTAATGACATATCACGTCGTCTAAATATTTGTCAGTTGAAATATCATTCTCTCTACGGTGGTATGTGAAGATCATTTTGCAGATCCGGACACGATCTACATGTTCGATAATAACTTTGGAGTATTCGGAGTAGGGACCCGCCTTGCAATGCCGAAGACAAGACTGCACGCCGGACTCATCGTCATTGAAGCTTGGTTCAGGGGCTACTGAGGGAATCCTGGATTAGGGGATATCCGGACGGCCGGACTATATACTTCGTCCGGACTATTGGAGCGTGAAGATACAAGACTCAAGACTCCGTCCCATGTCCGGATGGGACTCTCCTTTGCATGGAAGACAAGCTTGGCAATCCGGATATTATATTTCCTTCCTTGTATCCGACTCCATGTAAACCCTAGCCCTCTCCGGTGTCTATATAATCCAGAGAGCTTGGTCCTTATAAGGCCGATCACAATTACAATCATAATCATCATAGGCTAGCTTCTAGGATTTAGCCTCTACGATCTCGTGGTAGATCTACTCTTGTACTACTCATATCATCAATATTAATCAAGCAGGAAGTAGGGTTTTACCTCCATCGAGAGGGCCCGAACCTGGGTAAACATTGTGTCCCTTTCTTCCTATTACCATCAGCCTAAGACGCACAGATCGGGACCCCTTACTCGAGATCCGCCAGTTTTGACACCGACAGCTAGCTTCTAGGGTTTAGCCTCTACGATCTCGTGGTAGATCAACTCTTGTAATACTCATATCATCAAGATCAATCAAGCAGGAAGTAGGGTTTTACCTCCATTGAGAGGGTCCGAACCTGGGTAAAACATCGTGTCCCCTGCCTCCTGTTACCATTAGCCTTAGACGCACAGATCGGGACCCCCTACCTGAGATCCGCTGGTTTTGACACCGACATTGGTGCTTTCATTGAGAAGTTCCTCTGTGCCATCGCTACAAGGCTTGATGGCCCCTTCAATAATCAACAATAATGTGGTCCAGGGTGAGACTTTTCTCCTCGGACAGATCTTCGTGTTCGGCGGCTTCGTACTGCGGGCCAATTCGCTTGGCCATCTGGACCAGATCGACAGCTATGCCCCTGTCCATCAGGTCAGGTTCGGAAACTTGAACTACTCGGCTGATATCCGCGGAGACTTGATCTTCGACGGATTCATGCCTACGCCAGGAGCTCCGAACAATCATGATGAGCACGGCTTAGACCTGCTGTCAGATAACACTCAGGATATCACACCTACAGGAGCTCCGAACCTAAATCCAGGGCAGATCGCATTGTCCGACGACGGGTGTATGGACCCCGCCCCGGAGGCCGCATACTCGTCGGCAGTAGAGCCGAACACAGACTCCGCCCCCAAGGAAGTCTGTGTCCCCGGACCCCCGGACTTGTGTCCGGCTGTAGGTTCCAGACCGCGCGCCCCCGAGCCCCCGAATCTAGTTGGGCTCCGGTAATGGAGTTCACCGTTGCGGATATCTTCCAGCACTCGCCCTTCGGCGACATGCTTAATTCATTAAGGCCTCTCTGTTTGTCAGGAGACTCTTGGCCGAACTATTTCCGGCTCAAGGGGGAAGAAGGCGACTAAGAAATTCATTGCCCACCCACCACCCACTTCATAGCCACTGTCGATGACATAATAGACATGCTTGACTTCGACTCCGATGACCCCGACAATATAGACGTCGGCGCAGGGGACGATTCGGAACAACCGCCCACGGGGCACTGGACGACCACCTCATCATATGATATATACATGGTGGACACGCCTAATGAGGACGATGTCGACAAAAGGAGGATAAAACTCCCGGACAAAAGCCAAAACGACGGCGCAAACGCCGCTCTAAGTCCAGCCATAGTAAAAATAGTGATAACAGCGGTAGAAAGATCGACACACCAGTCAACTCCAAAGGCAACGACGACCATATGGACCCAGCGATGGAGCAGGATGAGCCAGGTCACGCCGAACACAGCCCGAAGCAGATGCCCGATCACAGCCATCCCAAGGCACAAACTCATCAACCTGCCCCGGGAGAGGAGCACGGTCCGGACGACGATGCATTCATCATCCCGGAAAAATGTTTGGAACGAGATAACCTCCACAGAAGGCTTATGGCCACTGCGAGAAGTCTAAAGAAGCAGAAGCAAAGACTTAAGGCCGCGCAGGAAACGCTCAACCGCAGATGGAATAAAGTGCTAGACACTGAGGAAAAATACGGCGACGATCGCCACACAAAGAGCTACCCAAAGCGCAAGCTGCTGCCAGATATAGACGATGAGGCCATTTCACCGAAGAACAATACAGCCAGTAGGCTGGAACAACCACTTCATGACCGCAACTGAGCAGCTACTGATGCCGCACAGGATTTATGTGAGCTCCTGGACAAAAAGGCCAGCGCGACGAGGTCCATCTATGGATCTAGAGGACACGCCCCGGCACAGGATTATGGTCACGAAAATGATTAGACTGATCGAATACCAGTTCAGAATCAGCATCGGACACAACAACAGTCGACAGCATGCCACAACACGTCCAAATACAGAGGGGCTACTCACCCCCTGTGCTTCACCGAAGACGTATTGGGACACGGATTTCCACAGGGTTTCAAACCCGTGAACATAGAGGCATATGACACAACGACAGACCCCGGGGTCTGGATTGAGGATTTTATCCTTCACATCCACATGGCTCGTGGAGACGACCTCCACGCCATAAAATACCTTCCCCTCAAGTTGAAGGGACCAGCTCACACTGGTTGAAAAGCGTCCCCAAAAATTCCATCGGAAGTTGGGAGGAACTTGGGGATGCTTTCAGGGCCAATTTTCAAGGAACATATGTCCGGCCTCTAGACGCTAACGATTTAAGTCACATAATTCCACAGCCTAGAGAGTCCGCATGCAAGCTTTGGAATAGATTCCTCACTAAGAAGAACCAAATTGTCGATTGTTCGGATGCCGAAGCCCTAGCGGCCTTCAAGCACAGTATCCGGGATGAGTGGCTCGCCAGACACCTCGGCCAAGAAAAGCCGAGGACAATGGCAGCCTTAGCACGCCTTATGACCCGCTTTTGCACGGCAGAAGATAGCTGGTTGGCCCATAGAGGCACCAGCGACCCAGGCACATCCGAAATCAGGGATGGCAACGGGAAGCCACGATGCAATAAAAACAAGCATCGAAAAGAAAGTCCAGACAACACAGCGGTCAACGCCGGATTCAAGGGCTCCCAACCCGGTCAACAAAAGAAGCCATTTAAAGGGGAGCAAAGAGGGACCGTACGGCCTGAACAAAGTCCTGGACAGACTGTGCCAAATTCATGGCACCCCCGAAAAACCTACGAACCACACCCATAGAGAATGTTGGGTCTTCAAGCAGGCCGGAAAGTTAAATGCCAAACACAAGGGAAGGGAAACACCAAGTGAAGACGAGGACGAGCCTCGCCAGCCGAACACTGGGGGACAAAAAAAATTCCCACCAGAGGTAAAGATAGTAAACATGATCTACGCGACTCACATACCCAAGAGAAGGCGCAAACGCACGCTCAGAGACGCATACACTGTATAGCCTGTCGCCCCCAAACTTAACCCCTGGTCGGCCTGGCCGATCACCTTTGATCGCAGGGACTACCCGACTAGTATGCGGCACGGAGGATCGGCTGTCTTCGTGCTCGACCCAATAATCGACGGATACCATCTCACTCGTGTCCTCATGGACGGCGGCAGTAGTCTCAATCTAATATACCAGGACACTGCCTGCATGATGGGGATAGACCCATCCAGAATCAACCAAAGTAACACCACCTTTGAAGGGGTAATACCAGGCGTGGAGGCCCGCTGCAAGGGCTCCCTCATTTTAGAGGTGACATTCGGTTCTCCAGACAACTTCAGAAGCGAAGAATTACTCTTCACCATCGCTCCCCTCCGTAGTGGTTATCATGCATTGCTTGGAAGAACGGCCTACGCCCACTTCAACGCAGTACACACTACGCCTACCTTAAACTCAAGATGCCCGGTCTGTTGCAAATATGCCCTAGAGGCAATAATAAAAGGATTATTATTATATTTCTTTGTTCATGATAGTTGTCTTTTATTCATGCTATAATTGTATTATCCGGAAATCGTAATACACGTGTGAATACTTAGACCACAACATGTCCCTAGTGAGCCTCTAGTTAACTAGCTCGTTGATCAACAGATAGTCATGGTTTCCTGACTATGGACATTGGATGTCATTGATAACGGGATCACATCATTAGGAGAATGATGTGATGGACAAGACCCAATCCTAAGCATAGCACAAGATCGTGTAGTTCGTTTTGCTAGAGCTTTTTCCAATGTCAAGTATCTCTTCCTTAGACCATGAGATCGTGTAACTCCCGGATACCGTAGGAGTGCTTTGGGTGTACCAAACGTCACAACGTAACTGGGTGACTATAAAGGTATACTACGGGTATCTCCGAAAGTGTCTGTTGGGTTGACACGGATCGAGACTGGGATTTGTCACTCCGTATTACGGAGAGGTATCACTGGGCCCACTCGGTAGTGCATCATCATGAGCTCAAAGTGACCAAGTGTCTGGTCACGGGATCATGCATTACGGTACGAGTAAAGTGACTTGCCGGTAACGATATTGAACGAGGTATTGGGATACCGACGATCGACTCTCGGGCAAGTAACGTACCGATTGACAAAGCGAATTGAATACGGGACTGATTGAATCCTCGACATCGTGGTTCATCCAGTGAGATCATAGAGGAGTATGAGGGAGCCAACATGGGTATCCATATCCCGCTGTTGGTTGTTGACCGGAGAGGCGTCTCGGTCATGTCTGCATAGCTCCCGAACCCGTAGGGTCTACACACTTAAGGTTCGGTGACGCTAGGGTTGTAGAGATATGAGTATGCAGTAACCCGAAAGTTATTCGGAGTCCCGGATGAGATCCCGGACATCACGAGGCATTCCGGAATGGTCCGAAGGTGAAGAATTATATATAGGAAGTCAGGTTTCGGCCATCGGGAAAGTTTCGGGGGTCACCGGTATTGTACCGAGACCACCGGAAGGGTCCCGGGGGTCCATCGGGTGGGGCCACCTATCCTGGAGGGCCCCATGGGCTGAAGTGGTGTGGGAACCAGACCCTGGTGGGCTGGTGCGCCCCACCCAAGGGCCCAAGGCGCCTAGGGTTGGAAACCCTAGGGGGACGTTGCCCCTCCACCCCCCCCCGAGGGGGCATGCACCCCCCTGGTTGGAAACCCTAAGGGGACCGTTGCCCCCCCCCCCCGAGGGGCATGCACCCCCTGGTTGGAAACCCTAAGGGGGTCGTTGCCCCGGGGGCCGCCGCCCCCCCCCCTCTAGATGGGATCTCCAAGGGGGCATGCGCCCCCCTAGCCCCTATATATAGTGGAGGGGAGGGAGGGCAGCCACACCCTAAGCCTTGGCGCCTCCCTCTCCCTCTCGTGACACCTCTTCCTCCTCCAGTGGCGCTTGGCAAAGCCCTGCTGGAATCCCTACTGCATCCACCACCACGCTGTCGTGCTGCTGGATCTTCATCAACCTCTCCTTCCCCCATGCTGGATCAAGAAGGAGGAGACGTCATGCTGACCGTACGTGTGTTGAACGCGGAGGTGCCGTCCGTTCGGCGCTAGGATCTCCGATGATTTGGATCACGATGAGAATGACTCCCTCAACCCCGTTCTCTTGAACGCTTCCGCACGTGATCTACAAGGGTATGTAGATGCATCTCTCTCTCTCATTGCTAGATGAACTCATAGATTGATCTTGGTGAACGTAGGAAATTTTTTATTTTATGCAACGTTCCCCAATAGTGGTATCAGAGCTAGGTCTATGCGTAGTTCTCTATTGCACAAGTAGAACACAAATCTGTTGTGGGCGTAGATCTTGTCAACTTGCTTGCCACTACTAGTCTTATTTTGCTCTAGCGGTATTGTGGGATGAAGCGGCTCGGACCGACCTTACACGTATGCTTACGTGAGACAGGTTCCACCGACTGACATGCACTAGTTGCATAAGGTGGCTAGCGGGTGTCTGTCTCTCCCACTTTAGTTGGAGCGGATTCGATGAAAAGGGTCCTTATGAAGGGTAAATAGAAGTTGACAAAATCACGTTGTGGTTATTCGTAGGTAAGAAAACGTTCTTGTTAGAACCCAATTGCAGCCTCGTAAAAGATGCAACAACAATTAGAGGACGTCTAACTTGTTTTTGCAGCAATTGCTATGTGATGTGATATGGCCAAAAGTTGTGATGAATGATGAATGATATATTGTGATGTATGAGATCATGTTCTTGTAATAGGAATCACGACTTGCATGTCGATGAGTATGACAATCGGCAGGAGCCATAGGAGTTGTCTTAATTATTGTATGACCTGCGTGTCAATGATTTAACACCATGTAATTACTTTACTTTATTGCTAAACCGTTAGCCGTAGTAGTAGAAGTAATAGTTGGCGAGAAACTTCATGGAGACACGATGATGGAGATCATGGTGTCATGCCGGTGACGAAGATGATCATGGAGCCCCGAAGATGGAGATCGAAGGAGCTATATGATATTGGCCATATCATGTCACTACTATATAATTGCATGTGATGTTTATTATGTTTATGCATCTTGTTTACTTAGAACGACGGTAGTAAATAAGATGATCCCTCATAACAATTTCAAGAAAGTGTTCCCCCTAACTGTGCTCCGTTGCTAAAGTTCGTCGTTTCGAAGCACCACGTGATGATCGGGTGTGATAGATCCTTTCGTTCACATACAACGGGTGTCGTGCATTTGTCACGGCAGATGTCCTTGTGAAAGGACTTAGTCGTGGAGCCATCGCTACGGGTTAACTTGAAGGGGTTAAAGCGGACACAAAGACACAAGGGTTTATACTAGTTCGGCCCCTTCGATGAAGGTAAAATCCTACATCTAGTTGTGATGGAATTGATGTGGTTTTGATGGCTAGGGAGCAAACAAGCTTCGCCTAGGCTCGAGTTGTTGTTGTCTGTCCTTGAACCGCCGCCGGGTCGTCCCCTTATATACACGGGTGACGCCCGTTGGTCCACAGAGTCCCACACCGGTTCATACTCGTATCCCGGTTGGTCTCTCTCTATTCCTAACTTACAATGCAAGTTTAGATATCAAGCCGGTTTACGGCTACAGGTTCTAAACCGACTACAGGCCTTGGGCCTTCATCTGCTTAATCACCTTTAAACTACTAATGAAGCTAACCCGGCCCAGGTAGGCCGGTTCACGCCTAGTGGTCATATCCCCAACATTAGGCCCCAGATTGATTTGAACTGGTTCATGTCAATCCTTCACAAAAATCTTTGTCTTCAACATCGTCTGGTAATTGGTAAACCACCATGTCGTCATCATCTCTGGTTGCTGTAAACCGGCATGACGTCATCATGAAGTTAACATTTATGACGCCTTCTTTTATTAATAGATCTGCGATACCCAAGGCAGCAGCTCCACTTCCGAATCTTGTGGCTCCTGGATTCGCGCGCCTGACACACGTCCCCTGCCTTATAAATAGGACCGAAGGGTCATTTCCTTTTCTCCCCTTCGTCTCTTTCTCTTCGTCTTCCTCGCGTCGCCAGCCTCGGAGCTCCGCCGCCGCCGTTGACCTCTGCACCGTCTTGGGCCGCTGCATCAACCTGAACGCACCAGAGCACCGCGGTAGCCTTCCGCGTCTTCCTCGACTCTGGTAAGCCTTCTGTTCTTCTTAACATAGATCTATTCTAGGGTTTCGTGTTCTTGCCGTGTTCATCACTTGTTCATACTCGTACCTAGACTCCTGGACATATCTGTGAAACCCTGCTCTGACCAGCAGTAGCTTTTTAGCATCCGCCTGTAGTTTTACGCTCAAGTCTATAGATCTCATCCACATTCCTACCCATTGATTTACTTCTGTTCTGCTTTAACCTTTTGAATATTTTCTGTTTTTCTGAACTTGCTTCAGATCCATTGCTGCAATAAGACCTTGTGAAACCTGTTTCTGCATACTTAGCCATCCGCAACCTCAATTGCTTTCAATGTTTAGATCAGGCGGTTTAACTTAATATAGAAAAAGTTAATAAACCGGTATATACCATTAGTCCCCTTGTTGAACCGCCAGAACTCTTTAGCCATATGATGCCACTTCATAAAAATCCGGTTTAAATATACTGCCTCCGGTTTAGCATTGTTCATACCAGCGCCTTCTTTTATCCAACATGTTCTTGAACCGGAATCACCTATTTCTTGTAGATCTCACCATGGCCAAACAAGTATATGAGTGCAACTGGGTTCCTTCTCGTGTCACAGAAACTCAGTTGGATAATTTAGTCTCGATCGGCGCTTTAGACAGCAAAGAGACTATCCACTGGAGGGTTCCTGGTGATGAATGTCCTCCCACACCTCAAGAGGGAGAGGTTGTGATCTTTGCGGATCACTTAGCCCGGGGCTTCAAACCGCCCGGCTCTAAATTTTACCGGGATGTGTTAGCCAATTTTCAACTCCGCCCGCAAGATACTGGCCCCAATTCTGTTACCAACTTATGTCACTTCCAAGTGCTCTATGAGGTATACCTTCAAGAGAAACCCACAGTTGAATTGTTCAGAGACTGCTTCCACTTAAACCGCCGCACAGAATTCACTGATGGTCCCAATACCGAATTGGGCGGTATGGCAATTCAGAAAAGGAAAGAAATCACTTATCCCCATGCCAGACTACACAGTCACCCCAAGGAGTGGAATGCAACATGGTTTTACTGCAAAGATACTTCCCCTGATGATGAAAATCCTTTGCCTGGCTTTCGTCCGGAGCGGCTCAGCAATACACACCCCTTCCCACAAAGGTTAAGTGCCAAGGAGAGGAGTAAATACGCTCCGCAATTATCCAAGCTCCGAGCCTTCATGGCCAACGGTTTAACAGGAGTAGATCTCGCACGCTGTTGGATATCATGGAGCATACTGCCTCTCAGCCGGCGCTCCGGTTTAATGTGCAAGTATACTGGTAGCGTTGATGACCCACTCCGACACACCAACATCCAGCTCTCCGATGATGAAGTCACAGAGGCTGTGAAGAAAATGCTGAACGAACCGGAGCACCTCTGCGCTCAAACCGGCCTGCTCCCTTTCTGTGCTACCAACAAACCGCCAGCTGTAAGATTTTGATTGTACTTTTTACTGAACCTGTTATTGCTATCTCTGTCTGACATCAATTGCTGCTTAACCAGGGTGATAATCCGTTTTGGAGCAAGAAGCTTCCACAAGACAAACCGGAGAAAGCAGAACGGTCAACCCGGCTAAAGACCAAGGTCATCAAGAAGCCTGCTAAAAAGAGGAAAACCACTGCTTCATCTGATCCGGCTGTTGATGATGATGTGGGTAACTCGGACCTTGAGGTAGAACTCGATTCACTAGGCTTACTTTTTACACGCCTTATTGATGATGATACTTGTCAGGACGACGCTGAAGCCAGTAATGCTGATGTCGCTGAGGTAACTATTCTCTCTTCCGATTCAGATCCTTTGCCTTTGCCAAAATTTCGCCAGGCAAACCGGAAAGTTAAATTTTCTCATCCTCTTGCTTACTTGGATCCCAAATTTCTTATGAAGACTCAGCAACATGAAGCTCGCCGCACAACCCGGCACAGCGGCCAGGTAGTTACCTCCGCCGGTTTACCAAACAGTCCGGTTCGAAAACGCCGCTCCGAGGTCTCCGACCTTTTTATTAATTTATATCCTAAAGCGGGTTTCATCCGTCAACCTCTTAATCCGTCCGACTCCGATTATCAGGTTACTTCCCATTCTTCCTCTGGTGAATCGTCGGCCACTCAGCTGCCACCACTGAAAACGGTTCTTGGGTAAGCTAGACTGAACATATGCTTCTGGTATACCACGTTATAACTTATGCTGTTCCTTGACTCTTTGTTTCTCTTTCAGGGCTAAACCTAAACCGAGCAAGAAAGCCCGCCTGGATAAAGCGGCCGAGGAAGATGTCGCCCCTGAACAGGATAAAACACCAGATCTTGAAACGTTCGTTTATGAGGATATTCCCAATGATCCTCCCTTGCAAGATGATGCTATTCCTGAGAAAAGGCCTATCAATACCTCAGTCCCTGTTGACCAGCCTGCCAGCTCCGTCCGGATTGATAGATCCCGCAGTCCTTCAAAGCCTGCCGATAAACCGACCGCGCCAACGCAAACCGGCGAGTCCAAGGATGATGACGTTGTAATTACCGGCGTAGGTCGCTTTGAACCAGGGAATCCTGTCGCTTTGGCCAAGCATACTGTGAAAGAAGATTTTTCTGCCATGAACAAAGGCAAATGGGATGTTGATCTGGAAACATATGCTGCTCTGAGTGCCCAAGATCTTCATTCTGGTTACTTGAACCGGCTATATACTAGTCGTGACTGTGAAGCTGGCCTGGTAAAGATGATGAGAGATAAATTTGAGGTAACTTCCTTGTGCTTCTTCTTTCTTTAATTACTGCCACTGTATTAATCCTCCTAGCCCCCAAGGGCCGGTTTGTAACCTTCTTCAAGCCGGGACTTGAATATAGTCCTCAATACTTTGAAATCCATCAATGTAGCCCCCAAGGGCCGGTTCAACTTAGTATAGTTAAACCGGGACTCCAATAAAGATTCTAACATCAGAACATAACTGAGCAAATAGCCATTAGCCCCCAAGTGCCAAGTTGAATACCTGTATTGAGCTTGGGACTTTGCGATTTAGTAATAGATGAAAATTGAAGGTGCATTAGCCCCCAAGTATCAAGCGTATAACTTGTTATGTGGTTGGTACTTCAAATTCTTGTACCGTTTGTTGAAAGCCAAGCACTGTCTTTATGCAGGCTGAAGTGAGGATCAAAGAGGACCGGATTACTGATCTGCAGGAAACTTTGAAAACCCAACAAGCTGAAACCGACAAGGCAAGGGAAGAAATAACCAGCGCTTTGAGCATCACAGAACAGCTGAAGGAGGGCTTCAAGAAGGAGCGGACTGATTGGGCCACTGAGAAGGCCGCTTTAATAAAAAGAGCTGAAAACGCTGAAGCTGCCCTTAAACCGGTGGTAGATGAGCTGACCGCCGTAAAGCGGCAAGTACATTCCATGACCGCTGCTATCTTTGGTAAGCTCCTTTTGGTTTCCTGGACAACTCTGGCCTGCTTATAATAGATCCGGTTTGTGATCTTTCCTGTATTGTTGCAGGTACACGCATTGGTCACTTAGGGTCAGATGTTCGGAAGAAGTTGAAGGCTGCCTACACTTTAATTGAACAGCTGTATACCGGAGCGCAGCGGATCATCACCACTGCATCTCATAACAATCCGGCACCCACTTTAATCCAAGACACTCTTAATAGGTTGTCAATGCTTCCTGCTCGGATTGAAGAACTGAAAAAATCTGCTGCTCGAACCGGAGCCATTAATGCCTTGATCCGGGCAAAAGCATGGGTGCCGGATTTCGATCATGTTGAGGCAGCTCAAGGCTATCCCAGCTTGAAGGAAGATGGCTCAGAGTTCAATGAAGATGATTTGAGGGCGATAAATCGTGCAGTACACCTCTGGCTTGTCAATTGGCTGAAGAGGCAGACTTGTCGCATTATCAAGCTCAGTACAATGATCAGAACAAACGAGTGCCTGCACCAACTCCTGAAGCGGAGAATCTGATTCCTCCAATCCGTAAGCATACTTACGCTCCTGATATTGAACCGTCTTCTCTGATCCACGAAGAGGCTGTCTTTCAAACTTTAATGGGAATCGACTGGACCACTGTTGATTTCCAGCCAATGGATAGAGATGAGGAAGCTGAAACGGCGCGGGCCGACCCACAATCATCAGACCGGGGCGATGAACAGGCTTGAACCGGAAGCCAATTTAAATAGCTGCTTTATTATGATCCGCCGGAACAACAATGATCTTATTTGGGCACCGCGTTGCCTTGTAATAGGATAGTCAATACTTCTGCCTTGAATATGCCTTCGTGCATAAGTACTGATGCTTTTGCTTGAAATCCTCAATTTATATTTCCTGCAATCAGAAAATCTTGAACTGCCATCGCTGGGCATGAAGTTGGCTTAGCCAGGCTTGAAACGGAGTATTTATAAACCGTTACCATCAAAGGGGAGAAAACAACTCCCATGTAAACCGTGCTGGGTCATTATGAGCCCCCCTGCTACTTCATGATGTTAACAGGAAAGTTAAACCGGGCATATTTCTCCGGAGTACAAATGAACCGATTTCCGTCAGCTGAACCGGTAAAAAAGTGTTGTTGGTTTAAAGGAAACACAACAAAAATTGAAGAATAGTCATAAAAGAAATATGGAAGCAAAGGCAATGATAAAAACCGTTTGCAAAAACATGCTTTACTGAGCTGATCAGATGGTGTTACCACGGTCGGACAGGACCAAGCCCCCAATAGGAGTGACAATGGTTCAAGTCAGCCAGGTCCCCAAATGAAACCGTGGCATTTATGCCGATCAAAAGGCGTGGCAATGGTTCGGGTTCGACCAAGCCCCCAAGTGATTCTGTGGCCTTAGGCCGATCAAGAGGCGTGACTGGTTCAGACTTGACCATGTCCCCAAGTGATCTGGTGGCTTTCGCCTATCAAAAGGTGTCGCATTGGTTCGGACACGACCAAGGCCCCAAGTGATATCACAAAGCTTTTTTGAAAAGCAAATTTCAAGGGGTAAACCGGAGGCCGCTTTAAAACAGAACCACTCCATGTAACCACACATGATATGAAAGGACAGAGACCCCGCTTTAGCTGAGGCTCCGGTTTTATTATATCAATGATAATATATACACTGCCATAATATGTACATAGATAGAGCCGATGGCTCAAGTGTAGTAAGGCCGAAGATGAGCTATATTCCACGGCCTGTTGGTCTCCTCCTCTGATGTGCGTGAGTCTTTATGCTCTCGAATATCAATCAGATAGTACGACCCGTTGTGCAGATTCTTGCTGACCACGAAAGGTCCCTCCCAAGGTGGGGATAACTTGTGCATATCCGTCTGATCTTGGATGAGCCGAAGCACCAAATCTCCTTCTTGAAAAGTTCTGGTTCTGACCCGGCGACTGTGATAGCGACGAAGATCTTGTTGATAAATCGCCGAGCGGGCAGCCGCTATGTCACGCTCCTCATCTAATAGGTCCAAAGCATCTTGCCGTGCTGTCTCATTGTCCGCTTCAACATAAGCCGCCACACGAGGCGAATCGTGCCGGATATCACTAGGGAGAACCGCCTCTGCTCCGTAGACCATAAAAAACGGTGTGTATCCTGTAGATCGGTTGGGCGTAGTGTTGATACTCCATAGCACAGATGGTAGCTCTTCAACCCAACATCCCGGTGTTCTTTGCAATGGAACCATAAGCCGGGGTTTGATGCCTCGCAAGATCTCTTGATTAGCTCGTTCTGCCTGCCCATTGGACTGGGGGTGAGCCACTGATGATACGTCAAGTCTGATGTGCTCACGTTCACAGAATTCCTTCATAGCACCCTTGGATAAATTGGTACCATTGTCAGTAATGATACTGTGTGGAAAGCCAAACCGGAAAATCACCTTTTTAATGAACTGCATCGCTGTAGCTGCATCACACTTGCTGACAGGCTCCGCTTCAACCCACTTGGTAAACTTGTCAACTGCCACCAAAAGGTGGGTTTTCTTATCCTTGGATCTTTTAAAAGGTCCGACCATATCCAGCCCCCATGTTGCAAACGGCCAAGTAATTGGAATCATCCTCAATTCTTGAGCCGGCACATGAGCACGCCTTGAAAATTTCTGACAGCCATCACACCGTTTAACCAAGTCCTCCGCATCAGCATGAGCTGTCAACCAGTAAAACCCGTGACGAAACGCCTTAGCCACCAGAGACTTTGAACCGGCATGGTGACCACAATCCCCTTCATGGATTTCGCGTAAAATTTCACAACCTTCCTCAGGAGAGACGCAGCGTTGAAACGCCCCTGATACACTGCAATGATGCAATTCGCCATTGATAATTGTCATAGATTTGGATCGCCGGACTATCTGCCTGGCTAGAGTCTCATCCTCTGGCAACTCTCCCCGGTTCATGTACGCAAGATAAGGAACTGTCCAATCCGGTATAATATGCAGGGCTGCCACCAATTGAGCCTCCGGATCAGGAATAGCCAAATCCGCTTCACCCGGGAGCTTGACTGACGGGTTGTGCAACACATCGAGAAAGACATTAGGCGGGACCGGTTTACGCTGAGAGCCCAACCGGCTTAAAGCGTCCGCCGCTTCATTTTTTCGACGATCCACGTGCTCCACCTGATAACCCTTGAAGTGACCCGCAACAATATCCACCTCACGACGATATGCAGCCATAAGCGGGTCCTTAGAATCCCAAGTGCCAGATACCTGTTGAGCCACGAGGTCCGAGTCACCGAAGCACTTAACCCGACTTAGATTCATCTCTTTAGCCATCCGGAGACCATGGAGCAAAGCTTCATACTCAGCTGCATTATTAGTACAAGGGAACATTAAGCGGAGAACATAACAAAACTTATCACCCCGTGGGGAAGTTAATACGACTCCAGCCCCCGAGCCTTCCAATTGCCTGGATCCATCAAAATGGATAGTCCAATATGTGTGATCCGGCTTTTCCTCTGGTGCTTGCAACTCCGTCCAATCATTGATGAAATCAACAAGTGCTTGAGACTTCACCGCCGTCCGAGGCACGTACTTCAATCCGTGCGGCCCAAGTTCTATGGCCCACTTGGCAATCCGGCCAGTCGCCTCCCGGTTCTGTATGATATCGCCCAAGGGAGCTGAACTGACCACTGTGATGGGGTGCCCTTGGAAATACTGCTTCAACTTCCGGCTTGCCATGAAAACTCCATATACCAGCTTCTGCCAATGCGGATACCTTTGCTTGGATTCAATAAGCACCTCGCTGATATAGTAAACCGGCCGCTGAACCGGATACTCCTTGCCTGCCTCCTTGCGTTCTACCACAATAGCCACGCTAACTGCACGAGCATTGGCCGCTACGTATAACAATAACGGCTCCTTGTCGACCGGAGCTGCAAGAACGGGCGGATTGGCTAATTGCCGCTTCAAGTCCTCCAACGCTTCATCAGCAGCTGGACTCCAGATGAATTGATCTGTCTTTCTCAACATCTGGTATAAAGGGATGGCCTTCTCTCCGAGGCGGCTGATAAACCGGCTCAGTGCGGCGATCCGACCCGCCAAACGCTGAACATCGTTGATACACTTCGGTTTAGCCAGGGAGGTGATAGCCGTAATCTTCTCCGGATTAGCCTCAATTCCTCTGTTGGACACAAGAAAGCCCAGTAACTTGCCTGCCGGAACACCAAAGACACATTTGGCAGGGTTAAGCATCATCTTATAAACCCGCAAGTTGTCAAAGGTTTCCTTCAAATCATCAACCAGCGTCTCCTTCTGCCTTGACTTGACTACAATATCATCCACATAGGCGTGCACATTGCGGCCGATCTGTTTATGCAGGCAATTCTGTACACACCGTTGATAAGTGGCTTGGGCGCTCTTGAGCCCAAAAGGCATAGATACATAGCAGAAGGCTCCAAAGGGAGTAATAAACGCCGTCTTCTCCTGGTCCTTAACCGCCATTTTGATCTGATGATACCCAGAATACGCATCCAAAAAACTCAAACGCTCACAACCCGCCGTGGCGTCAATAATCTGGTCAATGCGAGGGAGGGCAAAAGGATCCGCTGGACAAGCCTTGTTAAGATCCGTGTAATCCACACACATACGCCAAGTGCCATTTTTCTTAAGTACCAGCACCGGATTAGCGAGCCATTCTGGATGGAACACTTCAATGATAAAACCAGCTGCTAAGAGCCTGGCCACTTCTTCTCCAATAGCTTTGCGCCTTTCTTCGTTAAACCGGCGGAGAAACTGTTTTACCGGTTTATACTTGGGATCAACATTAAGAGTGTGCTCAGCGAGTTCCCTCGGTACACCTGGCATGTCAGAAGGCTTCCATGCAAAAATGTCCCGATTCTCACGGATGAACTCGATGAGCGCGCTTTCCTATTTAGGGTCCAAGTTGGCACTGACAGTGAACTGCTTGGACGAATCGCCGGGCACGAAGTCAACAAGCTTGGTCTCAGCCGCCGATTTGAACTTCAGATCTGAATCATGCTCCGTAGTCGGCCTCTTCAAAGGGGTCATGTCCGCCGGATCAACATTGTCCCTATAATATTTCAACTCCTCCGTGGCACAAACCGACTCTGCATAGGCCGCATCACCTTCCTCACATTCCAAAGCAATCTTGCGGCTCCCATGAACCGTTATTGTCCCTTTGTAACCCGGCATCTTGAGCTGCAAATAGATATAACAAGGCCGTGCCATGAATTTGGCATAAGCCGGCCGCCCAAACAAGGCGTGATACGGGCTCCGAATTTTCACTACCTCAAAGGTTAGTGTTTCAGATCGGGAATCATGCTCGTCCCCAAAAGCCACCTCCAAGGCTATCTTACCAACAGGATACGCTGATTTGCCAGGCACCACACCATGGAACACCGTATTAGACGGTCTGAGATCCTTGTCTGTTAGCCCCATGCGGCGGAATGTCTCATAGTACAGGATGTTAATACTGCTCCCTCCATCCATGAGTACCTTGGTGAATTTATAACCTCCCACCTGAGGGTCTACCACTAATGCCAACTGGCCCGGATTGTCAACCCGGGGGGGGGGTGATCCTCCCTGCTCCACACGATAGGCTGCTCCGACCAGCGTAAATAACGCGGTACGGCCGGTTCAACAGAGTTCACTGCTCGCTTGTGAAGTTTCCGGTCGCGCTTATCCAAGCTAGTTGTGAAAACGTGATACTGCCCATTGTTCAACTGTTTTGGCTGGCTCTGATAACCCGACCGCTGCTGCTGCTGCTGTTGGTTGTAACCCCCTTGACCGCTCTGATTATCCTGGTTATTATTACCGCCCTGATTGAAACCTGAACCGGAAGCTCCATCGTGACCCGGCCCATGGAAACCGGATCCTGAGCCACCACCTGACCCACGGTCATACCGGAAGGCATTAGAGTTTTTAAATTCCTGCATAATGTAACAATCCTTCCAAAGGTGGTTAGCCGGCGCCTCCTTCGTCCCGTGTTTTGGGCAAGGCTGATTCAGCAAATAGTTTAAGCGATCCGGGTTAGGATTTGGAGCCCCATTACGATTCGCCGCTTTACCTCTGCGCCGCTGACCCTTGTCCTGCGCATTAGTGTTAGCCACAAAGTCCATGCTGCCATCCGCTTTACGCTTGCCTCCGTTTCCATGGCCCGCCGGTTTGTATTGATGCCCCTTAGAGTTGCTATTCTTTTTTCCCTTCCCTGCTTCGTCATCGTCAGTCTCGGGATCCTTGGTACTATCAGAATCAGCATACTTCACTAAAGCGGCCATGAGAGTTCCCATGTCATTACAGAACCGCTTCATACGCCCCAACTTCAACTTTAGAGGCTTAAACCGGCAGTTGCCCTCCAGGGTTAAGATCGCAGAGTCAGCATTGATCCTGTCAGACGAGTGCAAGACTTCAGAAACGCGGCGTACCCAATGGGTTGTTGACTCTCCGTCCTCCTGAACACAAGCCGCCAAGTCTACTATGGACTTAGGCTGCTTACACGTATCTTTGAAATTCTGGATAAACCGGGTCCGCAACTGGGCCCATGAACTGATAGAATTAGGCGGCAGGCTCTTCAACCAAGTACGGGCTGTGCCTTCAAGCATCATGGTGAAGTACTTTGCACACGCGGTCTCATCCACATCCAGCATCTCCATTGCCATCTCATAACTCTCTACCCACGCTTCTGGAGATAAATCAGCGGTGTAATTTGGCACCTTGCGCGGGCCCTTGAAGTCCTTGGGCAGGCGTACATTGCGTAAAGCGGGGACTAAACAGGGCACTCCCAAGCTAGATGCGACCCCTGGCCCGGCAGAGGTGGTAGGACGAACCGGTGTAAGCTGATCCGCCTCGTTCTGTGCTGCTAACTCGGCCTCCCTTCGTGCCCGGGCCCGGTCCACTACATCCTGAGCATCGTGAACACCACCGGCCGGGTTATTGCCACGGGCCGCTTCACGGCCCCGCGCATTGCTTGATATGGCCGGTTCATCCAGGCACCTACTATAGCTCCGGCTTGGACGAGGTGTGGAATGAATCCGATCGCGGCTGTATGAATATGCCTCCTGTTGAATCAAAGCGGTCCGGAGAAGTTCCTTAACCCGGCGCGTCTCTATTGCTTGTGGAGAGTCTCCTTCGACCGGGATAGCTTCTAATCGCGCAGCAGCTGCGACAAGATTGTCCATAGGATTAGAATAATGACCCGGAGGTGTCTGGACCGGCGGAGGAATCACAATGTTCTGCCGAGGAGGTTCCATCAGGCGGGGTTGGACCGTCGCTCCTGGCCCTGGTGCCTCGACCCGGTTTACCTCCAGGTGCCCCGGCGGATTACTGGTTCCAGCTCCCGGAGTGTGAAAGAGATTTCGAGGGTCGAACCCTAACGGCAGGCGTGATCTGTGCTTCCGCTTCAAGACCTCCTGTGATGCGTTCTGGTCGAGCATGAGCTTATAGGCCTGGGCGTCCAAAGCGGCCCGCTCTGCAGCCATCCTGTCCTTCTCTGCTGCCAGGTCGGCTTTGGCCTGTACGATCTGCTCTCTCACCTTTGCAATCTCCGCATCATGGGCCTCCTGATCCGCCGGATTGGCCTCTGCCATAAGTACCGCTAGTGCGTCAAACAGGTCAGACAGAACTTGAACCGGTGGGGGCACAAGGCCTCCTGCCCTTGCTGCCGCTGCCGCTGCTGATCCGGAGAGCATTGCTGCTGCGGTCGAAGAGTGATTCGCCGCCTGCGTGCCGGCCATGAATATTCCAACCCGGTTGATCTGATCTGGGGGGTCCGGAACACTGTCGCCATCGGAACAGCCCCTAATCTGGTCGTCTTGCAACTGGTACAATGATTCGGTCTCTCCGGTTGAGGACTCGTCGCCGGAATAGACGACGGTCTCGCTACCGTATTCTGACTCGTCCTCATGCTCTCCTCCGTGGATGACTCCCACGAAGGCACGCCTCACGGCCGGTTTAACCTGGGTAGATCTCGCACGCTGAGCCGTCTCGACGAGGTCGGTGCGGATGTCCGGCTCAGGCCCAGGCTCACCAATCTTGCCGATAAAAACGTGTATGCCACCAAAGGGGACCCGGTACCCGTACTCGATCGAGCCGGCTTCGGGACCCCATCCTGCATCGTCGATGTAGAGCTTGCCGCGACGACTCTTGGTCATCCGGCCCACAGCATAGCCTTCGAGTCCTTTGAGCTTGCCCTCCAAGATCATCAAACCGTCGTGCGATAGCCCCACGGTGGGCGCCAACTGTCGTGGATTTGTCACGGCAGATGTCCTTGTGAAAGGACTTAGTCGTGGAGCCATCGCTATGGGTTAACTTGAAGGGGTTAAAGCGGACACAAAGACACAAGGGTTTATACTAGTTCAGCCCCTTCGATGAAGGTAAAAGCCTACGTCTAGTTGTGATGGAATTGATGTGGTTTTGATGGCTAGGGAGCAAACAAGCTTCGCCTAGGCTTGAGTTGTTGTTGTCTGTCCTTGAACCGCCGCCGGGTCGTCCCCTTATATACACGGGTGACGCCCGTCGGTCCACAGAGTCCCACACCGGTTCATACTCGTATCCCGGTTGGTCTCTCTCTATTCCTAACTTACAATGCAAGTTTACATATCAAGCCGGTTTACGGCTACAGGTTCTAAATCGACTACAGGCCTTGGGCCTTCATCTGCTTAATCACCTCTAAACTACTAATGAAGCTAACCCGGCCCAGGTAGGCCGGTACATGCCTAGTGGTAATATCCCCAACAACGGGTTTAAGACAGTTTTACACATGCAAAAACACTTAGGGTTAACTTGACGAGCTTATCATGTACAGACATGGCCTCGGAACACAGAGACCGAAAGGTCAAACATGAGTCGTATGGAACATACGATCAACATAGAGATGTTCACCGATGATGACTAGTCCGTCTCACGTGATGATCGGACACGGCCTAGTCGACTCGGATCATGTAACACTTAGATGACTAGAGGGATGTCAAATCTGAGTGGGAGTTCATTAAATAATTTGATTAGATGAACTTAATTATCATGAACTTAGTCTAAAATCTTTGCAAAATATGTCTTGTAGATCAAATGGCCAACGCTCATGTCAACATAAACTTCAACGTGTTCCTAGAGAAAACCAAGCTGAAAGATGATGGTAGCAACTATACGGACTGGGTCCGAAACCTGAGGATCATCCTCATAGCTGCCAAGAAAGCATATGTCCTAGAAGGACCGCTAGGTGAAGCACCCATCCCAGAGAACCAAGACGTTATGAACGCTTGTCAGTCACGTGCTGATGATTACTCCCTCGTTCAGTGCGGCATGTTTTATAGCTTAGAACCGGGGCTCCAAAAGCGTTTTGAGTAACACGTAGCATATGAGATGTTCGAGGAGCTGAAAATGGTTTTCCCAGCTCATGCTCGGGTCGAGAGATATGAGGTCTCCGACAAGTTCTATAGTTGTAAGATGGAGGAAAATAGTTCTGTCAGTGAGCACATACTCAAAATGTCTGGGTTGCACAACCGCCTGTCCCAGCTGGACATTAACCTCCCGGACGAGGCGGTCATTGACAGAATCCTTCAGTCGCTCCCACCGAGCTACAAGAGCTTTGTGATGAACTACAATATGCAGGGGATGGTAAAGACCATTCCTGAAGTATTTTCAATGCTGAAGTCAACAGAGGTTGAAATCAAGAAAGAACATCAAGTGTCGATGGTCAATAAGACCACTAAGTTCAAGAAGGGCAAAGGTAAGAAGAACTTCAAGAAGGACGGCAAAGATGTTGCCGCGCCCGGTAAGCCAGTTGCCGGAAAGAAGTCAAAGAATGGACCCAAGCCTGAGACTGAGTGCTTTTATTGCAAAGGGAAGGGTCACTGGAAGCGGAACTGCCCCAAATACTTAGCGGACAAAACTCCTGGGTATTTGATACCGGTGTTGTTGCTCATATTTGTAACTCACAACAGGAGCTGCGGAATAAGCGGAGACTGGCGAAGGACGAGGTGACGATGCGCGTCGGGAAAGGTTCCAAGGTCGATGTGATCGCCGTCAGGACGCTACCTCTATATTTACCCACGGGATTAGTTATGAACCTAAATAATTGTTATTTAGTTCCAAGTTTGAGCATGAACATTGTATCTAGATCTCGTTTAATACGAGATGGCTACTCATTGAAATCCGAGAATAATGGTTGTTCTATTTATATGAGAGATATGTTTTATGGTCACGCCCCGATGGTCAATGGTTTATTCTTAATGAATCTCGAACATAATGTTACACATATTCATAGTGTGAATACCAAAAGATGTAAAGTTGATAACGATAGTCCGACATACTTGTGGCACTTCCGCCTTGGTCACATTGGTGTCAAGCGCATGAAGAAGCTCCATGCTGATGGACTTTTAGAGTCTCTCGATTATGAATCATTTGACACATGCGAACCATGCCTCATGGGAAAAATGACCAAGACTTCGTTCTCCGGAACTATGGAGCGAGCAACCAACTTATTGGAAATCATACATACTGATGTGTGTGGTCCAATGAGCGTTTAGGCTCACGGAGGATATCGTTATGTTCTCACTCTCACTGATGACTTAAGTAGATATGGGTATGTCTACTTGATGAAACACAAGTCTGAGACCTTTGAAAAGTTCAAGGAGTTTTAGAATGAAGTAGAGAATCAACATGACCGAAAGATAAAATTCTTACGATCAGATCGTGGAGGAGAATATTTAAGTCACGAATTTGGTACGCACTTAAGAAAATGTGGAATCGTTTCACAACTCATGCCGTCTGGAACACCTCAGCGTAACGGTGTGTCCGAACGTCATAATCGCACGCTATTAGATATGGTACGATCTATGATGTCTCTTACCGATTTACCGCTATCATTTTGGGGATACGCTCTAGAGACAGCTACATTCACTTTAAATAGGGCTCCGTCAAAATCCGTTGAGACGACACCGTATGAATTATGGTTTGGGAAGAAACCTAAGCTGCCGTTTCTAAAAGTTTGGGGATGCGATGCTTATGTCAAGAACTTACAACCTGAAAAGCTTGAACCCAAGTCGGAAAAATGTGTCTTCATAGGATACCCTAAGGAAACCATTGGGTATACCTTCTACCTTAGATACGAAGGCAAGATCTTTGTTGCTAAGAATGGATCCTTTCTGGAAAAAGAGTTTCTCTCGAAAGGAGTAAGTGGGAGGAAAGTAGAACTCGATGAAGTACTACCTCTTGAACCGGAAACTAGTGCAGCTCAGGAAAATGTTCCTGTGGTGCCTACACCAACTGGAGAGGAAATTAATGATGATGATCAAGGTACTTCGGATCAAGTTGCTACTGAACTTCGTAGGTCCATAAGGACACGTTCCACACCAGAGTGGTACGGCAACCCTGTCCTGGAAATCATGTTGTTAGACAACGGTGAACCTTCAAACTATGAAGAAGCGATGGCGGAACCTACCTCTTGAACCTTCGAACTATGTTCCCAGATTCCAACAAATGGCTTGAATCCATGCAATCCGAGATAGAATCCATGTATGAAAACAAAGTATGGACTTTGACAGACTTGCTCGATGATCGGCGAGTGATAGAAAACAAATGGATCTTTAAGAAGAAGACAGACGCGGATGGTAATGTTACCATCTATAAAGCTCGACTTGTCGCTAAGGGTTATCGACAAGTTCAAGGGGTTGACTATGATGAGACTTTCTCTCCCGTAGTGAAGCTGAAGTCCGTCCGAATCATGTTAGCAATTGTCGCATACTATGATTATGAGATATGGCAGATGGATGTCAAAACGACATTCCTTAACGGCTATCTTAAGGAAGAGTTGTATATGATGCAGCCGGAAGGTTTTGTCGATCCTAAGAATGCTAACAAGGTGTGCAAGCTCCAGCGATCCATTTATGGGCTGGTGCAAGCATCTCGGAGTTGGAACATTCGCTTTGATGAGATGATCAAAGTGTTTGGGTTTATGCAGACTTATGGAGAAGCCTGCGTTTACAAGAAAGTGAGTGGGAGCTCTGTAGCATTTCTCATATTATATGTAGATTACATACTTTTGATGGGAAATGATATAGAACTTTAGGACAGCATAAAGGCCTACTTGAATAAGTGTTTTTCAATGAAGGACCTTGGAGAAGTTGCTTACATATTAGGCATAAAGATCTATAGGGATAGATCGAGACGGGATCTACATGTGAGCGGAGTACATGGCAGCCTCGGAGGCAGCGCATGAAGCAATATGGACGAAGGTGTTCATCACCGACCTAGGAGTCATACCCAATGCGTCGGGGCCAATCACTCTCTTCTGTGACAACACTGGAGCTATTGCCCTTGCCAAGGAGCCCAGGTTTCACAAGAAGACCAGGCACATCAAGCGTCGTTTCAACTCCATCCATGAAAATGTTCAAGATGGAGACATAGATATTTGCAAAGTACATACGGATCTAAATGTCGCAGATCCGTTGACTAAACCTCTTCCGCGAGCAAAACATGATCAACACCAGAACTCTATGGGTGTTCGATTCATCACAATGTAACTAGATTATTAACTCTAGTGCAAGTGGGAGACTGTTGGGAATATGCCCTAGAGGCAATAATAAAAGGATTATTATTATATTTCTTTGTTCATGATAGTTGTCTTTTATTCATGCTATAATTGTATTATCCGGAAATCGTAATACACGTGTGAATACTTAGACCACAACATGTCCCTAGTGAGCCTCTAGTTGACTAGCTCGTTGATCAACAGATAGTCATGGTGTCCTGACTATGGACATTGGATGTCATTGATAACGGGATCACATCATTAGGAGAATGATGTGATGGACAAGACCCAATCCTAAGCATAGCACAAGATCGTGTAGTTCGTTTTGCTAGAGCTTTTTCCAATGTCAAGTATCTCTTCCTTAGACCATGAGATCATGTAACTCCAGGATACTGTAGGAGTGCTTTGGGTGTACCAAATGTCACAACGTAACTGGGTGACTATAAAGGTATACTACGGGTATCTCCGAAAGTGTCTGTTGGGTTGACACGGATCGAGACTGGGATTTGTCACTCCGTATTACGGAGAGGTATCACTGGGCCCACTCGGTAGTGCATCATCATGAGCTCAAAGTGACCAAGTGTCTGGTCACGGGATCATGCATTACGGTACGAGTAAAGTGACTTGCCGGTAATGATATTGAACGAGGTATTGGGATATCGACGATCAAATCTCGGGCAAGTAATGTACCGATTGACAAAGGGAATTGAATATGGGATTGATTGAATCCTTGACATCGTGGTTCATCCTATGAGATCATCGAGGAGTATGTGGGAGCCAACATGGGTATCCAGATCCCGCTGTTGGTTATTGACCGGAGAGGCATCTCGGTCATGTCTGCATATCTCCCGAACCCGTAGGGTCTACACACTTAAGGTTCGGTGATGCTAGGGTTGTAGAGATATGAGTATGCAGTAACCCGAAAGTTGTTCGGAGTCCCGGATGAGATCCCGGACGTCACGAGGAGTTCCGGAATGGTCCGGAGGTGAAGAATTTTATATAGGAAGTCAGGTTTCGGCCATTGGGAAAGTTTCGGGGGTCACCGGTATTGTATCGGGACCACCGGAAGGGTCCCAGGGGTCCACCGGGTGGGGCCACCTATCCTGGAGGGCCCCATGGGCTGAAGTGGTGTGGGAACCAGACCCTGGTGGGCTGGTGTGCCCCACCCAAGGGCCCAAGGCGCCTAGGGTTGGAAACCCTAGGGGGGCGTTGCCCCTCCACCCCCCCCCCTTCCGAGGGGGCATGCACCCCCCCTGGTTGGAAACCCTAAGGGGACCGTTGCCCCCCCCCCCCGAGGGGGCATGCGCCCCCTGGTTGGAAACCCTAAGGGGGCCGTTGCCCCGGGGGCCACCGCCCCCCCCCCCTCTAGATGGGATCTCCAAGGGGGCATGCCCCCCCTAGCCCCTATATATAGTGGAGAGGAGGGAGGGCAGCCGCACCCTAAGCCTTTGCGCCTCCCTCTCCCTCCTGTGACACCTCTTCCTCCTCCAGTAGCGCTTGGCGAAGCCCTGCTGGAATCCCTGCTGCATCCACCACCACGCTGTCATGCTGTTGGATCTTCATCAACCTCTCCTTCCCCCTTGCTGGATCAAGAAGGAGGAGACGTCACGCTGACCGTACGTGTGTTGAACGCGGAGGTGTCGTCCATTCGGCGCTAGGATCTCCAGTGATTTGGATCACGACGAGAACGACTCCCTCAACCCCGTTCTCTTGAACGCTTCCGCACGCGATCTACAAGGGTATGTAGATGCATCTCTCTCTCTCGTTGCTAGATGAACTCATAGATTGATCTTGGTGAACGTAGGAATTTTTTTATTTTATGCAACGTTCCCCAACACAGTTCACGTGGCGTCATCACCATTAACGGAAATACAGAGCGTTCCTTACGTGCGGAAGAGTACGCGACGGCTCTAGTAGCCGAACACTAAGCGGCCTCTAATATCAGAACGCATGATCGGTTGTTAAGACCACGGACAGGGTTAGATGAGTCTAGCACACCACCGTGGGAAACAACCCAGATAAACCTGAGTTGGGTGCTATACATGTAATCCCATAGAGGACACCAGGGGCTACATATATTCAATAAAGCCCACCTTTTGGCTTGACCTTATTACCAAGCCAATGTCTTACACTTCTAATATCCATTGATAATAACTAACTCTTCGCACGCTTATGTCATACTCTTTTACATGAGTTCTCTTTTACAGACACCATTCGTGCGACACCCTCCTAGGACATGGCACAACGGAGACAAAGGCGCAGACGTGCAGCACGACCCCGCTCAAAGGTTTCTCTTTAGATTAAGCCCCTGTGTAAACCTTCTTTATTGTCTCTTGTTGCTTAACATCCCATGGGTACTTAATATACCCACAAGGGATACTAGCGTTCTTGGCATTTCGCCACGACAGAATAATGCACGTACCTGGAAATACAGGGTTCATAATAAAGGGCGTCATTCCGCCCAGTATATGTTATAAAGTCCAAATACCCTTGGGAGTGTTCGGCGTTGTGAGTTTGGCCTTATATGCATTAGCTCCGAATCATGTCTTTGGTCAAATGTTGGGTTTGCCCGGCTCCTGGGTTTGCTGCCTTACGTTCCGTTTTTATCGGCTAAGGCGGCCAAAGGATAACTACTGCGATTGTGTTCTTCCGGATGAGCACCTCAGTAGAGAAAGTCGAAAACTGACTGTCATGATATAGCGAGAGACTGGTCAACCACTCGAGGACTCATCGGAATCTTTAGGGTTCCTCGCATTAACGAAGGGCCGTTCCCTGGTCATCTACACACGCGCCCGTATCCGGATGCACACGAAGGTACCAGGGGCTACATAGTAGCCCCACCGTCAAACTCCTATGGCCAAGTGAAAGTGTTAAAGCTATATAGTCCGATTGACTAGTTCGACATGCGATCACCTCCTTAACGGACCAAGACGTTGGATCAAGTGTGATTACGCATCTTTTTGCGAATCCCCCCGCATTGTATGCGTGGGGGCTGAAGCCAACGAGTGCTAACTTTCAGGTTATATATACATCAAATGGCCGCACAGGAGGCACAATAACACTTTCAGGCGAAAGTATAAACATAGCCTCTATAATTAAAATACAATTGTTTTTGTAACCTAATGATTTTTCACTCGAACATGACATTCTTCAAGCACTAAGATTCTATTAAACGAGCACCTTCTGTTACCTGCTCCAAGTGGTCCTTGGCTGGATCCTGGCTTCCCGCCAGATTCTAGGTTGCAACGATGGTGGCCTCCATATCTGTCCAATACGTTTTAACACGGGCAAGAGCCATCCGCGCACCCTCTATGCATGCCGACCTCTTCATGGCATCGATTCATGATACAGCACCAAGGAATTGTTGCACTAAACCAAAATAACTGTCCGGCTTCGGCCCCTTTGGCCATAGATGGTCTATTATAGACCTCATCGCAAGACCGGACAACCTATGGAGCTCGGCCACAGCGGCCATCCTATCACTCAATGGCAACGGGCACGTTGGAGCACTAAATTGCGACCAGAACAACCTTTCCACTTCATTATCTTTTTGATCATCAAAAAACATGGCCGCATCAGCCGTACTCTTTGCCAGGTCCACATACGCGTCTGCAGGGCTCCAGCACCGATCCAAAGGAGAGTACTTTGGATCTAAGAACTTCATCCCTAACAAGTAGGGGCTTCCAGCCATGATTTCTCCGGCCTGTCGAAGCACCTCCCGTGCATCCCTAATTTCGGAATGCATCTCCTTGGCCGCATCAAGGGCCTTCTTTAGGTCAGCCGACTTCGCCTGATTCTGTCTCTCAAGGAGCTCATACCGGCCGCCGGCGTTTTTCAGCTCCACAGCCATCTTGGCTATTTTATCTTTGCTTCGGTGATGAGCATCCTGTTTAGCTCTCAACTCTTCGGCCGCCTTTATGGCAGCCGTATTGTTGGCCCGGGCTTGCTCCTTGGCTAGGGCAAGCTCCACCCTCAAGGCCTCCACGACAGCAGCTCTGCCTGCAGTCGAAGCATATCATTAACATTATGCTCCTCTTAAATATTTCCTATAAAAATAAGGAAAGAAGAGCACACACTTTGTGACTCGTTAAGCCTCTCATTCACAAATGTGATGTCGGCGTCCACAACTTCAATCTGTCGCCTCAGTTCGGCGACTTCAACGGACCGATCGGCCGCCGGACCCTTAGCCACATGCGCATGAATATAGTGTGATCATTACTTAACAATGTGATCCTCCGTTTGCCGCCTAGGGATGGCAACCAGAGTCTCAGAGGCTACTATCTATATGGAGCACACCTAGCGCGTGCGCCATAATAAAAAATTACGTATTTCATTACATACCTCAAAGCCTTTGAGCAGGCTCGTAAAAGCTTCATTCAACCCGCTTGTGGTGGATGAAATCTTCTCAAGCACCGTGCTCATTAATGAGCAGTGACCCTATGAGAGAGCAGCTTGCTCCAGAAGGCCCGTCAGCGTGTCCGACCGGTCGCCGAACTGTGCCGGACCCTTCTTATCGCCCCCCGGGGAGCCAAACGCTCTGGGCTTAGGGCGGCTGAAGTATTAGCTTCTGGCCTCGGCAAATCTGGACTCCTCCGTGACGACACCTCGGGGTCGCCCGCCCCATGAGGCGGAGAGGCTGCTGGGGTTTCATTCTCCATAATCTCCGGAAGAAGATCCCCCGAAGACGAACTATGTCGAGAAGAGATGCTAGCCGGACTAGAAAGAATGGATCCTGGTTATTGTTCTCGGAGGAGGAAGCAGTAGCTTTGCATTTACGATTAACTTACAGCTCGGCTGAGGGCTGGCCCATTTGCGGGCATGGCGCGGCGAGGACGCCCTTCGGGGCAAGTCCCCCTGGTGAAGTTTTCTTCCCTTGTCTAGACACCTCCGCCTCCAAGTCTTCGGAGGCGGCCCTTTTCTTCCCGTGGGGGGAGGAGACCATAGATCCTCCTCCCCGACTATCCTCCTTTGCAGAGGTAGTAATTCCCTCGGTTTGGATGTGCAACGTGTGAAGCTCTGCATCTCTGTTCTTCCCTTCATCTTTCCCCGAGGGCACTTCACTTAGCACACGACTAATCATCCTGGCTATGACAGGACTAGGCGAGCCTTCAGGAAGCGATGCCGGACACCTGATTCTCTCCGCCTTGCTGAGCCATTCCTGGCCGCGGATGGTTTTCAGAACAATGTTATGATAATATAAACGAAGTGTTTGGTTTCTGGGTTACTTACTTGGGTATGTGGGCGGTTGTAGCTCAGGCCCGCATTCTCGATGGTGTCTGGACACTTTACTCGTGGTCCAAAGAACAAATTACACATCCCTTCGAGCGTCATGCCGAAGAAGTGCAGAATAGTCCACGGACCTTCTGGGTTGAACTCCCACATCCGGAAAAGCCCACGTTTGCACGGCAAGATCCGTCAGACTAGCATTACCTGAATTACATTGACAAGACTAATGTCCCTCTGAAGAAGCTCCCGAATGCGGCTCTGCAATGTTGGTACATCATTAGGAGGCCCCCAATCTAGTCCCACATTGGCCCATGACGCCAGTTGAGGCGCAGGGCCCGAACGGAAGTTGGGGGCGGCTACCCACTTTGTGCCTCTGGGAGCCGTGACATAAAACCACCTTCGCTGCCATAGATCAGACACTTCCAGGAAGAAGCCCTCCGGCCATGGGGCATCGGTGTTTCTGCTTATTGCAGCGCCTCCGCACTCTGCGTGTCGCCCCTCAATCATCTTCAGCTTCACATTGAAGGTCTTGAGCCATAAGCCGAAGTGCGGGGTGATGTGGAGGAAGGCTTCGCACACGATGATGAACGACAAGATATGAAGGCTGGAGTCCGGAGCTAGATCATGAAAATCTAGCCCGTAATAGAACATGAGCCCTCTCACGAAGGGAGGGATCAAGGGTGAAGCCTAACCCGTAGAGGAAGTGAGAAACAAATAAGACGCTCTCGTTGGGCTCAGGAGTAGGGATGACCTACCCTGGAGCTGGAAGCCTGTGCTTGATGTCGGCGGTCAGATATCTGACCTCCCTAAGCTTCGCAATGTCCTCCACTGTGACAGAGGACGCCATCCACCAGCCTTGAAGGTTGGATCCGGACATGATTGAAGATCCGACGTGCTTAAGATTGGGCTTCAGGTGTTGGAACTCGAGATGCGGAAAGGCGGAAGTGTGGTAGGAAAGAGGGATAGGCCTCGGCCCCTCTATAAAGGGGGTGAATATCAAGCGTCCTCAGCGTAACCGCTTGGGACTTACCTAAAAACACGGAGTCATACCAACATGCGTCGTGGGGTTGCATGCGCCCGTATTGATGGAGGATCCCATAATAAGGGGAACACGATCTTTGCTTTGGCAAGGCGTGCCACTAAAACCAACTCGCAACGCATGTCGAGGCAGGCAGAGAAAAACCGATCTGTATTGAGCCAGGCCACGGTGTAAGGGCACACCGTAAAAAAAATTGTCAACAGATCAGATTTGTGATGTGTTAAGCTCTCTACGGTGGTGTGCGGAAATTATCTCACAGAGCCGGACACAATCCTTAATCTGCTTTGGAGTATTCGGAGATGGAACCCGCCTTGCAATGCCGAAGACAATCTACACGCTGGACTCATCGTCATTGAAGCCTGGTTCAGGGGCTACCGAGGGAGTCCTAGATTAGGGGGTATCCAGACAGTCGGACTATATACTTTCGGCGGACTGTTGGACCGTGAAGATACAAGACTCAAGACTTCGTCCCGTGTCTAGATGGGACTCTCCTTTGCATGGAAGACAAGCTTGGTGGTCCAGATGTTAGATCTCCTTCTTTGTAACCGACTCTGTGTAAACCCTAGCCCCCTCCGGTGTCTATATAAACCACAGGGTTGAATCCGTAGAGGGACAATCATAATCATCATAGGCTAGCTTCTAGGGTTTAGCCTCTATGATCTCGCGGTAGATCAACTCTTGTAATACTCATATCATCAAGATCAATCAAGCAGGAAGTAGGGTTTTACCTCCATCGAGAGGGCCCGAACCTGGGTAAAACATCGTGTCCCCTACCCGAGATCCGTTGGTTTTGATACCGACAGGCGTCAATTTCGATCCCACCGATCAGGAGCTGATCGAGCACCTTGAGGCCAAACTGAGTGCTGACAGCGCGAGATCTCACCCTCTCATCGATTTGTTCATACCAACCATCAATAGCGAGCACGACATATGCTACACCCAACCTGAGAAACTTCCAGGTTAGACACCGATCGGTCGTCTACTTGCACAAACATATTCCTTTGTTTATAGCTCTATTTTTATTTTTAGACGCAGACCTGGTGAAGCAATTACAATTTGACAGTTAATAAAAAGTGAAACAAGTGACTGCAACATGCCAAAGATGTTATGAAAATGCCAACTACATACACTAAAACCTGTATTCGACAATACTGTAGGTATCACGCTCAGTGGCCTAAGGAAGCATTTCTTCTAGCACAATTCCAGGGCGTTCAAAAGGGGCACGTGGACGCGTCGCAAGATACAGTCAGAGTGCGGCATGCATGCGATGTGGCACAAGACCGGCAATACCTTGCCATTGATGGTCAACGGTCGGCAGACGGCAGCAAAAAGGTTCTTGTGCTGCACACCAACAAGAACTTCGACCGGCAGAGGACCAACTGGGTGATGCACCAGTACCACCTTGGGGACCTGGAGCAAGAGAAGGAGCGGGAGCTGGTCCTCTGCAAGATTTTGTACCAGACGAACACTAGGGCTAGGCTAAAAATATTATAAGTTAGTTTGGTATTGGTAGTTGTACTACCTTGTCATCCGCAAGTTAGTATTGTTGCTAACGATCTTTTGGTATGAACTTGCATTTTCTTCCAACCATCAAGCCGAGGGTCGACGCGGATATAAAGCTGAATCATTTATTTTGAAACGAATTTTCAGGCACCTGATTTTTATTTGATGGGTAGCATAAGCACCTGCCGTTTGAATTCCCAGTTCTCCAATTTTTTCAAAACAAGTGCATGCACTTATTATCATGATGAAAAAACAATATCCCTGCTGCATCCTAGTTATCAGTCTGTACTTGTAGAATTCTCTCGTTTATTGAGCACGTACATTGTTTTTTCAGGTCGAGCAAGTTTCAACTGGGTTGTAGACTGCCTAGGCTTGGTTTTGTTTTTAACAGGTCCAACCCATGACGACAACGGGGCACAAAGATCCAGCAGGTATCTACTGGCCTTTGGCCCACCAACGTTAGTTATATTTTGTCTTACAACATCCGCAAGCAGTTTTTTACTAAATCAAACACACAACCCAGTTCTATTTTCCTCTTGAAATGCATGTCCTACATCCGTTTTCTAATCTCTACCTATAGTTTTACTAGTTCATATACACGTATCATTATATTGAAAACACATAAAATTCCCTTTTCATATTTACATCCTTATTTTTGTTGTTTTTTCCCACCCGGCGCTGATTTTTTTACCACCGGTTTTCCCTTAAACCAACTCAATTGTCAAACAAAACGATTTTTTTGGCAAATCAATAAGTTCTTAAAAAATGTTTATCATTTCAAGATTACAACAGTTCAGACTCTCCCAAAATATGCAAAATAAGGTTGAACTTTTTGACCGTCGTCCTAGGCAGAAAATGGGTTGTAATAAATTACTTAAGAATTAGCAAATGGGCTAGAAATTATTAAAAAATAGCAAATGGGCTTTATGTTGTCTTCCATAGATTTGGAGGCTGACTTGTGGGCCTACTAAGTTCAAGTGTACACAAGGTTTCTCAAAAAAGAAACTTAGTCAACAATCGACTCTACCAGCGTCAGATCGTTAGATGTCAATCTAACGGCAATCGTGCTTCTTCAGTCTCTGATTTTCCTGCCCCAGCCGCCCAAACCAGCACCGTCGAAACCGCCTGCTCCCGCCTCCCGTGGTCGGCTGTGCTGCCGGGCAGGCCCCACGGCCCCATCATACTCACATCCCTGGCCTGTCTATCCCTCTACTCACCCACACCTCCTGTTATTTTCTGGCAACGGCAGCCGAACCAGTCAACCCTCGTACTCTCCACCGCGTGGGCAGCCACTATCGTGTCTTCCCCGACTCCATGTCATTCCCTTTGTAGGCCTCACCGTCGTCCACCGCCCTGGTGCTCTCGGCGCGGCGTGGTCAATGAACGACATCCATCAGAAGTGGACTGTACGTGGAGAGGCTGACAGCTGGGTCCACGGCCGCACACAAGGAAATGCCTCCTTATTACGCGCAAAATTATGATTCCTCCACCTGACATCTGGAACCCGCCGGAAGGGCCTCTATATTTTGCGAAAAAAGTTCCCTCTGCTGACAAGTCGGACCCACCAACCATATCTTCGCATGCAAGGAAGTGCCTTCTTATTGCGCACAAAAAATGAATACCCCCTGCCAGCTGGGACCCACCATAGTGGGAGGCTGACTTGTGGGCCTACTAAGTTGACAGGGATAGAGGGTTTGTCAACTTAGTCAATATATGAACGATTCTAGCTCCAGTGACTTTACGATGTCCATCCAACGGCCGTAGTGCTTCTTCAACCTCTGGTCTTCTTGCTCCAGCCGCCCAAAGCAGCGCCGGTTGTGCCGCATGCTCCTGCCTCCCGTGGCCGGCTGTCCTGCCGCGGAGGCCTCACCGCCCCCATACTACTCCCACTGCTGGCCAGGCCATCCCTCCACTCACCCACTCTCCCTGTATTCTATGGCGACGGCAGCCTCACACCGTAGCCAAACCAGTGAACCCTCGTACTCCTCTCCGCGTGGGCATCCACTGCCGTGTCTTCCCTGGCTCCACATCGTCCCCTTCCTAGGCCTCACCACCGTCCACCGCCGTGGTGCTCTCGGCGCGGCGTGGTCAATGTGGTCAACGTCTGACTTCCATCGGAAGAGTAATGTACGTGGAGAGGCTGACAGCTGGGTCCACGGCAGCCGCAAGGAAGTGCCTCCTTATTACACGCAAAATAATGATTCCTCCACCTAACAGCAGGGACCCATCGGATGGGCCACCATATTTTGCGAAAAAAATAGTTTCCCCCCTGACAGCTGGGACCCACCAGACGGGCCACCGTATTTTGTGAAAAAAACGTTCCCCCCGCTGTCGGCTCGGACCCACCGGAAATGCCTCCTTATTACGCACAAAAAAATGAATACCCCATGCTAGCTGGGACCCACCTTGGTGGGAGGCTGACTTGTGGGCCTACTAAGTTGACGGGGACGGAGGGCTTTGTCAACTTAGTCAATATGAACGATTCTAGCTCTAGTGACCGTATGATGTCCATCCAACGGTCGTAGTGCTTCTTCAACCTCTGGTCTTCTTGCTCCAGCTGCCCAAAGCACCACCGGTCGTGCCGCATGCTCCTGCCTCCCGTGGCCGGCTGTGATGCCGCGGAGCCTCACCACCCCCTACTACTCCCACCACTAGCCAGGCCATCCCTCTACTCACCCACACCCCCTATTATTCTACGGCGACGGCAGCCTCACACCGCAGCCGAACCAGTGAACCCTCATACTCCTCTAGGTGTGGGCATCCATTGTCGCGTCTTCCCCAGCTCTGCGTCGTCCCCTTCCTAGGCCTCGCCGTCGTCCATCGCCCTGGTGCTCTCGGCGTGGCATGGTCAATGTGGTCAAGGAACGACTTCCATCGGACGTGGACTGTACATGGAGAGGCTGACAGCTGGGTCCATGGCTGCAGTAAGGAAGTGTCTCCTTATTACGCGGAAAATAATGATACCTCCACCTAACAGTAGGGACCCACCAGACGGGCCACTGTATTTCCCGAAAAAAGTTTCCCCCTGACTGCTGGGACCCACCAGCTACATCTTCGCATGCAAGGAAGTGCGTCCGAGCAAAAAAAATGATTCGCCCCCCTGACTGCTGGGACCCACTAGCTACATCTTCTCACGCAAGGAAGTGCCTGATAGTCGGGACCCACCTGGACGAAGCGTACGTAGCATTGTCATTCTGGTCACGGACGTGTACGTACATACTGGTGGATGTAGAGGTGCACACGTGTCGTAGTAGAGGCACGCACATAGCATGTACACGTACGTACAACGGCCAGTGTGCAAGAAGGAAAATACGGCCACGTACGTGTACATACGGGCGGGGTCTCGAATGCCTACTTGCGAATACGTACGGCCAGGGCTCGTGTACATGGCTGGGTCGGAACAGAGAAACAATGTCTTCGTCATGTTCATGGGGAGCCAACCGCCTGGGTCGAAACAGAATGCGTCGTTGTGTTCATCGGGAGGGCTTGGATGGAACAGGCGATGGAAACGAGGCCTGGCGTACCGCAGAACGGAGGAAACGGCCTTGTGTTCGACCGGCCATGTTCGAAACGGGATCCTGTTCATCGGGAGGGGTCTGGCGTACCGCTAAACAGAGGAAACAGACTTGTGTTGGATCTCCTACGGTCTAAACGGGGTCCTGTTATTCGGGAGGGGTGTGGTGTACCGCAAAACGGACGAAATGGACTTGTGTTGGAGCGCTACGGTCGAAATGGGGGTCCTGTTCATTAGGAGGGGTGTGGCATACTACAAAACGGGACTCCACGGGATACTGTTCATCTCCACCGTCGACCTCCTCCAGCCTCCACGGGCTACTATTCATCCATCGTCGACCTCCTCCAGCCTCCACCTGTGACTATTTATCCATGGGCTCCTGTTCATCCAGCCTCCACCGCGCGCTACTCCACCGGCTATTGTTCAACCACCCCTCTCGACGGGCTCCTGGTCAACCACCCCTCCATGGGCTACTGCTCATCCACCCCTCCATCGTCTACTTTTCATCCAGCCCTCCACGGGGTCGTCCTGTTCATCCAACCCTCCATAGGGTCCTGTTCATCCAGCCCCAACCGACTCGATCTATTGGGGTCTTGTTCATCCAGAGGCAACACCACGGGGTCCTGTTCATCCACCCCCACCGCTCACTGTTCATCCAACCCCCCCGCAACGCTCACTGTTCATCCAGAGGCAGCATCGATCGTCTTCAGTTAGCAGCAGTAGCGAAGGAATCGCTCGATCTTGTTCAGTTAACAGCCATCGATCGATCGCTCGGGTTGAGTAACGCATAGCCTATAGTGCAATCGCTCGGGTTCAGTTAGGCGACGCCTCGCTCGGGTTCACTTAGAGCCCAACGCCTCTCACACACGCGCGTACGTGTACGATTGAAATGCGCATAACTCGGCCCCGACCATCCACTGTAACTGGGAACTCACCGAAATTTTCCTCACCCTCGCTTCTACCACGGTTTTTTCCATCATGGACGGCCCAAAGAATGTCATGCAGCTGCGTCTGCGGCCCGTCCAGGACAAAAAGCCCATTTTCTGTCATGATTTTTTGTCATAGAAGTAGCAGCCCACCACATCTATGATGATACCGGATTTTGTCACAATTATCGTCATAAAAGTGTCATAAGTATGACAAAATTTTTTTTCATTCGACCCAAAATGTCAAAGATGTGTCTTTTTTGTAGGGTATGCACGAGTAGAACACAAAGAGTTGTGGGCGACAATAGTCATACTTCTTACCAGCATGTCATACTTTGGTTCAGTGGTATTGTTGGATGAAGCGGCTCAGACCGACATTACGCGTACGCTTACGCGAGACTGGTTCTACCGACGTGCTTTGCACATAGGTGGCTGGTGAGTGTCTGTTTCTCCAACTTTAGTTGAATCGAGTGTGGCTACGCCCGGTCCTTGTTGAAGGTTAAAACAACACACTTGATGAAAAATCATTGTGGTTTTGATGCGTAGGTAAGAACGGTTCTTGCTAGAAGTCCGTAGCAGCCTCGTAAAACTTGCAACAACAAAGTAGAGGACGTCTAACTTGTTTTTGCAGGGCTTGCTGTGATGTTATATGGTCAAGCATGATGTGATATAAATTATTGTATGAGATGATCATGTTTGTAACAAAGTTATCGACAACTGGCAAGAGCCATATGGTTGTCGCTTTATTGTATGCAATGCAATCGCCATGTAATTGTTTTACTTTATCACTAAGCGTTAGCGATAGTCATAGTAACAATAGGTGACGAGACGACAACAATGCTACGATGGAGATCAAGGTGTCCCGTCGGTGACGTTGCAGATCATAATGATGCTTCCGTGATGGAGATCATGAGCACAAGATGATGATGGCTATATCATGTCACATATTTTGATTGTGTGTGATGTTTATCCTTTATGCATCTTATTTTGCTTAGAACGTCGGTAGCATTATAAGATGATCCATTACTAAATTTCAAGGTACAAGTGTTCTCCCAGAGTTTGCACCGTTGCTATAGTTTGTCGTGCCGACACACCACATGATGATTGGGTGTGATAAGCTCTATGTTCACATACAATGGGTGCAAGCCAGTTTTGCACACGCAGAATACTCAGGTTAAACTTGATGAGCCTAGCATATGCAGATATGGCCTCCGAACACTGAGACCAAAAGGTCGAGCATGAATCATATATTAGATATGATCAACATAGTTATGTTCACCATTGAAAACTACTCCATCTCACATGATGATCGAACATGTTTTAGTTGATTTGGATCACGTGATCACTTAGATGATTAGAGGGATGTCTATCTAAGTGGGAGTTCTTAAGTAATATGATTAATTGAACTTTAATTTATCATGAACTTAGTACGTGATAGTATTTTGCATGTCTATGTTGTTGTAGATCAATGGCCCATGTTACCGTTCCTTTGAATTTTAATGCGTTCCTAGAGAAAGCTAAGTTGAAAGATGATGGCAGCAACTACATAGATTGGGTCCATAACTTGAGGATTATCCTCATTGCTGCATAGAAGAATTACATCCTGGAAGCACCACTAGGTGCCAGGCCTGCTACAGATGCAACTGATGACGTTAAGAACGTCTGGCAGAGCAAAGCTGATGACTACTCGATAGTTCAATGTGCCATGCTTTACGGCTTAGAATCGGGACTTCAAAGACGTTTTGAATGAAGGAAATATGCCCTAGAGGCAATAATAAAGTTATTATTTATTTCCTTATTTCATGATAAATGTTTATTATTCATGCTAGAATTGTATTAACCGGAAACTTAGTACATGTGTGAATACATAGACAAACAGAGTGTCACTAGTATGCCTCTACTTGACTAGCTCGTTGAATCAAAGATGGTTAATTTTCCTACCCATAGACATGAGTTGTCATTTGATTAACGGGATCACATCATTAGAGAATGATGTGATTGACTTGACCCATTCCGTTAGCTTAGCACTTGATCTTCTAGTATATTGCTATTGCTTTCTTCACGACTTATACGTGTTCCTATGACTATGAGATTATGCAACTCCCGAATACCGGAGGAAATCTTTGTGTGCTACCAAACGTCAAAACATAACTGGGTGATTATAAAGGTGCTCTACAAGTGTCTCCGATGGTGTTTGTTGGGTTAGCATAAATCGAGATTAGGATTTGTCACTCCGATTGTCGGAGAGGTATCTCTGGGCCCTCTCGGTAATGCACATCACTATAAGCCTTGCAAGCAATGTGACTAATGAGTTGGTTGCGGGATGATGCATTATGGAATGAGTAAAGAGACTTGCTGGTAACGAGATTGAACTAGGTATTGAGATACCAATGACACGTTTAGCATGCAGTTAATTACATGCCAAAAATAGTGCTAATCACATAATAACATGCAATAAATATCCTACTTAATATCCGTATGCACTTAATATACTTCCAAATTAACGTGCATTGCACATACACATTGACTAGTGCTACTAGTACGTGAAACTGGTGCCGTAACTTGTGAATGCGTGTAGATATGGTCAACGGCAACATCGCCCGCGAGTTCTTCGTGTTTGCCCGTGCGTCTAAACGCAGAAGGGGAGGAGTGAGAGAGAGCACACATGGAACCCACCATTAAGTGAAGGCGAATAGTATGTGCTAACGAGCCGTTCCCACTAATGTACTAAAAATAATATTACATGGTATCCATTAAATAGGTTGTGGTAATATAAAAACATTATATGAACATAGGGGGGACAACAAACATTACTGTTTTACGTATGTTGCCTATTGACGTGCGGCTTGAAGGCCCTGGTCGTATGTTCGATCCTCGTCCTTTATTTTCTAGTTTTTATATGGGTCCAAATTTGTTTCATGACAGGTGAGCCCCACGGTGTGTAGTTTGTAGATCTTTAATTTGTGGGTCGAAATTTGTTCCATTCCAAGTGGACTATTGGTGTGTAGTTTTGTAGCTTATTTATAATAATTAAAGAGAACAATAAATTTTTTTGCAATAATACCATGGTGTGACGTTGAAGGAGAGAAAGGACGTGCGAGAGAGCGATGACCGAGCCAGAGGGAAATCAACTGGGGGAGGTGCGGGGGTTGCAACGGTGTTTGGAGTAGTTGTGGGCCGAATGCTACGAAAATATAATCTAAACCACCGGAATAAATGCCTACACATATTAATCCAAGGTTGGAGTGCCCCTCGCAATGTAAATAGCTCTGGCTTTGGGAGGGATGGAGAGGTGGCTTCAATATGTGGAAGATACAGAGTGAGAAAGCGAGGTCAATCGAGAGACATATAGATAGAAAGACAAAGTGAGTGTGGTCCGACATTCATTGAACAAATATATATGCTCTAGAGAGATATTGTCCAATTGAGCTTTTGGCAAGGGTGAGGGCTGTAAGATAGAGCTTGAGAGATGATCCAGTCACAAACATGTAGATATATTTTGTGCATGGGAGGAAGCAAGGTCAGTCGATTACATATATAAAGAGAGAGAGATTGAGCGAGTGTGGGTCGTCGTCTGATCGAAAGAGTGAGACGGGTTGGAGAGAGTGACCTAGATAGACAATGTGCGTGAGAGAGTATACAATGTGAATATGTCGAATTGGGCTCAACCATGGTGATATATCATTTTTGTCCGAGAAAGAGTGAGGTCAATCGAGACATACAAAGAGAGAGAGAGAGAGAGAGAGGGAGAGAGAGAGATTGAGGGAGTGTGGCCCGCCATGAGGTCTAAAGAGTGGGGGCGGCTTGGATGGACTGACCTAGATAGACAATCTGCATGAGAGGGTATAGAGTGTGTCGATCGAGGCCCGAACAGGGAGATATATCATTTGTGTGTGAAAGAAAACAAGGTTAATCGAGACCTGGATAAAGAGAGCGAGATTGAGCGAGTGAGACCTGCCATGCGGAAGAAAGAGTGAGACAGTCTTGAGGGAGTGACTTACATAGACAATGTGTGTGCGTGCGCATGAGAGGTTGGGGGGCTAGATAGGCAATGCATGTATCTAGCGCGAGAGGGTGGGAGGGAGAGGGAGGGAGAGAGCTCGGCATGGGGTGCAATGGCGGGTGTGTGAGGTAAAAACATTTGGTAATAGAGTGGAAAAAGGGGGTTTTGTAGTTGAGAGAGTTAGAGATTGAAACGTGGAGAGAAAGATTGAACGTGTGTTGGAAACCGATAGCTTCCTAAGGTGGTTTGGAGAGGAAGATTGACCGATACAGGAAGTATGTAGCGTGTGTGCCGGGGGGGGCTAAAAACAACATTTGAATGTAGATAGTACGAGACTTAATATCAATGTTTCAATTCAGTGTACATTGTAAGATTTGAACTGAGGACCATGCATATGGGTAATTATTTTGAATTCGTGCCATACTAGGTTTCGAAAAGTTGACATTGACTCGATTTGTTGTGCTATTTTTTGTAGGTCATATGTTCGAATCCATCCAAAAGTTTTCTCACTACCATGGTGTTCATCATATACATATGAATTTGTATTAAAAAAGTAGCATGGATACAGTGAAATGCGAAATCCACATTAGAATTGGAGATCGCTATGTGACACACACTCTAATTCAAATAACTAATTATGTGACGAACACTCTAATCCACGTTAGCGTGGATACCATTTCGATTTTTTTCAAATAACTCCTGATTAATTAATTTATAGTATCTCGTTTCGAATGACTAATTATTTTCAAGGAAAACACGAGCATGGTAATACATACAGATTCGTTTGCAAATGAAGGAAGATTCATTTGCATTCTCAAATGTAGGCGCACCAGGCAGACCAGGGTCGTGTCGTGGTGGTCGCGTGTGTCGGACGGATGCTTAGCACCCAGCGACCCACCCCCTCCCTCCCCCCAAAATTACGATGACAAAATAAGTTCACGCTTCCATGTTTCAGATTGAAATATCTGACGGCCCCAATTCTAGCCCTGCAAAATCTCCCTTCTCCACCGTCCCCTTCCGCGCCCAGATTTCTCAAATCCCTAATTCGCCGCCAACCCAAGCAAAGTTCGAATCGCCCCTGGTCTCATCTCTTTCCCCACCTCTGTGCCAGACAACGATGACGGTCATGCTTCACCACCGCATCAGAACTACCTCATCTACGCCCTCGTCCACCAAACTGGGTGGTCCATCAACAACATTAGCCGCCGCAACCGATGTGCCTCACAGACACCGACTTCCACCGCATCAGGTGCACTTCACCGACGCCGTCTCCTGCCTCACCGGGGCTACTTCACCGAGCACATCATCGCACCTCCGCCCCCCGAGGCCGTTGGGGCTTCACTAACGGTCTCGTCCACCGCATCGTAGCGCTCCGCTGCCACTCGATATTTGCATCTGTGCACTGCGAGGAAACGCCAGCGCATCACCCTCAATGGCTATGAAGTGACCCGCACTCTAGCTAGGCGAGCATTCCCAAACGTCGACCCAAACTAGGTATCCACACATCACTCCCTTGTGCATTGTTTCAACAATGTTTGGATATCCTTTCACCGCTCACTTAACTTACATGCCTATGCAACTCTGACTTTAACTCTTATTTCTTCTGGAGATATCATCTGAAACAAGCAAAACCATTTTTTAGCGAAGCATGACGACGCTACGCGATCTGGTACACATCCTGCACACCCATATAACCTTGTAAGTATTTGTCCTCCGGTACAACCGCAAGGTCGATTCCTCTTATTTGATCAACCATTCACCATGTCAAAAATGCAGAGGGGGATGCAAGGAGCACAAGGCCTGCACATCCAAGCAAGTGGTAACATGGACTTGTACATGGAACATCCCAAGCGTAAGCAGAGCTGCAGTTAGCCTGTACAACGAGCTAGCACTAGTCCCTGCATTTCATTTAATTCATACTGGCATGCGTGTATGATTTGTGTGTTGTGGCGGATCCACGAATTCAAGTTACTATGGGCGAACATTTAACTTAAAAAATACGAAAGCACTTGCACTCCGGAAATCAACATAACTTGAGAAATGTGAAGCTACATGCACTTTGAAAACCAACTATGATCCAAAGTAGTTCAGATTATAAACACTAAATGATGCAAGCACCAAAAAACACAAAAATGCAACATGGTGTACAAGGACTACAAACATGGTCTGTACCTGCTTGAATTATTCATTCTCTGGCTGAAAATATCGAATTGTAATTGCACCTGTAACCAGTGTGCAAACTGCATATCAATATATCTATCCTGCACAAGTATGCCAATAGTTTCAAACAACAGATTAGAAAAGTATTTATGCTAGGTTGTCATGACACGGGGACTTTCTGGTAGATGGCCTCGACGTTTCCTCAAGCCATGAAAATGCATTATAATTTGCTTGTCATCAATGCCTGCAAATCTTTGTCTCTCTCAACATAGCAGATCATGATTAGACACTAAATCCTTCAATGGGAGCTTGCAAAATGCTTGCATTAGATCCCTCATTAGACACTATATGTTCATCACCAAGAGCATGTAAAATGTTTGCATCAAATCCTTCATTAGCAGTCTATTCATTAGACACTTCAGGCTCAAGAACAACACGAGCTTGTATGTTTGCACTGGAAACTTGATTAGATACATCAGATTCAGTCAGTTCAGTATTGATTGGGGGAGTTATAAAATAAGAAGATATTGGTTTCATTTTCTCATAGTACATACAGGCAGTTTTAAAACACCGTCAGGTTTAACTATTGGCCAGAAATTGAACAGTTGAATTAGATATAACCAGGGATGTGATGTACCTAATTTTTGCGCATGCTACTCTTGCAAGCTACGACTGTCCGTTTGTGCAACCTCGATGCCATGCCCGTGCTGCCCCTGCTGCCTCCCATGCAGGCTACACCTAGGGTTGGATCTTCGTCTTCTTGTCCTTCCGTTCGCTTGAAGCCCGACGACCGCCCTCCAACAAGGGCATGAGGAAGTCCTATGTCGGTCTGTCCAGCAGCCGCTAGGTTAGGAGCAAACCAGACTAGAGGCTGGAGCGAACGAATTGGGAATTTTCCTGCCGTCGATCGATATGGGAGGCGCTCGTTTGGTCCGCGAGTCTGCTATAGGGCCTGCCTTGCACTTATGTTATTGGCCCATCCAAATTGAAACATTTTTCTTCAATTTTTACATTGCCTGCTCGTGCGTTGGGACGAACAAAACTAGCCTGGGACAACCTGGACGACTCAAACTAGGTGCACACTTTCCAGCCACCCGAGGCGGCCGCCCATACCAGACCCTATGGTGGTGTCGCCCCTTTTTGCATGTATGATTGGGGTAGTGAAAAATATTCCAGTGGCGCTTTTGATTTACCCATAGAATGGTTGAATTGCTTGTTTCTATGAACTGAGTTCGCCAATAATGTGAATGATGTCAGTCTTTTCATCCTATTGTAGATTGCTTAGATCTCGATATGCCAAATGTAATCGCATGAAATATACAGTAAAAGCTAGTGTGATGTGTGTGGCTACAACTAGTCTGACTACACGTCCTCATATAACATATCAAGGACGCACCATCTTACCAGATTAACCATTCAACTTACCAATGCAGTGTGGGAAGAAAGAAGTATTTGGACTAAGTATCCAATGTATGTTAGTTGATATTATTGATCCATATACTCTATAAGTGTTTATATGTCTGTTAGTTCTGTACCTTCTTGGTTGATTGACTCGGTATTTGAATCTTGATACATCCCTTGTGTACATATCTAAATGGGAGTACACATTATGCTACGTGTGACATTTGAGTTGGACATGAAGTGTTCCAAATATTCGAATTCACCTTAAAATGGATTCTAGCTTCTGAAATGGAGTACCGGCATTTGTTAACCATATTCATATATGACAGTGGAATACATATTTGTTGTGCTTTTGAAGATATATAAAAACACATAGAATGATTTATAAAGATTCATATAGGAATACAAAATGGATTCAAATTTAGTTGCCAGGGTAAACGTGGATGCTTATTGTCCCAAAATTTGAAAGAAGTGGCAAAATGTCCACTCCCACGTCGGCTACCCGAAGCCAAGTGTTTTGGAGATGGAAATTATTGTCTACCCATTACACGGACAATCCATCGGCCCGATTTCCACTGCTCTAAATAGGGGTAGGTGAGTAACTTCAATTAGATGTGACACGACCGCCTCTGAGCCCATTCTGACATGGTGGGTGCCAAACATGTTCGACAAAACACATTTGATTCAAGTTCGTCCTAAAGACCTCTATTTCTCCCTCCATTTCCCCATTCATACACGGTGGGCGGCAAAACAAACTCGACTCAGCCGGAATCGATGTAGGAAAATATTTCCAATAGGGGCAGGTTTGTAACTTCACTCAGACATGACACAACTGCCCTACCTGTCAGCCCCGTTCACACACCGTGGGCACCAACCATGGGTGCCAACCACCCTCTGCTCACCCGAAATCGCTCTGGGAAAATATTGGCGAGATGCGAGATTACCGTCCTATCTCCAACCGATGAGACATCCAAATTTTAAACGAGGGCTAAGTTTGTGACTTTCCCATATTTCAGACAGGCGCGTCCCAAAAACATGGTTCCCCGGACCTCTCCCTCCATTTTCTCACTCATACACCGTTCGTGCTAGAACACCATCCCCACACCAGCCTCCTCCGTCCGCCACCCCATCCATCACCGTCGTCCTCCACCCCATCCATCGCCGCCGTCCTCCACCCCATCCATCTCCATCGTACTCCACCATGCCGGAGCGCCTACCAAGACCGCATCGTCCACTGCTAGAGATGGACATTTCTCATCCACGGCGACGGACCAAGAGACTTGCATCACGTCCTCTCGCTTCATCGGCGCCATCATCCTCTTTGCCGGGGCCGCTCACACAACCTTCTCTTACACCGCACAGGACTTATCCCCTGATGCACCCGTCTACCATCGCAGATCTGCTTCAACGCCACCGACAGCCATCGCACCCCTGATGCCTACACGCCGCCGCAAGAGAGGTGGTACTTCATATCTCCTCAACTTTTTGATCTCAACCAGAAAATAGATTGTAACTTGGTTACTCTACTTTCTTTTCAGCTCTTAGAATTTAGTTCTTAGTTCGAAGCAAACAATGGATGCTAAATATCATTTCTCCGGTTTGCAGCTTCAAATCTGCCATGGCACAGTCATAATACGGTTTAATTGATCATGCTTAGGTTTTAATTGATCATGTTGGTTCCATGGTGGTTTCTTTAATAGAATCGAAGGGGAAACCCTCTTTTGCTAAAAAAATATGCTTAGAGTTTCCCCCTTTTATGATCACTATACGATCAAAATATGTGCGTCGTGTCATAATAGCACTGCTCCACCCATCAAGCTAAACAAGCTTAGTTGTTCAAATACGAATCTGATATTATTAAAACAAAGTCGTTTAATTGGTCAGCTAAATATTTCTAAATTAGTTTCAAAAATGCATGTTCGCCGCTTGGGTTTGTATCTCTACAGGGTGCCCATGGTGGGCCGGCCCACCCTGGGATTTTGGGTCGTCCCAGGCCCCGATTCCCCTCTGTTCTGCTGCGCGCTTCTGATCTATACTCGCCCCCAGCCGCCTACCTCGTCGGCGACTTGCCGTACTTGGACGATATGACTCTAGGAGGAGACGCCGGACTAACAAGAGGTCAGGAGCCGCTTGCCCAATAGTGTCACCGCTGCCAGAGCGCGTCGCCGTGCCTACCTTCCCAGTCCGTTCAGGGCTCAGGCGTGCAGCACCCACGAAGCCAACCCGATTTATCCTGAGATACGTCCTCAACACTGAGCAGCCACTCCTCATCACCCATTTTCTAATTGATTCATTACTTATTAGGCGGGACTGTCATTAGGGTTTGTTGTGTGCTGAGTCCTACCTACACTTAATGGTTCAGATGTATTTCAGTAATCTTTAGTACCTGTAAATTTCATAGGGTTTTCAAAATTCCGGCCCTAGGAATAGATAATAGTCATTTTGGATTGTTGGTCGTAGTGATATTGACCAAGATTACTACTGCAAGCCAGGTTTGTTGACAATTTTACTTGTCTTTCTTACTCATTTGATATAATATCCAATTATTCACGTCAATTAATTGCAAACAATAAGTGCTAGAAAAACATCCTTATTCAGAGTTTGGACAGTCTCTTACTGCAGTTATAATTCTGCATACTTGTCCTAGTAAGCTCACAAGTAAATGGTTGATTCACTACATCTATGTTTGCCTTGTCATATTTGTTGTCAATATTCTTTTAGGATGGACCACCCTGTTTCAAAATACTAGAACCGTAGACATGAGTGAATAGTATTTCTCTGTGTGATCTCTTCCATCATGTGTGGGCAACAAACACTGCATTATATAGAAAGAAAGTGTCATTTCCAACTTTTACATAGGCTTTGATCTTTTACATGGAATACAATCTTCCTACTTGCTTTGTGTCGCACTACCAACACTCCACCCTTGAAGCTAAACATTATGCCACTCATAATTCCTTAGTTTATTTGTTCAAATACGAATTTCATATGATTCTAATGTTCCTACTTCAGTTTTGAAATGTGTGTCTGCCTATTGTAGAGACATAAGGGGTTTGTATTTCTGTGTGTGGTCTGGTCAGCACGGTTGGGGGGTGAACTTTGCATATGCCGGGGTTTATAGGGATACACTCTTTGAGTTGAATCCGCAATGCATTTTCCATAGATAATCTGACTACTTTTTATGTTTTCATGAATCTCAGATTCTGAACAGCATCATAATGATTATGAACTTGCACGCATGAAAAGAATAAAGTAGAACAATGACATGGCTGTCAAACTTGGCATTACGGGACTGAAATCAAGTCTGGATGCAATGCAATGCAAACACTCTCCACCTACAGATTCATGCTCAGAATACGATCCTAACAGTGATTCTAAGCTAGGGGGAGACCTAAGTTAATGTAGCTCCCTAGTGTAGGAGTTAGAGGCAGATGCCCTATCTTATTCACCCATCAAGGTGCTTGCTCTAACTTTCCAAGGTTTTATTGGTAGCACATATCTTGCAACTGATGCTTTGCATTGATTCTACTTTGTTGAACTGCCATTAGCTTAGTTTACACATCGTGTATGCGAATATGCCCTGCCTATCCATTTTCAGTACATATTCCATCTGTCATCAGACCATATTTATCCATTCAAATGTTGTTCTTGTGTATCAGACGTTCAAAAGGAAGAGGGCGATTGCTGATCGCGGAGGAGTACAAGCAAAGTATTTAGAAAAGGTAGTGGCACCTGATAAATCAAATAGCCCATTAGGTGTAGTTGCAATATCACCTGACCCACAAAACACCCAACTTTAGCAGACTCTAGCCCTACTACACTAGTAATTTATGATGCCCCAACTCAGCAGACCCCAACTACAGCAAACAGTATGATGATGCCAGTTGACATAGCACCAGCTCTACGATGCAAAACCCCCATTCCAGCAAAGATACAGCAAATCCAGTTGCCAAATCCCTTTTCGAACTAGAGAGAGCCCCAATTGCAGCAAATAGGACCCCTGTTCCATGTCTACCCAGTTTAGAATACGAAGCTTATATTATTGTCAGGAACTTTGTTCGCATCTTTCCTTCATGGAAAGATTATACCGCAGACATAGAACAATTTCCAGTTTTCCTCCGCAACTTACGCGTAAGTAATGTACTAATGTTATTCATGGTCATTACTGCATATGTTTCTGCTCACAGAAGACACAAGATTTCATTCTTTTAAATAGGTGAGGACCAAACTGGATTGTGAAGACGAGCAAGGGTTGGTTGTGCTTTTCAAGCATGCGTTGAAGAAGTATCGTTCCTACCTGAGGCAAGCGCACTTTGATGGGAAGCCTCTAAATGAAAAATTCCTGTGAAGTCTCTGGTGCTACATTTATCTGACGATGACTGGAATAATCTTGTTACACATTGGTCTCGGCTGTAGCGTAAGGTACTGTCTATGATATCACATCACAATTTGAACTACATTTCTGCATTTGCCTTAACGTCTCACTTGTACAAAAACTGTTAGCAAAAGAACATTCATTCTCAAGGGACCACAGAACCTCGCAACTATACTGCACACTGCATTGCTCTTGTGAGTACCTCTTGCCCTGTATGATCATACTTACTTTCATAGCTGTTTGATTATGTAGCATCAGTGCACATGTTAGTCTCGTTATCGTCCATTTGGTGGACATTATAAGATCCATATGGACTCTTACATAAATTTAGAGTCAACCCAATGGTTTTGAAGAGGTTTAGCTCTGCAGTCCTCTTGTCAGGACTAAACGTCGTCTATCATTTTACTTACATTAACAGGTACTCCCTCCGTCCCATAATATAAGAACGTTTTGTATAGTACACCAGTGTTCAAAACACTCTTGTATTATGGGAAGAGGGATTGGTTCAGTGTGTAGCATTCTGCATCTTATCTCCCTCGCCCACCATTTACTAAAAAAGATCAGATATATATTTAATCTTACCAAAAAGTAGAATATAGAGACAATGCCAGTGCAGAAGTGTAGCCCATTGCTCTTTTCAGTACATTTTGTCTTGTAACGCTTGTACTTCCAGGGATTGGTAGTTGATTATGTAGCATCAATCTGCATCTTATCTTCATTATCCTCTATCCCTTCCAGTATTATCATATCTATAATTACTCTCTACAAAATGTAGAGTACAGGCAATGCTTATGAAGAAGATTCTATGCTGAATTTTTTGAGTTATCCTTCCCTTGAAATGGAGAAGCGCATTATAAGCCGGTGTTAATTGTTAATGTAAGTCAGTCCTTCTAAAGCCTTTATCCTCAACTGCTATTTAATTTGCTCATACTCCCTATTGTTTACTGCTATTTAGTTTGTTGTTTCTCCCAAAATGCATGTTTGCAAGAACCGTAAGTTCTAAGTTTTACTCGTAAAACCAAATTCCTTATTCATACCATGCACATTACTCAATACTCCCTATATAAATGCTTGTTTTTGTGGATCTATAATCCAGTGTGTGGTGAAGCAGCCCACGTTTGCACCTTGTCATCTCCTGTTTTATCTTACTGATGTGGCTGATGATATGAACAACATGCCATGCACATTAACCAAAATAGATACAATGATTGTCTTTGCCCTTCATCTATGCTTGTTATGTTGACATGGTAATCCAGTAGTGTGGTGAAGCTCCCCGCATTATGAACATTGCCAAATTATGCTATTGATATTTTGAACTTACTCTTTATTTTCTAATTATAAATTGGATGGAATTGACAGCGCAATTATCATCTTTGTTTATGCACGTGCAAAACCTGTCATCTCTCTACTTTGTTTCAGGGTGATATGCTTGATGGCATGCACAAGTCTGCTGAAGGCTGTGAGACAAACCCAACATATATTGCAGCAAAGAAGGCAAAACATCTTGAAGATAGCAAGACAACCCCAAAGTCTTGTCTTCATGTAGTGTTCAAATTACTTGAGACTAGCAGTCAGACAAGCTCACAGAATTCGTTGTCTGAATCAGTTCAACTTCTTCAGTCCCAAGTTCTGGAAGAAAGGCATTCTGCAACTCAACTTTGACTTGAGGTCCTATCTCTAAGAAAGATAGTGGAGAACACCAATGAGAACCTCATCGCTAAACAGCTACACCTGGAAGCTATGATCGACATGCTAGTCTGGTCTCACAGCCTTGCTCAGCAGCTTGCGCAGTAGTTCCTGCGCAAGGCTAACCTTTCTTGAATTGTCTTGGAAGTGGTATCGGTTCATTATTTTTTTGTTACGCTGCAATGGTGCCCAGTTTTTGTAATCTGTTTCTTCATTGCGCTTTATGATCACTGGTGGGGAACTTTGATGCCCAGTGGATGTAATATACCATAAATCCTTTATTATATAGTGTAGGTTTATTCTTAGTTACTATGCCGTAATTTCTTTATTGTATAGAGAAGGTTTGTTCTTAATTCCTACTAGTTACTTCCATCATTCGCTATCTGAAAAAAAATCTGATGTAGTCGACCGGGCCGAAACATTCGCCTCTAGCGGGCTTGGTTTTTAGCGGGCCACAATTGGGCCGGCCCGCATCTTTCTTGGGCCTGAATGATTGGGGCATTCACACTTTGCGCCAGGCCCACAACTTACTCCCGCCTATATTTTAGTTGGGCCTTTTGTGGACCCAGCGCTTAGTTTGGCCCAGGTAGCCTCGGGCCATTAACATGCTGTATATTCTACTGGTCTGTTACGGCCCAGATGACACCATGGGCCTTTAGTAGGCCGAAATGCATGTTGGGCCTCAATTTTCACTAGTTATCGACGGGTGTCGGTGTCAAAACCGGCGGATCTCGGGTAGGGGGTCCCGAACTGTGCGTCTAGGCGGATGGTAACAGGAGACAAGGGACACGATGTTTTACCCAGGTTCGGGCCCTCTTGATGGAGGTAAAACCCTACGTCCTGCTTGATTGATATTGATATTGTGGATGTTTACAAGAGTGGATCTACCACGAGATCAAGGAGGCTAAACCCTAGAATCTAGCCTATGGTATGATTGTAATGGTTGTTGTTGTTGTTGTTGTCCTACGGACTAGAGCCATCCGGTTTATATAGACACCAGAGAGGGCTAGGGTTACATAGAGTCGGTTACAATGGTAGGAGATCTACGTATCCGTATCGCCAAGCTTGCCTTCCAACGCCAAGGAAAGTCCCATCCGGACACGGGACGAAGTCTTCAATCTTGTATCTTCATAGTCTTGGAGTCCGGTCGATGACGATAGTTCGGCCGATGATAGTTCGGCTGATGATGGTAGTCCGGCTATCCGGACACCCCCTAATCTAGGACTTCCTCAGTAGCCCCTGAACCAGGCTTCAATGACGATAAGTCCGGCGCGTATATTGCTTGGCATTGCAAGGCGGGTTCCTCCTCCGAATGATAGAAGATTGTGAACACCAGGATAGTGTCCGGCTCTGCAAAATAAATTCCACATTCCACCATAGAGAGAATAATATATACACAAGTTCAATCTGCTGACGTTTTTTGCGGCATGACATCACGCCACTACCAAGCCATTACTTGAATCGTTTTTTACTCTACCACCTCAGCGCATTTAGCGAAGCGGTTTCCTTGGCACGTCTTGTCGAAGCAGAGATCGTGTTCCCCCTTAATCCGGGATTCTCATCAATACGGACGTGGGTAACCCAACCGCGCCATTGATGGCGACGCTTGGGGGATAAGCGAGTTTTACCATGCCGGTGGGGGACGCGTAGACTTTGCCCTCCCATATAAGGGATAAGGATTCACCTTTTCACCTACGCCTTCTTCCTCCTTTGCTTATCCATCTCCGCGCACTCGAGCTCCAGCGCCCAAGCCCGCACATCTCGTCTCAACCTTCCCCAGTTATGTCCAGAGCGGGAGGCAAGTGGATGACCTCCTCCGTTACGGAGGAGCACATCGAAAGACTGCGCAGCGCCGGCTACCTGTCCGGCGACATCGCGCACCGGCTGCCCGACGAGGGGCAGCTCATCCCCACCCCCAAGCCCCATGAGAGGGTCGTTTTTATTCCCCACTTCCTCCGCGGACTGGGTTTTCCACTTCACCCCTTTGTCCGGGGGCTCATGTTCTACTACGGCCTGGATTTCCATGATCTGGCGCCGAACTTCATTCGCAACATCTCGGCGTTTATCGTCGTGTGCGAGGCCTTCCTCTGCATCCAGCCCCACTTCGGCTTGTGGCTCAAGACCTTCAATGTCAAGCCGAAGGTAGTGAAGGGCACTCAAGCGGAGTGCGGAGGCGCCATGTTGGGCAAGATGCCCAATGTCCTTTGGTTCGAAGGGGCCTTCGTGGAATCCGTCAAGGGGTGGCAATCAGGGTGGTTCTATATCACCGAGCCGCGCGACCCTAAGTGGGCGGCGGCCCCCGAGTTCAGATCTGGTATCCCCACGCAGCTCACCTCCTGGAAAGAGAAGGGCTTGCTGTGGGGTAGTTCGGAGGACCTGACGGGACTCCAAGACTGTATCCAGAAGCTGGTGAAGAAGCTCAGGCTGGTTAACATGGTCCAAGTCATGCTCGTCCGCCGGATTCTCCCATGCCAAGAGCGGGCATTCAATCTGTGGGAGTTCAATCCGGAACAACACCAGGCGCTGAGCGGGCTCTTCGACACGATGTACGAAGGCGCTTGGAGGGTGCTGTTTAATGGCGCCGAAGCCCCCGCATCCACGACTGAAGATTGCGGATTTCGCTCACAGCGCCAAGCCGACGAGGCAAGTGATTCTACCCCTTTACGGGACACTTGCTTTTCATAGTTTGACTCTATGCGGGTTTTAATGTCCCCCTTTCCTTTGACAGGACTGGATGAGGAAGGCGGAGCAAATTATCTGCCCGGCTCCCATGCCAGAAAACCCAGTAGACGCCCATCTAGCGAGGCTGCTGGTTCCGGCACCGCACGTGGTGCCGGAGAAGAAGGTCAAGAAGGAGGCCACGGGTGCTCGAAAGAGTTCCCGTTTTCAGGTGTCTGACGACTCCGGGGTGGACTCCTCCCCTGAAAACGAGGAGGAGAAAGAGGACTCTCTCCCAGAGGAGGGAGAGAGGAAGAGGAAGGCTTCCCCAACAGGGGAGGCCGAAGGGTCCAAGAGGGGAAGGACTATTCCCCCGGACAGCTCCGCCAACATCAATGTTGGCGAGGAAGAATGGCCTTCAAGGGCCAGGCCTCCAGCGAGATCTTAAGTATCCGGATTCCTGAGTGATTTATAATTTCTTTTTCTGTGTCACATAGTGTCATTCTGATGCCGCATGCTGCCTGTAGTCCGGCCAATGATGATCTCCCCGCTTCATCGAGCGGGTCGTTGGCTCCGTCGGATGTAGATTCCATCCCGACCGCCTCCACCCCTCGCGACACCGAGGACGCCGAGGTGGGATCCCAAGAAGGGACCCATCAGGGGGAGGCTCCGGAGGCGCCACAAGGCGTCCTCCCGGACTTTGCGCCGGACTCCATATCGGAACCCGCAGTGGTTCCGGAGTCCGGCCGGCGGCCCCTTCGCACGAAGGGCAAGACCGTGACGCCGGCGGCTTCTGTCCAACTGGAGGCACCGGACAATTTGTTGGAGGTGCTGCAGAGCGCTTCCATTGAGGAAGAACACCGCACTATTATGAGTGCGGTGATTCAGAAGGTACAGCTTGCCAAGAGCGGGCTGACCGAAGCCTGTAGTAGTCTTCTATCAGGCTTTGAGGTAAGAAGTTAAAAAATATGCAATGTAATACCGCATAGACAGTAGCCCCTGATGCTTGGTTCGGTGTTCGGAAAGAAAAGCCGGACTGAGGATTTGAAAAAAAAGAAGATATACGCAGGGTTGCTAAAAAATTATGTCAATATGGGTTGCAGGCTACGCTGCTGACCTCTGCCGCACTGACTGCGGAGGTCGGTGCTTTGAAGCAGGAGCTCGAGCGGTCCGAGCAAGATCTCGGCCATGCCAAGAAGCAGCTCCAGGACAAAGAAGGTGAGTAACACCACTTTGAACATGTACCTTACAGAAAAGGTTTTAGGTTGCAACAAAAAATAACAAGGATAACATGGGTACTGCAGGGGCCACGAACGAGGTGGCGACCCTGAAGGAGGCCGTGTCTGCGGCCGAACGCAATGCGGCCGCGGAACGGGCAGAGCGAGAAAAGCAGGAGGCGCAGGTGGCGGTGGTTCAGCAAGAGCTCCAGGCTCTCATGGAAAAGCATGAGAGTTTGGAGCGTGACTCAAAGACTCGAGAGTCCGAGCTTGCCTCGGCTCTCGAAAGTGCCAAGACTACCAAGGCCGATGCCCATAAGTCCCTTCAGGAGATTGAGTTGGTGAGGAAGATAGCGGCGGGTAAGGCATTTTTCATGCAAAGCAAGCATGTGAATGTAAATTACGTGTTACTTACCCGAATTCGGAGCTCTCCAGGGGCGTTTGCAGATCTGCCTCGCAGCGTGTCTGATGCCGCCGCATTCTACCGAGCCGAGGAGGGGAGCTCAACGGAGAAGATCTTCCGGTCTCAGTATGCTGAGGCCGGCCATCCGGTGCCCCCTAGCGACCAGCTGAAGCAGCTGGTCGAGCTCCACAAGGTGGGCGAGCAGGCCATGAAGGGCCTCATAGTCCGGCTGTGGCCTGGAGAGGCCATGCCTGGGAGCTACTTCGGTCTCGTGCGACGGTTGGTGGATGCGTGCCCCTGGGTGGAGGTTATCAAGCGCTCCGCCTGTATTGAAGGTGCTCGTCGGGCCCTTGCCCGCGCAAAGGTGCATTGGGGCAAGCTGGATGCGGAGAAGCTAATCACTGACGCTCCACCAGCGGGCAAGGAATATCGTACGCCCGAGATGTACTATAAGACTGTCCTGAAGGGTGCCCGCAAAATTGCGGATGAGTGCCCCAGGGATGTAATTATTGAGTAAATTCGCAATGTGTTATCCTGTGCGCTGAAAACTTTGTTCATATGCGCTAAGCAACGCTTGTTAATTTAAAATATTACCTTCTGTGCGGCCGTTTATTAAATCTGAGAGATGGCAAGTCGTCGGCTTCAGCCCCCATGACACGAGTGCTGGGGTGTTCGGGATAAACTTGAGTGCTCTTGTTCCCATTTTTGGGTCCATCTAGGGAGGCGCTCAACACAACGAACAAGGCAACCGGACTTATAGTGCTTGAACACTCTCACTTAGCCATAGAATTCTATAATTTTAAATTTCAGCAAAGCCCCTAGTATTCGGAAGACCGAATTCGGGGCGCTATCCACGCCTTCGTCGGACATTATCCGGAACTTCGCTCGAAGCGGCGTGGGTCTTTAAGGACCCGAAAGGACCTCTCGAACAGCGACCAGTCTCTCGCCTTATCATGACAGTCAGTTTTAGCTTTCTCCACTGAGGCGTTAACCCGGCTCAACCGGGGCACAATCGCAGTGGTTCTCCCAGTGCTACCTTAGCCGATAGAACGGAACGTAAGGTGCCAAACATGGGAGCCGGGCAAACCCAACTATTGACCCAAGACATGATTCGGAGCCGATTCATATAATGCTATAAGTTTGGGGTGCCGCACTTGTGAAAGTGTTCGGACTTTATCACACCATAATGCGGGGAACATAAGCCCCTGGTGTATTTGGCCGTACCAAAATGTACGGATGCAACATGTCGTAAATGAACATATATATATAAGGTAATGCAATTATGGGCAAAAAATGCTGCATTTTATTCGAGAAGAGCTGCTATGAGTGCGGAATGATACAAATAGTGCGGAAAGCATGGGATTGGATGAATTAAAGGTGTCTCCCTCCAGGGGTAGGCCGTGGAATGGTGTATTTAACAAATTTAATGCTAGTAATGGAGACCACCTGAGTGTTTGTCGCGGCCTTTGTCCCTCCCTGGCTGTTGCATCATGAGTTCGGCAGGTTCGCCGCCGGACAGAGTTCTGTATAAAAAAGAGAGAAATAAAAGATAAAAAGAGCGACACACTTGGGAGCCCCTGGTGTGGTCGAACCGCACTCTGGGTCTGCTGTGGTTGTGCCTCTCCCCCTATGCCCATGGTATCTCCAGGGCGTAATTATGTACGCGGAGAGATTGTCTTACAATTGTGAGAGGGCTGGGGTTGAGGCCGCATTGCTACGCGTGCTCGGAACGTGCCAGGTGGTCTTGGTTGATGTTGCTCCGGGCGCGTTTGGCCATGTCCGGTCGTTTAACGGCCGGACTCAAAAATTTCCTTAAAAGGCTGCTCTCTACTTCTTCCGCGAGAGCCGTTGTATGTTCCTCCGTTCGGAGGGAGCGTTCCGTGTTTCCATTGACCGTGATGACTCCACGAGGGCCTGGCATCTTGAGCTTAAGGTATGCATAATGCGGCACCGCGTTGAATTTTGGGAACGCGGTTCGTCCGAGCAGAGCGTGATAGCCACTGCGGAACGGGACTATGTCGAAGATTAACTCCTCGCTTCGAAAATTATCCGGGGATCCGAAGACCACTTCCAGTGTGACTGAGCCTGTACAACTGGCCTCGACACCTGGTATGACGCCTTTGAAGGTTGTCTTTGTAGGTTTAATCCTTGAAGGGTCTATGCCCATCTTGCGCACTGTATCCTGATAAAGCAGGTTCAGGCTACTGCCGCCGTCCATTAGGACTCTCGTGAGGTGAAATCCATCGACGATTGGGTCTAAAACCAATGCGGCGAATCCGCCATGGCGGATACTGGTCGGATGGTCTCTTTGATCGAAAGTGATCGGGCAAGAGGACCATGGGTTGAATTTTGTGGTGACTGGCTCCATCACATATACGTCCCTTAGTGCACGCTTCCGCTCCCTCTTGGGTATATGCGTTGCGTATATCATGTTTACCGTCCGAACTTGAGGGGGGAATCCCTTTTGTCCTCTGTTGTTCGGCGGCCGGGTCTCTTCCTTGTCATCGTTGTGTAGCCCCTTGTCATTGTATTCGGCGATTAATTTGCCTGCCTGCTTGAATACCCAACAATCTCTGTTGGTGTGGTTAGCTGGCTTTTCGGGGGTTCCATGTATTTGACAGGAGCGGTCGAGTATTCGGTCCAAATTGGACGGGCCTGGAGTGGTTCTTTTGAATGGCTTCTTCCGTTGACTGGGCTTGGAGCCTCGGAATCCGGCGTTGACTGCCGTATCCTCATTGCTGTCGCCGTTAATGCGGCGTTTGTTTTTGTTCCGACACGACCTGCCATTGCGGTCCTTGGTATCCGGACTGCCAGTGTTTTTGCTGAGGTTGTTGCTGCGAGCTAGCCAGCTATCCTCTCCCGCACAAAAGCGGGTCATGAGTGATGTGAGGGCTGCCATGGATTTCTGCTTTTCCTGTCCTAGGTGTCGGGCCAGCCACTCATCGCGGATGTTATGTTTGAAGGCAGCGAGGGCCTTTGCATCCGGACAGTCGACGATTTGATTTTTCCTTGTTAAGAACCGTGTCCAGAATTGCCTGGCCGATTCGTCTGGCTGTTGGATTATGTGGCTTAGGTCATCAGCGTCCGGTGGTCGCACATACGTGCCCTGGAAGTTGTCGAGGAATGCGGCTTCCAGGTCTTCCCAGCATCCAATTGACTCTGCGGGCAGGTTGTTAAGCCAATGCCGAGCTGGTCCTTTAAGCTTGAGCGGGAGATATTTGATGGCGCGAAGATCGTCGCCGCGGGCCATATGTATATGGAGGAGATAATCCTCAATCCAAACCGCGGGGTCTGTTGTGCCATCGTAGGATTCGATATTAACGGGTTTAAACCCTTCAGGGATTTGATGATCCATTACTTCGTCAGTGAAGCATAGTGGGTGTGCGGCGCCTCTGTATTGAGCAATATCGCGACATAGCTCGAGAGAGCGTTGTCTGCTGTGTTCGGCCCGGCAGGGGTAGTTGTATCCGGCGCGACGGTATTCATCGTGGGTCTTGGGGCGCCCACGTGATCCATAGATAGATCTGGATTGTCTTGCCTTGTCCTCCAATATATCCCGCAAGTCCGGCGCGTTCCCCCGTGGCTTCATGCTTTTTGAGCGATGCCGGGGTACGGTTTTGGTGGAGGGCTTGCATGCCTCTCTATCGCGGCCACGAGGTGGTCGGTCTGCCGTATTGTGCGCTGGTGATGCAGGTTTGTACGCTTCCTCCTCTAGTCGGGGGAGCAACTTGCATTTTGGGTAACTTTTGGAGGGGCGTTTTAGTTCATACTCTTCGGCCGCGAGGACCTCGGTCCATCTTACGGCCAGTAGGTCTTGATCAGCTTGAAGCTATTGCTGCTTTTTCTTTAGGCTGTTTGCCGTGGCCATTAGCCTGCGTCTGAAACGCTCTTGTTCGACGGGATCCTCAGGCACGACGAATTCGTCGTCATCGAGGCTTGCCTCGTCTCCGGAGGGAGGTAAGTAATTATCATCCTCGACCTCTTCGTCTGCCGCCCTCTCGTGAGGGCTTGCTTCTGCCTCCTCCTGCGCTGGATCGTGCTGGAGGGGGTTGTCTTCGGAATCTCTATTCTTGCTGTGGCGGGATTTAGAGCGGCGTTGCTGATGTCGGCGCTTGGGCTGTTTCTTTAAGGAATCGGCCTCCGTTGCTTCTTCGCTGTCCCCATCTTTTGGGGTGTCCACCATATATATGTCGTATGACGAGGTGGTCTTCTAGTGTCCTGTAGGGACTGGTTCTTGATAGTCTCCGGCATCGTCGTCCATACCGTCGATGTCTTCAGAGTCGTAGTCGAGTACGTCGGTTAGATTGTCGATGGTGGCTACGAAGTGGGTGGTGGGTGGGCCCTGAATTTCTTCGTCGTCCGCATCCCAACCATCCTGGCCGTAGTTCGGCCAGGGCTCTCCGGATAGCGAGAGATGCTTCAGTGAATTTAAGATATCGCCAAAGGGTGAGTGCTGAAAGATGTCTGCAGCGGTGAATTCCATGATCGGCGCCCAGTCGGATTCGACCGGCAGGGGCGCAGGAGGTTCGGAGTCCGGCAGAGAGTCCGGCACCTCGGAGTCATGAGCTTTATGCGGGACAAGGTAAGTGTTCGGCTCCATCGCCGTAGAAGTTGCAGCTCCCGAGGCGGTGTCCAGCCATCCGTCCTCAATCTGAGCGATCGGCTCCGGACTATGGGTCGGAGCGGATTCATGTGCGGCCTCCAAGGTGCTGTCCGGCGGCAGGGTTAGGTCGTGCCCATTGTGACAGCACGACACGCTCGGCTGTGGCTCAGATCCATCGAAGATTAAGTCCCCACGGATATCGGCCGTGAAGTTTAGGCTTCCAAACCTGACCTGACGGCCAGGGGCGTAGCTTTCGATCTGCTCCACATGGCCAAGTGAGTTGGCCCGCAGTGCGAAGCCGCCGAATACGAAGATCTATCCGGGGAGAAAAGTCTCACCCAAGACTACGTCGTTGTCGATTGAAGAGGCCATCAAGCCTATCGGTGACGACACAAAGGAACTCTCAATGAAAGCACCAATGTCGGTGTCAAAACCGGCGGATCTCGGGTAGGGGGTCCCGAATTGTGCGTCTAGGAAGATGGTAACAGGAGACAAGGGACACGAGGTTTTACCCAGGTTCGGGCCCTCTTGATGGAGGTAAAACCCTACGTCCTGCTTGATTGATATTGATATTGTGGATGTTTACAAGAGTGGATCTACCACGAGATCAAGGAGGCTAAACCCTAGAAGCTAGCCCATGGTATGATTGTAATGGTTTTTGTTGTTGTTGTTGTCCTACGGACTAGAGCCATCCGGTTATATAGACACCGGAGAGGGCTAGGGTTACATAGAGTCGGTTACAATGGTAGGAGATCTACGTATCCGTATCGCCAAGCTTGCCTTCCACGCCAAGGAAAGTCCCATCCGGACATGGGACGAAGTCTTCAATCTTGTATCTTCATAGTCTTGGAGTCTGGTCGATGACGATGGTCCGGCCGATGATAGTTCGGCTGATGATGGTAGTCCGGCTATCCGGACACCCCCTAATCCAAGACTCCCTCAACGGGCCTTCAGCAGGCTAAAATGTAGGCCCGGCCTTTTTGGGCCAAGTTATATCACGGGCCATTACCAGGCCGAAACGTATCTCGGGCCTTAGTTGGCCCACTGATATCATGGGCCTTTAAGAGGACGAAAGCTTAGTACAGGCATGAACGGGCCGAATTATACGACAGGCCTTTAAGAGGCCCAAAGTCACGTTGGGCTTAACAGTTGCCACCTTTATCATGGGCCGTTAGTGGGCCCGATGTCCCGTTGGACCATATATGGCCCATGGGCAGCACGGGCCATTCCCAGGCCGAAAGTCACACCGGGCTGACATGGGCCCATGTCTACATCGGGCCTCTAACAAGCCGAAAGTCACTGGGTTGTAATTGGGCCCAAATATTCGGCGAACAATTAATAGGCCAGATCTAGCTTCGGGCCATAAATGGGCCTTTATTAAACATTCCATTATTGGGCTGGCCCACTAGTACCTGAGTAAGTACTATGGGCCTTTGACTGGGCCGGCCTTTTTAACCTATATGGGCCTATGTTGGGCCCTACCACGTGTCAATCTATCATAGGCATGTCTCCTCCAATGGATGGGCGACATCTGGCCCACTGACGAGTTGACACGTGTTTCCTCCGGCCAATCATAATTTTACACATGGAAATTTCCCATTGGTCCGGGCTGTTAACGGGTTATCAGATCCAAAACTGGACCCGATAGCTTAATGGTGTTCCGTTACGGTGGATGCCATGTGTCGGTCACCCTTGACGAAAGCACTTCAGTAACACGCGATTTATCATCATGGAAGTGTACACTTCTGTGATGATAATTTTTCTAATGTCATGGAACACTTCTACGATAGCACAGGTATGACTATCTTGATTCTGTCATAAAATCATCATGGATGTACATGCATGACAAAAAGCGCGACCTACTGTGACAAACATGTATCATCACGGAAGTGTATTTTTTTGTAGTGGAAACAACTCTTCCTTCCTGCATAAGCACACCTCCAAGTCCTCGACGTGAAGCGTCGCAATATACTTGGTAATCCTTACGTTGGTGTGGGAGAATCAGCACTGGGGCTGTAACCAAACATTTCTTCAACTCCTGAAAACTGGCCTCAGAATCCTCAGTCCATTTAAACTTGGTGTCCTTCTTTAATAACTCCATCATGGGCTTTGCAATCTTAGATAAATTCTCAATAAACCTCCGGTAATAACCTGCGAGTCCAAGAAAACTTCTGATCTCTCCAATTGATGTGGGTGCTAACCATTTAGTGACAGAAGCAACCTTGGTAGGGTCTGCTGCTATTCCTTCTCCGAATATAACATGTCCGAGAAATCCAACTTCCTTTAACCAAAACTCACATTTGCTGAACTTGGCATACAACTGATGTTCTCTGAGCTTCTCAAGAACCAAACGCAAATGCTCCTTATGCTCTTCTTCATTCTTCGAGTAGACCAATATATCATCAATGAACACCACGACGAACTTATCCAAAAACTCCATAAACACTTTGTTCATCATATTCATGAAATAGGCAGGCGCGTTAGTCAAACCAAATGACATAACGGTATACTCATATAGCTCGTACCATGTGGTAAAAGCTGTCTTAGGTATATCATGCTCTCGGATCTTCAACTGGTGATAACCTAATCAAAGATCGATCTTGGAGAAACTTTAACTCCTTGCAATTGGTCAAACAAATCATTGATCATCGGCAGTGGGTATTTTTTCTTGATTGTCACCTAACTCAGCGCACAATAATCAACAACCATCCTCAAAGATCCATCCTTCTTCTCCACTAGAAGCATTGGGGCTCCCCAAGGTGATGAACTTGGTCTAATGTAACCTTTCTCCAGTAACTCCTTTATCTGCGTCTTAAGTTCCTCCTGATCTTTTGCGAGCATCCGATATAGTCTCTTTGATATTGGTCCAGTGCCTGGCAGTAGCTCAATCAACAACTCAATGTCTTGATCTGGTGGCATGCCTGGTAACTCTTCCGGAAATACGCCGGGATAATCCTTCACCACTGGTACTTCCTCCAAAACAACTCCTGATTAGGAATTCACCTGTGTCCTCCTTGGCGCATGCCGGGATACATATTTGATCCTCTTTCCTTCTAGGATGGTGAGAAGAATTGATTTACTAGCGCAATCGATGTTCCCTTCAAACTTGGATAGCCAATCCATGCCTAGTATCACATCCAATCCTTGTGACTCCAGAACAATTAGGTCGGTGGGGAAAACATGTCTACCTATGGTTAGTGGCAACTGATAGCATCCCCTACTAGCCATATACTCCGCTCCTGGGAAGCTTACTAACATAGGTGACTTAAGGGCTATGTTTGGCAGGTTATACTTATCCACAAATCCCCTTGATATGTATGAATACGGTGCACCAGTATCGAAAAGAACAGATGCGGTAAATTCATTAATAAAAAACTTACCGACAACTGCGTTGGCTTGATCCTCAATCTCCTCCACACTGATGTGGTTCACCTGACCTTTGGTGAAGGGGTTGGGCTTCTTCGCGGAACCTCCATTGCCATATTCATTCTTTGCCTCAGGACATTCAGTGGCATAATGTCCGGTCTTCTGGCACTTGAAACAGGTAATGTGGCTCAGATCCCTCTTGGCTGGCGTTGCAGGGTTGGAACGCTTCTGGCTGCTGCTTCCTCCATTCTCGTTGCCATTCTTGGGGCCACTGTGGTTGTGCGAACTTGCTCCATTGTGCGTATGTCCTCCATGGTTGTGGTTATGTCCTCATGAGTACGGGGAATAGCAGGGCTTCTGCTGAGCTCCTGAAGTGTACCTCCTCTATCCATACTTCCTCTTGTGATTGTCAATCTCTTGCTGCTTGCCTTCAATCATGAGGGCCCTGTCTACCAACTCCTGGTAGTTGTTGAATGTTGCCACCATCAACTGCATGCTTAGCTCATCGTTGAGTCCCTCAAGAAACTTCTCCTGCTTAGCAGCATCTGTGGCTACGTCATCAGGGGCATAGCGTGCTAACTTGCTAAACTCATCCACATACTGGTCCACTGTACGTCCTCCTTGGCGCAAGTTGCGAAACTCACGCTTCTTCATGCTCATACCTCCTGCTGAAACATGGGCAGTGTGGAAAGCCTGCTGAAACCGATCCCATGTACAGTGTCATTGGGGTAAGTGGCGGTGAAATTCTCCCACCAAGATGCTACGGGTCCATCAAGCTGGTGTGCGGCAAAGCGCACTCTCTCTGCATATGTGCATCCTACAGTGGTCATCCCTCTTCCAATCTTGCGGAGCCAATCATCTGCAACTATCGGCTCAGTGCTACTAGAGAACACTGGCGGATTCAACCTTAGAAAGCAGGCTAGGTGGTCAACAGGGGGTGGTGGTGGTGGGTTGTTGTTGTGTTTCCTTGGTTATGGTTTTGAACTAGTATCATTCTGCTGCTGAATCAACTGAGTGAGCTCCGGTGGGAATGCAAATCCATTGTCACATCTCGGAGGCATCTGATGGGTTAGAAGGGGTGAGAAAATAGAATAGAATTGAGGTCTAAGAGAGATTCACTACCCATATTCTCATGAGACAAACACAATCAATTCACTTCATTCAATAACACACAAGATTCACACAAATGATCTAACCTATGATTACAAATTCGATCGTTGCTAACTACTTGGAGGAATACTACTAGTTACATGGTGGTCATCTAGAAATTTTCATCAGAGGAAGACTCCATGATATCTGCTCCAGCTTCGTCAACGTAGTTGTCATCGCTGTCATCATTTGCATCACTATCCGTGTCGGTATCATCCAGGATGATGTAGTCCTCTGAACAGATCTCCTTTGCTGGTTCTCGCTTGATATTCTCCACTAGTAGTCCTACCTTCCTCTTTAGGTCTTCTTGATTCTCTAGTAGTACAGCAATCTCCATCGCATGTAGACTTGAGTTCCTCTTCTAGCTCATTGTTTCTCTTCACCAGTTTCTTGATCTTCTTCATGTGGATAATTTGTTGATTTTCTTGTGGACGAATATGATCTCCCATCTCTTGAATGTAGGCTGCAATTGATCCATCCATCCTGGTACGAATCATCTCCCATTTTTCGTCTCAGCGGCCACATATCTGATAAATGGTGTTCTCCAGGTCCTTGTGGTACACTTCACATATGCGTCCAAAAGTGATATGGGCTGCCATGCTCTTTCCAATACTCTAGCTTGGTGCATCCAGGTAGAAATCAATAGGCTCCATTGTTGGCGCAAATGTCCTCCCAGGTACCCATACTTTGATATTCCAGCGCTCCTCTTCCGGTACAGATGTAGAGAAAGTCCCCGTGAAGCTTGGTAGTCCGATGTTCAAGTACTTAGTGACTTCCTTCAAGTGGCGTCCAAAAGGGGTGTCGTCATCTGGCCGAGTGAACTTGTTCCTGGGATCCACCATTAATAGAGTAGAAAGAGAGGAGAATTAGAAATGAGCAGAGAAGAGAAATCCTGTGGCTTATTCTAGTGGTCGTGTCCTACAGTCAGCGTGTGCTCTGATACCATCTTGTAGCGACCCGACCTCAAACGGTCAAGCCTCTGTGCATCAGTGTCATCCCTGGATCGGTAATGCTGACACGCACAGTACTCGAGGAATTATAATAGAGTTCAACCACACACTTATTACATCGAGTCCTCATAAAGAGTATGATTACACAAGAATATCATGGTTGAAGGCCATCTAAACTAAATAATTGCGGAAGCTTCGAAGGTAAATGAGTCCATCAACTCCAACGGCATAGCTGAGTGCAAAAACAACGACCTATCGCACCTTATTCGTCGTCTGAGTAGTCTGCAACATGAGATGTTGCAGCCATGTAGGTCAGCACATTGAATATGCTGGCAGAGTTACACTGTCAAGCAATGAAATGCAAAATCTATACCTACATGCAATATTTGGCTGGTGGAGGCTGTAAGTTTATGATTTTGCATAAAGATAGTTTTTCCCTACAACAAAGGAATAAATGTATTTAACTACTCCCAAGTTGCCCAATATTTGAGAAGGTAACGCCAACTCAAATCCCAATTAAAAGTATCATCATTAACCCAATAAATTCATTAAGTAAAGTGATGAGATCACATCAATAATTCAAGTACCAGATACTCAAGTTGTCCATAACCGGGGACACGGCTAAGCATGATTAGTTTATACATTCTGCAGAGGTTTGCGCGCTTTTCTCCACAAGACTCGACCGCATCCATGATCGGATGATCAAGACATAGTCTTTCTGAAGCATTAACTTTCTACTCCAGGCGGACCGGTACACCTACTTTCCCCTACATCTGCTAGTCCACCTCTTCAAGAGCTCACGCAACGTACTCAACTATGCCAGAGCCCATAATGGCTTGTGGCTGCACACGGAAGTTTCTAGCATGAATAATAATCTTATGATCCCTTTGAGCGTGGGTGGCAAGCCGTAGGAAAAATCACATGGGTACTCCGGGATTTCCTAAAATAGGCAACACTGGGTTCCCCAGGTGCCTCAACCAATCTACCCAGATATATATTAAAGTTGCCACCTTAATGTTATCCATGATTAATAACTCTCAAATTTCCATGTGTGAATCACGATCCAATCCCCGTCTACGAGCATGGATAAGCAATAAATAAGCATAACGTATATTCCCGGGGTGATCAAAAGATATTAGGTTCCTACCTACAGTACTACAACTAAACCACATGTTCCCAATCCTACTCATGCAAATATTTGAGGGTCAATACTAATGCATGGTAAAAACTGGGTATAGAAGAGTATGATCAAAGTGCAACTTGCCTTGCTGACGATCTGCAAACTCTAGTGATTTGTAGTAACAAGCTTCACATTCTGAGTAATCTAGCGTAGACAAACAGTAGCATACATAAGCAATCACTCAAACGACACAAGGAGAAAACAGAGAAAAGATCCAAATCAAACATGAAACAAGAAAATGGCTTAAACTAACAAAAGTGAAACCTAACAACATTATTATCATGTGAACTAGAACTTAACAGTAGGTACATGTGATTAGCTACGGTTTGCAAAAAGATTCAACTCAAACGGAGAAACGAAACTCAAAATACGAACGAAACAAGATCGTTTACTAATCTGGACTAAACTCAATTTTTACAGTACCAAAACCATGTTCAAGTTAGTTAACTGGAAAGAACAGAACGATACAAAGATTTAGGCGCTGGTTTCATCTAATTTGGATAAACGAGTAAAAAGTTATGCTAGTTTAAAGATCAGGGGCTAAATCATGACAAAACTATTCGCAGATAGGTCCCTAGCTGAAAATAAACCAAAAAGAAAAAACTATGACGCGAACGTTCGCTAACAAAAATAATCCGACGGAAACCGTTTGTTAAAACGAACGAAAAAACGAACGTTCGTTTAAACGAATGAACAAACGAACGTTCGTTTAAACGAATGAACAAACGAACGTTCGTTTAATAGGAAAACCCTAAAAAACGATCTGACTAAACCTATCCGAAGAAAAACCAGAGAAATAAACCGAGGTTTGACCGGTTCATCGGCAACTGTCAATGACGGCGGCTCGGCGGTGGTGCGACTGCTGCTGCTGCGGTGGCAAGAGGCGATGCGGGGCGGGGTGGAGGAGGCGGCGGGGTGGCAGCACAATATAAAGGGCCTCGGGGGGGCTCGGCTCCGACTTGGAGGCCAATTCGGTCGGCGACGGCAGCATGTACTCCTAGGAGTCCGGCGCGGTCACGGCGGTGCACGGAGGAATTCGGCGTCCTGCTGGGCTTCGGCCCAGTCCGCCTGGGAACTTTTTTTTAAAACAAATTTGCCGCGAAGGAAAAATCCTAAATTAATATAAAAAAATTCTAAAAATTCTAGAAACAATTTTCACTATCTAAACCTAATATTTAGGACAAGATGAACATTTTTCTGGACTAAGATGAAATTTTCAAAAATGCAATATTTTTCTAATTCAAATAAAATAGAAAATAAAAAATTAGTAAAATTAATAATTTGATTTTTATCAATATTCCCCTTAGGTTGAAGAAGTCATATTATCTTCTCTCATTTATTTTTAATATTGGAAATAATTGGAGAGAAAAATAATTAAATCAAATTGATGCTCTTTTCAATTTTGAAATAGATTCAAATATGATTTTTTTGTGAAACCTCCAATTCTCTCCTTGGGTCCTTGAGTTGCTTAAGATTTCAAGGATCACAACAAAATGCAAGAATAAATATGATATGCATATGATGATCTATGTATAAGATCCAAATTGAAAATTGGGATGTTACATACAAGTTTGGTCTTCATTTCAAACAACATGGGATAGTTTCACAATTAACGTCACCTGGAACACCACAGCGAAATGGTGTGTCCGAACATCGTAACCGTACCTTATTAGATATGGTGCGATCTATGATGTCTCTTACTGATTTACCGCTATCGTTTTGGGGTTATGCTCTAGAGACAGCTGCATTCACTTTAAATAGGGCACCATCAAAATCCGTTGAGACGACGCCTTATGAACTGTGTTTTGGCAAGAAACCAAAGTTGTCATTTCTTAAAGTTTGGGGCTGTGATGCTTATGTGAAAAAGCTTCAACCTGATAAGCTCGAACCCAAATCGGAGAAGTGCATCTTCATAGGATACCCATAGGAAACTGTTGGGTACATGTCGGTGTCAAAACCGGTGGATCTCGGGTAGGGGGTCCCGAACTGTGCGTCTAGGCAGATGGTAACAGGAGACAAGGGACACGATGTTTTTACCCAGGTTCGGGCCCTCTCGATGGAGGTAAAACCCTACTCTTGCTTGATTAATATTGATGATATGGGTAGTACAAGAGTGGATCTACCACGAGATCAGAGAGGCTAGAACCTAGAAACTAGCCTATGGTATGATTGTTGTTCGTCCTACGGACTAAAGCCCTCCGGTTTATATAGACACCGAAGAGGGCTAGGGTTACACAGAGTCGGTTACAATTGGAGGAGATCTACATATCCGTATCGCCAAGCTTGCCTTCCACGCCAAGGAAAGTCCCATCCGGACACGGAACGAAGTCTTCAATCTTGTATCTTCATAGTCCAGGAGTCCGGCCAAAGGTTATAGTCCGGCTATCCGAACACCCCCTAATCCGGGACTACCTTAGTAGCCCCTGATCCAGGCTTCAATGACGATGAGTCCGGCGCGCAGATTTGTCTTTGGCATTGCAAGGCGGGTTCTTCTCCAAATTCCATGTACCTGTTGAATAGTGTCCGGCTTCTGGTGAATGTTGCGCTCCTTGGCTTCTACGCCCAATAATGGCCATCTTCCATGTGTCAAACGAATGCGAAAAGCCAGGGTGTTTTTTCATTTACCCCCCTAGCTGCGTAAATGAGCTGCCTATAACAGAGACGGGGATTTAGTTCCGAATCACACCATCTTCCCTTCGCGAGCATTCATCGGAGCGCATTCGACAGAGATCCATTCCATCATGGCCAGTTGATGCAGCTCCTCCTCTCGCCCTCTCAGCCCTCAGCCTGGAGATTGGGAGAGATTCTCCGTCCCGCACAGCGAGCTAGTGGCGCTCCAAGCCAAGGGGTTTCTCCCCCCAACCTACATGGTCCCGGTTCGAGCCGGGCTCGCCACCTATAACGGTGGAGAGCAAGCGGAGAGCGTCCCCAATCCCTCCAAAGGAGAGCGGGTATGCCTTGTCCCTTATTTGATAAGAGGGCTCAGATTTCCAATTCATCCATTTGTCCGGGGGCTCCTAGAGTTCTACGGCCTCCAGTTGCACAACCTTACGCCTGCCTCCATATTGCATATTGCGGGCTTCATAGCCCTTTGCGAGCTGTTTTTGGGCATCGAGGCTCATTTCGCGTTGTGGAAGAAGATGTTCTGCCTTGTGCCGCGTTCTCAGGAGGGGTCGATATATCAAGTGGGTGGATCCAAACTATGGCACATCACCGGGACCGGATATCTATCCGGAACCCCAAAGAAGGCGTCCGAAGACTGGCCTTCAGAATGGTTTTATATAGAAGATGTCCCCCTGCCGGACCCTGTTCAGATCGGCCTCCCTGAGTTCGATAATGCTCCTTTGAAGAAGCGCCTAAGCTCGCGTCCACGGAGCCCTCAGAAGGAAAATGACAAGGACGTCCGTTACCTGATGAGCCGGATAAGGTTGTTAGCTCATTCCGGAGTGACCATGATCGAGGTCAGGGCCACATGCATTATGCGGGGGGTGCAGCCACTTCAGTATAGAGGCTACCCCATGTGGGATTTCAATGGGGAGGACGACTCCACCCGGTGCGGCCGTAAGGGGTCGGAATCGGTTGCCTCTCTAATAAAGATCTTGTCCGCTTTGTACAAGGGAGAAGAGGAGGAATTCCTCCGCGTCAACCCACGGGGCAGATTTTCTATGTACAATCCTCCAAGTTGGGTAAGCGGACACTTTCTCTCGCCCATCCGTTTCATATTACCATAGTTAAGTATTTAGTCTAGCAATTTTAACCAGGAGCTACGCCAGGCTGTAAAGGAGATAAACAGCCCTCCTCCACAACCCGAGGACCCAGAATGGTCCTTCGACCCGGACTCCCAAGAGGACCCGGACTTATCAGTGGAGCTGATCGATGGGGTGTTTCATCAATTGAGCAAGGACAACACCTTAGTGGCCATTATGGCCGATTATCCCGGACTACTTCCAGCCTCACAAGTAACCGAGACCGAAGCCCCAGTACTTTTAAGATGATCCATCCGTGCTTATTTTTGATCACCGTATACCAATGGCGTTTTTGCAGGGGAAGTCCTTGTGGCAGAGGGCCGAGCCTACGGTGGCTAGCGAACAAGGGGCAGGAAGGCCTAGCAGGCTGAAAAGAAGTGCGGTCCGGATTGAGACGCCGGTGCAACTGTATGGCGTGCCATTTTATTCCTAGGTTTTATTCCCTCAAGGCATACTAACGGTCGTGCTCTCTTCAGGAAAAAGAGCGCTCGCCGGACTATATCCGAAGAGGTTGCAAATCACGCCTCCACCAGCCAGGCTCCAAGGCCGGGTCCGAAAGCAGAGGCGAACACGAGGCGCGCACCGGACGCTCCTCCGACGGAGGATGCGGGCGGGTTGTCTGCCACCAATTCTGAGCTGGAGAGTGCCATGAACCACAGGCGTCGCCGGATAGTTCTTCGTGATGCTTGTTTCTCCCAAGAGGCATTGGATGCCTTCAATACGGGAGATGCGTACCTCCGTGCCGCTCAAAATGGTCTAGCCAGAGCCACGGAGCAGTATGTAAAAGACATACGGGTGAGAAAATTTGATGGTTATATATGTCAGTAGCCCCCGAGACTTGAAACAGTTAGAATAACTGATTTAAGGATCATTTGTTATGCAGGATCTTGTAGAAAAGAATACCCAACTGTCCCAGGAGCTGCAAGAGTGCAAAGCCCAACTGGAGGCCGCACTAGCCGCGGCAGGGGAGGCCAAGGAGACCCCCACTGGTAATATATGCTTCGAAAGATAAGTATGTTGTGAAGTGCGGCATGTGTGCAAATCTGACAATAACATTGCGGATGGCGCCGGAGTGGATCCGGACAAGCAACAACTCTTGCGCCGGTTAAAGGCCGGCGAGAGCATGCTTACCAGGGTGAAGCAAGAGAAGAATAATCTCCAAGATGCCAACACCCAGCTGGGCGAGGAACTAAAGGATGTTCGTGCTCAGCTATCGAACTCCGTGAAGGAGAATCGACGGCTTCGACACATCATTTTTAGTAAGTGCTTGAACGAACTTCGAAAAAGAGTTCGGCGAGGAAGTCGATTGACAGAGTTATGTCTGTAGGTATGCTGACAGGTCGGCCTGCAGAGGAAATGCCCGGTTCTACGGGTGACCTTCTTCCCGAGCTCTCACAACTGCACGAACGAGTTCGGCAGGTAATGCAAGGCGTCGCCCAGGCCTTGTGGCCATCCGTCTCCATGCCCGAAGGCCTTGGAGAGCTTGCAGAGAAGCTGAAGGGAGCGCGGCGGCGCTTCCGATTATGGAAGATATCGGCCTGCCGTCAAGGCGCCAGGGAGGCCTGGGCCATGGTGAAGACGCGGTACACGAAGGCTGACCCAAACCACATGGCCGAGGTCGGACCTGTGGGGCCCGATGGGAAGGAGATCCCTGTGAGTTTAGTGTACGGCCAGGTAGAGTTGGCCGCCAAATATTCCCAACAGGACTGTAAACTAGACAGCCTGTTGGATGGTATTGAAGAGGAATATACCCAGTCAAATTGACTATGTAATTTAAGATGACATGTAAAATGCCTTCTAGCCGGATTGTAGATCGTTTGTCATGGCGGACCTTTTCGCTTCAACCTCGGGACCCGATAGTCCGGAGTGTGTCCGAATACCCTCTCGGTTATGTAAGAACCGGGGCATGCGTGGAGACCAGGCGTAGGGGTCATTAGTGCTTGAACAGACAAGTGCCCAACTAGTTATGTTATATTACATGGTTAGTAAGAAACATCTTCCAGGGAGAATAGTTCCGTTAGGGGTTCCTTTCCCTGGGAGGCATGCCCTAAAGTGCATGTCCGGACTGCGAAAAAAGCAGAAAAGCATCTGGGGGCGGATAAATAAACGAGTGAGAAATCATCTTTAGTTCACCGACCGAATATTCCCTTAAGAACGCTAGCTTTCGGCTTCACCCAGTCTGAGGTACACATCCGGCTGACCCGGCAGTAACAATCGCAGAGGTGCTCCCTTTACCGCCTAGCCGAACAATCGGGAACGTAGGGGTAAGCACAGGAGCCAGGCAACCCAGCTTGGCCAAAACTTAAGTCATATCGATGCATATAATGGTGAATAAAAGGTACATGCGGAAGTGTGACACATGTGTTGGGCATGAGGCCCGTATAAACAAGCTTCTGTTAAAGAAGCCCCCAGGTATAATGAGCGCGGATAGCGCGTCAATTGTGTGCGAACAAGGCGCGAACGAGCCTTGGCTGTAAGAGAAATGGAGGGAGAAGGAGAGAAATATAAGACAGCTAATGTGTAAAAAATATACAGAGGAAGGAGACGAACACAGAGTTCGGCGCTAGGCGTAGAATCTTTGGAGACGGGCTGCGTTCCATGGGTTTGGCTCGAGTCGGTTATCCGATGCTGCAGACGGTATGCTCCACCAGTCAGGACTTGGTCAATAATGAAGGGACCTTCCCGTTTGGGCTTGAGTTTGTCCTTTTTCTTGTCCGACGGGCATAGAACTAACTTCCTAACATTGTAAGTTTTGGCCCGTACTTCTCTGCTTTAATATCTTCGAGCCTGCTGTTAATAGAATGCGGAACGGGCTTTTGCCATGTCGCGCTCCTCCTCCAAGGCATCCAAACTGTCCTGCCGATCGATTTCGGCTTCTCTTTCTTCGTACATGCGCAGGCGAGGTGAGTCATGAATTATGTCGCAGGGCAGAACTGCCTCTGCGCCGTATACCATAAAGAATGGTGTGAATCCGGTGGTGCAATTCAGCGTGGTCCGCAGCCCCCAGAGTACGGAGTCGAGCTCCTCTACCCAGTGCATGTTAGATTCCTTGAGGGACCACACTAATCTGGGTTTGATGCCGCTCATGATTAGACCATTTGCTCGCTCGACTTGACCGTTAGTTTGTGGGTGATAGACTGAAGCGTAGTCGAGCTTGATGCCCATGTTTTTGCACCAGAGTTTGACCTCGTCGGCCGTAAAGTTCGTGCCGTTATCAGTGATGATGCTGTGGGGGACGCCGTAATAGTGTACGACCCCTGATATGAAGTCTATCACCGGTCCGGATTCGGCCGTCTTAACAGGCTTGGCCTCTATCCATTTGGTGAATTTGTCCACCATGACCAGTAGGTATTTTTGCTTGTGGGTTCCTCCTTTAAGGGGTCCAACCATGTCAAGCCCCCAGACCGTGAAGGGCCAGGTGACGGGTATAGTTTGGAGGGCGGTGGGTGGCATATGGCTTTGGTTAGCAAAGAGTTAGCAACCGACGCATCGTTGGGCTAAGTCCTGAGCATCTGCCCGGGCCATCGGCCAATAAAATCATGTACGGAAGGCCTTGCTTACAAGGGCCCGGGCTACGGCGTGGTGCCCGCCGAGTCCGGCATGAATTTCAGCCAGAAGATTCCGCCCTTCCTCTTCGGAGATACACCTTTGAAGGACTCCGGTGGTGCTTTTCTTATAAAGCTCTCCTTCATGGACTTTATAGGCTTTAGATCGCCGCACTATGCAGCGTGCCTCGTTTTGGTCCTCGGGAAGTTCCTGTCTGCTTAGGTAGGCTAGGAATGGTTCTGTCCACGGGGCAATGACTGCCATTATTACGTGGGCTGAGGATGTTACTTCGTTGGCAGAGCCTCCCGTTGTGTCAGAATGTTCGGTGTCGGGCGGTGCGGTTGGGTCCGGGCTGTTATTTCCGGATTCCCCTTCCCATAATACGGATGGCTTGAATAGCCTCTCCAAGAAAATGTTGGGGGGGACTGCATCGCGCTTTGCGCCGATGCGTGCCAAGACGTCTGCTGCCTGATTGTTTTCCCGGGCTATATGGTGAAATTCGAGCCCCTCGAACCGAGCTGACATTTTTAGGACGGCGTTGCGATAAGCTGCCATTTTCGGATCCTTGGCATCAAAGTCTCCATTTATTTGGGATATCGCGAGGTTCGAATCCCCACGCACCTCTAGGCGTTGGATGCCCATGGAGACTGCCATCCGGAGACCATGTAGAAGGGCCTCGTATTCGGCTGCGTTGTTGGAGTCCGTATACATTATCTGGAGTACGTATTGAACTGTATCTCCTGTTGGGGACGTCAGAACGACGCCAGCCCCCAGACCAGCTAACATTTTGGAGCCGTCGAAGTGCATGATCCAGTTGGAATATGTGCCGTACTCTTTAGGGAGTTCGGCTTCAGTCCATTCGGCGACGAAGTCGGCCAAAACTTGCGACTTAATAGCTCGCCGTGGCTTATAGGTTATGTCGAACGGGAGGAGCTCAATGGCCCATTTGGCAATCCGGCCCGTCGCGTCGCGGTTGTTTATAATATCGTTAAGAGGTACTTCGGAGGCTACTGTTATCGAACACTCTTGAAAGTAGTGTCGCAGCTTCCGGGATGCCATAAACACCGCGTACGCTATCTTTTGATAATGCGGGTACCGTGACTTGCATGGAGTGAGGACAGTGGACACGTAGTAAACTGGTTTTTGAAGGGGGAATTTGTGTCCGTCCGTTTCTCGTTCGACGACGAGCACTGCGCTTACAACTTGATAAGTTGCCGCAATGTATAATAGCATTGGTTCGCCGATGTTAGGCGCGGCCAGGACCGGGTTTGTTGCCAATATGGCTTTTATTTCTTCGAGTCCGGCCGTGGCGGCATCCGTCCACTCGAAGTGTTCGGTGCGCCGGAGGAGGCGATAAAGGGGTAATGCCTTTTCTCCCAAGCGGGAGATAAAGCGGCTTAGAGCCGCCACGCATCCAGTCAATTTTTGTATTTGTTTGAGGTCCTTTGGAATATCCAATTGTGACAGAGCTCGGATCTTGGCTGGGTTTGCTTCAATTCCTCTACCGGATACAATGAAGCCCAAGAGCTTTCCGGCTGGTACGCCGAAAACGCATTTTTCCGGGTTAAGCTTGATGTCATATGTTCGGAGGTTATCGAATGTGAGCCTCAAGTCGTCTACTAGAGTTTCGACATGCTTGGTTTTGACGACCACGTCATCTACGTATGCTTCCACTGTTTTGCCGATCTGGTTTGCCAGACATGTCTGAATCATGCGCTGATATGTTGCGCCGGCGTTTTTGAGCCCGAAGGGCATTGTGTTGAAGCAGAATGGGCCGTATGGGGTGATGAATGCCGTTGCGGCTTGGTCTGGCTCTGCCATCTTAATTTGATGGTAGCCGGAGTATGCGTCGAGGAAACACAATGAATCGTGTCCTGCGGTAGCGTCGATAATTTGATCGATGCGGGGGAGGGGGAAGGGATCCTTTGGGCAAGCCTTGTTGAGGTCCTTGAAATCGACGCATAGGCGCCAGGATTTGTCCTTCTTTGGTACCATCACCAGGTTTGCTAGCCAGTCCGGATGTTTTATATCTCTGATGAATCCGGCCTCCAGTAGTTTGGCTAGCTCCTCTCCCATGGCTTGTCTCTTAGGTTCGGAGAAACGCCGAAGAGCCTGCTTGACAGGCTTGAATCCTTTTAGGATGTTTAGGCTGTGCTCGGCCAGCCTGCGTGGGATTCCTGGCATGTCTGAAGGGTGCCAGGCAAAAATGTCCCAATTTTCGCGTAGGAATTCTCGTAGTGCGGCGTCTACATCAGGGTTTAATTGCGCCCCGATGGAGGCCGTTTTTGTAGGGTCCGTTGGATGGACTTGGAATTTGACTATTTCGTCCGCCGGTTTAAAGGAGGTGGACTTGGATCTTTTATCGAGTATCACGTCATCCCTGTTCACCGTGGAGCGCAGCGCAGTCAGTTCCTCGGCCGCTAGGGCTTCGGATAGTGCCTCAAGGGCCAGTGCGGCTGTCTTATTTTCGGCGCGGAGTGCTATGTCCGGGTCACTAGCAAGAGTGATGATTCCGTTGGGTCCGGGCATTTTGAGCTTCATGTACCCGTAATGGGGTATAGCTTGAAAAATTGTGAATGCCTCTCGCCCTAATAGAGCGTGGTATCCGCTGCTGAACGGGGCCACTTGAAACGTGACCTCCTCGGACCTGTAATTATCCGGCGTGCCGAACACCACATCCAGTGTGATTTTTCCTGTACAGCACGCTTCCCGACTGGGGATTATTCCTCTAAAGGTTGTGTTGCTTCGCTCAATGCGGCTCCAGTCTATTTCCATTTTTCGAAGGGTTTCCTCATAAATGAGGTTCAATCCGCTGCCACCGTCCATGAGTACCTTGGTAAGGCGAAAGCCGTCCACTATTGGACTGAGGACCAATGCGGCTGGTGCTCGGGCTGTTCGGAATTTAGGTTCATCACTGGCATTAAAGGTAATAGCCGTGTCACTCCATGGGTTTATTGTTGCTACTTGGTAGACTTCGGCAAGGCTGCGGAGTGTTCGTTTCCGCATATTATTTGATGCGAAAGTCTCGAAGACTGTTAATACCGTACTGGTATCCCTGGGCTGGTGCTCTGTGAATTCTGGAGTTAGAAGCTCCTCGCCACTTCTGGCCACCTGCCGGAGTATCCAACATGCTCTAAGGCTATGAGTTGGTGTGGCGCCCTCTGTACTATGAATTTTACAGGGTCCATTGAGCCATCCCTCCAGTACGGTTCCATGCCCTATAGAGGGTTTTTGCTTTTTGGTGTTTAACCCAGGTGCCTGGCGATAATGCACCCTTTTATTTCGGACTGGGGTTGTATTCAGGGCCGGATTGTCCCAAAATTTTATTTCGGTTTTCCAGGCGCTTTCCATCGCACAGTACTTTCGTACTATGGATGCCAAGTCGGCGAAGCGTGTAATTTCACGGCGACTTATGGCGTTGAGGATTCCGTTGTCCGTGCAATTATTGCAGAAGAATGAAATTGCATCCTCCTCGCGGCAGTCCTCTATCCTGTTCATAACCAGGAGGAATCTGGCCCAGTAATGGTGTACTGTTTCTGCGGGCTCTTGCCGAATTTGGGATAGATCCCTTATATTTGGGTGGGCGGGTGGAATTAAATCCGGAACCTCGCCCAATCTGAGACTCAGGGGCCAAGGAGTTTCCGAACTCGGAAGCTTGGGTTCTTGGATGTTGTCCAATGAATCTAGCCCGCTGCCTGACTTTAGGTTCAGGGCTTGAGTGACGTCCTCCCCTCCGCGGGTATCCGGCTTGGAGGGATCGGGAATCCGGACATAACTAGTCCTTAAGATAGATGAAGGCTTGCCGCATTGTTCCTCCACCACTGCGACGTGGTGGGTGACCTGGGGAGAGTTAATCTCTCTCGGATCGGGTTTAAGCCCAATCTGATCGTAGTCTGTAGCGACTCCCAGGGCGGCGATGCGATCCAAGAGCTCGTTTAAGGAAGAGAGCTCCATCGGATCTAACTGCTCGGCGAGTTCCGAGTTGACGTGGAGATTGCTTTCGATGACCCGAGAAGTCATCGTCGGCGCGGCGGCCGAACAGGCGGTCATAAGAAAACCGCCTAGCCGGAGAGTTTGGCCGATAGCCAAAGCTCCTTTAGCAACAGTGCCGTCTTTAAAGACGGGATGAGGCATCCTTCCTGATGGCGACGGCACAGCGGAACTCTCAATGAAAGCACCAATGTCGGTGTCAAAACCGGCGGATCTCGGGTAGGGGGTCCTGAACTGTGCGTCTAGGCGGATGGTAACAGGAGACAAGGGACACGATGTTTTTACCCAGGTTCGGGCCCTCTCGATGGAGGTAAAACCCTACTCCTTCTTGATTAATATTGATGATATGGGTAGTACAAGAGTAGATCTACCACGAGATCAGAGAGGCTAAACCCTAGAAGCTAGCCTATGGTATGATTGTTGTTCGTCCTACGGACTAAAACCTTCTGGTTTATATAGACACCGGAGAGGGCTAGGGTTACACAGAGTCGGTTACAATGGGAGGAGATCTACATATCCGTATCGCCAAGCTTGCCTTCCACACCAAGGAAAGTCCCATCCGGACACGGGACGAAGTCTTCAATCTTGTATCTTCATAGTCCAGGAGTCCGGCCAAAGGTTATAGTCTGGCTATCCGGACACCCCCTAATCTAGGACTCCCTCAGTACACCTTCTATCACAGATCCGAAGGCAAAATCTTTGTTGCTAAGAATGGATCAATTCTAGAGAAGGAGTTTATCTCGAAAGAAGTGAGTGGGAGGAAAGTAGAACTTGATGAGGTAACTATACCTTCTCCCTTATTAGAAAGTAGTTCATCATAGAGATCAGTTCCAGTGATTCCTGCACCAACTAGTGAGGAAGCTAATGATGATGATCATGAAGCTTCAGATCAAGTTACTACCGAACTTTGTAGGTCTTCCAGAGTAAGATCCGCACCAGAGTGGTACGGTAATCCTGTTCTGGAAGTCATGTTAGTAGACCATGATGGACGTACGAACTATCACGAAGCGATGATGAGCCCAGATTCCGTGAAATGGCTTGAGGTCATGAAATCTGAGATGGGATCCATGTATGAGAACAAAGTGTGGACTTTGGTGGACTTGCCCGCTGATCGGCAAGCCATAGAAAATAAATGGATCTTTAAGAAGAAGACCGACGCAGACAGTAATGTTACTCTTTACAAAGCTCGACTTGTTGCGAAAGGTTTTCGACAAGTTCAAGGAGTTGACTATGATGAGACTTTCTCACCTGTAGCGATGCTTAACTCTGTCCGAATCATGTTAGCAATTTCTACATCTTATGATGATGAAATTCGGCAAATGGATGTCAAAACTGCATTCCTAAATGGATTTCTAGAAGAAGAGTTGTATATGATGCAACCAGAAGGTTTTGTCGATCCAAAGGATCCTAACAAAGTGTGCAAGCTCTAGTGATCTATTTATGGACTGGTGCAAGCCTCTCGGAGTTGGAATAAACATTTTGATAGTGTGTTCAAAGCGTATGGTTTTATATAGACTTTTGGAGAAGCCTGTATTTACAAGAAAGTGAGTGGGAGCTCTGTAGAATTTCTAATCTTATATGTAGATGACATATTGTTGATTGGAAATGATATAGAATTTCTGGATAGCGTAAAGGGATACCTGAATAAGAGTTTTTCTATGAAAGACCTCGGAGAAGCTGCTTACATATTGAGCATCAAGGTCTACAGAGATAGATCAAGACGCTTAATTGGACTTTCAGAAAGCACATACCTTGATAAAGTTTTGAAATAGTTCAAAATGGATCAGTAAAAGAAGGGGTTCTTGCCTGCGTTACAAGGTGTGAACTTGAGTCAGACTCAAAGCCCGACCACCGCAGAAGACAGAGAGAAAATGAAAGTCATTTCCTATGCTTCAGCCATACGTTCTATCATGTATGCAATGTTGTGTACCAGACCTGATGTAGACAGCGGTCAAGAACATCCTGAAATACCTGAAAAGGACTAAGGATATGTTTCTTGTTTATGGAGGTGAAAAAGAGCTTGTCGTAAACGGTTACGCCGATGCAAGCTTTGACACTTATCCGGATGACACTAAGTTGCAAACCAGATACGTATTTTTATTGAATGGATGAGTTGTCAGTTGGTGCAGTTCCAAGCAGAGTGTCGTGGCGGGATCTACATGTGAAGTGGAGTACATTGCTGCTTCGGAAGCAATGAATGAAGGAGTTTGGATGAAGGAGTTCATATCCGATCTAGGTGTCATACCTAGTGCATCCGGCCCAAGAAAATCTTTTGTGACAATACTGGTGCTTCAATTCCATCCGTCATCAAGTGTCGGAAGGGGACATAGAGATTTGGAAGATACACATGGATCTGAATGTTGCAGACCCGTTGACTAAGCCTCTCTCACGAGCAAAACATGATCAGCACCAAAGCTCCATGGGTGTTAGAATCATTACATTGTAATCTAGATTATTGACTCTAGTGCAAGTGGGAGACTAAAGGAAATATGCCCTAGAGGCAATAATAAAGTTATTATTTATTTCCTTAATTCATGGTAAATGTTTATTATTCATGCTAGAATTGTATTAACCGGAAACTTAGTACATGTGTGAATGCATAGACAAAACATATAGTCCCTAGTATGCCTCTACTTGACTAGCTCGTTAATCAAACATGGTTATGTTTCCTAACCATAGACATGTGTTGTCATTTGATGAACGGGATCACATCATTAGAAGAATGATGTGATGGACATGACCCATCCGTTAGCTTAGCATTATGATTGTGTTAGTTTCATTGCTACTGCTTTCTTCATGACTTATACAAGGTCCTCAGACTATGAGATTATGCAACTCCCGAATACCGGAGGAACACTTTGTGTGCTACCAAACCTCACAACATAAAAGGGTGATTATAAAGGTGCTCTACAAGTGTCTCCGAAAGTGTTTGTTGGGTTGGCATAGATCGAGATTAGGATTTGTCACTCCGTGTTTCGGAGAGGTATCTCTAGGCCCTCTCGATAATACTCATCACTATAAGCCTTGTAAGCATTGTGACTAATGATTTAGTTGCGGGATGAAGTGTTACGGAACGAGTAAAGAGACTTGTCAGTAACGAGATTGAACTAGGTATTGAGATACCGACGATCAAATATTCGGCAAGTAACATACCAATGACAAAGGGAACAACATATGTTGTTATGTGGTTTGACCGATAAAGATCTTCGTAGAATATGTAGGAACCAATGTGAGCATCTAGGTTTCGCTATTGGTTATTGACCGGAGACATGTCTCGGTCATGTCTACATAGTTCTCGAACCCGTAGGGTCCGCACGCTTAACGTACAATGACGATTGGTATTATGAGTTTATGTGATATGTTGTACCGAAGATTGTTCGGAATCCGTATGTGTTTGATATGTGTTGTACCGAAGATTGTTTACGAGGAGTCTCAAAATGGTCAAGACATAAAGATTGATATATTGGATGATTATATTCGGACACTGGAAGTGTTTCGGAGAAGTTTCGGATATAACCGGAGTGCCCGAAGGGTTATCGGAACCACCGAAAAAGTAATGGGCCTTATTGGGCCTAAGGGAGAGAGAGAGGGGCGGCCAGGGGCTGCCCCCCCATGGGCCTAATCCGAATTGGACTAGGGGAAGGGGCGGCGCCCCCTCCTTCCTTCTCCTCCCCCTCCTTCCTTCTTCTCCTAGTAGGACTAGGAAAGGGGGGAGTCCTACTCCTACTAGGAGGAGGATTCCTCGCCCCTTGGCTCGCCCTAGAGGGACGGCCGGCCTCCCCTTGCTCTTTATATACGGGGGCAGGGGGCACCCTAGGACACACAAGTTGACAATTGTTTAGCCATGTGCGGTGCCCCCCTCCACAGTTACACACCTCGGTCATATCGTCGTAGTGCTTATGCGAAGCCCTGCGCCGGTAATTTCATCATCACCGTCACCACGCCGTTGTGCTGACGAAACTCTCCCTCGGCCTCAACTGGATCAAAAGTACGAGGGACGTCTCCGAGCTGAACCTGTGCTGAATGCGGAGGTGTCGTACATTCGGTGCTTAGATCAGTTGGATCGCGAAGACGTTCGACTTCATCAACCGTGCTAACTAAACGCTTCCACGTTCAGTCTACGAGGGTACGTGGACACACTCTCCCCTCTTGTTGCTATGCATCACATAGATAGATCTTGCGTGATCGTAGGAGTTTTTTTGAAATTACTGCATTCCCCAACAGCACCACCTATCGAAACCACACGAAAAATCTCCGTGTCTACATTGCATTTGCCTTCTCCAAACCCTTCCCTTTACCTTCATATGCAATGTTTTACTTTCCGCTGCTACACTCTTAGAATTGCACGTGTAGGGACTTGTGCTAGGTTGCTAAAATCTTCCAAGACTTAAAATTGGGAAAGGCTAGATTTTTATTTGGTCAAGTAGTCTAATCACCCCCTCTAGACCTACTTTTGATCCTACATGATTGATTCCCCTCTTATGATGTGTGAGTAATTCCTCCTAGGCGTGGGAGATGTAGCTAAGTGGAAAGATTAATTTGTGCGTATTCTATATGTCGTCATTTGCATTCGCAGTAGTATGATCTATCTAGTATGTTGTTATGTTGTGGTGAACTATATGTGTGTTGTCCAATTTAAGGGCCCAGGCAACATGATCTTAAGACCTACACAGGTAACACAAATTGTTTAGTAAACCCGTGACCTCTAACGTGACAGGTGGAGATATCTATGAGGACCGAAGACAATATGAGCTAACGGTGGTGCATTGAACTTAATGCTTGGTTCCGGTCCAAGGAACTCAATTGTGGAAACTACCACTCTGTGGCAATGGAGAAATAGGTCCATATAATGAAATATAATCCTGTGAGGAGGAGTTTCATAACTTTAGGGAGAACCGCTAACAGAACATTTATATCAAATGATATAAGTACAATACAAGGCAACTGGTATTACCATCACATTGGCACACTATATAAATTCTTACCATGAGCTGAAATCTCTCCGCGCCTAATCTCTTCATTACAAGAAACACGACTGTTGTATTATTCATGCTATTTACTTTGATAGTTCTTTTAGCCGTTACTACAATCCCCTTTATATCTGTCAAACTGGTTTAGTCGTGATTTAGGATAGTATCAATATTTACAGAAGCACAAGCAGTTGCTTCGCACAAGAACTGTGACACCTTGTGTGTGACAGAAATGCTAACTATGAATACTCTTCTCTGCTCTTTTTTGGGACGATTACTCATTGGGGTACTTCTATGAAAGTGCTACACTACCCTATTTGGCGTGCAGGCACCAAAGCATTTTCTGATGCTGTTGCCGGGGAGCTAAGCGCAGAGAATTTGTTTTCTAATTGTTTTTGCAAGTATTCTTATTGTAGATGCTTCCTGTAACTCACAAGGGATCTAATCACTCGGGGAAATCATATTTACCAAATTATATCACTCGGTTTCCTTGGGAGTAACAAGCTTCATTAACAGAAAAATACAAAAAGAGTGAAACGGTTGAGCTTAACACTTTGTTTACAGAAATGTTGATTACTCTGAAGCCCAAAAGGCTATTAGGGATCATTGTGCTCCAGTATTGATTTCTAGATCTCCTATAGTATATCCTACTAATTATGCTAAAGAGTACTTGATTCACTATGATCTTATTGCAGAAGTTAGAAAGCACACCTTTGTAGGAAATGAATAAGAAGACCCTCAAGCACATCTCATGTTCTTTGACACTTTATGTGGAACTTTTAAATTGAAATATGTGTCGTGAGAATTCGTATTATTTACGCTCATCAGGTTTTCTTTAAAGGATGATGCCGAGAAATGGTATAATCGATTACCTCAAGGGAGTATAACCAGTTGGCTTATGAGTGCTGAAAGGTTCATGGATAAGTTTCTTCCAGGCTCAAAGATCACTAAATTGAGATAGAACCTCACCTTATTCGTCCAGGAAGACGGTGAAACATTATGTAAAGCTTGGGAGAGATATTCTAGATTTTTGAACTTATGTCCTAACCATGGTTATGCTAAGTATGTTATACTTCATGTGTTTTTATCATGGAATTAGTGAGGAATCAAAATCCATTCTTGATTTGAGTGCAGGAGGACAATTTATCTCATTAACCTTAGAAGAAGGGAAGGAACATATAGAGAAAATTGTAACTGCACATGAGTAATGGAAAAATGAGGAACCAACCAAGCCAATGGGAAAACATACCATATAGAAGACTTGAAGCAATTTAAAAGGGTCACTCAAGAGAAACAAGCTAGTTGAACAAGTTATAAATGAAAGGGTGGATATATTAAGTATTTATCGCCAGGAGGATGAACTTCAAGAGACGATGAACACATTTAAATTCCATCAAGACAACTTCAACACGGACTTTCGAAGATGCATTTATCATAATGAAAAGGTAATAACATACTTTTCACAAGAGGTAGAAGGGCCGAGTCAAGCGGTAAAGAACCTCGATAAACACTCTCGCATGATAGAAACTCAATGCTCTCAAATCTCTGAAATACAATCTTTAATTCTTGCTCAACTAGATAAATAAAATCATGTTTCTACTAATGAAATTTTGACTCATAGTGGTAAAATAACGCATGACCCTAAAGACCCAGAGTGGTATGAGAAGGAGCAAGACAAGAGAAGAAAAAACAAGTCAGAGTCAAACTTAGGAAAAGAGAGAGCTTCTCTTTGGTGAGGAAGAATAGGAAGAATAGGTCCACCAAGATGCCTAGGGAAATGAAGAGGAAGTCGAAAAAGGGGTTGACCCTGATGCTAAAATAATAGATGGTGACAATAACGAAGAAGAAGAAACTCCGGAAATGGGAAGAGTTGAAGAACCAAGAGTGTAAAGGATAGCCCGACCACCTGATCCCACTAAAGAAAGGTGTCCAAGCAACGGGGAATAAATAAAGAGGTGAAAATAAAAAGGTAAGACCTATAGTCATTTGACAATGTTTTATTTTGTAGCCCTCCCACGCATGCAATGTGTTCTTGTAGTTGGAGAAGAAGACCTTCGTCGTCATGCATTGTTGGTTGAAGTTGAACGGACCATCCAAGTGGAATCTATTCATTGCCACCAACTCCCATGGAAACGAGAAATAAACATGTGGTCCAACCGGCCCAACAAAAGAACAACCCAAGAAGGTTAGAAGAGGGTTTCAGGGAAAGAAGTTGGAGGAGGATAAGGAAAAGAAAGAGGGGGTGGTGGCTAAGATGATGGAGAAGGAGCAGGCCGAGATAGCGGTGATGTAGATTGAGCATGGAGGCTTAGATTGCCAGTCAATTGGGCAGAATATCCAAAAATTTTCACGGACTATCGAACTAATATTGTTTTGTGAACGGGCATGTAAAACCTATAGACACTTTTCCCCATTTTGGTTGTGATCGGAGGCTCATGTGCTCTGGTGCGCGCTCTGTGTCGAACGGATGTGAATTTCAAATTGCCCGTATGAACGGACATTTAGGTGATAACTTTGGATGGTCGGCTCCAACATCAGTGTCCGAGGGTTGGTCCCCTGATCCCCGGACGGATATGGTGTCCGGTTTGGGGTGAGCGTTGAAGATGCCCTTATGCCCCTAATTTTTAATATTGCGACGAATGGTTCGTCAAAGTATAGATCATTGTGTCATGGTGCTTCAAACACGAGATGGTTTATTCGAATTGTTCTTCATCTTTTTGTGTCACCAAGAGCATCTACAGCCAGGCACCTCAAACCCCATGAAATGCTTGGGGGGGTCCGGTCAATGGTCGGTCAAAAAATGCTACCCAGACGGGCACCTCAAATTCCTTGGCTGACAGGCACCCCTCATATCTAGCCTAAATCTGGAGCAGATATGGGGAGGCCCGGGCGTGACCAGATCTTGAAAACCCACAGGTACAGGGGATTGTTTGTAGCCTTTTTCTATAAGAGTGTCGAACCCAACGAGGAGCTAAAGGTAGAATTCATATTCTCTCAAGTTCTATCGACCATCGATACAACTCTTCCCACACTTAACATTCGCTTTACCTAGAACAAGAATAAAACTACTTTGTAGGTGTAAAGAGATAGGTTTGCAAGAATAAAAGTAGAAACACTTTACTAGATAATAAAAGTTAGTTAGTTTTAGTAGAGAGTTTTTGTAACACAAAGAGAGAGATTGTACCTATGCAATTGACTTAAGTTACTAGACCAACAGCAAGTTTTTATGTGCGAGAGGCCACTGCTAGCATGTCATCCCTTACTTGGAATTTCATGCACTTATGATTGGAACCATTAGCAAGCATCCACAACTACTAAAGTTCATTTAAGGTAAAATCCAACCATAACATTAAGATATATCGGTCCCCATTCAATCTTGTATAAATTAATTTCAATGGTAGGTGATAAGTCTCCAACGTATCTATTATTTATGAAGTATTCATGCCATGTTTACAAAAAAATTATATGGGTTTGGTCTGATTTGCATGGACCTAACCCGGACTGACGTTGTTTTCAGGAAAACTACCGTGGTGTTGTTTTTTGTGCAGAAATCAAAGTTCTCCAAATGCAGTGAAACTTTTTGATGATTTTTTGGAAGAAAAGAGGCACTAGAAGCTTCGTGGGAGGACCAGAAGGTGACGGAGGTGAGCACAAGTCACCTGGGTGCACTAGAAGGCCTAGGCGCGCCCAGGTGGGTTGTGCCCACCTTGAGGCCCATCTTCGCGTGATTTGATACATCTCCAACATATCTATAACTTTTGATTGTTCTATGCTATTATACTATCCATCTTGGATGTTTTATATGCATTTATCTGCTATTTCATATTATTTTTGGGACTATCCTATTAACCTAGAGCCCAGTGCTAGTTTCTATTTTTTTCCTTGTTTTCGAGTTTTACAGAAAAGCAATATCAAACGGAGTCCAATTGACCTGGAAATTTATGGTGATTTTTTATGGACCATAAGAAGCACCTGAAGCAAAAGAGTTGGGCCAGAAGAACCACGAGGCCTCCACAAGGGTTGTGACGCTCCCGATTCAATCATACACTAATCATACACGCAAACGTATATGATCAAGATCAGGGACTCATGGGAAGATATCACAACACAACTCTAAACAAATAAGAAAGACAAAAGAGCTTCATATTACAAGCTAGGGGGCCTCGAGCGCTCGAATATAAAAGCTCGATACACAAGAGAGTCAGCGGAAGCAACAATATCTGAGTACAGACACAAGTTAAACAAGTCTACCTTAAGAAGGCTAGCACAAAAGCAACAACGATCAAAGAGGCAAGGCCTCCTGCCTCGGACCTCCTAACTACTCCTGGTGTTCGGCGGCCAACATGTAGTAGTATTTGATGGGATGGCATATGGCTCCAAGGATCCACCATCTGGTTGCATCAACCGAAAAGAAGAAAGAACGGGGAAAAGGGGTAGCAAAGCAACCATGAGTACTCATCCAAAGTACTCGCAAGCATCAGATCTATGCTAAGTATGCATTGGTATCAAATGGAAGGTTTTTATCTATGGACTGAACTGCAGAATGCCAGAATAGAGGGGGGTAGGCCTAGCCTATCGAAGACTAGCATCTTCAAGCAGCTCCAAGCATCTTGCAGCATGTAGAAGAAGAATAGCAGTTTATATTTATCAAGCATGTTTTAGAATCAACGCCCAGAGATCCTTCCCCGACTCCCTGCGGGAGAGCAATCTCGGAGCCACATATCTCAAGTATCCATTTGTAGTTGTATAAGATCAGGATATAAGTCTGAACGTCCGTTGTCGTGGACACGACTATTAATAGATAATCTTCCTTGCAGGGGTGCACCACGTTTTCCAACACGCTTGATTACTCTGGCTGGACACACTTTCCTCGGTCATGCCTGGCCTCGGAAGATCAACACGTCGTAGCCCTACCTAAGCTCAGCAGAGAGGTCCCCGCCGGTCTACCTCCTAAGCACTCCGGGGTCTGGGCCCATCGCCTGTTGCACTCTGGGTCGTTGCGAGCAGGGCGGAACAGGATCCACCACTATAGGATGGTGCCGGCCCAGTCGTGCCGCACTGCTGAACTGGACGTCTGATAAAGCTTCGGCTGATACTGCGACGTTGAGGCCCATAACTATTCTCGTGTGGTAGTTAGTGCATAAAGGCCAAAGGCCAACTCAGAACAAATACCCAAACCATAGTGTATTTTTAGCGTGCGGAGACGAGCAGAGAGTCACGATCAATGTGACCCCGTCTCCCCGTCTCATGGACTTACGGCAAGGGCCCATAATGCCCAGCTATGCCACGTCATTATCTTGTGGGTGCTCTCCGGGCCCGCCCGACTTTCACCAAGGTCTCAAGTAAAGTCAAGGTAACCGTGTGTCCAAACATCAAGGGGAAAACCCGAGGAATCACCTGTCACATCCCTAGCCTTACCTTGCACTAGGCTAGCACTTGTCTGTTGCATCATGTTTAAATTCTTTTGAAACTAGAAATGGGGATTGCTCAAACCCTCGCACCAGATCAAATCAACTAGGTTCAAATAAAAATATTCTCAATGAACCCAAAATGCTCTTCAGAAAATTTCATTATTTTTGGATTGCTCTAGAACCTCTCCCAAAAATGGTGCACATTTTCCTGGGCCATTCTGGATTTTGAATTAAATCATTACTTATTTGCATTTGGGCATTTAAATACTATAAAATATTTTAAATGCTCAAATAATCCGAAACTTAAATGTTTACTATAGGATATATTTCCAACAGTGGTCATGAGCAGTTGCATGATTTTTGGGATTGATTAGTATTTTTAATAAAGCCACAAAGTTGCAGAATAATAGAAAACAGAAACAATAAATAAAAGAGAGAGACTAACCTAGGCCAACTTACCTGGCGCCCACCGAAGCCACCTGGACGGCCCAGCACTGTTGGCCAGCCCACTGGGGCATGCCCGTCTTCTTCCTTCAGCCAGTAGGCAGAGGAGAGGCGTGGCGCGCGCGCGTGCGGCTTCGGCCACCTCCTGCTTCGTCGTGTTGCGCTCTCCGTCAACCCAATCCCGCGCCTGGAGACGCCTCGAAGCCTCCTCTCCTCTCCCTTACTCGCTGCACTCTCTCTCCCTCCTCTGCTCTCTCCCCACGACGCCACCGAACACGCCCATCGCCGCCGTTCGCCGTTGCCGCGACCACCGCCGTCCCAACGATGCCCCGAGCTGCTCCCGAGCTCCTGCACCTCATCGCCAGCCCCCTCACCGAGCCACGCGACTGGAAGACCCCCGAAGCACCGCCACCGACATCTTCTTCCTCCTTGGATCGCCGAGATCGCCGGTGACCTCCTGCCATCACCAGCACTTCCCCGAGCTCTCCGAGGCCACCGCTACACTCGCCATGAGCTCCTCTTCCTTCTCCCCCTAGCCATGTCGCTCGAGCTGCCCCCTAACCTTGTTGGTCATCATGGCCAAGAGCTTGGCTCCGCCGGCCATGTCGCCGTCGTGGCCACAGACGCATAAGCTCGAAACTGAGCGCGTAACCATGCTCAGCACATCACCAGGAGGCCGTAGCACCCGGCTGTTCGCCCCGCCGTGCCCCATAGCACCATTCCCAACCTCGCCCGAACTCCGGCCGCCGCGCTTGCCATCGCCGCCGTCATTCTGTGCCATCTCTGGCGAAGCTGAGAGCACCACTAGACGCACGCGAGCTCGAGCTACTCATAGATGGGCTCCGTCGTTGATTTGGTCGCCGGAGGAAGATTCCCGAGCCTCGCCGCTGTGTCTGGCCTCGCTGGCGTCGTGTCGCCGGCGAGTTTGACCTGTTGACCAGGGGTTTGACCTCCCTGGGTCGCTGACAAGTGGGCCCTGGCCCAGCTAATCCTAGATTAGTTTTTTTAATTAAGTCTAATTAACCCAACTGACATTTTAGTTAGTAGTAATCTAATACTAATTAATTTAGGTTAGTTAGTTAGTCACTGACGTGTGGACCCCACATGTCAGGTTTGACTTGGACCCGGTCTGTTGACCTGCTGACGTCACAACGACGTCATGCTGATGCAGTTAACCTTTTTCTGGATTTATTCTTATTCTGAAAATTCCAGAAATTGTCCAAAACTTCTAAAAATCATAGAAATTCAACCGTAACTCTAAATGAAAAAATTATATATGAAAAATGATCAGAAAAATCCAATCTATACATCTGTACCATTTTCATGCATGTTAGAACAACTTATAGCTACTGTTTAGGCCAAATCATATAATGACATTTAAACCTTCACATATGGAGTTTGAATTTGAACCTAATGTTCAAACAAACTTCATTTAACCTGTTGCTAGTTGCCTTAGCTCAAATCACAGCATATTGCCATGTCACACTCATGCATCATATTGTTGCATTGCATTGATTGTGTTCTTTCTCTGTTGCCAGTGTTTGTTCCCCCTCAGTAGACGTGGTACCGGCGATGAGTTCGATGACACCGATGAAGAACTATATTATCTTCAGAAGTGCCAGGCAAGCAAAACCCCCTTGTTCATTCCGATACAATCCCACTCTCTCGCTCCTGCTCTCTTTTACTGCATTAGGACAACAACGATTCAACTGTTACTTGCTGCAGTAGCTGAACCCCTTTATCCTCTGCCTGACCTGTCATTGCCACAGTAAATAGATGAAACCCACTAGCATGAGTAGGAGTTGTTTGAGCCCTGATGTGCCTACTCATTCATGCTTGTTTGTCATGCCTGCTATTGCTTAGAGTTGAGTCAGGTCTGATTCATCGGGGATGAATTGGAGGTGTGTAAACATGTCCTACTGTGTGTGAGCTAAGTGTGTGAACGCGATTTGGTAAAGGAAGCGGTGAGAGGCCATGTAGGAGTACATGGTGGGTTGTCTCATTGAAGCCGTCCTCAGGAACTGAGTTCTGTGTTTGTGATCCATGAACAGCTACTACCACACATTGGGATCCTTAATTGACTCTCTCTACTTATTAACCGACTCGATCTCTGTACAGGAGTTGCAACTAGTTTCTGGTGTTTGTAGGTAGTGTTAGTAGTCTACCAAGTGGCACTCGGTACAGGTGGGCTTGGGACAGACTAGGCACAGTGTCCCGGTGTACCATGTAGCACCCGGATGGTGGACTTGGGAACCCTGCACACATCGTTTGGGGCCGTGAGCGACACCCCGGCCGGATCTCCTTGCGGATGGAACCCGAATAGGCGATAAACCTGGACGAGAGACTTGTGTGGTTAGTCAGGTCGTGGCCGACACCCTCGCTGGGCTTCCGCTTGAAGGTTGCCAAGTACATGTCGTGTAAATGGCGGTAAGTGGTGAGAGCGTGTGTGAAGAAGTACACCCCTGCAGGGTTAATATGATCTATTCGAATAGCCGTGTCCGCGGTAAAGGACTTCTGGGTTGCCTGTACAGTTCATAGACAAGTGAAAGTGGAGACTCTAAAATACGCAAGATAAGCGTGAGTGCTATGGATGGCGTTCTCGTAGGGAGATGGGAGCGGATCCATAGCAGTGTATTGATATTGTGAATATGTGGACTCGTGTGCGCCACCTCAAAAGAGTTACTTGCAGTCGTAGTTACGATAGCCACCGAGTCAAAGCTAGCTTGCTGCAGTTAAACCCCACCACCCCCTTTGTTGATAATGATGCATATGTAGTTAGTTCTGATGTAAGTCTTGCTGGGTACATTTGTACTCACGTTTGCCTATTTTATGTTTTTGCAGAGACTTCCGTCTCACTAGTAGTTCCGCATGGACTTCGACGTTTAGCTTGTTACCTCAGCTACGATCTTGTGCCCTCGGCAGGATCTGGTAGTTAGTCAGGCTTCTTAGCCTTTTTCATTTGTAGATGTCTGTACTCAGACATGTTAAGCTTCCGTTTGTGCTTTGACTTGTATGCTCTGAATGCTGGGTCGAGAGACCCAGGTTTGTAATATCTCGCTCCTCAGAGCCTATTGAATAAAATGCTTGAGTTGTAGAGTCATGTTGTGATGCCATGTTGTATTTGCACATATCGAGCATATTGTGTGTATGTTATTGAAATGCTTGGTATGTGTGGGATCTGACTATCTAGTTGTTCCTCTCTTACCGGGAAATATCTCCTAGTGTTTCCACTGAGCCATGGTAGCTTGCTACTACTTCGGAACACTTAGGCTGGCCGGCATGTGTCCTTCTTCGTTCCTGTGTCTGTCCCCTTGGGGAAATGTCACGCGATGAATTCCGGAGTCCTGTTAGCCCGCTACAGCCCGGTTCACCGGAGTCATGCTAGCCCAGTGCTACAGCCTGGATTCACTCGCTGATGACCGACACGTTCGTTGTTGGGTCATGTATGCCTGTCCCTGTAAGTTAGTGCCACTTTGGGTTCATGACTAGCCATGTCAGCCCGGGTTCTTTGTCATATGGATGCTAGCGGCACTATCATATACGTGAGCCAAAAGGCGCAAACGGTCCCGTGCCAGGTAAGGTGGCACCCGTGGGAATACCGTGCGTGAGGCCGCAAAGTGATATGATGTGTTACTTGCTAGATTGGTGTCACTTAGGATCGGGGTCCTGACATCACCCTCGGTGGATTCCACTCAATGTAATCATCAAGGTGAACGTAAGAGGAACCACCCTTGAGGTTCACACTTGAGGGGTTGCACGGCAGAGTCATATCAGGAGTGGTCAATGAGGAATCGCCCTTGATGAGCACGACCGAATAGCTACACTACAGAGTCATCATCAGGAGTGCGTTGTGAGGTATCACCCCGGCACTCGATAGTAGCTCTGCAGAGTCGAGCAACAAAAGGGGCATGATGTGATGTGAGGTGTCGGGCTCTAGTCATCGATCACGTTGATCGAGTCATCAATGATGAAGCAGGGGTAACAAGTACAAAGTGTGGGTCACTGATGGATCACTAACCAACCTATACTAAGCATTTTAGGATAAGCAGATAAGGTACAATAGCAGGTTACAAAAGGACGCTATGCATGAGAATAGGAGCAATCAATTACAGTAGCAAAATCTAATGCAAGCATGAGAGAATGGAATGGTCGATATCGGCATGATCAAAGGGGGGGCTTGCCTGGTTGCTCAGATGAGAAGGAGGGTCGTCATCGACGTAGTCGATCACAGTGGCATCAGCAGCAGTCTTGGGGTCTACCGGAGAGAAGAGGGGGAAGAAATAGTAAATACATGCAAACATATGCATAACATGACAAAAGCGGTGCTTGAGGTGTTCTAACGCAGTGCTACACGATATCGGCGAAGGGGGATAACATCCGAGAAAGTTTTCCCGGGGTTAGGCATTTTCGGACAGACGAACCGGAGGGGAAAGGTTTGATTTTCGCTAAACTAGGGATGTGTAGCGGATGAACAGACCACGTATTCAGATTTGTCTCGTCGTTCTAAGCAACTTTCATGTATAAAACTTTTTCATCCAAGTTACGGATTATTTTATATGCATTTACAAAGTTTTAAAAGATTTTCTAATATTATTATTTATTTTGAAATTAAATGTGAAAAGGCTAGGGGTACCCAGAAGTGTACCCAGCCAGTGTATGACAGATGGGACAGTTGACATGGTCAACTGCCTAGTCAGCATTGACTGGTCAAGTGAACAGTACGGGGTCCCACATGTCAATGCCTAGTGTTTAATTAAAAGAGGGTAATTAGCAAGGGCGCATGTGATAGGCTCAATAATTAACCTACCATATTTACCCCTTAACTAAAACAAATTAGCCTAACTAATTGGGCTAGCCCCGCCTGGTATTGGCACTAGCTGGCTACACACACAACACACACACTACAAAAAAAAGACACATCCGTGACATTTTGGGCCGAACGAAATTTTTTTCTGTCATACATATGACACTTTTATGACGATAATTGTGACAAAACCTGGTATCATCTTAGATGTGGTGGGCTCCTACTTCTATGACAAAAAATCATGACAGAAAATGGGCTTTTCGTCCTGGGCGGGCCGGAGACGCAGCTGCATGACATTCTTTGGGCCGTCCATGACGGAAAAAATCATGGTAGAAGGAAAGGGCAGGAAAATTTCGGTGAGTTGCCGGTTACGGTGGGAGGTCAGGGGCCGAGCGATGCGTGTTTCTCTCGTACATGTACGCGCGTGTGTGCGGGGCGTTGGCTCTAACTGAACCCGAGCAAGGCGTTGCGCTCTAACTAAACCCGAGCGATTGCACTGCAGGCTACACGTTACTGAACCCGAGTGATTGAGTGATGGCTGTTAACTGAACCCGATGGAGCGATTCCTTTGCTACTGCTACTAACTGAAGCCGGTCGATTGGATGAACAGTGAGCGTTGCGGGGGGGGGGGGGGGGGGTGGATGAACAGTGAGCGTTGCGGGGGGGGGGGGGTGGATGAACAGTGAGCGGTGGCGTTGCCTCTGGATGAACAGGAGCCTGTGGTATGGAGGGCTGGATGAACTATAGACGGTGGAGGGGTGGCCTTGGAGGGGTGGTTGAACAGGACCCCTTGGTGTGGAGGGCTGGATGAACAGTAGACGATGGAGGCCTGGATGAACAGTAGACGGTGGAGGGGTGGATGAACAGTAGCCGGTGGAGTAGCGCGCGATGGAGGCTGGATGAACAGGAGCCCGTGGAGGCCGGAGGAGGTCGACGGTAGCCCGTGGAGGCTGGAGGAGGTCGACGGTGGAGATGAATAGTATCCCGTGAAGTCCCGTTTTGCGGTACGCCACACCCCTCCTGATGAACAGGACCCCCGTTTCGACCGTAGGAGGTCCGTTTTGCGGTACGCCACACCCCTCCCAATCAACAGGACCCCCGTTTCAACCGTAGGAGGTCCGTTTCCTCCGTTTTGCGGTACGCCACACCCCTCCCGATCAACAGGACCCCCGTTTCGACCGTAGGAGGTCCGTTTCCTCCGTTTTGCGGTACACCACACCCCTCCCGATCAACAGGACTCCGTTCTGAATGTAGGAGGTCCGTTTCCTCCGTTCTGTGGTACGCCAGGCCTCGTTTCCATCGCCTGTTCCGTCCAAGTCCTCCCGATGAACACGACCGCGCATTCGGTTCTGACCCAGTCGGTTGGCTCCCACGCGTTTCATTGCCTCCCGATGAACACGACGCATTCCGTTGCCTCACCATGAAAATGACGCATTCAGTTGCCTCCCCATGAACACGACACATTCCGTTGCCTCCCCATGAACACGACGACGACGTTTTTTCTCTGTTCCGACCCAGCCATGTACACAAGCCCTCGCCTTACGTGTGCGCGAGTAGGCGTTCGAGACCCCGCCCGTATGTACACATACATGGCCGTATTTTCTTTCTTGCACCTTGGCTGCTGTACATACGTGTACATGCTACGTGCGCGCCTCTAATACGACACGTGCACGCCTCTACATCCACCAGTATATATGTACGTACACGTTCGCGAACAGAATGACAATGCTACGTACGCTTCGACCAGGTGGGTCCCGACTGTCAGGCACTTCCTTGCCTGCGAAGATGTAGCTGGTGGGTCCCAGCAGTTAGGGGGCGAATCGTTTTTTTTTGCCCGGATGCACTTCCTTGCGTGCGAAGATGTAGCTGGTGGGTCCCAGCAGTCAGGGGGGCGAATCGTTTTTTGTTTGCCCGGACGCACTTCCTTGCGTGCGAAGGTGTAGCTGGTGGGTCCCAGCAGTTAGGGGGAAATGTTTTTTCGGTGAAATACGGTGGCCCGTATGGTGGGTCCCCGCTTTCAAGTGGAGGAATAATTATTTTGCGCGAATAAGGAGGCACTTCCTTGCTGCGGCCGTGGACCCAGCTGCCAGCCTCTCCATGCACAGTACTCTTCCGATGGAAGTCGGTCTTTGACCACATTGACCACGCCGCGCCGAGAGCACCACGGCGGTGGACGACGGTGAGGCCTAGGAAGGGGAGGACACAGAGGCAGGGAAGACTCGGCAGTTGTTTCCCACGCGGAGGGGAGTACGACTGTACGAGGGTTTACTGGTTCGTCTGCCGTCGCCGGAGAATAACAGCAGGTGCGGGTGAGTAGAGGGATGTCTAGGCCAGCGATGGGAGTATGGTGGGGCGGTGAGGCCTGCGGGGCAACACAACCGGCCGTGGGGAGGAGAGAGCAGGCAGTCCCGCCGGCGCTTGTTTGAGCGGCTGGAGCAGAAGAGCAGAGATTGAAGAAGCACGACGGCCGTTGGATGGACATCCAACCGTCACTGCTTGTGCGTCAACCTTTTTTTAGGAAAGCCTCAAATCTGTGGAAAACAACATACATCCCATCTGCCATTATTTCTAACAATTTACAGCCCATTTGCTAATTCTTAAGGTTTTTTGGGAGCCCATATTCTTTTTGTTAGCATTACAGCCCATATTGTGGCCACGGTTAAAAAATTATACGAAATTTTGCATATTTCGGTGCGGTCCGAACAGTTTTTAATCCCGAAATTTCGACTCACATTCAAACTGATTTTAAAAATAAATGTATATCAATATAAAATCCAACAAATTCTCCACGCATAAAAATTAATGTAATTTAAAATCTTGAAATGAAAAAAATAATTGAAACTAATTGCCGGTTTGATGTGTTTTAAAAATGTACAACCCATTTCTCATTACTAATGGGCCATTTTCTCGGCCAGCCGAATGAAAGCTCTCCTCGTCTTGAAAGATTTACAGCCCAATAGGCCTGATAAAGCGACTTACTTGGCAAATCACAAAAAAACTGGGCTGTGGCCGTGGACCCAGCTGTCAGCCTCTCCACGTACAGTACTCTTCCAATGGAAGTCGTTCCTTGACCACGTTGACCACGCCAAGCGGAGAGCACCACGGCGGTGGACGACGCCGAGGCCTAGGAAGGGGACGACGCGGAGCCGGGGAAGACGCGGCAGTGGAAGCCCGCGCGGAGATGAGTACGAGGGTTCACTGGTTCGGCTGCAGTGTGAGGCTGCCGTCGCCGCAGGGCCTGGCCAGCAGTGGGAATAGTAGGGGGTGGTGAGGCCTCCGCGGCAGCACTGCAGGCCATGGGAGGCAGGAGCATGCGGCACGACCGGCGCTGCTTTGGGCGGCTGGAGCAAGAAGACCAGAGGTTGAAGAAGCATACGGCCATTGGATGGACATCGTACGGTCACTGGAGCTAGAATCGTTCATATTGACTAAGTTGAGAAAGCCCTTCATCCCCGTCAACTTAGTAGGCCCACAAGACAGCCTCCCACCAAGGTGGGTCCCAGCTAGCCGGGGGAGTATTCATTTTTTTTGTGCGTAATAAGGAGGCACTTCCGATGGGTCCGAGCTGACAGCGGGGGGGGGGGGACAATTTTTTCGCGAAATACTGTGGCCCATCCGGTGGGTCCCAGCAGTCAAGGGGAAACGATTTTTTCGCAAAATACTGGTGGCCCGTCCGGTGGGTCCCCTCTGTCAGGTGGAGGAATAATTATTTTCCGCGTAATAAGGAGGCACTTCCTTACGGCTGTCGTGGACCCAGCTGTCAGCCTCTCCACGTACAGTACTCTTCCGATGTAAGTCGGTCATTGACTACATTGACCACACCACGCCGAGAGCACCATGGCGGTGGACGACGGTGAGGCCTAGGAAGGGGACGACGCGGAGCCGGGCCACGGGAGGCAGGAGCAGGCGGTAGCACAGCCGGCCACGGGAGGCAGGAGCAGGCGGCATGACCGGCGCTGCTTTGGGCGGCTGGAGCAAGAAGACCAGAGGTTGAAGAAGCACCATGGCCGTTGGATGGACATCATACGGTCACTGGAGTATTGACTAAGTTGACAAAGCCCTCCATCCCCGTCAACTTAGTAGGCCCACAAGTCAGCCCAACAATATGGTGGGTCCCAGCTAGCAGGGGGGTATTCATTTTTTTGGGCATAATAAGGAGGCACTTCCTTGCGTCCGAAGATATAGCTGGTGGGTCCGACCTGTCAGCGGGGGGGGGGGGAACATTTTTTCACGATATACAGAGGCCCTTCCTGTGGGTCTTAGCTGTCAGGTGGAGGAATCATTATTTTGCGCGTAATAAGGAAGGCATTTCCTTGCGTGCTGCCATGGACCCAGCTGTCAGCCTCTCCACGTACAGTCCACTTCCGATGGATGTCGTTCATTGACCACGTTGACCAGGCCGCGCCGAGAGCACCAGGGTGGTAGACGACGGCGAGGCCTAGGAAGGGAATGACACGGAGCCAGGGAATACTCGGCAGTTGTTTCCCACACGGAGGAGTACGAGGGTTTACTGGTTCGTCTGCCGTCGCCGGAGAATAACAACACGTGTGGGTGAGTAGAGGGATGGCTAGGCCAGCGATGGGAGTACGGTGGGGCCGTGAGGCCTGCGCGGCAGCATAGCCGGCCGCGGGAGGAGGGAGCAGGCAGTCCCGCTGGCGCTTGTTTGAGCGGCTGGAGCATGAAGAGCAGAGATTGAAGAAGCACGACAGCCATTGGATGGACATCCAACAGTCACTGCTCTCATGTGTTGACTAAGTTGACAGGGTGTTGCGTGTGCGCCAACCTTTTTTTATGAAAGCATATGCGTCAACCTATAGTAGGCGCACAAGTCAGCCTCAAATCTGTGGAAAACAGCATACAGCCCATCTGCCATTATTTCTAATAATGTAGAGCCCATTTGCTAATTCTTAAGATTTTTTTGGAGCCCATCTTCTTTTTGTTAGCATTACACCCCATATTGTGGCCACGGTTAAAAAGTATACGAATTTTTGCATATTTCGGTGCGGTCAACTGTTTTTAATCCAGAAATATCGATTCACAATCAAACTATTTTGAAAAATAATTTATATAAATATAAAATCCAAATAATTGTCCACGCATAAAAATCAATGGAATTTAAGATCTTGTAATGAAAAAAAAATTGAAACTAATTCCCGGTTTGATGTGTTTTAAAAATGTACAGGCCATTTCTGGGCAAACCGAATGAAACTCTTATTGTCTTGAATGATTTGCAGCCCAGCAGGGCTGATAAAGCAAGTAGGCCTTGTTTGGGTATTTCTTTAAAAAAATAGAACTGGGCTAGACATTTTCAGCAAGAAAAAAATACAACTGGGCTCATGATGTGGTAAACATAAATAAAACCCTGGCTAGATGGGCCACAGCCCCCGCACAGCCCCGTTGTTACCCTAATCCGTCGCTAAAACTAGTATAAATAACAACTGCTTGTTCCTCAAAAAGAACTACACGACTTGCTAGGTCCCTGGTGTCAGCCGCTCGTAGTGTAATTCTCTGGTTTATTGACTACATTGACAATGGCGTGAGCCCCAGATGTCCAACCTTTAGGAGGAACCATATTTTTGGGCTTATACTATAGAGGCACTTGCTTGCGTACTGCCATGATGCTGGTGGGTCCCTACTGTCATTCTCTCCATGTACAGTCATCTCCTTGTTCCTCTCGGTTGTTAACGACGTGGACAATGCAAGAGGGCGGCGCACTGTGCACGGCGAGCGAACCAAGGCCGCAAGGAGGAGGACGGCGACGAGGCCTCGTACGGAACGAACAGGAGCCGTTGAAGATGCGCCGGTCCAGTCGTAGACGGACGGGAGTATGAGGGTTGACTGTTTCGGGCACGGGTGCGTGTTGGGGCTGACGTCGCCGGAGAATAGCAGGACATGTGGGGGAATAGAGGGAGGGAATGGCTAACGTTCGAGGGTACGTATGGTAGGGCGATGGAGGCGCAGCCAGCCATGGGAGGCGGGAGCAGGCGGAGCTGACGGGGTGGTTTGGTTTGGGCGGCTGGAGGAAGAAGAAGACAAGAGATAGAAGATACACGACAGATGTTGGATGTCAATCCAACGGCTGGTAGGCAGAATCGTTTGTTGACTGGCTAGTAAGTCGACACCACCTTGGATAGGCTATTTCCTCGCGGGTCCCAAATGTCAGAATCCAAATGTGTCACGGTCATGCAAGCTTTCCAATGAAAATTTACAGCCCATTTGATGTGCTAGTTCGAAATAAGTTTGTGGGTGCTGGTGGGGGCTAATCACTTGGCTTCTGTAATGCACAGTGAGCTCAAGCAGCCGGCGTGAGTGATGTTATTTCCCTTGGTTGTGATTTGTTACAATATTTCACTCTAAATTAAACGGATGGCAAGCCATTTGCCTTGTTTCAAAGAAAATATGACAGTCATAGCCGAGTTGAAAAGGGCAGGAACATCTAACTCCATCTTACAAACTGTACAAAAGCACGAGGGTTGATTGTTCATCAGGTTTACAAAAAAACCCAGATTGAAAAGGGCAACAACATCTAACTCCAGCACTGTTTTTGGCAGTCACAGTCAAATGGATCGGTCGGGTCCATAGAATGAACATCCTGGGTCGTAAAATTTACCGGATTATGACTACAATATGTTGTAAATAGAAGCCCGACACGTTCAGAAGCTCTTTTGCCCACCTAAAACTCCTTTTTTTGCTCTTCGACATACCCATCCATCAAAACCTTGCTGCTGATAAACTTAAGCCTGATGGACAATAGTAACCTCACATTCAACAGGAAGAATGTGACAAATCTTGTGTTTGCACGGTTGGTTACATATCGTTCTAGCGTTATTGTCTTCAATCGAATCTCATGAGAAGTGAGAAAATCCCGATGCTTATGAATCCACCGATTGGTTATAACTTTCTTACCCTGTCATGTTGCCTAAATAGACATGAAGATTGAAAATAGTTAAGGTCTAAAAGAAGAGTGTTGAAAGAGCAACAGCTGAACGGTTAATTCTAGTACACTATATACGGGCTTCCAATGTGCATGAAATTATCACCTTTATATACAACTTCTCCAAACATGGAAAGCATTGCAGCAAGCCAATAATCTTGTTCAGATCAAAACTATTCATTTGGATATATAAGATCTTGACAGAATCCAGCACCATTGATAGGCCATCCATGGAGAAACTCTTCATTGAGCATAGAACATAATACTCCCTCCATTCCTCAATATAGGGTGTATAGTTTTTGGCACAGAAATTAAAGAATGCACGTGGAGGGAAAATTTCACAAGTTTTGGGCGATATTACACCTAACTAATTGGCATGAGAAAATAGAGGAGACTGCCTAATATAAGGAAATGTAATCAAATCCCTGAAAATTTTATCCAAACGAGTGGTGCAATGAAATACACCTTATATTTCAGTTTTTTTCTCAAAAATCTATACACCTTATATCAAGGAACGGAGGGAGTATTAGTATAAAATGTGTACTCCAAGATGATATATAAATTATGCGTAGAAATTTAAAATGCAGCTTATGGTTATAAGTGTAGATGATAATATAAAGTAACTGAAGAACTGTGGAGCCAAACACCATATTGAAATGAGCACAGAGGTCATGTATTACACCCAAGGTCTCCAGTTTAGGCGCAGAGAGGACGGTTATTTGCAACGGTGAATAACTAGAATCAAGGATCAACCTTTGAAGTGAAGGGGCATCTTGGATGATGAGTTGTCTTCCGTCAAAAGAAATTCCAATTCTTACAAGGTTAGGCGACTTTATTTGGAGACAACCAATTCTAACTATGAAAACAAGCACCAAGCACTCCAGCACAGGGCAACTAGAGTGGATGATGTTGTGCAATGAGGCCTCCGATATACGAACCCGCACAAGTGAAAGTTTCTTGAGAAATGGGAGTCGAAGGTTTAGTACCAGATTGTCTGGTAGGTAGCACAGCGCAAAGGTGGCGGTGTGGAGAGAGGAGGAAAACCGCGAGATGGACATCGGTGCTGAGGGCACAAGTTCATGGCGTTCGGTATGTGGTATGTGATTTCCAGGGGAATAGTAGAACTCAAGCAGCTGTAGTTCTGTGAATTCAGGGGATTTTCAGCCAGACGTCCACCGTGCAGGGCATGGTATGCTTGCTCAGGTAGCATGACAGGATGCAGAGGCTTTGAACGAAGCCCTGGTGGGAGGAGATGATGGCTTTGGGGATTTCAAAATCATTGAAGAGAGATAGATGACGACAGTCAAGATTAAGGGGCACGGCGCGCCATAGAGGGCGCCACCAAATTGAGAGGACTTGGGTGCGGCAGCAATCCTTGGTGGGGAGAAGTGAGATGATCTCCCCAAGTACGGCGTCCAGGAGATCGCTGATGCAGTCCACCAAAGATTCTACAGGTTCCTGGGATCCGGTGGGGGCGGGGTCGCCGCTTCTCCCCGCGCTGCCGGGTGCGGGATCTACAACAGGCATCGCCATTGGCGGGAGCTTCATCTTCTTGGTGCTGGGGTCAGACGACTCCATTTTCCTCGAGGGCGTCGCGTCGCGCTCACGAATTTGAGCAAAGTAACGAATGACGAGCCTACTTGTAGTGCGAGCAAAGAAGAAGGGGAGATGGGGGTTTTCTGTAGGAGTGAGGAAGAAGGGGAGCTGGGGTTTTCTGTAGGAGTGAGGTGACGAATTTGGGGGTACGAGTGGAGTGAGCTGACATGAGGTGGGTGGGAGCAAGGAGGAAGAAGAGCACCCAGGTTTTTTTGGGGGGGGTGTGCTGGGTGTGGGTAGCGCCTTTTGAATTGATTTTACTATTTACTAGTGTGGATTGGCTGTTTTGTCTTGGGCCCAGAGAAACAATTACTACTAGTACAGTGGAGATACTCTACAGCTACCCAGAAAAACAATTACTACTAGTATAGTGGAGACACTCTACCGCTTCTGGCTCCTCCTAGGTCATTGAAATGTCTCCCTCTACTGAATGCCGTTATACTTTTGTTCACCAACATGCGGGCCATGCAGCGCGCGGGCCCAAATGCCATCCACCAAATTAGAAGGCAGTATGCAGGCGGAGAGTCACCCCGGTCGTAGCGCGGCAGTAACGAGCCGTCATATCACAAAACCGCACCTCCCCGCAGTCTAAGTTTGACGGACGAAGCAACCATCATTTCACTCTTTGCTGAATCCCCTTCTCCCTCACCGTCTTCAAGAAAGGCAACACTCGCATCTGCCACTGTTCTTCTCTCCCAACGAAGGGAAGGTAAGCGGATCTGTGATGTTGGTATATTTTCATTCATAAAAAAAAGAACTTTTGCAAAGCAGTAACCGATCCTCACTCTCTTTTTTGTTTGATTGTCATTGCGATTGTGTTTTCCTTTCAATGGTCTCCTAGTATTCGTCAGTTTCATGATGGACCAAGGAGAACCAGGCAAAGATCTGCCGATATTGGAGCAGACGCGGGAGGCTGATCCCCACGAGACAGAGAGCTCCAAGAAGATGGAGGCAACCACCGAGCCGACCCCAGATACGCTCACGGCCACTACTGAGATGGTCAACACCCCGTTTGAGGTTACAGCCCCCGTGGCACTGCAGGAGCAGTTTTCCCCCTTCGAGGATGTGTCCCCCCCCTCCCGCTAAGCTGCCCAAGGTGATTTCCTTCTTTGCCGATCTCGATTGGGGTTTTTCATCTAAGTATGTGGTGATTTTTTTTAGAAAAGGAAGTATGTGGTGATTAAGAATGCAAAATTTTATTAGCTTCGATGCCATGCTATACATAGTGGTTTAAATAACTTGTGTTTCTTATACTGAAAAGTAATTCAGAATTTGTTTCTGTTTCAATTAGAGCCCTGATGCAGACAAGGATTGTGTGGTTGTGCATGTCACTCGCTATGAGGCAGACGACCTGAATATACGCACTGGGAAAACAGAGTTCTTAGGCTGTTGGATCCCGGAAGCCATTTGCGGTTATACCAATGAAGAGGTGTATTCCAGCCTCACTGTTGTCAGGCGTGTTGTCCAGGGTGTACTGAAGCACAAGAAGTTCAAAGCTACTCCTTCGTTTGTGAGGCATACTGTTCTTGTCAAGCTTACGCAGGAAGATGACGTGGCATGCCTCCACAAACAAGTTTATTAGTGGCAAGGCCACTGTGACGCCCTCGATTCAATCATACACTAATCATACACGCAAATGTGTACGATCAAGATCAAGGACTCACGGGAAGATATCACAACACAACTCTAGACACAAATTAAAATAATACAAGCTTTATATTACAAGCCAGGGGCCTCGAGGCCTCAAATACATAGCTCGATACACAAGAGTCAGCAGAAGCAACAATATCTGAGTACAGACATAAGTTAAACAAGGGTGCCTTAAGAAGGCTAGCACAAAAGCAACACGATCGAAGAGGCAAGGCCTCCTGCCTGGGACCTCCTAACTACTCATAGTCGTCGGCGGTCTTCACGTAGCAGCATCCATCGGCGGTGGCATCTGGCTCCAGGGATCCACCATCTGGTTGCATCAACCGGAAAGAAGAAAGAAGGGGGGAAAGGGGGTAGCAAAGCAACTGTGAGTACTCATCCAAAGTACTCGCAAGCCTCAAATCTATACTAAGTATGCAGTGGTATCAAATGGAAGGTTTGTATATATGGACTGAACTGCAGAATGCCAGAATAGGGGGGGAGACCTAGCCTATCGAAGACTAGCATCTTCACGCAGCTCCGAGCATCTTGCAGCATGTAGAAGAGTAAAGAATAGCAGTTTATATTTAACAAGCATGTTGTAACATTAATGCCCAGAGATCCTTCCTCGACTCCCCGCGAGAAAGCAATCCTGGAAACACATATCTCAAGTATCCATTTGTAGTTATATAAGATCAGGATATAAGTTTGAACGTCTGTTACCATGGACACGGCTATTAATAGATAATCTTCCCTGCAGGGGTGCACCACGTTACCCAACACGCTCGATCACTCTGACCGGACACATCTTTCTGGGGTTAATGCCCGCCCTCGAAAGATCAACACGTCGCCGCCCTACCTAAGCTCAGCAGAGAGGTCCCCGCCGGTCTACATCCTAAGCACTCCGGGGTCTTGGGCCCATCGCCCGCAGCACTCCGGGTCATTGTGTGCAGGGTGGATACCAGCACCGCCTCAGATGGCCAGCACGATCTGACCGTGCCACAATGCTGAACTGGACGTCTGACAAAGCTTCGGCTGATACTGCGACATCGAGGCTCATAACTATTCTCACGTGGTGGTTAGTGCGTAAAGGCCAGAGGCCAACTCAGAACAAATACCCAAACCATAGTGTATTATTAGCTTGCGGAGATGAGCAGAGACTCACGATCGAAAGTGACCCCGTCGCCCCATCTCGTGGACTTACGACAAGGGCCTAGAATGCCCGGCCGTGCCACGTAATCATCAAGTTGAACGTAAGAGGGACCACCCTCGAGGTTCACACTTGAGGTGTTGAACGACAGAGCCATATCGGGAATGGTGAAAGAGGAAATCACCCTCGATGACCACGACCGAATAGCTACACTACAGAATTATCATCAGAAGTGCGTTATGAGGGATCACCCTCGGCACACATTAGTAGCTCTGCAGAGTCGAGCAACTAAAGGGGCGTGATGTGATGTGAGGTGTCAGGCTCTGGTCGTCGGTCACGTCGATCGAGGCGTCGATGATGAAGCAGGGGCAACAAGGACAAGTGGGGGTCATTGATTGATCACTAGTCAACCTATACTAAGCAGTTTAGAATAAGCAGGTAGGTAACAATAAGCAGGTACAAAAGCAGGCTATGCATCAGAATAGGAGCAAACAATAACATTAGCAAAATCTAATGCAAGCATGAGAGTATAGAATGGGCGATATCGGGATGATCAAAGGGGGGCTTGCCTGGTTGCTCAGACAAGAAGGAGGGTCGTCGTCGACGTAGTCGATCACAGGGACATCAGCATCGGTCTTGGGGTCTACCGAAGAGAAAATGGGGAAGAAACAGTAAATACATAGCAGGCAAGTGCATAATAGGACAACAGACATAGCTATACGTGTTCTAATGCAGTGCTAGGCGATACTGGCGAAGGGGGAAACATCTGGGAAAGTTTTCCCGGTTCCGGACGTCTGTCAGATAGATGAACCGGAGGGGAAAGTTTCATGTTCAGATAGTTAGAAGCATCTGACAGGTAAACGGATCGCGCGTTCAGATTCTTCTCGTCGTTCTAAGCAACTTTCATGTATAAAAGTTTTAACAATATTCTGAAATTATTATTAAATCAAAAATAGGGTTATTGCACCAGCATGACGTCATCATGACGCCAGCAGTCAACAGAGTTGACCAAAGTCAACCCTGACCTGTGCTGTCATAGTCTAACAACTAATTAACGGTTTTAATTAACTAATCAAGTTAATTAGGTACTAAACAGAGTTAATTAATTACCTATTTAATTAATTAGTTAACTAATTTCTTAATCTCTTTATAATTTTTTTACAATTTATTTTCTCCCTTTTTTTAAAAGGGGCTGGGCCCGACGGTCAGTGGCCCATAGGGGCTCACGGGCGCTAGGCGAAACGGGCATTGGGGTACGGGCGACGGTGCCCGTCGGGGCGGAGGGCGAGGCTGGCCGACCGGGGCTATGCCCATCAGCGGCGAGGCCACGACGGGGCGGCGCTGGGGTGCGACGCGGGCTCGCACCGGGAGCGGGCCGCAGGGGCCGGTGGGCAGGAGCGGCAGCCGGTGATGGGGACGCAGGCGAGCAGTAGGATCGAGCGGTCACGGGGCCGGACACGCGCGTTGGGCGCGGCCAGCGCAGGGGGACCAGGGGCGGGGCGCGGCCGAACGTGCGAGCAGCGACGGTGAGGGGCACGCTGAGCGAGGCAGAGAGGAGAGGGGGGGGGTTGCTCACATCGTTGGAGAGAGGGGAACGGCGAGGCCTGGGGAGGTCCGGCGAGGGAGAGGCAGGTCGGGGCGGCGAGGTAGCATCGGAGCCGACGAGCGGAGTCGGAGCAGGGTGGCACCGGCGTCGGAGAAGGAGGGGCAGTCCGACGCGAAGGGGCGGCTCCGGGGTGAGGTGGGACGGCGGCGTGAAGGTGCGGCCGCCTGGATGGGCGCCGGCGTCGGGGGGGGGCACGGGATCGGGCGTCGGGGTCGGGGCGCTGTGCCTCGATCCAGAATCGTGGGGAGGGAGTAGGGAAACGAGGAGGATCGTGGGGGAGTGGGGTGTAGCGGGCTAGGGTTACTGGAGTGGGAGGGTATAAGGAGGCAATGGGGTGGGCCGGCCTGTGGGGGTGGCCGAGTGGGCCGGTGGGGTTGAGGCCCGGTGGGAAAAAGGGGAGGGGGGGGGGTTCCTTTTCTATAATTTTATTTCTTTTATTTTTTTTATCAAAAGGATAGCTACTGTTTTGGATAGAAACAAGGCATCAACTGATTTTTGTCGAGCGTGAAACTCAACAAATAGTTCAGACACAATATAGTGGTGTTGCCTACAAAGTTTCATGGCCAAAGGAATTGTTCAAGCATTTTTAGAGATTGAAAAGGTCATTTAATATGATGATGGACCACTAAATAATTTCCAGGGGCACTTTCGGAATCCAAAAGAGGTTGGTTCCAACATGACAAATATCCAGGGATTATGTGCCACACTTTGAACATTTTAGCTTTCATGTTTGGCAAATTTGTATTTTGACTTTAAATTTGAGTTTGAATATGAACAGTGGTTTGGATCAAGTGAGGATTAGCAACAGTAATGTGATGACGTGGCACCATTAATGGAGGATTACTGTAGCTTAATTATCCGGGCGTCACAGCCACAAGGTTGTCTTCATGAAGGTGCACAGGATTGAGCTGCTGCAGGACGTCCTCGATGATGTTCATGGCAATGTCCGTCTTGTGTCCAGCCCAAATTAGATCGAGGCATGAATAGTTGCCCCAGGTAGTGTTTAATAGTAGTTTGGATTGTGTCTAATTATCCGAACCTTGACTGTTATCGACCCCTCTGGGCTAGTACTCTGTTTGAATCCGTCTATGGGAACTGCTACTACTTTTGTGTGCCCGTGAATCATGTGAGAACCATCGTAATTGTTGCCGAAACAGATGCGTCCTCACTAGTTTTTTCATGAATATGGCATGGTAAGACATAAGTTGTCACGGTTTATCATACGAGCAGTGTGTGTTTTGATGAAATAGAGCACTCATTCGAGAACCGTGCGCTGACGTATACATAAGTACTTGTAAACACTGTTGGTGCTACCCCGCTTGTAAGCAGTTGTGCAAAACACGGCACATTGGCTCAGCTTGCTTCAACACTAGGCTATCGACCAGCTAACAATCAACAATCTGCTGTCTGACATATAAGCAGCTATGTATCTTGTTACATTGGTTCATGCAGTTAATTAAGGCCACAATGTAATAAATTCCAAACGTTCAACGCTAGTCCAACGCTCATGTGGAACACTCACATTAAACTCATCTTCATAAAAATCTTGACAAGCATAAGTTAAGCAGTTTTATACATCTCAATGATTCATAGAACATAACAAACATATACTAGTTCACAGCAAAATACAAAGTTGTGAGAAGGTTTACAAATCAGGAAACAACAAGCAAGGCTTCTCTGAGCAAAGGGCCTCCCGGCAGGCTTAAATTTCCTGGAGTTCACTCTGGTTTTTTCTTGTTGCCACCATCCAGGGTTAGGTTCTCTCATTCCAGAATAACCAATTATAATTGTGGTCTCAGCTGGAATGCTGAACTGAACCATGCAGTGTACTGACCAGGTGAAATTCTTGTGCATTCCACCAAATTTAAGCACCGCTATTTGCAGTAATAAGCAGACCACAATGCCTCTTGTCCGCGCACCTGTCCAAAAAACCATTGTGCAGCCGTGCCAGCTAGTCCTCGGTCCATGGATGAACTGGTAGAAAGTGCATTCTGAACTAGGATGCAGTTGTTTTCGCTCGTCCCTGCACTGCAATGAGGAAGTAAAACGTACGAATCAGCTTCTTTTAGATTGCGTTGGTCATTCTACCTTAGTTACTACCAATGTAGGGGTACCTTGAAGACGGGAGGTTAGACGACGGCAACGAGGGATAGCCATCTCATTTTGTGCAGTTGTACTAAAACTGAGGTGTGTGCTTTTGATTGCGCGGATAGAAATGATACGGAGACAGACATCCCGAAACGATATGGAGACAGACATCCCTGTTTGCACAAATACGAAATACGGTTATTTAAACAGTGATAGATATTACTACTTTCCCTCGTTTCCTCTTAGAACCAAGTCCTAGATTCATGCTACAACTTTCCGACTTACTTCCCTGTTTGAACCAACGCTTTGAGTTGACTGTATGAACTAGCTTTACTTCTAATAATAGTAGAAGTCTAGGTGGCTTTGGAACAACGGATGGAAGTATAAAAGGATCCACACGAAGGGGGAAGAGCTGGGGCAGTAGAGCAAGGCAGGTTTCGAAGGAATATATACCTGAGGGTCATCGGCATGTGGCAAAGATGGCGTCGGGAGGCTGCATCTTGGCCACAATACCGCAGGGAGGAAGAAGGGGTCGGAGGCCCTCCCGAGCCGGCGCTCTCTCTGAGAGAACGGCACGGCTGCCGATCAGGACGCGTGGGCAGCCGTTGGTCTCCTCCCTCGCCGCCGACGACAGCGTGAACGATGCACCTACACCCCCTGTCCCGGCCGAGGTTGTCCGGCCGGATTTGTGACCAACCGTGAGCTGAGAGAGAGTGTGTGGCCACTTATGTCTTGCTTAGATCTGGAGAGCATGAGAGAGTGAACGACAGGAACCCTAGTAAAGCAAGCGCTAAGGCTCCTTCTTTTATATATAGTGGAGTGATTTTGTTGTACCGCCTTCAAAAAAATGCGCTCCTACGTGTACCCGTGAGTGGGTGTGAGAGAACTAGTGCGTGCGTGCACCGCTTCTCTTCGTGAGAGTACAATATATACTATGCCCAAAGAACGTTCGCCGCAAGAGTAATAATATAAGTGTGTGACGTGTGAGCTAAAATAAAATGTGCGCGCTGACTTTTGTTTTTAGAAGTTCTGAGGGTAGGGTGTGAAGAGCACATATGTGCATGACGTCTACCTGCAGATAGACGATGGGTGCCATGTGCGAGTCTGTGAGAGGACTCGGGAGAGTTGTGACTCGTGAGGGTGCCTGTGCATGAGAGAGAGGGGGCACGTATCAATGCAATGCATGTGTCCATAAATCATTATCCGACAAATGTTCGCCACAAGTCTTTTCCTGATGAACGCCGTAAGAACCGTTAGATCGGCATCCGACAGTGTCAGTTTTGCCATGTCATTTAACAGAACAGCCACTCCTCCTACACACAAATCTTCCACGTGAGTGTTAGCAACTGTCGTATGCTCCCTCCGTTCCGAAATGCAGTGCTATAGCTTTATTGAAAATTAGAACCTCGCAAACTTTTAACGACTTTTCGTGTACCAAATTGCACATGTAGAATACCCTGTATATATCATTTCATTCATCTTCGAGAGGTAACTATAAAGATGGGTGAGGAGTCTACAAAGAAAGACCATCGTATCACCCGCAGCAATTTCAACCATCCTTTACTGTCGAGGAATATCATAGGAACTCTATATGATATGATTTTTATAGGATTTTTTTCCTTTAGAGCCAATTGGTTCATAGGAATGGATTCATATACTCTACATTTCAAAGGAAATAAACATGATATCATTTCTATAGCTTTAGAGCTAGTTGGTTCATATGAATGGATTCCTATACTCCCTTAATTTCAAAGGAAAATAAACATTAGCGTATATTCAATAGAAAAGTTCCTATGATATGAATCAAATTACATCTCTTTACTAATCCCTCCTCATAAGAATTGAGATACATGTCATCTCTAGATTCAATAGAAAAGTTCCTATGATGTGAACCAAATGACATCTCTTTTCCAATCCCTACTCATGGGAATTGAGATCCTCCATGTCATCTCTTTCCCTACAACTTCCATGTATACATCTTCTATTCCTAAATAGATAGTACAACCCACTAGTAGCTTTTTTCCAAAACATGCAAATATGGCACAAGAACTATATAGTGTGCCAATAACTTTGAAAGATGGTCGATGGATGAAGCTAACCCGACAATGCAGAGATGGGCAAATCTGAGCACTACTGGCCATTGGATATCATCAACATTCCACCAGATCTGCCACATGTACAATTTAGAAGACTCCATGGTTGAACTTAAGCATAATGCACAAACCTCAAAACACAAGCACTTCTCCTTTGTTCTAGAATCTTCTGTATCATAATTGATTATTTTTTTCTAAATGAATTGCCATTATTTGATTTTTACTTTATGATTTACAATGCACAACCCCATGAATCTTAACATTTTTATAAAACTAATTGATTTTGAATGAGATGAACTATAAGAACTAAACGAACATCTACATCATGCATATATGACTCAAACCTTTACATGCTATAGTGTGTATTTATTCATAATTTGGTTTCGAAATCTCATCCGTTCAATACATGCGTACCTTACTAGTTTTGAGTAGAGTAGCAAATTTCACGCGGCCCCGCGTATATCAAAATGCAGGGCCCATACATCATTGCCTTTCGGTCGAACCTACGTCCACAATTTTTTGTACGTGCTATATCTCCACTGGTCCCTGAATCCAAAATGTTGCCTTGTTCCCGTAAAACCAAGCGGCCCGCACATATTTAAGGTGTTGACTCGAACCCGTTTACTACGACGTGGCCCCGCACGCCGTAGTACTCCTACAAACCCTACCGCCGCACTCATCATCTGTTTTTCTTCAAGAGGACAAGGGAGAAGCCGATTTGTAGTGGAGGTGCTTTCAAAAAAAGGATCTGTAGTGGAGACCCCTACCCTAGGGTGCCCTAGGTAGCTGCCGCACGCATCATTGTTTTCTCTTTTCTTTATGCTCTTGCATTCTAGAGTGAAATGATGGCTGCTTCGTCTGTCCAGCTTAATGCGGGAAAGGTGGGGCTTTGTGATTTGACCCCTCATCGCTCATTTTCTACTAGCGGCGCTATGACCGGGGTGCGTCCAATTCCAACCGCTGCTCCGAATTGTAATTTGGTGCATCGCACGTGGAACAAGACGGTGGATGAGCCACATGTCTGCCAAAGGGGTCCCCTTAAGTGTGTCGCCATTTCGTGTGCGGACTGACCCTGCTTGAGTTGCTACGCCAACACGACAGGAGCAGACTACCACTTGGTTTTGCTCCTTGGTGAATCCCGACTATATTGATCTAAAAAGATAAATGCTGAACTACCCTCTTCGTCTCGGTTTTTATTTGTAGGCGTCTCGGTTTATAGGGCCTGCACGTAGTTCTAGGTCATCCATTTGACTAACTAAATATGAGTTACTATGTCACAAAAAGTATATCATTGGCTTCTTATTGGTTGATATGTGAAGAAACAAGAAACGAGGTGTCACGACCGGTTTTTCAACAAAAAGCTTATTGAACAACCGACCTTTGTATAGACCAGTATAGGAAAATCCTTCTTACTGGTAGACAAAACTTTGATACAGAAATCCAGTAGTATTAAATATTTTACATGGTTGAGCTGAGGTTGCTCAACAACTTATTACAAGCACACCAATATTTTACATAAGGGCGGATATGACACAAGGATATGGTGGCATACTGCTGACTCGCAATAAAAGTGGTGGTGGATATGTCACAGTGGTGTGGATGACAAGACTCCTAATCTGGAAGTGAGGCCCGATGAATTTATTTGGGTAGCGGAAGCTGGTATAATACAAGTGACGAAATCCAGGATCGCACGGGACTGACTGGGCCTCCTCTAGGGGTCGGACTCGCTATCGAACTCTTCATCCATGAGATCGCCTTCGTCAACATCTGGCCAAATCAACAAGCCATGTGAGTACTTTGAATGTACTCGCAAGATAGTTCGGACCTAAGATATAACAAATGCAAACACGATGCACCATGAGAAGTTAGCAATGCACACTCAAATAATAAAGTTGCACGACATGTAGAATAAAAAGGAAATCAGGTGGTAATCCTCCCGAAATCCCAAAGAAAGTAACAGAACCCCGATCGGGTGTCTAAAGCGACGCCTCAAAAGGTGAAATACATAAATTATCATGCCGCAGTCGGGTGTCTGGGCGACACCACATAAAGGGCTTATATTGAAAGGTAAACGACATTGCATGCCACAGTCGGACGTCTATGCGACATCTCGAAAAGGGCTTATAATTAAAGTAAATAACAGAGATGCCACAGTCGGACGTCTGAGCGACATCTCGTAAAGGGCTTATAACAAAAATAAATAACAGAGATGCCACAGTCGAATGTCTGAGCGACATCACAGAAAGGGCTTATATTGAAAGTAAATAGCAAGAGTGCCACAGTCGGATGTCTGAGCGACATCACATAAAGGGCTTATATTGAAAGTAAATAGCAAGAGTGCCACGGTGGGATGTCTGAGCGACATCACAGAAAGGGCTTATATTTCATCATTCATATTCAATAAATTCATGAAGATATATCACTCACAGGAAATACTCAACATATGATAATAAACGGGTTAGTCCATCCACAGGAATAATCATTTAGTCGGACTCAACACTCATGTTGTACACCAGGGTTTTGTCACTGGGACTGACACTGATGAAGATAAGTTGAACACAGTCGATGACCAAGATATAGTTACTTGAATGATTTTGACTCTGCAGAGTTTGTACTATTTAACCACAACCAACGGATTTCAGTAGTCAAGAAGGACTAGTTCCATTTACGGTATTTCAGCAGAAACACATCTAACCAGTACACACCCATTTCCACCTCACGATGCCAGGAATCACCCTAGGCAATGCTCAAGAAAATCTTTGAGACGGGGAGGCTACAACCTCGAATAGCATGGGATCAAATTTATATACGCGCGCTCTAAGGGGTGCCCCCCTCTCGGTCCCAACCGGAAACACTCATGCCCATGACCGGATGACTGGCTTTAATCTAGGGCCATGGAACCCTCATCACGGCCTCTCTATCTGGTGTGTACGAGGAAAGCGGTTTGCAACTTACTAAACCATATTCTTTGCAGAAAACATGTGGTAGCACAAAAGGAAGGAATGGATGATAACATGACTTGATCCACGTTAACACTGGAGTTAAATGTTTTGGCATAAGACTGGCATGCTACAACACTGCCATCTTACCACCTCTCATGTCACCACATGATCATGTAAACTCACATCAAAAGCATATGGAGTCTCGAAGCTTACTTGCATCAGCTTTGCATCTAATATAACACTTACTACTATACAAATATGAACATGCCATAAAGTAGCTACTCAAAGCAAACATTGCAAAACACTCATATCAAAGTTTAAACATGCTTGCCTGGTTCGGAGTAGTCAGAGTCTAGATCGGTGAAGTTGGCGGTTCCGTCACCTCCTCCGGTATCTATGGTATAAAGAAAAATACGTTCTAACGTAAATACCGTGTGTGCACAAAAATTGCTCCAAATATTTTTCAAATAAATATGATAAAAAACTAGACAGAAAAATAAAGGTGACAGAAAAAGAATCAATCAAAAATCATTTTATGTTTAAAAGATATTAAAGTTTTAGCCGAGGGACTTGACTATAATGAAACGGAAACTTTCCAGGGGGCTGAACAGAAAAAGCGAGAAAAACGTTTCAGACTGAAAGCGTATTTGCCCGAAGGCGCTTTCCAGAGAAAACGGTTTGAATAAAACAGAGAGGCTGACGAGGGGGTCCCGCTCGTCAGGTTTGAAAGCTGGAGGGGGAAAATAGAGTGCGCCGGCGCCCGAAGGCTGCGGTGGTCGCCGGCGGCGATCCACGGCGAGTTAGGAAGAGTGGGTGGCACCTACGGATCCCTTGGGTTCTTCCGCACCTATGGGTGGTGGAGTTGGTCGTCGGCGAGCACCACGTCGGCGGCGGCTTCGACTCCGGCGGACGGTGGTTCGGGCATTGGTGGATCTCATCGGGGAGAGCTACGGAGGTGGAATTGAAGCTCGGGTTAGAGTACTGGGTGCACAAGAGGGCTACTGACGCGGTTTGGGAGGAGGGGATGGCCTCACCTTAGTGGATCGAGCTGGAGCCTGAGGCAGAACGTGGCGGCCGGAGACGGAGAAGAAGGCCTCCTCGGGGTCCTCCTGGTGTCTCGGCAGGGCTCTGGTGAGGTGGAGGGAGTAGTGTTGGTCGAAAGCGAGCTTGGGATGCCTATTTATAGCCGGCCCGAGGTGGTTCCCGCGAACTGGATAACTCCAGCGGCGATTACGGCGTTGCAGTAGCCGGACGGTTGGTTTAGGTGGCTGGGCATCAGAGTGGTGATCCACTGGTTTCATTTTGACGCTAACCTTGGTTGGATTAGGCTTGCTTTGTGGTTTCAACGGAACGGCGTCTCGCGGGCCCGTCGGCGGCAGAGAGCACGCCCTGTGCTTGCCGGGCCACGACAACAGTGTTGCGGCATGCGCTGGCAAGTAGATGGCCACGCGGAGGCCTCGGGTGCTTTGGGCGGTGCTGGACGGCGCAGAAAGCTGGCGCTGGCTCTCACTGGCTGCCACAGGTGGCTCTGCCACCGCAGAATCTGCCGGCATCGGCGAGGCACGCCGCCACCGACACCTGCGCCCGTCCAAGAGAGCGTGTGGTGCTCTGGATAAGAAGAAGAAGCAGTGCGCAAGGCACAGTGTGCACTGGTGAGATCGACGCCAAGTCTCTGAAGAAAACGACACTGACTGTCGAACTGAATCACTGAATTTCTGAACATGTACAGTAACAGTGCAGGCCAGGTGTTCGAAGAAATGAATTTGGCATGTGGAGAATTTATCTGGGCTGATCTTTGGTGAGGTGGCGTCTCAATGCACCTGGAGGATGCCTGATTTTTGGTAGAATTTTTGGAGAAGAGAAAATATGAATTTCACCAAAAATGATGAATCTGGTCCAAACTTGCAGTGAGTGAAACTTCAAAAACTTGAATTGTGGAAGAGTGGATCTTGATGGATCTAGGTTGTGGGTGCTAAGGACTAGCCAGAGGAGTTGGTTTGAGATCAAAACTCAAAGGGAAGAAGATACTTCCTTTGTAAACCACCTAGGTCCAAAAATAAAAACAGGAATAGTTTTGGGGGTAAAAATAAATGGAATGAAACTCAAAAATGAGTTGAACTTGCTGGGAATGACCACTTGACTTGACCGAAAGTGAAGGGAGGTGTTTTGGAAAGAATTTTTTTTAGTAAGAGACATGGTGAAAGGTGATGGTTGGAAATAAAAAGGAAATAAATCCAAAGCCCATAGGATTTCTTTTTAAATGAAAAACTTTCAACAAAAATTGGTGGTGAGCCAACACTAATGAGAAGTCTTTCAAAGCCAAACATCAAGGTCGAGGATGACCCAAAATAAAGATTTTGACATAAGAGAATTTTTTTGAGAAGGAGAGCCTTTTTAAAAGATTTTGAATAGCCTCCTTCTAATCAAACAAGGAATTTGCTGAAAACCAAAAAATGAAGTTTTTTGGAGTGTCACAACACCTACCCCCTTAGGAAAAATCTCGTCCCCGAGATTTAAGCTGATCCTTAAATAGGTGTGGGTGTTCTGTCCGAAGAAAATCCTCTCTTTCCCACGTTGCTTCATTCTCGGTGTGATTGCTCCACTGAACTCTGAAAAACTTGATTGTTTTCTGACGGGTCCTCCTTTCAGACTCCTCCAATATTTTATTGGACGTTCCCTGTAGGTCAGATCTGGTTGTACGTCAATGTCTTCATAGGATACATGCTTCTCAGGGTTGCTTATGCACTTCCTTAACTATGATATGTGGAACACGTCGTGTACATCTGACAATTCTTCGGGTAGGTCTAGCTGGTAGGCTACTGTGCCTCTTCGTGCAATTACACAGAAAGGTCCGATGAATCTTGGTTCTAGCTTTCCTTTAACCTTGAATCGTTGCAGGACCCTCATAGGAGATACTCGTAGGTACACATACTCACCGGGTTCAAAACTGATTCCCCGATGTTTTCGATCGTAATAACTCTTCTGTCGACTTTGAGCTGTCTTGAGTCGGTCCCTGATTAGCTTAACCTTTTCCTCGGCTTCTTTGAGCATATCTGGACCAAAGATACGGCTATCTCCGGTCTCTGACCAATTTAGCGGGGTACGACATCTCCGCCCGTACAAGGCTTCAAAGGGTGCCATTTGTAGGCTGGCTTGGTAACTGTTGTTGTATGCGAACTCTGCATACGGTAAGCTTTCTTCCCAACTGGTTCCATAGGTGAGGACACATGCCCTCAGCATGTCTTCTAGAATTTGGTTTACCCGTTCAGTTTGACCATCCGTCTGAGGGCGGTATGCTGTACTGAATGCTAGTTGAGTTCCCAGTGCCTGTTGTAGGTGATCCCAAAATCTAGAGAAGAATTGTGTGCCTCTGTCAGATATTATAGTCGATACGGGCAAGATAAAGCCTGGCAAGCTTCTGAGTGGTGTGAGTTGTCTTCACCGGGATGAAATGCGCCACCTTAGTTAATCTGTCGGTGATGACCCATATGGGCAAGATAAAGCCTGGCAAGCTTCTGAGTGGTGTGAGTTGTCTTCACCGGGATGAAATGCGCCACCTTAGTTAATCTGTCGGTGATGACCCATATGGCATCATTTACGTGTCGTGACCAAGGTAGTCCAACAATAAAATCCATACCAATCTCATCCCATTTCCACTCGGGTATCTTGTTTGGCTGTAATAGTCCGGCTGGTTTCTGGTGCTCGGCCTTGATGTGTTGACATGAATCACAACATGCAATGAACGTGGCTATGTCCCTTTTCATACCGTGCCACCAAATTTTTTCCTAAAGGTCCTTGTACATTTTTGTTCCCCCAAGATGGATTGAATATGGGGCGGTGTGGCCTTCAGCTAGAATTTGCTGTTTGAGGTCCTCGATATTTGGTACGCAAAGCCTATCTCTGTACCACAATATTCCCTGCTCGTCTATGACGAATTTTGAGGCCTTGCCCAAACTCACTTTTCTTTTTATGCCTTCAATCCTGGGGTGTCCACGCTGAGCCTCCTTAATCTTTTCTACCAGGGTAGGCTATACTGCCAAATTTGACACACTGCCTTCGGTGACCATTATTAAGTTGAGTTTGGCAAACTCCTGCTGAAATTCTGGTCTCAAATCTGGTAGGCTGTTGTTGCTCGGACTGGGGTTTCGACTAAGGGCGTCTGCCACTACATTTGCTTTTCCTGGATGGTAGTGTATGCCAACATCATAATTTATTACTAATTCCAACCAACGTCGTTGTCGCAAATTTAATTCTGGTTGTGTGAAAATATACTTGAGGCTTTTATGGTCCGTATATATTTCACAGCGGTTTCCAAGAAAAAAGTGACGCCATTCCTTGAGTGCATGGATGACTGCTGCCAATTCCAGGTCATGAGTGGGGTAATTCTCTTCATTCTTTCGTAGTTGCCTGGAGGCGTAGATGACTACCTTGCCTTCTTGCATTAATATGCATCCGAGGCCCTTTTGGGATGCGTCACAATACACTTCAAAGCTTTTGTGTATGTCGGGCACGACCAATACTGGTGCTGTTGTCAGTTTCCTTTTGAGTTCTCGGAAACTTTTCTCGCAGGCTTTGGTACATACAAACTTTCTATTCTTCTTGAGAAACTGGGTCATTGGTTTTGCTATGGTGGAGAACCCTTCAATAAATCTTCGGTAATATCCTGCCATTCCAAAGAAACTTCGTACACCCGTTACGCTGGCTAGTGGTTTCCAGCTAAGTACGGACTTGACCTTTTTCGGATCTACGGCAACACCTTCTTGGGTTAGCACGTGGCCTAGAAAACCGACCTGTCTTAACCAAAATTCACATTTGCTGAATTTGGCGTACAATTGATGTTTCCTTAGTTCTCCCAGTACAATCCTGAGATGTTCAGCGTGCTCTTCTGGTGTCTTGGAGTATACCAGAATATCATTGATGAATACCACAACAAATTTGTCCATGAATTTCATAAATACTTTGTTTATGAGGTGGACAGAATATGTAGGGGCGTTTGTCAGTCCAAACGGCATTACTGTAAACTCGTATAATCCATATCTCGAGGTAAATGCTGTCTTGGGAATATCCTCTGTCCGTACTTTTAATTGATGATATCCCGACCTCAAATCAATTTTCGAGAATACTTTGGCTTGTGCGAGCTGGTCAAATAAGTCATTTATCCTTGGCATAGGATACTTGTTTTTGATGGTGAACATGTTGAGCGCTTGATAGTCTATGCACAATCTTAGTGTCCCATCCTTTTTCTTGGCAAATAATACTGGTGAACCCCAAGATGAGGAGCTGGCTCGAATAAATCCTTTGTCCAGTAATTCCTTTATTTTCTTCTTTAATTCTACCAACTCGGAGGGTGCCATTCTATAGGGCTTCTTGTAAATGGGTGTGGTTCCAGGTGCTAGCTCAATGATGAATTCAATTTCCCGGTCTGGCGGCATGCCTGGTAGTTCCTCAGGAAATACGTCGGGAAACTCACATACCACTGGAACTTTGCTTAACTCTGAGGTGTCGACCTTGTTCAACCTTGGTTGCCGTGATATTTGTCTTTCCTGAGCTGAGATCTTTATTGTCTTCCCGTGATGATGGGTGAGAATCACAGTCCGATTGAAGCAGTCAATAAATCCTTTGTTGGTGGTTAACCAGTCCATCCCTAGGATAACATCCAGTCCTTTATTTTCCAATATGATGAGGTTTTCATGAAACTTTAGTCCTTCAAGCTCAATAACCACACCTTGGCAGTAATTCTGAGTAACTTGATTAATCCCAGGGGACTTGATGATCATGGATTTTTCCAAGGGAAGCATCTAAAAATTATTTTGCACAGCAAATCTCTTAGAAATGAACGAGTGAGAAGCTCCAGAATCAAACAAAACCGTGGCAGGTATTGGGTTGACAGGGAACGTACCGAGTATGATATCCGGTGCATTATGTGCTTCCTCCCTGGTCACGTGGTTCAGGTGGCCCTTCTTGTGGTTGTTATTGGGGTTGAAATTGTTTCGCTTGGGTGCTGAATTATTGCCACCGTTATTCGGCTTTGGGGCCGAGTTCCTTGGCTTGGGACACTGCTTGGCACAGTGTCCTTCTTCTCCACAAGCGTAATAGGTAACGCCTGGGCGATATGTGAACTCCTTGTCTCTTGCATGGAAATTCTTGATTGGACGTGAATCATTGGTCGTGGGTTTGTGTGCTCCACCTTTCTGAAAATTAGTCTTGCTCCGTTGGTTGCAAGCAAGTGTAGTCTGGTCCCTTTTGCGCTTGCGAAAATCCTCCAAGCTGCGTTGCTCATTTTCCAAGGTAATAGCCTTATCCACCAGTGTTTTGAAATCTGGGAAGGTGTGTACAACCAGCTGACATTTAAGCGCTGGAGCCAGACCGTCCAAGAATTTTTTCCATCTTCTTGTTTTCAGTCATACGTTCTTCATTGGCGTAGTGAGACAATAGTGTAAACTGACTGTTGTATTCAGTCACTGTCATGGTCCTCTGCTTGAGGTCATCAAACTCCCTCTTCTTGATCTTCATAATACTTCTGGGGATGTGCGCCACACGAAAACCTTCTTTGAATTCCTCCCAGGTTATTTCATTTTCATTGGGGTGTATGTGTAGAAAATTCTCCCACCATGATGCAGCCGCTCCAGTGAGATAGTGCGGTGCATATAGTACTTTCTCATGATCTGAACACTGTGCAATAATTAACTTTCTCTCCTTGTCCCGAAGCCAGTCGTCAGCCTCAAGAGGTTTGTTAGTATGAGAAAATGTTGGGGGACGTGTCTTTTGTAACTCAAACAATTTGGATTGCTGCTGATACGGACCATGGTGATTTCCCATATTGATGACTTGGTTCATCATTTCTTGGTGCTGTTGCTGGCTTTGTTCAAAGAGGCGGCATACTTGAGAAAATGCAACATCACTACCTTGCTGACTTGATTGTCCCTGTGTGAAGTTATTGCTTGTCTGCGTACCAAAATTTTCTTCTGGCGGACTTGGCATGGAGCGAGTCCAAGGGCGATGATTTTCCACTCTGGGGTATTTTTTGTAACAATATTTGTGAGAAAATCTGCGAGACAAAAACAATTTTTTTTGCGAAACAAAAATAATAATAATATTGAGAACTCCAATATTTTTCAAGGAAATACTCGATTGCGCACGGAGAAGGACCGCTTAGTACATATCTTACACGCAAGCATAATTATACAATACATCACTCAGGATGTGCGTACACAATCCTGACATGTTATTAGGCTAGTGCAATTCTCCAGTTCCTACATGATGCCGTTGCGCAAACAGACTACTTCTCACAACCTATGAACATATAAACATATCATACATGCTGACACTCTGCACGGCATGCTGGGCACACTTAGTCGGAGATGGGAGGACTTCCCTTGGCCTGCCAAGGGTAAGGCCCAGTGGAGTTGGAGACTCAACCTCCTCCTCAATAATAGGCTCCAGACGTGAAGCACTGAGCTGTGGAGCTGGAACAGGTGCGGTAGGTGGTGCAACTCTGACTGGAGTAGGGGCGATGACTCGGTCAAATTCTTCAGGAGTAGGCAGGCGGCGAGCAGTGGCGGGTGTGGCAGGTGTGTGAGATGCCGAGGACGAGACGTAAGTCAGTGGTGGAGCTGTATGGAGAAGCTCCCTCCTGTTGGCGGAACAGCTGTGCACGACGGACATGCGAGCAGCCATGAGGTCGTCCACAAGGTTATCAGAAGCGGCCTCAAGCGCCTTGAGATAGTCAACCAGCATCTCAATGGCCTCATCCCTTTCCCCTGTAGGGCAAGCAAATGCGTAGTGACAGGTGTATGTCACGTGGCAGGGGAGGAAGCGGTAACAACGAGTCTTCATTGAAGGAAGAACATCCCGAAGATGAGCTATCGCCTCACGGGCAGCCTTCTACATAGCATGCCTCTCCGTAGGCATGGCCCTTCCCACAAACCGGAAGCGGCGTAACTCAACATGCCCTCCCTTGAATTGCACCGCGCCCTGGTGCATGGACAGGCTGTCGTTGATCTTGTGCTGGTAGAGTGTGAACTCTGGACGAGTCGATGGCCCGATCACGATTTTGACGATGGAGGTGACGAGCTTGACGAACCCCTCAGGTACGTTGGCGAACACCTGCGACTCACAGTCGTTGCCAGCCATCTACAAAAGTAGGCAAAAATTCTGAATGGTCAGATCATAAATTTATGCCGACTGTTAGAAAAAGACTACATTTGCAAAATATTAAAATAGCACTAATTACGCTAATAACCGATTAGCGATCGCACCTAGTGGCTTCCTACAGTCAGCCTGGCTCTGATACCAAGTTTTTCACGACTGGTTTTTCAATAAAAAGCTTATTGAACAACCGACCTTTGTGTAGACCAGTATAGGAAAATCCTTCTTACTGGTAGACAAAACTTTGATACAGAAATCCAGTAGTATTAAATATTGTACAGGGTTGAGTTGAGGTTGCTCAACAACTTATTACAAGCACGCCAACATTTTACATAAGGGCGGATATGACACAAGGATGTGGTGGCATACTGCTGACTCGCAATAAAAGTGGCGGTGGATATGTCACAGTGGTGTGGATGGCAAGACTCCTAATTTGGCAGCTCATCGAGCGTCGAAGTGAGGCCCGATTAATTTATTTGGGTAGCGGAAGCGGGTATAATACAAGTGACCAAATCAGGATTGCACGGGACTGACTGGGACTCCTCTAGGCGTCGGACTCGCTATCAAACTCTTCATCCATGAGATCGCCTTCGTCAACATCTGGCCAAATCAACAAGCCAGGTGAGTACTTTGAATGTACTCGCAAGACAGTTCGGACATAAGATATAACAAATGCAAACACGATGCACCATGAGAAGTTAGCAATGCACACTCAAATAATAAAGTTGCACGACATGTAGAATAAAAAGGAAGTCAGGTGGTAATCCTCCCGAAATCCCAAAGAAAGTAACAGAACCCCGATCGGGTGTCTGAAGCGACGCCTCCAAAGGTGAAATACATAAATTAACATGCCCCGGTCGGGCGTCTGGGGGACACCACATAAAGGGCTTATATTGAAAGGTAAACGACATTGCGTGCCACAGTCGGACGTCTATGTGACATCTCGAAAAGGGCTTATAATTAAAGTAAATAACAGAGATGCCACAGTCGGACGTCTAAGCGACATCTCATAAAGGGCTTATAATGAAAATAAATAACAGAGATGCCACAGTCAGACGTCTGAGCGACATCATAGAAAGGTCTTATATTGAAAGTAAATAGCAAGAGTGCCACAGTCGGATGTCTGAGCGACATCACAGAAAGGGCTTATATTGAAAGTAAATAGCAAGAGTGCCACAGTCGGATGTCCGAGCGACATCACAGAAAGGGCTTATATTTCATCATTCATATTCAATAAATTCATGAAGATATATCACTCACAGGAAATACTCAGCACATGATAATAAATGGGTTAGTCCATCCACAGGAATAATCATTTAGCCGGACTCAACACTCATGTTGTACACCGGGGTTTTGTCACTGAGACTGACACTGATGAAGATAAGTTGAACATGGTCGATGACCAAGATACCGTTACTTGTATGATTTTGACTCTGCAGAGTTTGTACTATTTAACAACAGCCAATGTATTTCAGTAGTCACGAAGGACTAGTTCCGTTTATGGTATTTTAGTAGAAACACATCTAACCAGTACACACCCATTTCCACCTCACGATGCCAGGAATCACCCTAGGCAACGTTCAAAAAAAAACTTTGAGACGGGGAGGCTACAACCTCGAATAGCATGGGATCAAATTTATATGCGCGCGCTCTAAGGGGTGCCCCCCTCTCGGTCACAACCGGAAACACGCATGCCCCCTGACCGGATGACTGGCTTTAATCCAGGGCCATGGAACCCTCATCACGGCCTCTCTATCTGGTGTGTACGAGGAAAGCGGGTTGCAACTTACTAAACCACATTCTTTGCAGAAAACATGTGGTAGCACAAAAGGAAGGAATGGATGATAACGTGACTTGATCCGCGTTAACACTGGAGTTAAATGTTTTGGCATAAGACTGGCATGCTACAACACTACCATCTTACCACCTCTCATGTCACCAAATGATCATGTAAACTCACATCAAAAGCATATGGAGTCTTGAAGCTTACTTGCATCAGCTTTGCATGCAATATAACACTTACTGCTATACAAATATGAACATGCCATAAACTAGCTACTCAAAGCAAACATTGCAAAACACTCATCAAATCAAAGGTTCAAACATGCTTGCCTGGTTCGGAGTAGTCGGAGTCTAGCTCGGTGATGTTGGCGGTTCCGTCACCTCCTCCATATCTACGGTATAAAGAAAAATACGTTCTAACGTAAATACCGTGTGTGCACAAAAAGTGCTCCAAATATTTTTGAAATAAATATGATAAAAAACTAGACAGAAAAATAAAGGTGACAGAAAAAGAATCAATCAAAAATCATTTCCTGTTTAAAAGATATTAAAGTTTTAGCCCAGGGACTTGTGTGTAATGAAACAGAAACTTTCCAGGGGGCTGAACAGAAAAAGCCAGAAAAACATTTCAGACTGAAAGCGTATTTGCCCGAAGGCGCTTTCTAGAGAAAACGGTTTGAATAAAACAGAGAGGCTGACGAGGGGGTCCCGCTCATCAGATTTGAAAGCTGGAGGGGGGAAATAGAGCGGGCCGGCGCCCGAAGGCTGCGGTGGTCGCCGACGGCGATCCACGATGAGTTAGGAAGAGTGGGTGGTACCTATGGGTCCCTTGGGTTCTTCCGCACCTGTGGGTGGTGGAGTTGGTCGTCGGCGAGCACCACGCCGGCGGCAGCTTCGACTCCGGCGGATGGTGGTTCGGGCGTTGCTGGATCTCGTCGGGGAGAGCTACGGAGGTGGAATTGAAGCTTGGGTTAGAGTACTGGGTGCACAAGAGGGCTACTGATGCGGTTTGGGAGGCGGGGATGGCCTCACCTGAGTGGATCGAGCTGGAGCCCGAGGCGGAAAGGGGAGGCTGGAGATGGAGAAGAAGGCCTCCTCGGGGTCCTCCTGGTGTCTCGGCAGGGCTCTGGTCAGGTGGAGGGAGTAGTGCTGGTCGAAAGCAAGCTCGGGATGGCTATTTATAGCCGGCCCGAGGTGGTTCCCGCAAAAAGGATAACTTCGGCGGCGATTACGGCGTTGCAGTGGCCGGACGGTTGGTTTAGGTGGTTGGGCATTAGAGTGGTGATCCACTGGTTTCATTTTGACGCTAACCTCGGTTGGATATGGCTTGCTTTGTGGTTTCAATAGAACGGCGTCTCGCGCGCCCGTCAGCGGCAGAGAGCGCGCCCTATGCTTGCCGGGCCACGGCGACGGTGCTGCGGCGTGCGCTGGCAAGTAGACGGCCACACGGAGGCCTCGGGTGCTTTGGGAGGTGCTGGACGGCGCAGAAAGCTGGCGCTGGCTCTCGCTGCCCGCCACGGGTGGCTCTGCCACCGCAGAAGCTGCCGACGTCGGTGAGGCATGCCGCCACCGACACGTGCGCCCGTCCAAGAGAGCGTGTGGTGCTCTGGATAAGAAGAAGCAGCAGTGTGCAAGGCGCCAGTGTGCACTGGTGAGATCGACGCCAAGTCTCTGAAGAAAACGACACTAACTATCGAACTGAATCACTAAATTTCTGAACATGTACAGTAACAGTGCACGCCAGGTGTTCGATGAAATGAATTTGGCATGTGGAGAATTTGGCATGCGGTTTGAAATACAGGCAATGGATGCTTTTGCAATTCGTATATAAACATTAATTAGTGCACTCCACACTACTAGGGTAAACCCTAGTAGTAGCGCGGGTGGCCGCGCTACTAATAAGGCGCTATAGCTAACTCATAGTAGTAGCGCGGCCCCTACCCGCGCTACTACTGTTGACGATATCAGCATCACTTTTTAAGAACGTGCTACTATTACCTAGCTGTAGCGATTTCGCCATCCCTTGCTACTGCTATATCTTTCATCATTTTCCCATTAACCCTTTCCCTTTCAGTTTCCCTTTCAGATACTAGATACTAGGCACTGCTAGTAGATATCAATTTATAAACCATTACTAGGTAGTACCCCCTTCGCTCCAAATTACTCGTCGTGGTTTTAGTTCAAACCACGACGAGTAATTTGGAACGAAGGGAGTACTAGATAACAATTTCATGCATAGTCAACATGCATCCTCAAGCAGTACAAGGTCATATCAACGACCATCATTATATGTAGTTCTAGATGATATCGACGACGATCATCATATGTAGTTCTAGATGATATAGCCACACACACATATGTAGTTCTAGATGATATAGCCACACACACATATGTAGTTCTAGATGATATCGAAGACAATCATCATCCTCAAGCCTGGGTGGTTGGTGTTCCTGATAGTAATTAGGATGGCCTGTCCAACACGAAGATTCTTGCCATCGAGGAATTTCTTCCACCCAACCGAGTTTAAGTGTGTGCGACCGTCCGTGTCCACGCGGTAAGTATAGGTTGTGATGGAGCCCCTTGTAGTAAGGCGTAGTCCAGCTCAGCCTTCTTCATCAGGCTCGATACCATAACTCATAGATATGCTCTTTGCCAATTTCTGAATAAAAAAACATATCAATTAATAAATAGCCTCGCAAATAAGTACATATGGATTATCTACAATATTAATAGTTTCCTTAGATTTTACACTAATAAGCATATGATCGAACTCTACACTAAAACATATCATCGTCTAGATTCCACACAACATACCATATCATTGGACTGTACACTAAGTAATTCATTGGATAATTTGCATTTGTAAGTATAACATACCATATCAATCGATCAACCATGGTATTTGTCAAGAGAGTCACGAATGGCACCCTGACAAAGTCAGAACGTGGCGGAATTATGTCCCACAGGTTGGACACCTCCTCCTCACTCAGCCTTGTTCTTTGAGCTATGATGGCTTCATGAAGTGGGTCCTCATCATCTTCATCTAGTGGGTCCTCATTATCTTCATCATCTTCATCATCTTCGTCATCTTCATCATCTTCCACCAGGTTGAGATAAATGACAGCTAGCTTGGGTCTTTCTGCTCGAAAGGAAAAGCTGATCAACTCACCACCCATAAGACGCATGCGAGCGACGAAACGGGCCCATCCATCTCCTCCAATCAGCGACATATTGCGTCCTTTCTCGACCCCCATAGTGTACGGCCCACTAGGACGTCACAGTGTCTCCTGTCAGCTTGTTGAATTTCAACCTCACATTGCATGGGACGATCTGTGTAAAATAAGAAAAATGACACAATGCAGTAATGCCAACACTAAAAATAAAATAGTTATTACCGCCGCATGACGAAAACTCGGCTGGAAGTAGATGCCGAACAGCTTGCCAGTTGCAAGGCTGCTGGCGCATCTTGACTTGCACAATCGACATAGTGGTGGTGGTGGTGGTGCCATTTTTCCTAAAGCAATATGAGCAAAGGATTAACGATCAACTAAATCAAAATGTTCTAAGTCAACTAAATCAACTAGCCTACTAAATCAACTAAATGAAAATGTTCTAAATCAACTAAATCAACTAGCCTACTAAATCAACTAAATCAAAATGTTCTAAGTCAACTAAATCAACTAGCCTACTAAATCAACTAAATCATATCAACTAAATCAAAATGTTCTAAGTCAACTAAATCAACTAGCCTACTAAATCAACTAAATCAAAATGTTCTAAATCAACTAAATCAACTAGCCTACTAAATCAACTAAATCAAAATGTTCTAAGTCAACTAAATGAACTAGCCTACTAAATCAACTAAATCAAAATGTTCTAAATCAACTAAATCAACTAAATGAACTAGCGTACTAAATCAACTAAATCAAAATGTTCTAAGTCAACTAAATCAACTAAATGAACTAGCCTACTAAATCAACTAAATCAAAATGTTCTAATTCAACTAAATCAACTAGCCTACAAAATCAACTAAATAATATCAACTAAATCAAAATGTTGCATATGAACTAGACTAGCTACTAAATCAAAATGTATCGGGCAGGAGGGAGAAGGAGGGGCGACTCGAGGAGGGAGAAGAGAGTAGGATGGAGGAGGAAGGCGGAGCGAGGAGGGGCCGGCCGGCGCGGCCAGTGGAGAGAGGACGGAGGAGGAAGGTGGAGCGAGGAAGGGCCGGCCAGCGGCGAGTGGAGAGGGAGGACGGAGGAGGAGGCCGGTACCGAGTCCAGGAAGGAGGAGGAGTTGACGGCGGCGCAGACGGAGGAGGGGCAACGGGGGTGGACCGACGCGGGGGATTGAGAGGGGATCCAGTGAGCTAGTGTGTGACTGTGTGAGTGGATCGGATTCTGGAGATAGGGGTGGGAGATGAATGGCTTAGCAGTAGCGCGCTGTAGTAAAAGACACTACTGCTAAGCTATCTAGCAGCAGCGCCTTTCACAATAAAGTGCTACTGCTATGTGTCAGCATATAAAAATAGACTTTGTTCGATATATCAAAAATACATTGATCATCAACGATCTTTTTGTGTACAATCTGATTTGTCAATATGAGTCCTCACCGGTTTAGGAACAGGTGAAGACTCATATTGCAGCCACAAATTCTACACATAGAGTTCAATGAAGACCAAGTGCTTGTCAAAGTTTGAGAAGTAACATATTTAAGGTGGTAGAAACTCTCTTCACGGAGCGAGGTGGGACTAAATTTTTGTAGTAAACGTAGCAGTAGCGCCCGTCGTTATAACGCGTTGCTGCTATAACTAGCCTCGCGGCGGCCTCGTGGCGACCTCGTGGGAATTATAGCAGTAGCGTGTCTTTGAGCGGGCGCGCTACTACTATATTTGTTTCAGCAGCGAGTTACCCCTGAGCACGCTACTGCTAATTAGTAGCAGCACCTTATTTTAAAGCGCGCTGCTGATAAGATTCTGTGTATAGGCTTTTCCCTAGTAGTGCCATGTTGTTAGTGTGAAGCACTTTATACATTTGTCACTTGCATGGATACATTCCAAATTGCTAGCTACAAAATAAAATACATGTCGAATTCAACATAAAGGGGGTTTCAAAGATTCGAATACATAGGAAGTGCATTCATCTATTTGAACCCGAGATAATGGAATTTGTAAATCAGATGTAAAAGGGGGCATCAATATTTTTTGCGAGTTTGAACATGCTATATATATTCATACGCATATCTAACTTTTTTTGCAACCAAGGAGATTATACCTGGAACCATGCATGAACTGATGTAAGTTGCATATTTTTTAATATATACTCGTGTACAATGTATATTAAAATGTACCCCCTCCGTTCAAAAATAGTCGTAGCTTTAGGATTTTCAAGAGTAAGGATTTGTGAAGTTTGACTAATCCTAAAAGTTCAATTCAAGAGAACCGAAAATGTTAATGCTTCTGCTTCCAAATATTGAACAAAGCACCAAATAGGCCTCTGGTCACCCGAAACCGCGCGAGACTAATGTTTTGGTGGTAGGAAATTACTGTCCTGACTCTGGCCTGTGTAGCCTATTGGCCCGATGTCCTAAGGTCTAAACCGGGGTAGGTTTGTAACTTCACCAAGACGCTAGTCTCAACCGCCTTCGAGAAGCATTCATACGCTGTGGGCGCCTAAACACCCATGCACTCGGCCGAAATCTATCCCACCCACATTTGGGACACCTGACATGACTGTCCTAGCCCCAACCCACAATATGTCTAAAATTTTAGATGGGGGCAAAGTTTGTAACTTTCCCCAAATTTCAAACAAGCGCGTCTCAAACCGAAACATTGTTACCCTTAGTTCCCCGCCTCCCTCCGTTTCCCCATTCATAGACCGTGGGTGTGAAAACGCCCTCTCCACCAGCCACGAAACCCAAGCCTCCTCCGTCCTCCAACCCAGAGCGGCCAATCCATCGCCGCCCTCCTCCATCACGCCGGAGCCCGTACGCCGACGTCGTTGTCCAACGCATCCACAACCGCAACGCCCTCAAGTACTTAGCAGCTGATGCCGAGGCAGAGCTGCTTCCATGACACCGACGCTAACGTGCGCCGTACCAGAACCACTCTGACCACGCCGTCCTGCGCCTCACTGCTGCAGCTCCACTCTCGCAACCGTCCACCGTAACGGAGCTGTTCCCACTACGCCATCGTTTGCCGCCTTGGATCTGCTTCCCTGCCGCCGACAGACGGCCACCGCACCACACTCAACAACTTGGCCATGGGTTCGTCCAAGGCTGCACCGTCCTCCACAACTTCTGGTTTCCGGCGAACAACAAGATCGTCGGAAAAACAAAAGGAGGACACAAAACTGCCAGCAGAAAGAGGTACTCCTCTTCCCTTATTCGTGCAAATCTTACGTCTCCGCTCACACCATATTCATCCCAGGAAAGAAACTAGTTGAGCGCTTCTTACTGCATCTTCTTTGTGATACTAAATGCACAAGGTTTCCTCCCTTTTACTATTTCACCTTTGCTAGAGGTCAGTAGCCCGTCTGGATTTCAATTCAGGGTCAATCGAACCGCAATTAAAAGAAGCAGCATCCGCTTAGGCGCGCGGAGCACCTAGTCCGCCTATTCCCCGGGGAAGCGGTGCATCGGTGTCTATCATAGGGGTGTGGGGCGCAGGAGCTGCTTGTGCCTGATCTGGAGGTCGGTGGGGCTTGAATTGATGGCCGGGGGGCTGTGCCAAGCACGGCAGTGCGGTGAGGTCGAGGGGAGGGCGCAGGCAGGGGAGGAATACTGGGTCGGTGGTCGCTGGCATTTCGAGGAAGATCGTCAACACTGACTGGCTGGAGGTAGATGAAGGCGATCTGCCCGTTCTTTGTACATCGGACGTTGCAGAAAAAATGGACTGACCTATTTGCTTTCAGTCGACTATTATTTTCATAGAATCATGTAGTAATTGAGTGTGACATTCATGTTGTAGAGCTATCATAAGTCTCCCGTCATTTATTTCTCACCGACCTGCTATCTGCTACCTTTACACTGTACTAATTGTGCACACACTTCACCCATACTCACACTATTGTTTTTTTATGCATGGGTATTTCAGACTCTGACGCAGTGTTGATGAATGCAGAAAAGAAAAGACAGAAGTCGCTCCAGTGTAATTCGAAGATAAGCACTAAGCATTTCAGCGCTCTAATGGGTGCAGTGTCAGTAGTTGGAGACAGTAAACGTAGCTCTGCAGTTGATGATCTCAATTGCCACACACAACCAACCCAGGTGCTTGCTTTAGCTTCGTGCTGTCAAATGTGGTTGCATGTTGCATATGGTGTCTAGCTTATATTGCTTCCAATTTGGTTAAATTGCATCTGTTTACTTTACACATTATACGTTTGATAATGACATGCCTTCCTGTTTTTGATACATACTACATATGTCTATTAACCATGTTCGTACATCAAACTAATGCTCTTTTGTATCCCTCGTCAATCACTTATGATGAGACAGTCACCCGCGTGGGTTACTGTGAGACGCCCTACTCGTTTAAAGAGTGCAGTGTCATCCTCCCCACATGATTCTCAAGAAATAGCAAGGCTAAATGAAGATAGTCAACGTAGCTCTCTAGTTGATCACTGCAATTCCCCCACACCACCATTGCAGGTGCTTGCTCTTACTTGGCAGTGTGATATGTGGTTGCATGTTGCATATGGTGTCTACCTTGTAATGGTTCTAATTAGGGTAAATTGCATCTGCTTAGTTAACACATTATACCTGTGAATATGACATGCCTTCCTATTTTTGGTACATACTACGTCTTTCTATTAACCATGTTCTTACATCAAACTACTTTTCTTGTGTATCCCTCATCAATGCTCCTAATTTGTTAAATTGCATCTCCTTAGCTTACACATTATACATGTGAATATGACACGCCTTCCTGTTTTTGGTACATACTACATCTGCCTATCACACCATGTTCTTACATCAAACTACTGTTCTTGTGTATCCTGCGTCTATCGCTTATGATGAGACAGTCACGCGCGTGGGTTAATATGAGACGCAATACTCTTATAAAGAACGCAATTTCATCCTCTCCACATGATTCTCAAGAAACAACAAGCCTAAATGAAGATATTGCACGTTGCTCTGTACCTGAAGACATCACTTCCCCTACACCACCATCATAGGTGCTTGCTCCAACTTTGCAGTGTGATATGTGGTTGCATGTTGCATACGGTGTCTAGCTTGTAATGCTTCTAATTAGGGTAAATTGCATCTGCTTAGTTTACACACTATACTTGTGAATATGACATGCCTTCCTATTTTTGGTACACACTACATCTATGTGTGAACCTTTTTCTTACATGAAACTACCTCTCTTCTGTATCCTGCACCAATCACTTACGATGAGTCACCTTTATTCGTTGCATATTGCATATTATTTCTAGCCAGTTGCCATGTATTGCTTCTAATTTGGTCAAATACATTTGTTAGGGCACCCTTTTAATTTGGTAGAGTGATATTGGTTTCATCTTTCATATGGTTTCTAGCTTGCATCGATTCTAACAAGTTCAAGCACCTTGTGCTTAGTTTACACTTTATACATCATACATGTCAATATGTCACGCCGTCCTGTTTTTCATACATATTCCATCCTCCTATGATGCGGCTGCCTTACATGAAAGTAGTGTTCGTCAGTATCTTGCATCAATAAGTTCTGAAGAGCAATTTTTATTCCTTTTTCTTGTGGGTTTGACTTGACAAGGAAAAAATCAACAAAGAGGAAGGAAAAGAGTAAGGAAGGCGATGATGGTGGTCCTCTGCAGCAAAGTAAACAGAGCATCTATACCGATTCTCCTTGTACTGATAGTGCATTACATGGTCCAAGTCTCCGCTCCCCTACTCCACCATCCAAGGTGCTTGCTCTAACTTGGCAGTGTGATATCTGGTTGCATGTTGCATATGGTGTATAGCTTGTATTGCTCCTAATTAGTGTAAACTGCATCTGCTTAGCTTACACATGATACATGTGAATATGACACGCTTTCCTGTTTTTGGTACATACTATATCTGTCTATCACACCATGTTCTTACATGAAACTACTCTTCTTGTGTATCCTGCATCAGTCACTTATGATGGGACACCTTTAAGTTGGCAGTGTGATATTGGTTTGCGTCTTGAATATGATTTCTAGCATGTATTGCTTCTAGTTTGATGAACGCCACCTATGACGAGACAGTTTTAACTTGGCAGAGTAATATTGATTGCACCTTCCATATGGTATCTTGCAGTGTTTCTAATTTGTTGAAGTGCCTTCTGCTTAGTTACCACATCATAGGTGTGAATATGTCAAGCCCTCCATTTTTTTGTACATATTCCATCCTCGTATCATGACTTTGCCTTTTATCAGAGTAGTGTTCGTCAGTATCATGCATGAATGAGTTCTGAGGAGCGAATGATATTCCTTTTTCTTGTCGGTATGACCTCACAATGCAAAATCAATAAAGCTGAAGGAAATTGGCAAGGCATTGGATGATGGTGGTCCTTCTGAGCAACTGAAATAGAGGTTCTCTACAGATTCTACTCCGCCATCCTCCCAACAAGATTCACAAGACAACGCAAGGCTAGATAGTCAACATAGCTGTGTAGATGATGAGCACATCTCCCCTACTCCACCATCACAGGTGCTTGCTCTAACTTGGCACTATTATATGTGGTTGCATGTTGCGTATGATGTCTAGCTTGTATTGCTTCTAACTTTGTTGAATTGCATCTTCTTACTTTACACATAATGCTTGTGAATATGACATGTGTTTCTGTTTCTACATCAGACTACTATTCTTGCATATCCCGCATCAGTCACTTATGATAAGGCACCTTTAAGTCACCACTGTGATATTGGTTGTGTCTTGCATATAATTTCTAGCATATATTGCTTCTAATTTGTTGAAACGCCATACAGTTTGAACTTGGCAGAGTGATATTTGTTGCATCTTTCATATGGTGTCTAGCTTGCAGTGCTTCTAATTTGTTGAAATGTCTTCTGCTTAGTTACCACATCATAGGTGTGAGTATGTCACACCATCCTGTTTTTCATACATATTCCATCCTCGCATCATGTGTTTGCCTTTCATCCGAGGAGTGTTCGTCGGTATCATGCATGAATGAGTTCTGAAGAGCGAATTTTATTCCTTTTTCTTATCGGTTTGACTTCACAATGCAAAATCATTACAGCTGAAGGAAATTAGTCCGGGAGTGGATGATGGTGGTCCTTCGGAGCAACTCAAACAGGGGGTCTCTAAAGATTCTACTCCGCCATCCTCCTAACAAGATTCGCAAGACAACACAAGGCTGGACAGTCAACGTAGCTGTGTAGATGATGAGCACATCTCCCCTACTCCACCATCACAGTTGCTTGTTCTAACTTGACACTATTATATGTGGTTGCATGTTGCATATGATGTCTAGCTTGTATTGCTTCTAACTTGAATTGCATCTGCTTACTTTACACATAATGCCTGTGAATATGACACATGTTCCTGTTTCTAGAACATACGTGTACGTGATGAGCACATCTCCCCTACTCCACCATCACAGGTGCTTGCTCTTACTTGCAACTGTTATACGTGGTTGCGTTGTCCGTATGATGTCTAGTTTGTATTGCTTCTAATTATCTAGAATTGCATCTGCGTAGCTTACAACTTATACCTGCAATGATCACTTACCCATAAGACACATTTAACTTGGGACTGTGATGTAGCACTACCGGAATCTGGCACTTTGCCATCTGCCATGGTAGATGGCAAAGGCATGGTCGGCGGATGGCAAAGGCTTTGCCATCTACCAGTAGATGGCAAACAGTTCGTCTGAAACCCTGCCGGTAAAGGCTTCTTTGCCATCTGCTGGCTGATGGCAAAGAGCCTGTGGCTTTGGATGGCAAAGCCTCTTAACGGGGTTAGCCCCGTTAGAAGGCTAACGGCATACTTTACCGTCTGCCAGTAGATGGCAAAGGCTGCATGCTTTGTCGTCTGCCAGTAGATGGCAAAGCTCTTTGCCATCTGTTGGCAGATGGCAAAGGGCCCAAATAGGCCAGCCCAAATTTTACATGTAGATGACACGTGGCCTCTTTGCCATCTGCCAGCTGATGGCAAAGCTCTTTGCCATCTGCCAGCAGATGGCAAAGTGCCTATATTGCCCCATTTAATATATTTTTTCTTATATCAATTCATTTTCACAGAAAATCAAACACAAATATATTTATATGACCAATATAGCATATTCAACACATATTACCAATAGTCATGAACACATATATATCGAACACATATCCAACACATGTTACCAATAGTTTACCAATAGTAGCAAGTTTCATCCATACATATACATAGTTTCATCAATATTACACAGTTTCATCATAAGTAGCAAGTTTCACAAAGTCAAAACAAAAACTAAAAACAAGCATTCCATCAACCCAAGCTTCCGTGATCTGAAGCAAATCTACAAAATGGGACATAGAAAGAATTAGAAATATTCCCTTAAAAATAGAAAGAATTAGAAATAGCCCGTCAAAAGGAGTCATGATCACGTACACACATAAGCAGTTGTCCAGACCTCATGCTAAGAAAGAGTAAAAGAGGGCAGGTCGGACACGTACATAAGTCCTGGCCACGTACGCACATCCATGTATATATGAGTAACCAATCCGCTGTCAACTGAAATCAAAAGTACTAATATAGTATTGGCTTTTTTTTAGCATCTCTAATATAGTATCGGCTAAGGATGGAAAGTTTCAGCCCGTATTAAATATAAGCCAATCTAGAGCACTCCAATCCGTACGTGTACAAGGCCCAGTCCGGGCTTTACACAGGGAGTATTTCATGCGATGAGATCAGCCAAAAAAAGAAGAAGAGTATTTCATGCGATGAGATCAGCAAAAAAATAGGGCTATGCTCTGGATTAGCAAGCTGGGGTCGATCCTTATTTTTGTAGTTTATAATATTTTAGTAATTTTGACTACCAAAAATATTAACCAGCTCAAATCAGGAGTTTCTAATAATATATCAAAAAAGAGACGTGCACATTGGCTGACACGTGGTGAGTAATCTCAAATCATTAAAAAAAGTAATACAATGACACAATAATATTAAATTAACTATCAATTTTGTGGCAGATGATACAACATTTTAAAGGAGGTTGTTATAGCATGACACATCTGCGAGCTCGACGTTTATATGTGGCGTCTCCTCGCTAGATGATCAATAGCATGTCACACATGCCATGTGGAAGCAAGCAATGCTGATGAAACTTATCAATCCATTGTACAACATTCAACGCGTTGTGCAAGAAGACATAACATCCAACATTCACAGGTTATAATTACTGATTATTAAAAGTCATAGCAATCATAGTAAACGCCTCAGATATATCGGATCAAATAAGCTACGATATATGGTCATCGTTTGAGATATATGGTCAACACATAAAGAACATTCTTACTACGGAATTACATACTAGAAAGTTATATAAACTGCCATTGTTTGAGATATATGGTCAACACATAAAGAACATTCTTACTGCATGAATAAAAACTACAAATATTTTATGTATAAAAAAATTCAAAATAAGAAATTAAATAGACATATAAAGGTTTTATCTTATGAAAACTATATACAAAAATGGGTTCATATATACGGTCCAGTGACAAAATTAATATTATCGTGTGGATAAAACTACACGTGTCTCCGCATGAGTTTGGAATAAAAAAGGTAGCTATAGCATTTTTCCTTATTAAGAACACTACAAACAACATGACAAAATTATATGAACATAACCAAAAAATTTGTATACCATTTAACCTATAAATGAAACAGAGAAAAAATGCGATGATTTTTTTGCCAATGGAAGGATGTATAGATGGACATGTGTTACTTCCTGAATGGTTTTGGTAGTATAAATGGAAGCATGCGATGATTTTTTTGCCAATGAAAACATATTTGAGAAGTGTATGTGATGTATCAACTAGAATGGTTTTGGTAGTATAAATGTAGTTTGGCATGAATATAATAGATATAAAAGGAAGAACTCATAAATTTGTAACACTGATGGACTGAGTTCATGGTGACCTGAAGCGGCTGAGATGGAGTGCTTTGAGAAAGACCAACATATCATGCAGAAGAAAATATATAATTAGGTACACATCATGTCAAGTTACACACAAGAAATGTTTAAAATCTAAGGTGACGCTATAACAGTTTTTAATCCAAGCAAACATGTCTGGGACGAACAGAAAGAAAAGCCTAGAAATATTCAACTGTACACAAATAATATTTGTATACCTGTATGTAAATAATATTTTGATCATACCGCGTATTCATAAAATAATAATTATTTGTATCTTCAAATCCTCTAGTCAAGAAATCAACCAAATCATCAATAAATATTATAAGGGAAAGAAACTATGAAATAAAAGGATCTGCAAGATAATGTCTTTTCAACAAAATAGCAGTGCAACACACCATTTGTACAGAAAAACTGTACGTAGCTATCATGCAAGCATATGATACTTGATCCTTAATTTCATCATAATCCAGTGGAAGAGAGGAAAGCATACATCTATGTAGGACGTATATCACTGTCACCCATCTGCCCATGGCATCCAGACACGCTGTTGCCAGCCGTTGCACCACCATCTTGACACATGGGCACCTCACGCCACTACATGAGGATGATTGGTGGTGGAGTCCGTAGCAGGCTGCATGTCGATGTCCTCGCCGGACAAAAAATAGTGCTATTGTTGGTAGCTAATGTTCTCTAACTGTCTTCCAAATAGAACTACAAAGGTATGACCAGATTGCCTATAAACAGTGGGATAAATAAATGGAATATGTTTTAGTTTGATTTTTGAAAGACATGGTTGAACTCTAAGAAACCAAATTCATAAATGAGGTTAGAGAGGTCGGCCAGGTTACATAGCTATTCTCTCTAGCAAACAACAGAATCAAAGTAGCAAGTCTCGGTGCACGGATAAGTTCCGAAATAATGACAACTTATTTCCATTCTCTAGAACTAAGCATCATTTTCCAAGCTTGAACATTATTAAAGCAATATAAATTTAATCACAGTGCAACTCTATATATGTATAAGAGGCGACGTCAAAACCCCAGCCACTAATTAGCAATTATGTGAAGCTCCAGATGCCCCAAAGGCATGGACGTACTGCAAACATATTCATATATGCTCATTACGTTTGAGTGGAATCATCCCCGGAATCAGCTCGACACCGGCGTTAGGCTGCGTTTCTCGATCTTCTCTACGTGACCGGTGGAGTGACAATGGAGAGGGCGTGGGTGGATCTGCAGGACATAATGGCCGAACACATGTCAGCAAGGATACCATGACGGCATGGGAAAAGAGGAGATCAATCGCTCGAGTTGGTGGAGAAGAAGCCACAATAGATGGCGCCCAAGCACAGGCATGGCGGCGGCATGAGGACGACAAAGCCGACAGACTCACTAGGCCTCGGCAGACTCGCTAGGGCTTTTTCTTTAGATGATCCACGATCTATGGGATTTTTCTTTACGAACGGTGATCTTATTAGAAAAAAATAACGTGAAGAAGAAGGCTTAAGCCTTGCCGGCGTGGAGTGGCACAGAATCCTCGGGGGAGGGCGGGATATTAGGAGTTCTATTTTTCTACCATACCAAATCAAGCTTGTTACGGCAAGGCAGGAATTGCAAATTGTATTTGCCTAGCTACATGACCAGATTGGACTTGCCTTTTGTAAAAGCCAGATTGGACTTTCCTTTTCTAAAAACCATATTGAACTTGTTGCCCATATAAGATTGCAGTACCCACATAGCAAAATGCATTAACTTGTGATTCCAGAATTAAACAACCAACAACATGCGCCAGGGTAGGATTTTGCACACAACAAGTACTCTGAAAATAAACTGCACACATGTACAGAACAGAGAACATGAGCCAGGACACTGATCCATAGGGAAGAAGAGAAGGGGACGAGCTCACCTTGCATTTTAGGCTTTGGAGACCGGCGGGGAGCCTCCTGCGCGCGCCCAGCAGGCCTCCCCTCCTCCTACTCCTCATAGTCCTCCTCCTGGGTAGGAGACCTGTACAGTCCATTGCTGGTGAGATCCAAGCCGCCACCTACCGCTACCATTTCAAGTTTTTCAACACTGAATCCCAGACGAGATCCGGCCATTCCCTGGTCCCCAGGGCGGAGATCCGGCCATTCCCCGGCCCAGAGCGGCAGCAAGCGCGGATCCAGCGGCAATCGCAAGCAAGCAGAGGCAGTATCGGTGGGAGGAGGAGGAGCTCCGGACGAACCTGAGCGAGGAGGCGGGACGGGCGGTGGATCGGGCGATGCGAGGCGGCCCGCCGGCAGGCGTGGCTGGTGGGCGTCGGCGGGGGCGGCTGGGAGTCAAAGGGGATTCCACGCGCGGGATGGGGGTGGGGCGGGAATGGACCGGCGGGATGGCCTATCCTACGGCTATGTAGGGGAAACCGACGATGGCGACCGGTGAGGGCGGCGGCGGCGATCGGTGATGGCGGCGGCGAACCCTATCCAGCAGCACGCACGGGAGTGGCTGAGAGCCTGAGATTGATTCGGGGTGGCTGGGTTTTTTTAGGGAGGCTAGGGGTTTTCTTTTCTTTAATTTTTCACTCTTTGCTTTTTTTAGCAAGGACAGAGATAGTCCCATCTCTTTGCCATCTGCCAGCAGATGGCAAAGAATCTTTGCCATCTGCTGGCAGATGGCAAAGAGGTGGGGCTGGTACGCCGTTAGCCTCTTGACGGCCACAGGATTTGCCAACCTCTTTGCCATCTGCTGGCAGATGGCAAAGATTTTTTGCCATCCACTAGCAGATGGCAAAGAATTGGCTGATGGCAACCATGTTCTTTGCCGTCTGTTAGTTCTTTGCCATCTGATTTTTATAAGCAGATGGCAAAGATGTTCTTTGCCATCAGCTGGCAGATGGCAAAGAGCTGGCTGATGGCAAATTCCCTGTTTCAAGTAGTGTAGGTTGCATCTTGCATTGTCTTCTAGCTTGTACTGCTTCTAATTTCTTGAAATGGCACTTATGACGAGACACTTTTACCTGATAGAGTGATATTGGTTGCATGTTCATATGGTGCCTAGCTTTCATTTCTTGTAATTTTGTTGAAATGCCTTCCACTTACTGTTTTTTCATACATATTCCATCCTCCTATCGTATGTGTGAATATGAAACACTGTCTTTTTTGTATATATTCCATCCTCCTATCCTGCACTTGCCTTACATGAAAGTAGTGTTCGTCTGTATCATGCATCGACCAGTTATGCAGAGCTAATTTTATTCATCTTCTTGTGGTTTTGACTTCATAAGGCAATATCAGAAAATAGGAAGGAAAAGAGTAAGTTAGGGGATGTTGGTGGTACTCCGCACTGACGCAAACAGAGACTCTCTAGATTTTCCACTACTACTACTAATGAAGTTGAAGTCCCAAGTCTACATGATGAGTTCATCTCTCGTACTCCACCATCGCAGGTGCTTGCTCTAAGTTGACAGTGTGATAATTGGTTTCATGTTGCATATGTTGTCTAGCCTGTATTTCTTCTATTTATATTAAATTGCACCTGCTGAGTTTATACGTTATACATGTGCATATGACATGGCTTTCTGTGTCTAGAATACACTGCATCTATCTATCATACCATGTTCTTACATCAAAGTACTGCTGTTGTGTATCCCGCATCAGTAACTCATGATTGGACGCTTTTAACATGGCAGTTTGATAGTAGTTGCATCTTGCCTTGATTTCTACGTTGTACTGCTTCTAATTTTTTGAATTGCCACTTATGACAAGACACTTTTAACTTGGCAGAGTAATATTGGTTGCATCTTTCATATGGTGTCTAGCTTGCATTACTTCTATTTTCTTGAAAATCCTTCTGCTTAGTTTGCACATCGTAGCTGTGAATATGTCATGCCGTCCTATTTTTCTTACATATTCCATCCTCATATGGTTGTCTTACATCAAAGTATTGCTTGTCTGTATCATGCATCAATGAGTTCTGAAGAGTGATTTTATTCTTTTGTGTTGTGGGTACAGCTTGACATGGCAAAGTCAAAAAAGAGCAAGGAAAATAATATAGTAGGGAGTGCTGTTACTCGTCGGGTGAAACGGAAAAGGTTCTGCCGTCGAGATTCTGTTGATACTTGTAGTGCAGTAGAAGGTCCAAGTCCACCAGCTAAATCTACAAACACAGTATCACCTGCTCCACCAGCTGCATCATCCGCTTCAACAGTACCAGCATCTCAACCAGTTACTCGTTTGTTTGCTCCGAAACTGGCCAGTTCCCAAGCTGCCTTCACACCTAACACTACTTCCGAATTACTGCTAACACAACAGCACTTAGCAAGATCAGATGAACCTCATGAGCATCAACACCAAGATGGTACCTGACCGAGTAAAGTTGTAGTTGCATGCTCCTTTATATGTACTCTCACAGTTTGATGTACACTAACACTTTCCATATTCATTGTTGAACTAGCACCACGGCGCAAGCGGAAACAAACATCAGGGATAATGCTTGACAGATTAACAAAAACTAAAGGAGGTAGAATGGAGATCCATTTTGAGGAAGGTTTAAAAAGGCCACGTGATGCTACAGAGTCAGCCAAGTTAGTATCAGAGGCAGCCATTGCCGTTAGGTGTCATGCGTGTATCCTCAGAACGTGGATCTAGTACAGGAATGAGAAAAACAATACCCAGTTTAACACCTTCCCTGACCATTTATCCGTAAGTAATGTTATTCATCGCAATTAGTAATATTATCTTGCTCTGTCCCATACTTTCTAGCTTTCTCCTAATAAGACTCACATTCTTTTTTCAACAGATGAGGTTCAAGTTGGATCCGAAAGATGATGCAACTAAACATGCATGCACTCATGTTTTTTAGTCTGCTCTGCGACAGTATCGGTACCACCTTAGAAAATCTCACTTTGAAGGCAAGGCTAACAATGAAATCGCCCAAACATCTCCAGTGGAATATATTACAGATGAAGACTGGGCAGCCCTTGTTAAACACTGGTCTGATCCAAAGTATCAGGTAGGCTATATGTATTTGATCAGACCACATATTGAACTTGTATTTATGTATCTGCCTTACAAGTGTATCTTCTTCTAGACTAACTATTTAAAGAACAAAATCAACCATTCTAAAGTGAAAATCCAACAGACAACAGGATCTCCTAGCTATATTCCACACTCTGAGGCTCTTGTAAATAGCTGCTACTTCCTTCTTTTTTTGTGTCATATTATCGTATCTATATTGACTTGTTCCAAATACAGAGGAAATACCGTGTGGACCAAAAAGAACCTGAACCGAATGCAGTGCAAATCTTCAAGGATTGCCACACCAGCAAGATGAAGGGCATGAGCACACCATCTCAAGCCGCTGTTGTAAGTCCTTACTCCTCCTGCCTTGAGCTGATTGGTACTGTGATGTGTTCATTTAACTTCTTGGTTTGCAGCCAATGTCAGTTACTCTGTTCACTTTTATACACAGTTGTCTTAACGTATCATTTCACCTTACATGGTTTAAAAGAGATGAAGGATATTCTTTTGGTCTTGATCTGTAAGCTAGTTGTTATGTTCACGTGTGCACACAATGATAAAATAGCATGTTTGTTTTATATCTGTTTGCCCATGATATGAATGATGTCATGCTATGTTCATCCTACTTTAAACCATGTCTCTTTATCCTTAGATGTCAACGAACATGAGGAAATAGACAATACAGTAGGCATGCTACATGGACATATGTTCCGAAAGTGATTTTATTATGTAGTTGGCACAACAATACATGCTAATATATTACAGTAGTTCACCAAAATAAGTTATGTATAAACCTTTAACCTAATTTGTTCGTTTTTGCCTCATTAGTAACTTATCTGGTACACTAATCTACAAGTTCAAACTTTCAGGAAGCTATGGAACAAATGATTGAACAGCCACAACCACCTGAAGGTGACGAGGCTACTACAGGCACAATGTCACCTCTTGTTGTAGTGCGTCAGTATCTCTCCACTAACAGTGCAAAAAGCACCTTCCTGCATAATTCTGGGTTCGTTGTCAAGGTAACCTCATCCAAGTCGCCTACTGAACAAAATCTTCCTGCTAGACAGAGTGATATATCTGTGCTCCAGACACAAGTCCAATCCCTAATGGACGTTGTTTCTGAAACAAAAGAATAGTTGTTGAGAAATGTCGTCAAGATATGAATGGTTTTGAAACCAGACTACCAGACATTTGCTTCGTTGTTGAAGAGCAATGGCGGAAAAAAAGGTGGAGATCGTGCTGCTCCATCAGATTCTACAGCCTGAAACATTAGCACTCAGGTCAAATGGTCTGTGCTTCTATACATTTGATGGTGCTTTTATCTGGAAGGACTGTAAACTTTATGCCAACAAGCCTTTTGTTGTATGATTGGAATTTATTTTGTTATGATACAACATTTATGATGCTGCCACAGGTGCAGTAATTACGACGCTATTTTTGTATAGTGTAGGTTTATCTTAGTAATGTATTCGGCCGAAAGCTTCGTAGGAGCCCAACATGCCAACATTCGTCGGGCCCATTCCAATTGGGCTAAAAACGATTACGGGCCGAAATTGTCATGTAGCCCACTAAAAATATATGGGCTTAAATTAGCATAAGCTTTCAAATTTTTCTGGTAGGCCTGTGCCCATAGTGGGCCTTTAACAGGCCTAAATATAGTTTGGTCCCCTAGTAAAAATAGGCCATTTACAGGTGTAAATATCTCGAGCCCATAAAAAACATGGGCCTTCAATAGACCGAAAGTGAGATCGGGCCCTGATTGTGCCAAATAACCCACTGGACTTAGCAGGCCGAAATGGTGGCCCATTTACGACGCGGATATTTGACAAGCCGAAATTCGGACGGCCATAAATGCGCCGACGTAATACACGGGCCTTTAACAGGCCAGAACTTCGATCGGGCTAGATTATCATCATTTTTATAGGGGCCGTTAATGGGCTCGATATGACGTTGGGCCACATATGGCCCATGGTTTACGTTCGGCGTTAATAGGCCGAAAATGACAACAGGCCGAAAGTTGCCCAAATCTATAGTGGGCCTCTAATAGGCCGAATGACAGACAAGGCCGAATATGACCCAGATCCTTCATGGTCGTTTATGGGCTGAAAGTTTTGATGGCCTGTAAATGGGCCCAAAAGAAGCCGGACCTTTAATAGGCCGGAAATACGCCGGGCCGTAATTCGGCCCAATTACTTAGCAGGCTGTTAGCGGGCCAGAAGTGACCATGGGCTGCATTGATGACAAGTTTAGACCAGGCCGTTGACGGGCCGATTTGACAGAGAGTGTTGGGCCTTTAGCTGGGCCGGACCATTATGGTCTGCAGAATCTTGTGGGCCTTTAGCTGGGCCGGCCCATTGTAGTCTGCAAAATCTTGTGGGCCTTTAGCTGGGCCGGCCCATTATGGTCCGCTAAATTTTGTGGGTAGCTAGGCCAGCCCATTATGGTCCACTAAATCTTATGGGCCTTCGGTTGGGCCGGCCCATTTAAACTTTGTGGGCCACTTTTGGGATGGTCCACGTGTCAACATATCATAGGCCCATATCGACCGTTGGATGAGTGACACCTGTGCCAACACGGAGCTGACACATGGATCCGTCAGCCAATGAGAATTTTACATGTGGAAAATCGGCATTGGTCATGGCTGTTAACGGGTTATCGGATCCAAAATCTGACCCGATAGCTTAACGACGTTCCGTTACGGTGGATGCCACGTGTCGGTCACCCTTGACGAAAGCACTTCTGTGACGCGTGATTTATCGTCATGGAAGTGGACACTTCCATGATGATAATTTTGGTAATGTCATGGAACACTTCTACGACAGCACGGATATGACTATCTTGATTCTGTCAAAAATTTGTCATGGATGTACATGCATGACAAAAAACGCGACCTACTGTGACAAACATGTATCATCACGGAAGTGTATTTTTTTGTAGTGACATCTCTTGGCCATGGCCATGGCCGAGGCATAGCGCATGAGTAGCAACAGGAAGCAGCAATGAGCAGCGCAGCAGTAGTAGCAGCAAGGAGCTAGGAGCATCAAGCATGCAAGGAGCAGCACACATCACAAAAACATAGCATCAGCGCAGCGGCAGAGGCAGCAAGCAGCAGCGGGCAGTAGCGGCAGCAACTGTGGGCAGTTGCGGGCATGAGAGCGCAGGCAGGCGTAGGGGCGCCCGCGGAGCGGCAAGAAGGGCCGGGAGCGATGGGCGCTGCCTCGGGCGAGCAGCAGGCGACTGAGGCGGGCGCGGCCAAGCTATGGGCGGGCACACTCGAGCAGGCAAAAGGGCACGACAGTGCGAGCAGTGGCAAGTAGTAGTAGGTAGAAAGCAGCAGCAACGCACATCAGCAACAGAGGAGCAGCAGCATGCACGTACGCGGACACTGGGCTTCTGCCATGGCGGTCGAAGCTCACGGGACGACCGCAAATGGAACGGATCGAGCCAGGGAAGAGGGGAATCGAACGATAAGCTCACTGTGATGCCCGTTGACGTGGTTAGAGAGCACGGGGATGGCCGGACGCGTCGTCCTCATCAACGAGACGCAACGGCCGTGACGAAGAAAACTGGCGAGGGCGAGGTTTGCAGCAGTCCTAGATCGAATCCATAGTCGAGGGTGAAGGAGACGATGACGGCGGATCTCGTGGATGTTGTCGGTGTCAAAACCGGCGGATCTCGGGTAGGGGGTCCCGAACTATGCGTCTAGGCAGATGGTAATAGGAGACAAGGGACACGATGTTTTTACCCAAGTTCGGGCCCTCTCGATGGAGGTAAAACCCTACTCCTGCTTGATTAATACTGATGATATGGGTAGTACAAGAGTTGATCTACAACGAGATCAGAGAGGCTAAACCCTAGAAGCTAGCCTATGGTATGATTGTTGTTCGTCCTACGGACTAAAACTCTCCGGTTTATATAAACACCAGAGAGGGATAGGGTTACACAGAGTCGGTTACAGTGGGAGGAGATCTTGATATCGTATCGCCAAGCTTTCCTTCCACGCCAAGGAAAGTCCCATCCGGACACGGGACGAAGTCTTCAATCTTGTATCTTCATAGTCCGGGAGTCCGGCCAAAGGTCATAGTCCGGCCATCCGGACACCCCCTAATCCAGGACTCCCTCAGTAGCCCCTGAACCAGGCTTCAATGATGAGGAGTCCAGCGTGCAAATTGTCTTCGGCATTGCAAGGCGGGTTCCTCCTCCGAATACTTCATAGAAGATGTTGAACACAAGGATAGTGTCCGGCTCTGCAAAATAAATCCCACATACCACCGTAGAAAGAATAATATCTGCACAAATCTAATCTGCTGACGTATTCCGCAGCGTGACATCACACCGTGGCCAAGCCTTTATTCGAATCATTTTACCATTCCACCTTAGTGCGTTTAGCGAGGCGGTTTCCTTGGCACGTCTTGTCAAAGCAGAGATCGTGTCCCCTTATTCCAGGATTTTCATCAATACGGGCATGGGTAACCCAACCGCGCCATTAACCATGGCGCTTGGGAGATAAGCGAGTTTTATTAGGCTCGTGTGGGCTCGTAGTTTCGGCCTCCCATATAAGGGGATAAGGATCTACCCTTTCCATTTACGCCGTCTTCCTCCTTTGCTTATCCGTCCCTGCGCACTCGAGCTCCAACACCCAAGTCTGCACTTCCCACATCAACCTTCTCCAATCATGTCCAGAGTGGGAGGTAGATGGATGGCCTCCTCTGTCACGGAGGGGCAAATCAAAAATTTGAGGAAGGCTGGATACTTGTCTGACGACATCGCGCACCGGCTTCCAGATGAGGGGCAACTCATCCCCACCCCTAGGCCCCATGAGAGGGTTGTATTTCTCCCTCATTTCCTCCGTGGACTGGGCTTTCCTCTTCACCCGTTCGTCCGGGGGCTCATGTTCTACTATGGCCTGGACTTCCACGACCTGGCCCCTAACTTCATCCTCAACATCTCAGCGTTTATCGTCGTGTGCGAGGCCTTCCTCTGCATCCAGCCCCACTTCGGCTTATGGCTGAAGACTTTTAATGTCAAGCTGAAGGTAGTGGGCGGCCACCAAGCGGAGTGCAGAGGTGCCATGGTGGGCCGGATGGCCAACGTTCTATGGCTCGAGGGCTCCTTTGTGGAGACAATAAAAGGGTGGCAATCGGGGTGGTTCTACATCACCGAGCCGCGCGACCCCAAATGGGCGGCGGCCCCGAATTCCGATCTGGCTTTCCCACACGGCTCACTTCCTGGAAAGAGACGGGCGTAACGTGGGGAGATTCGGAAGAGCTGATCGGACTTCAAACCTGCGTCCAAAAGCTGGTGAACAAGAATCTCAAGCTCGTCAACATAGTCCAGGTCATGCTTATCCGCCGGATCCTCCCATGCCAACAACGGGCCTTCAAATTGTGGGAGTTTGATCCGGCACAGCACCAAACCTTGAGCAGGCTCTTCGACACTAAGTACGAAGATGCCTGGAAGGTGCTGTTTAAGGGCGCCGAGGCCCCCGCATCCGCTACCGAAGATCGCGGATTCAGCTCGCGGCGTCAGTCCAACGAGGTAAACTATTCTACCCTTTACGGGACTCTTGTCTTTCATAGTCTGACTCTATGCGGGATCTAAACTCCCTTACCTTTGACAGGACTGGCTGAAGAAGTCCGGGCAGGTTAACTGTCCGGCTCCCTTACCGGAAGACCCAGCAGACGCCCGATTGACGGGGCTGCTGGTTCCGGCACCTCACATGGTGCCGGAGAAGAAGGCCACGGGGACTCGAAAGAGCTCCCGGCGCCTGGTGGAGTCGGATTCATCACCCGACAAACCTGAAGCACCCTCCGCCTCTGAGGACGAGGAGGAGGAAGAAGAAGAAGCCTCTCCCCCTCCAACGGGGGAGGAAAGAAAAGGAAGGCCGCCCCAACTGGGGAAGCCGGAGGGTCCAAGAAGGGGAAGACCCTTCTACCGGACTACGCCTCCGATGCTGAACACGGCGGGGAGGAATGGCCATCCAGGGTCGAGCCCCTGGCAAAATCGTAAGTGTCCGGATACCAGGATAACTCATGGCGCTCCTCTATTATTCGGTATTTCCTGACGCCGAATTCAATCATGCAGTCCGCCCAAGGCTCAGCTCGGCGATTCGTCGAGCAGCTCCCTGGATTCGTCGGATGTGAATAGTGCTTCACTTCCGATGGTTTCCTCCCTGCTCCCTGTGGACGACGCCGAGGTGGAGTCCCAAAAGGGACTAAACCAGGAGGAGGTGGTCCTGGAGGCGCCGCAAGGCGACCTCCCGGACTCCAGGCCCAAAGGGGGTAAAGCCCCAGAGGGATCTAAGTCCGGCCCTGGGCCGGACACTGCTCCGGAACCATCAACGGTTCTAGAGTCCGACAGGCGGCGCCTTCGTAAGAAGGGCAAGCCTACGACGCCAGCAACCTCCGTCCACCCGGAGGCGCCGGATAATTTGCTGGAGGTGCTTAACGGCGCCTCCATCGACGAGGAACACCGCACTGTTATGAGTGCGGTGATTCAGAAGGTTTAGTCCGCCAAGAGCGGGCTGACAGAAGCCTGTACAAGCCCGTTAACAGGCTTTGAGGTATGTATTCAAAACATATAAAAATGTTACCGCATAGACAGTAGCCCCTGATGCTCAGTTTGGCGTTCGGAAAGAAAAGCCGAGCTGAGGATCTAAAAAGATATACGCAGGAGTCTAACATAAATATGTCAATATGGGAATGCAGGCTACGCTGCTGACCTCTGCCGCACTGACTGCGGAGGTCAATGCATTGAAGGAGAGCCTCGAGCGGTCCGAGAACGAGCTCGGCCGTGCCAAGAAGCATCTCGAGGACAAGGACGGTATGTAATACCGTATGTAAATGTATATAGAAATACCTGGTTGCAAATAATGACAAGACCAACGTTAATGTTGCAGGGGCCACGACCGAGGTGGCGACCCTGAAGGAGGCGGTGTCCAAGGCCGAAAACAGTGCGGCCTTGGAGCGCACCGAGCGAGAGAAGCTGGAGGCGCGGGTGGCGGAGGTGCGGCAAGAGCTCCAGGCTCTCATGAAAAAACACGAGAGTTTGGAGCGTGACTTGAAGACTCGAGAGTCCGAGCTCGCCTTGGCTCTTGAGAGTGCCAAAACAGCTAAGGCCGAAGCCCAGAAGGCCCTCCAGGAGATCGAGGCGATAAGAAAAATAGCGGTGGGTAAGGCATTCTTTATGCAAAGCAACCATGTAAAAGTGAATTATCTGTTACTTACCCGAATCCGGAGCTCTCCAGGAGCGTTCGCCGATCTGCCCCGTAGTGTGTCTGATGCTGCCGCATTCTACCGAGTCGAGGAGGGGAGCTCGACCGGAAAGGTGTTCTGGTCTCAATATGCTGAGGCCGGACAGCCGGTGCCCCTGAGCAACCAGCTGAAGCAGCTGGTCGAGCTCCACAAGGTGGCCGAACAGGCCATGAAGAGCCTCATAGTTCGGCTGTGGCCTAGAGAAGCCATGCCTGGGAGTTACTTCGATCTGGTGCGGCGGATCGTGGACGCTTGTCCATGGATTGAAGTCATCAAGCGCTCCGTCTGTACTGAAGGTGCCCGTCGGGCCCTCGCCCGTGCTAAAGTGCACTGGGGCAAGCTGGACGCTGAGAAGCTATTGACGGACGCGCCACCGCCGGGCAAGGAGTATCGCACGCCCGAGATGTATTATAAGGGCGTCCTGAAGGGTGCTCGCCTTATAGCAGGTGAATGCTCGAAAGATGTAATATTTGAGTAGACTCGCATCTGTTATCCTGTACGCTGAAAACTTTGTTCATATGCTCTATGCAACGCTTGTTAATTTAAAATATTACCTTCTGTGCGGCCGTTTATTAAATCTGAGAGATGCAAGTCGTCGGCTTCTACCCCCATGCCACGAGTGCTGGGGTGTTCGGGATAAACCTGAGCGCTCTTGTTCCCATTCTAGGGTCCATCTAGGGAGGCGCTCAGCACAACGAACAAGGCCATCGGACTTATAATGCTTTATCACTCTCACTTAGCCATAGAATTCTATAATTTTAAATTTCGGCGAAGCCCCTATTATTCGGAAGACCGAGTTCGGGGCGCTATCCATGCCTAGGCCAGATAAATCCGGCTCCTCGCTCTAAGCGGCATAAGTCTTTAGGGACTCGAAAAACCTCGCGAACAGCGACCGGTCTCTCACACTATCATGACGGTCAGTTTTAGCTTTCTCTACTAAGGTGTTAACCCAACTCAACTGGGGCACAATCACAGTAGTTCTCCCAGCGCTACCTTAGCCAACATTGTGGAACGTAAGGTACCAAAACATGGGAGCCGGGCAAACCCAACTATTGACCCAAGATATGATTCGGAGCCGATGCATATAGTGCTATAAGTTTGGGGTGCCGCACTCATGAGAGTGTTCGGTCTTCTCACACCATATTATGGGGTGCTTAAGCCCCTGGTGTATTGGCCGTACCAAAGTGTATGGTTGCATAATGTCATGACTGAACATATTTGTACAAAAATAGATGAATACAATAATAGATAAGAGCTATGTATTGTTTATTAAAAAGGGCTGCTATGAAAGCAGAACGATACAAATATTGCGATAAGCAAGAGATGGGATTATTTGACATGTCCCCCTCCAGGGGCAAGCTGCGGGACTTTAAGTAAAAACAGGTATTTAGCTCGTTATAGAGACCACCTGGACATTTTGACGTGGCTTGTTCTCTCCCTGGCTGTTGCATCATGTGTTCGGCGAGTGTATTGCCGGACAGGCCTTCCGAATAGTGGGGTCCTAAAAGTATATAAAAAGAAAAGGAAACGGTAGAATAGGGAGCCCCTAAGTGCGGTTGAGCCGCATCCTGGGCGTGCCATAGTTGTGCCCCTCCCCTTATGCCCATGGTATTTTCAAAGCGTAATTATGTACGCGTGGTACCGATATCACCATCTGGCGAGGGCTGGGGTTGGGGCCGCACTGCTATGCTTACTCGGAACGTGCCAACCGGCTTTGTTGTAGGTTGCTTCGGGCGCGCTTGACGTTGTCCGGACGTTTAACACCCGGATTGGAGAGTTGCCTTGAGAAGCTGCTCTGTACTTCTGCCGCCAGGGCCGCTGTGTGCTCCTCCGTTCGGAGAGAGCGTTCGGTGTTTCCATTTACCGTAATGACTCCGTGAGGACCTGGCATCTTGAGCTTGAGATATGCATAGTGCGGCACCACATTGAATTTTGCAAATGCGGTTCATCCGAGCAGGGCGTGATAGCCACTGTGGAATGGGACTATGTTGAAGATTAACTCTTCGCTTCGGAAATTATCCGGGGATCCGAAGACCACTTCGAGTGTAACCGAGCCTGTATAGCTAGCTTCTACACCTGGTATGACGCCTTTAAAGGTTGTCTTTGTGGGTTTAATCCTTGACAGATCTATACCCATTTTTCACACTGTATCCTGATAAAGCAGGTTCAGGCTGCGGCCGCCGTCCATGAGGACTCTAGTGAGGTGAAATCCGTCAATGATTGGGTCTAGGAACAATGCAGCGAATCCGCCGTGACAGATGCTAGTGGGGTGGTCCCTTCGATCAAAAGTGATCGGGCAGGAGGACCATGGGTTGAACTTTGGGGCGACTGGCTCCAACGCATAGACGTCCTTGAGAGCATGCTTCCGCTCCCTTTTGGGGATGTGGGTTGCGTATATCATGTTCACCGTCCGCACTTGCAGGGGAATCCCTTCTGTCCTCTGTTGTTCGGCGGCCGGGGCTCCTCCTCATCATCGCTATGCAGCCCCTTGTCTCTGGTTTCGGCACTTAACTTGCCTGCCTGCTTGAACACCCAACAATCCCTATTGGTGTGGTTGGCTGGTTGTTCAGGGGTGCCGTGTATCTGGCACGAGCGATCGAGTATCCGGTCTAAACTGGATGGGCCCGGAGGGTTTCTTTTGAATGGCTTCTTCCGCTGACCGGGTTTAGAGCTTCTGAATCCGGCATTAACTGCCGTATCCTCAGTATTGACGCCGTTAATGCGGCTCTTGTGCTTGTTGCGACGTGACCTGCCATTGTTGTCCTTGGTATCCGAATTGCCAGGGTTCTTGGTTATGTTATTGCTACAAGCTAGCCAGCTGTCTTCTCCCGTGCAAAAGCGGGTCATGAGTGTCGTGAGGGTTGCCATAGATTTCGGCTTTTCCTGTCCTAGGTGCCGGGCAAGCCATTCATCTCGGATGTTGTGCCTGAAGGCTGCAAGGGCCTCGATGTTCGGACAGTCGACTATTTGATTTTTCTTGGTTAGGAACCGTGTCCAGAATTGTCTGGCCGATTCCTCTGGCTGCTGGATTATGTGGCTTAGGTCATCGGCGTTTGGTGGCCACACATAAGTGCCCTGGAAGTTGTTGAGGAATGCGGATTCCAGGTCCTCCCAGCAACTAATTGACTCTGCTGGCAGGCTGTTAAGCCAATGCCGAGCTGGTCCTTTAAGCTTGAGCGGGAGGTATTTGATGGCGTGTAGATCATCACCACGGGCCATGTGGATATGAAGGAGATAATCCTCGATCCATACCGCGGGACCTGTGGTGCCATCATATGATTCGATGCTTACGAGTTTAAAACCCTCTGGGATTTGATGATCCATTACTTCGTCTGTGAAGCATAGTGGGCTTGCGGCACCCCTATACTGGGCTATATCGCGACGTAGCTCGGATGAGCTATGTCTGTTGTATTCGGCCTGGCCTTATTTATCGTATCCGGCGTGAGAGTTATCGTCACGTGACGTAGGGCGCCCACGCGATCCGTAGATCGATCTTGTTTGCCTTGCCTTATCCTCCAATATGTATCGCAGGTCAGTTGCGTTCCCCCGTAGGGTGCGGCTTGGTTTGAGGGCCGAAAGGCCTCTCTGTCGCGGCCACGGGGTGGCCGATCGGGTGCATCGTACGCTGGTGATGTAGGTTTAGTTGCTTCCTCCTCTAGTTGGGGTAGCAGCCTGCGCTTTGGGTAACTCTTGGAGGGACGTTCGAGTTTATACTCTTCGGTCGCCAGGACTTCAGTCCATCTGTCGGCTAGCAAATCTTGGTCAGCTCTAAGCTGCTGCTGTTTTTTCTTGAGGCTGCTCGCCGTGGCCATAAGCCTGCGTTTGAAATGCTCTTGTTCGATGAGATCCTCTGGCACGACGAATTCGTCATTGTCGAGGCTTGCCTCATCTTCGGAGGGAGGCATATAATTGTCGTCCTCGACCTCCCTGTCTGCCGCTCTCTCATGAGGGCTGGCTCCTTCGTCCTCCTATGTTGAATCCTGCTGGAGGGGGTTGTCTTTGGCACTGTCCGGGGTGTTGACGTCCCCGGTGCCGGATTCGCCGTTTTTTCTTTGGCGGGATTTAGAGCGGCGCCGCTGACGTCGGCGCTTGGGTTGCTTCTTGGAGGGGTCGTCCTCCATTTTTTCATTGCCATCCCCTACTTTGGGGGTGTCCACCATGTATATGTCATATGACGAGGTGGCCTTCCAGTGCCCTATAGGGGCTGGTTCTTGGTCGTCTCCTTCATCGGCGTCCATACCGTCGATGTCTTCGGAGTCGAAGTCGAGCATGTCGGTTAGATAGTCCACAGTGGCTACAAAGTGGGAGGTGGGTGGGTTTTGAATTTCTTCGTCATCCGCATCCCAACCACGCTGACCATAGTCCGACCAGGGCTCTCTTGACAGAGAGAGAGACTTTAGTGAATTCAGGATATCACTAAAGGGCGAGTGCTAAAAGACGTCCGCGGCGGCGACCTCCATGATCGGAGCCCAATCGGGTTCGATCGGAAGGGGTGCGGAAGATTCGGAGTCCGGAACGGAGTCCGGCACCATGGAGTCACGAGCCTTGCAAAGGACTAGGCTGGTACTCAGCTCTATTGCCGTAGAGATTGCGGCTCCTGGGCGGCGTCCAACCGCCCGTCCCTGACTAGCGCAGTCGGGTCCGAGCTAATGGTCGGAGCGAACACCTGAGCGGCGCTCTGGGCGCTATCCGGCGGCAGAGCTAGTTCATGTCCGTCGTGACAGTGCGGTGCGCTCGGCCGTGGCTCGAATCCGTCGAAGATCAAGTCCCCGTAGATGTCAGCTGTATAGTTTAAGCTTCCAAACCTGACCTGATGGCCAGGGGCGTAGCTTTCGGTCTGCTCTAGATGGCCAAGCGAATTGGCCCGCAGTGTGAAGCCACCGAATACAAAGATCTGTCCGGGGAGAAAAGTCTCACCCTGGACCGCGTCGTGGTTGACGATCGAAGAAGCCATCAGGCCTAAGGGTGACGACACAGAGGAACTCTTAATGAAAGCACCAATGTCGGTGTCAAAACTGGCGGATCTCGGGTAGGGGGTCCCGAACTGTGCATCTAGGCGGATGGTAATAGGAGACAAGGGACACGATGTTTTTACCCAGGTTCGGGCCCTCTCGATGGAGGTAAAACCCTACTCCTACTTGATTAATATTGATGATATGGGTAGTACAAGAGTTGATCTACCACGAGATCAGAGAGGCTAAACCCTAGAAGCTAGCCTATGGTATGATTGTTATTAGTCCTAAGGACTAAAACTCTCCGGTTTATATAGACACCGGAGAGGGCTAGGGTTACACAGAGTCGGTTACAATGGGAGGAGATCTTCATATCGTATCGCCAAGCTTGCCTTCCACGCCAAGGAAAGTCCCATCTGGACACGGGACGAAGTCTTCAATCTTGTATCTTCATAGTCCGGGAGTCCGGCCAAAGGTCATAGTCCGGCCATCCGGACACCCCCTAATCCAGGACTCCCTCAGACGTCTTGGCGCAACGAGGGTAGGCTGGTGGCCATGGTGGAAACGATGGCGCGGCAATGGCGGCTTGGGAGCAAGCAATACCGAGAGGGAGAGGATGAGCGAGGGGAATTTTGTGGGCTAGGGTTTGTCCGCAGCGACAGAGGGGGGGAGGCTCTTATCCTCCTCGGGTGCCGATGGATGATCGCCACAGCGACAACAGCGGCCAGGGTTGCGTGAATGGCCGCCACGCCCCCTCTCTGCCTCCTATAGCAGTAGGAAGGGGAAGATCCAGGTGGGATGGGCATCCTCTGCCACTAAGGCCCAGCCAGCAATAGGTTTAGGCCTTTTTCCAGCTCCCTTTTTATTTTTCTGTTTTATTTATTTATTTATTTTAGTTTTAAAGAAAACATAACACTAGCCCCTTTATGCCACTTCCAAAAAGAATTTGGCACTTAATAAAATATGATTATATTTGTGTATTATTTATAAACATTTAATTATTGTTCTTAGCCCCTGTTTTAATTATTATAGGGCATGAAAACACTTTACAAAAAGTTGGGTCAGCACCATAATTGGTCATGCAATATTTGCCACTCTTTGAACATTTTTGTTTGCATGTTTGAGAATTTTGAATTTGAATTTGAACTGGATTGAACCATCATGGAATTAATAACAATAATCGTGGTGACATGGCATCATTAGCAGAGGTTACTATTGCTTAATTATCCGGGCATCACAATTCTCCTGCACTACAAGAAATCTCATCCCGAGATTTAAGGGGGGTGGAGTAAGGGGGAAAGACTCGGGAAGGACGGAGCTCAACACAAGATAGGTACCCGGGGGCTATCTCAATGAACATGACCTAGAGGCATCTCTCGAGTTGAAATACAAGAAAGTCATTGAGAGCAAGGCTAGAAGGTGCAAAAAGAAGCTTCAAGCGGGTAGGCAACCGTTCGTTGCCCGAAACAAAGGGTGAAAGGGGTTCAGAGCAATGGGAATAAGTATTGCATCTGATACCAGAATAGATCACTAGGTAGGTCGCTCATGACTAACATACGAAGCCAAGCACGAGGAACAACTTTGGAAAATAGGGATGTACTAGAGTCAGGTTTCCATCATGTGGAACTGTGGGTTATGGGCCCACCATGTGGGTTAAAAACAGGAAGGGCGCTAACATTTTTCATGGTCATGCTAGCAAGGAAGGTCAGAGGATAGCCTGTCAGTTATGTTGGCAACAACGTCGGTACCAAGGGCGAGGGACGAAGAGAACCACTTTCCTGCTCGTTAAGACAAGGCAGACCAATAGGCAAAGTTCTCGTCCATCGGTGTCTACCGGAATGTCATCAAAAATAGTAACAAGGTCTTACTAACAGAGTTTGTACACCAGGGTGTTTATATAAGCAGGGAATTATCACTGCTCAAATATTTTAGCTCACAAGAAAGGTCAAACAAAACAATGGAAAGGAAAGTGTAGACTCAAATCAGTTATCAGTGTTCACATGTGTCTAACATCTCGGAACCCATGGAAAATTGGAATCGGCGAGAAACAATAGTTGATGAAGAACTCATAAGAAGTTTATGTAGTTCCATGATATTATACAAGAGGGCAATACTCGAGGGTAGAGCAGAATAGAGGTTGGACAGGTGAAGTGGTCTGCAAAAGACAAGTACTTCATCTTGTTCGAGAAATGGGATCAAATAAAACAATATGGTCGAAACCACGGTTGCAAAGGACCAAACATAGATACAAGATGTACTTATCTCAAGGGGATTATTATTATAACAAGAAGCTTTCATTATAAGTTCCACATCGGGTCCATGGGCATGAACACAAAGGTTCAAGGTCGACTCCCACTTCTCTAATGCACAACTTTCCATTCACTTCTCACATTCAAAGAAGTTGTAGCGTTGAAATTTTACCTGAAGAAAAGCCAATAGAGTATAACCCGCATAACTTTCGAGTTCACATGGATTTAGGGAAGACATAGGTTCAACCCATCGGGGCATCTTAGGAACATATAATGCAAACTCCAGGAGTAATTTATACAATCTTGAAAGTAGAGCATGGTTGAGAAAGTAGAGGATACAATTTACCAAAGGCATTATGTATCCTAGGAAAAGGCTCACAAGGTAGTTGAATATGAAGGGCACTCTGGGATAAAATCCAACAAAGGACCTGGTGGTCCATAATGGATCTGATGTGAGTATCGGTACTCAACCAGAAGAAGAAAGAATGCAAGGAGGCCATGTTATAGAAACAACTGACTAATTCAAGGCTCAAATACAAAGGAATTATGGTTTCCAAATCGAGGGATCAGAAGTAGGGGCTCTGATCAAACATAAGTTGAATAGACATAGATCGACAATCAATCAAGGTTTGATTTGTCGAACAACAACTCATGTCTGAAGTAACTTCTGAACCAAGGGAAGAATCTTAAATAGGACTGATGATCACGAGCATTCACGAACAAATCAAATGAAATGCTCGAAATTACGATGACAAAGGATGCTAATGAGTATTGCTAGACATATGGAGTAACCATAATGCAAGCGGATAAGGAGAACAAGAGTAATAGGCTACTGAGAATTTTCGGAAGATCAAATTATATTCCAAAGAATTTTGTGAAACACATGAACAACTATGGATGAACGGATACTCGGCAAGAGCGAGTAATTATCCATAGGGATATTCAGGGGGCAAACAGCTACAATGTAGTAGGCTCAACAGATTCTCAGGACCACAGAGAGTAATTTGGGGCATCTTGTAATAACAAGAGCTAGGGATCGCAACGGCGAAGGGTACAAGGCACTCGGTAAAACATCGGAGAGTATCTTCAAAATCTTCTGGTGCACCAAGCAATCATCTGGAGTGAGGGGCTCTCCGGGAGAAAGTATTTACGAGATCCTAGAGTTAGAGTTAACAAAATCATTTAACCCGAATAGAAGAGAGATTAGAGTCCCAGAGTATAGACGAGGAGTAAAAGATCCTAATACCACCCAATGGCGACATGGGCCCGTAAGCCACATAATCATGTTTGTAAATCAGTTTTTCAAAGACTAGACTCAACTTCGGTCAAGGAGTTGGAAAGAGGGATCCTACAGGCAGTCAGCTCTGATACCAACTTGTGACGCTCCCGATTCAATCATACACTAATCATACATGCAGACGTGTACGATCAAGATCAGGGACTCATGGTAAGATATCACAACACAACTCTAAACACAAAAGAAAGACAAACAAGCTTCATATTACAAGCCAGGGGGGCTTGAGGGCTCGAATATAAAAGCTCGATACACAAGCGAGTCAGTGGAAGCAACAATATCTGAGTACAAACATAAGTTAAACAAGTCTGCCTTAAGAAGGCTAGCACAAAATCAACAATGATCGAAGAGGCAAGGCCTCCTGCCTGGGACCTCCTAACTACTCCTGGTCTTCAATGGCCTCCATGTAGTAGTAGTCGACGGGGTGGCATCTGGCTCCAAGGATCCACCATATGGTTGCATCAACCAGAAAGAAGAAACAAGGGGGAAAAGGGGTAGCAAAGCAACTGTGAGTACTCATCCAAAGTACTCGCAAGCCTCAGATCTATGCTAAGTATGCATTGGTATCAAATGGAAGGTTTTTATCTGTGGATTGAACTGCAGAATGCCAGAATAGAGGGGGAAGGCCTAGCCTATCAAAGACTAGCATCTTCAAGCAACTCCATGCATCATGCAGCATGTAGAAGAGTAAAGAATAGCAGTTTATATTTAACAAGCATGTTGTAGAATCAACACCCAGAGATCCTTCCCCGACTCCATGCGGGAAAGCAATCTCGGAGCCACATATCTCAAATATCCATCTGTAGTTGTATAAGATCAGGATATAAGTCTGAACGTCCGTTACCGTGGACACGACTATTAATAGATAATCTTCCCTGTAGGGGTGCACCACATTTTCCAACATGCTTGATTACTCTGTTCGGACACACTTTCCTGGGTCATGCCTGGGCTCAGTAGAGAGGTCCCCGTCGGTCTACCTCCTAAGCACTCCGGGGTCTGGGCGCATCGCCCGTTGCACTCTGGGTCGTTGCGAGCAGGGCGAACCAGGCTCCACCACAACAGGATGGTGCCGGCCCAGCCGTGCCGCACTACTGAACTGGACATCTGACAAACCTTCGGCTGATACTACGACGTCGAGGCCCATAACTATTCTCGCGCGGTGGTTAGTGCGTAAAGGCCAAAGGCCAACTCAGAACAAATACCCAAACCATAGTGTATTTTTAGCGTGCAGACATGAGCAGAGACTCACGATCAATGTGACCCTGTCGCCCCGTCTCGTGGACTTACGGCAAGGGCCCAGAAAGCTCGGCCGTGCCACGTCATTATCTTGCGAGTGCTCTCCGGGCCCGCCCGACTTTCACCAAGGTCTCAAGTAAAGTCAAGGTAACCGTGTGTGCAAACATCAAGGGAAAAACCCGAGGAATCACCCTCGGTGGATTCCACTCGATATAATCATCAAGGTGAACTCAAGAGGAACCACCCTCGAGGTTCACACATGAGGGGTTGCACGACAGAGTCGTATTGGGAGTGGTCAAGGAGGAATCACCCTCGATGACCACGACTGAATAGCTACACTACAGAGTCATCATCAGGAGTATGTTGCGAGTTATCACCCCCGGCACTCGATAGTAGCTCTACAGAGTCGAGCAACAAAAGGGGCGTGATGTGATGTGAGGTGTCGGGCTCTGGTCGTCGATCACGTTGATCGAGTCATCGATGATGAAGCAGGGGCAACAAGTACAAAGTGGGGGTCACTGATGGATCACTAACCAACCAATACTAAGCAGTTTAGGATAAGCAGGTAAGGTACAATAGCAGGTTGCAAAAGTAGGCTATGCATCAGAATAGGAGCAATCAATTACAGTAGCAAAATATAATGCAAGCATGCGAGAATGGAATGGGTGATATCGGGATGATCAAGGGGGGGGGGCTGGCCTGGTTGCTCAGACGAGAAGGAGGGTTGTCATCGATGTAGTCGATCACAGTGGCATCATCGGCGGTCTTGGGGTCTATCGGAGAGAAGAGGGGGAAGAAACAGTAAACACACGCAAACATATGCTTAACATGACAAGAGCAGTGCTAGAGGTGTTCTAAAGCAGTGCTACACGATATCGGCGAAGGGGGATAACATCCGAGAAAAATTTCCCGGGGTTAGGAATTTTTGGACAGACGAACCGGAGGGGAAAGGTTCGATGATCGCTAAACTAGGGATGTGTAGCGGATGAACGGACCGCATATTCAGATTTGTCTCGTCATTCTAAGCAACTTTCATGTATAAAACTTTTTCATCCGAGTTACGGATTATTTTATATGAATTTACAAAGTTTTAAAAGATTTTATAATATTATTATTTATGTCGAAATTAAATGTGAAAAGGCAGATGGGACAGTTGACTTGGTCAACTGCCTAATCAGCATTCACTGGTCAAGTGAACAGTATGGGGTCCCACATGTCAGTGCCTAGTGTTTACTTAAAAGAGGGTAATTAGCAGGGGCGCATGTGATAGGCTCAATAATTAACCTACATATTTACCCCTTAACTAAAACAAATTAGCCTAAGTAATTGGGCTAGCCACGCCTAGTACTGACACTAGCCGGCTACACACACAACACACATCTCTTGGCCGGATCCAGATCCTCTAACATAGGAAGGGAAGTCAGGTAAGCTATAGTAGACTGACTTCCCTTCACTAGGTTCCTGAAATTTGCAGCCTAACACAATGATTTAAGAACATGTGATTACCTCCAGTAATATGCGAACAACAGTAGTTTTTTAAACAGTGCTCGTTCTCTGACTTCCCTTCACCATTCTACACAAGATGATATTGTACCTCTCTAACTTGCCTTATGCAAGTTAGAGGATCTGGTTCCCTCTTGGCCATGGCCATGGCCGAGGCATAGCGCATGAGTAGCAACAGGAAGCAGCAATGAGCAGCGCAACAGTAGTAGCAGCAAGGAGCTAGGAGCATCAAGCACGCAAGGAGCAGCAACACAGCATAGCGACAACGTAGCATCAGCGCAGCGGAAGAGGCAGCAGGCAGCAGCGGGCAGTGGCGGCTGCGGGCATGAGAGCGCAGGCAGGCGCAGAGCGCGTGCGAAGCGGCAAGCCGGGCCGGGCAGGGCCGGGAGCGACGGACGCGGCGTCGGACGAGCAGCAGGCGACGGAGATGGGCGCGACCAGGCTATGGGCGAGCGCGCTTGAGCGGGCACAAGGTCACGGCGGTGCGAGCAGCAGCAAGTAGTAGTAGGTAGAAAGCAGCAGCAACGCACATCAGCAACAGAGGAGCATCAGTGTGCACGTTCGTGGACACTGAGCTTCTTCCATGGCGGACGAAGGTTACAGGACGGCCGCAAATGGAACTGAAGTTGGGGAAGAGGGGGAATCAAACGAGAAGCTCACTGTGATGCTCGTTGACGTGGTTAGAGAGCACGGGGGTGGCCGGACGCGTCACCCTCGTCGACGAGATGCGGCGGCCATGACGAAGAAAACCGGCGATGGCGAGGTTTGGGGCGGTCCTAGCTCGAATCCATATGCGAGGGCAAAGGAGACAACGATGGCAGAGCTCCTGGACGTCTTGGCGCGACGAGGGTAGGCTGGTGGCCATGGTGGCAACAATAGCGCGGCAACAACGGCTTGGGAGCGAGGAAAACCAAGAGGGCGAGGACGAGCGAGGGGAATTTTGTGGGCTAGGGTTTGTCCACAGCGACAGGAGTGGCCAGGGTTGCGTGGATGGCCGCCACACCCCCTCTCTGCCTCATGTAGTAGTAGGAAGGGGAAGATCCAGGTGGGATGGGCCTCCTCTGCCACTAAGGCCCAGCCAACAATAGGTTTAGGCCTTTTTCCAACTCCCTTTTTATTTTTTTATTTTATTTTTTTATTTATTTTAGTTTTAAAGAAAACATAACACTAGCACCTAAATCAACCTTAGTAATTTATGCCACTGCCAAAAATAATTTGGCACTTAATAAAATATGATTATATTTGTGTATTATTTATAAACACTTAATAATTGTTCTTAGCCCCTGTTTTAGTTATTATAGGGCATGAAAACACTTTACAAAAAGTTGGGTCAGCACCATAATTGCTCATGGAATATTTGCCACTCTTTGAACATTTTTGTTTGCACGTGTGAGAAATTTGAATTTGAATTTGAACGAGATTGAACCATCGCGGAATTAATAACAATAATCATGGTGACGTGGCATCATTAGCAGAGGTTACTGTAGCGTAATTATCCAGGCGTCACAAGGGTGGAGGGCGCCCCCCTAGGGCGCGCACTCCGGTCTTGTGGGCTCCTCATGGACCCCCTGACTTGTTCTAGCACCCTGTCGGAGGGGGATATCATCACCGGTGGCCATCTTCATCATCCCGGCGCTCTCCATGATGATGAGGGAGTAGTTCACCCTCGGGGCTGAGGGTATGTACCAGTAGCTATGTGTTTGATCTCTCTCTCTCTCTCTCTCATGTTCTTGATTTGGCACGACCTTGATGTACCGCGAGCTTTGCTATTATAGTTGGATCCTATGATGTTTCTCCCCCTCTACCTTCTTGTAATGGACTAAGTTTGCCATTTGAAGTTATCTTATCGGATTGAGTCTTTAAGGATTTGAGAACACTTGATGTATGTCTTGCATGTGCTTATCTGTGGTGACAATAGGATATTCACGTGATCCACTTGATGTATGTTTTGGTGATCAATTTGCGGGTTTTGTGACCTTGTGAACTTATGCATAGAGGTTGTCACACGTTTTAGTCATTGACTCTCCGGTATAAACTTTGGGGCACTCTTTGAAGTTCTTTGTGTTGGTTTGAATAGATGAATATGAGATTATGTGATGGATATCGTATAATCAAACCCGCACATACTTGTGGTGACATTGGAGTATCTACGTGACATTAGGGTTTTGGTTGATGTGTGTCTTAAGGTGTTATTTTAGTACTAACTCTAGGGTTGTTTGTGACACTTATAGGAATAGCCCAATAGATCGATTAGAAAGAATAACTTTGAGGTGGTTTCATACCCTACAATAATCTCTTCGTTTGTTCTCCGCTATTAGTGACTTTAAAGTGACTCTTTGTTGCACGTTGAGAGATTGTTATATGATCCAATTATGTTATCATTGTTGAGAGAACTTGCACTAGTGAAAGTATGAACCCTAGGCCTTGTTTCGAAGCATTGCAATACCGTTTTCGCTCACTTTTATTACTTGCTACCTTGCTGTTTTTATATTTTCAGATTACAAAAACCTATATCTACCATCCATATTGCACTTGTATCACCATCTCTTCGCCGAACTAGTGCACCTATACAATTTACCATTGTATTGGGTGTGTTGGGGACAAAAGAGACTCTTTGTTATTTGGTTGCAGGGTTGTTTGAGAGATACCATCTTCATCCTACGCCTTCCATGGATTGATAAACCTTAAGTCATTCATTTGAGGGAAATTTCCTACTGTCCTACAAAACTCTGGCTTGGAGGTCCAACTAGAGTCTACAAGAAGAAGGTTGAGTAGTAGACTTCAAGCTCTTTTCTGGCGCTGTCGGTGTCAAAATCGGCGGATCTCGGGTAGGGGGTCCCGAACTGTGCGTCTAGGCGGATGGTAACAGGAGACAAGGGACACGATGTTTTTACCCAGGTTCGGGCCCTCTCGGTGGAGGTAAAACCCTACTCCTGCTTGATTAATATTGTTGGTATGGGTATTACAAGAGTTGATCTACCACGAGATCAGAGAGGCTAAACCCTAGAAGCTAGCCTATGGTATGATTGTTGTTCGTCCTACGGACTAAAACTCTCTGGTTTATATAGACACTGGGGAGGGCTAGGGTTACACAGAGTCGGTTACAATGGGAGGAGATCTTCATATCGTATCGCCAAGCTTGCCTTCCACGCCAAGGAAAGTCCCATCCGGACACGGGACGGAGTCTTCAATCTTATATCTTCATAGTCCGGGAGTCCGGCCAAAGGTCATAGTCTCGCCATCCGGACACCCCCTAATCCAGGACTCCCTCAGTAGCCCCTGAACCAGGCTTCAATGACGACGAGTCCTGCGCGCAAGTTGTCTTCGGCATTGCAAGGCGGGTTCCTCCTCCGAATACTTCATAGAAAATGTTGAACACCAGGATAGTGTCCGGCTCTGCAAAATAAGTTCCACATGCCACCATAGAGAGAATAACATTTGCACCAATCTAATCTGCTAAAGTATTCCGTAGCGTGACCTCACGCCACGGCCAGGCTTTTATTCATTTTACTATTCCACCTCAGCGCGTTTAGCGAGGCGGTTTCCTTGGCACGTCTTGTCAAGGCAGAGATCGTGTCCCCTTATTCCGGGATTCTCATCAATACGGGCGTGGGTAACCCAACCGCGCCATTAACCGCGGCGCTTGGGAGATAAGCGAGTTTTATTAGGCCGGCGGGGGCTCGTAGTTTCGGCCGCCCATATAAGGGGATAAGAATCCGCCCTTTCCATTCACGCCTTCTTCCTCCTTTGCTTATTCGTCCCTGCGCACTCGAGCACAACACCCAAGACCGCACTTCCCACCTCAACCTACTCCAATCATGTCCGGAGCGGGAGGTAGATGGATGGCCTCCTCCGTCACGGAGGGGCAAATCAAAAAGTTGAGGACGGCCGGATACTTGTCTGACGACATCGCGCACCGGCTTCCAGATGCGGGGCAACTCATCCCTACCCCTAGGCCTCATGAAAGGGTCGTCTTTCTCCCTCATTTCCTCCGCGGACTAGGTTTTCCTCTTCTTCCGTTCGTCCGGGGCTCATGTTCTACTATGGCCTGGACTTCCATGATCTGGCCCCGAACTTTATCCTCAATATCTCGGCGTTCATCATCGTGTGTGAGGCCTTCCTCTGCATCTAGCCCCACTTTGGCTTATGGCTGAAGACTTTTAATGTCAAGCCGAAAGTGGTGAGCGGCCGCCAAGCGGAGTGCAGAGGTGCCATGGTGGGCCGGATGGCCAACGTCCTATGGCTCGAGGGCTCCTTCGTGGAGACAATAAAAGGATGGCAATCGGGGTGGTTCTACATCACCGAGCCACGTGAACCCAAATGGGAAGCGGCCCCCGAATTCCGATCTGGCTTTCCCACACGGCTCACCTCCTGGAAAGAGACGGGCTTAACGCAGGGAGATTCAGAAGAGCTGACCGGACTCCAAACCTGTGTCAAGAAGCTGGTTAGCAAGAACCTCAAGCTCGTCAATGTAGTCTAGGTCATGCTTATCCGCCGGGTCCTCCCATGCAAACAACGGGCCTTCAAATCGTGGGAGTTCGATCCGGCACAGCACTAAGCCTTGAGCGGGCTCTTCGATACTACGTACGAAGATGCCTGGAAGGTGCTGTTTAAGGGCGCCGAGGCCCCCGCATCCGCTACCGAAGATCGCGGATTCAGCTCGCGCCGTCGGGCCAACGAGGTAAGTTATTCTGCCCTTTGTGGGACTCTTTTCTTTCATAGTCTGACTTTATGCGGGATCTAAACTCCTTTACCTTTGACAGGACTGGCTGAAGAAGTCCGGACAGGTTAGCTATCCGGCTCCCTTAACAGAAGACCCAGCGGACGCCCGATTGACGGGGCTGCTGGTTCCGGCACCTCACGTGGTGCCGGAGAAGAAGGCCAAGAAGAAGGCCACGGGGACTCGAAAGAGCTCCCGACGCCTGGTGGTGTCGGATTCGCCCGACAACTCCGGCGCACCCTCCGCCTCGGAAGACGAGGAGGAGGAAGAAGAAGAAGAAGCCTCTCCCCCTCCAACGAGGGGAGGAATGAAAAGGAAGGCCGCCCCAACTGGGGAGGCCGGAGGGTCCAAGAAGGGGAAAACCCCTTTGCCGGACTATGCCTCCGATGCCGAAGACGGCGGGGAGGAATGGCCATCCAGGGTCAAGCGCCTGGCAAAATCGTAAGTGTCCAGTTACCCGAATGACTCATGGCGCTCCTCTATTATTCGATATCTTCTGACGCCGAATTTAATTATGCAGTCCGACTAGAGCTCAGCTCGGTAATTCATCGAGCGGCTCCCTGAATTCGTCGGATGTGAACAGCGCTTCACTTCCGACGGCCTCCTCCCCTCTCCCCGCGGATGACGCCGAGGTGGGGTCCCAAAGGGGACCGAACCAGGAGGAGGTGGTCCTGGAGGCACCTCAAGGCGACCTCCCGGATTCCAGGCCCAAAGGGGGTAAAGCCCCAGAGGGGTCTAAGTCCGGCCCCGGGCCAGACACAGCTCTGGAACCACCAACGGTTCCAGAGTCTGACAGGCGATGCCTTCATAAGAAGGGCAAGCCTACGCCGGCGACCTCCGTCCATCTGGAGGCGCCAGACAATTTGCTGGAGGCGCTTAAAGGCGCCTCCATCAACGAGGAACACCGCACTATTATGGGTGCGGTGATTCAAAAGGTTCAGTCTGCCAAGAGCAGGCTGACAGAAGCCTGTACAAGTCTATTAACAGGCTTCGAGGTATGTGTTCAAAACATATAAAAATGTTACCGCATAGACAGTAGCCCCTGATACTCGGTTCGGCGTTTGGAAAGAAAAGCCGAGCTGATGATCTAAAAAGATATACGCAGGAGTCTAATAAAAATATGTCGATATGGGAATGCAGGTTGCGCTGCTGACCTCTGCCGCAGTGACTGCGGAGGTCAATGCATTGAAGGGAAGCCTCGAGCGGTCCGAGAACGAGCTTGGCCGTGCCAAGAAGCATCTCGAGGACAAGGAGGGTATGTAATACCACATGTAAATGTATATAGAAATACTTGGTTGCAAATAATGACAGGACCAACTTAAATGTTGCAGGGGCCATGGCCAAGGTGGCGACCCTGAAGGAGGCGGTCTCCAAGGCCGAAAACAGTGCGGCCCTGGAGCACGCCGAGCGAGAGAAGCAGGAGGCGCAGGTGGCGGAGGTGCGGCAAGAGCTCCAGGCTCTCGTGGAAAAACACGAGAGTTTGGAGCGTGACTCGAAGACTCGAGAGTCCGAGCTCGCCTTGGATCTTGAGAGTGCCAAACACGCTAAGGCCGAAGCCCAGAAGGCCCTCCAGGAGATCGAGGCGATGAAGAAAATAGCGGCGGGTAAGGCATTCTTTATGCAAAGCAAGAATATAAAAGTTAATTATCTGCTACTTACCCGAATCCGAAGCTCTCCAGGAGCGTTCGCCGATCTGCCCCGTAGTGTGTCTGATGCCGCCGCATACTACCGAGCCGAAGAGGGGAGCTCGGCGGAAAAAGTATTCTGGTTTCAGTATGCTGAGGCCGAACATCCGGTGCCCCCGAGCGACCAGCTGAAGCAGCTGGTCGAGCTCCACAAGGTGGCCGAACAGGCCATGAAGGGCCTCATAGCTCGGTTGTGGCCTGGAGAAGCCATGCCTGGGAGCTACTTCGGTCTGGTGCGGCGGCTGGTGGGCGCGTGTCCGTGGATTGAGGTCATCAAGCGCTCCGTCTGCATCGAAGGTGCCCGTCGGGCCCTTGCCCGTGCTAAGGTGCACTGGGGCAAGCTGGACGCTGAGAAGCTTTTGACAGACGCGCCACCGCTGGGCAAGGAGTATCGCATGCCCGAGATGTATTATAAGGGTGTACTGAAGGGTGCTCGCCGTATAGCGGACGAATGCTCCAAAGATGTAATTTTTGAGTAGGCTCACATCTGTTATCCTGTACGCTGATAACTTTGTTCATATGCGTTAAGCAACGCTTGTTAATTTAAAATATTACCTTCTGTGCGGCCGTTTATCAAATCTGAGAGATGCAAGTCGTCGGCTTCGACCCCCATGCCATGAGTGCTGGGGTGTTCGGGATAAACCTGAGCGCTCTTGTTCCCATTCTTGGGTCCATCTAGGGAGGCGCTCAGCACAACGAACCAGGCCGTTGGACTTATAATGCTTTATCACTCTCACTTAGCCATAAAATTCCATAATTTTAAATTTCGGCGAAGCCCCTAGTATTCGAAAGACCGAGTTCGGGGCGCTATCCACGCCTAGGCCGGATAATTCCGGTTCCTCGCTCTAAGCGGCATAAGTCTTTAAGGACTCAAAAAACCTCGCGAACAGCGACCGGTCTCTCGCACTATCATGATAGTCAGTTTTAGCTTTCTCTACTGAGGTGTTAACCCAACTCAACTGGGGCACAATCGCAGTAGTTCTCCCAGCGCTACCTTAGCCAACATTGCGGAACGTAGGGTACCAAAACATGGGAGCCAGGCAAAACCAACTATTGACCAAAGACATGATTCGGAGCCGATGCATATAGTGCTATAAGTTTGGGGTGCCGCACTCATGAGAGTGTTCGGTCTTCTCACACCATGTTATGGGGTGCTTAAGCCCATGGTGTATTGGCCGTACCAAAGTGTACGGTTGCATAATGTCATGACTGAACATATATATATATATATATATATAAAGGAATACAATAATAGATAGAAGCTATGTATTGTTTATTATTAAGGGGCTGCTATGAAAGCAGAACGATACAAAAAGTGCGATAAGCAAGAGATGGGATTATTTGACATGTCCCCCTCCGGGGGCAAGCTGCGGGTTTTGTAAGTAAAAACAGGTATTTAACTCGTTATAGAGGCCACCTGGACATTCGACGCGGCTTGTCCTCACCCTGGCTATTGCATCGTGTGTTCGGCGAGTGTATTGCCGGACAGGCCTCTAAGTAGTTGGGTCCTGAAAGTATATATAAAAAGGAAAACGGCCGAATAGGGAGCCCCTAAGTGCGGTTGAGCCGCATTCTGGGTGTGCCGCAGTTGTGCCCCTCCCCTTATGCCCATGCTATTTTCAAAGTGTAATTATGTACGCGTGTTACCGATAGCACCATCTGACGAGGGTTGGGGTTGGGGCCGCATTGCTATGCTTGCTCGGAACGTGTCAGCCGGATTTGTTGTAGGTTACTTCGCGCTCGCTTGACGTTGTTCGGACGTTTGACACCTGGGTTGGAGGATTGCCTTGAAAGGCTACTCTGTATTTCCGCCGCCAGGGCCGCCGTGTGCTCCTTCGTTCGGAGAGAGCGTTCGGTGTTTCCATTTACCGTGATGGCTCCGTGGGGGCCTGGCATCTCGAGCTTGAGATATGCGTAGTGCGGCACCGCATTGAATTTTGCAAATGCGGTTCGTCTGAGCAGGGCGTGATAACCACTGCGGAATGGTACTATGTCGAAGATTAACTCTTCGCTTTGGAAATTGTCCGGGGATCCGAAGACCACTTCGAGTGTAACCGAGCCTGTACAGCTGGCTTCTACACCTGGTATGACGCCTTTGAAGGTTGTCTTTGTGGGTTTAATCCTTGAGGGATCGATACCCATTTTTTGCACTGTATCCTGATAAAGCAGGTTCAGGCTGCTGTCGCCGTCCATTAGGACTCTGGTGAGGTGAAATCCATCGACAATTGGGTTTAGTACCAATGCGGCGAATCCGCCGTGACGGATGCTAGTGGAATAGTCCCTTCGATCAAAAGTGATCGGGCAGGAGGACCATGGGTTGAACTTTGGGGCGACTGGCTCCAACGCATAGACGTCCTTGAGAGCAGGCTTCCTCTCCCTCTTGGGGATGTGAGTTGTGTATATCATGTTCACCGTCCGCACTTGCGGGGGGAATCCCTTCTGTCCTCTGTTGTTCGGCGGCCGGGGCTCCTCCTCGTCATTGCTACGCAGCCCCTTGTCTCTGGTTTCGGCACTTAACTTGCCTGCCTGCTTGAACACCCAACAATCCCTGTTGGTTTGGTTGGTTGGTTGTTCGGGGGTGCCGTGTATCTGGCATGAGCGGTCGAGTATCCGGTCTAAGTCGGATGGGCCCGGAGGGTTTCTTTTGAATGGCTTCTTCCGCTGACCGGGTTTAGAGCCTCTGAATCCAGCGTTGACTGCCGTATCCTCAGTATTGTCGCTGTTAATGTGGCGCTTGTGCTTGTTGCAATGTGAACTGCCATTGTTGTCCTTGGTATCTGAATTACCGGGGCTCTTGGTTATGTTATTGCTAGGAGCTAGCCAGCTGTCTTCGCCCGCGCAGAAGCGGGTCATGAGAGTCGTGAGGGATGCCATAGATTTCGGCTTTTCCTGTCCTAGGTGCCGGGCAAGCCATTCGTCTCGGATGTTGTGCCTGAAGGCAGCAAGGCCCTCGGCATCCGGACACTCGACTATTCGATTTTTCTTGGTTAGGAACCGTGTCCGGAATTGTCTGGCCGATTCTTTTGGCTGCTGGATTATGTGGCTTAGGTCATCGGCGTCTGGTGGTCGCACATAAGTGCCGTGGAAGTTGTCCAGCAATGCGGATTCCAGGTCCTCCCAACAACTTATTGACTCTGATGGGAGGCTGTTAAGCCAATGTCGAGCTGGTCCTTTAAGCTTGAGCGGGAGGTATTTGATGGCGTGTAGATCATCACCGCGGGCCATGTGGATATGAAGGAGATAATCCTCGATCCATACTGCGGGATTAGTTGTGCCGTCGTATGATTCGATGTTCACGGGTTTAAAACCCTCGGGGATTTGATGATCCATTACTTCGTCTGTGAAGCGTAGTGGGTGTGCGGCGCCCCTGTATTGGGCTATATGACGACGCAGCTTGGATGAGCTTGGTCTGTTGTATTCGGCCTAGCCGTACTTATCATATCTGACGTGACGGCTGGCGTCACGTGAAGTGGGGCGCCCATGCGATCCGTAGATCGATCTTGCTTGCCTTGCCTTGTTCTCCAATATGTCTCGCAGGTCTGTTGTGTCTCCCCGTACTCTGGTATGTTTTGAGCGGTGCCGGGGTGCGCCTTGGGTCGAGGGCCTGAAGGCCTCTCCGTCGCGGCCACGGGGTGGCCGATCGGGCGCATCGTACGCTAGTGATGTAGGTTTAGTTGCTTCCTCCTCAAGTTGGGGTAGCAGCCTGCGCTTTGGGTAGCTCTTGGAGGGGCGCTCGAGTTTATACTCTTCGGCCGCCAGGACTTCGGTCCATCTGTCGGCTAGCAAGTCTTGGTCAGCTCTAAGCTACTTCTGTTTTTTCTTGAGGCTGCGTGCCCTGGCCATAAGCCTGCGTTTGAAACGCTCTTGTTTGATGGGATCCTCTGGCATGACGAATTCATCATCGTCGAGGCTTGCCTCGTCTTTGGAGGGAGGCATATAGTTGTCGTCCTCAACCTCTCTGTCGGCCGGTCTCTCATGAGGGTTGGCTCCTTCGTCCTCCTGCACTGAATCCTGCTGGAGGGGGTTATCTTCGGCACTGTCCAGCGTATTGTTATCTCCAGTGCCGGATTCGCCGCTCTTGCTTTGGCGGGATTTAGAGTGGCGCCGCTGACGTCGGCGCTTGGGTTGCTTCTTGGAGGGGTCATCCTCCGTTTTTTCCTCGCCATCCCCTGCTTTGGGGGTGTCCACCATGTATATGTCATATGACGAGGTGGCTTTCCAGTTCCCTATAGGTGCTGGTTCTTGGTCATCTCCTTCATCGGCGTCCATACCGTCGATGTCTTCGGAGTCAAAGTCGAGCATGTCGGTTAAGTCATCGACAGTGGCTATGAATTGGGTGGTGGGTGGGCCTCAAATTTCTTCGTCGTCCGTATCCCAACCATGCTGACCGTAGTTCGGCTAGAGCTCTCCTGATAAAGAGAGAGACTTTAGCGAATTCAGGATATCGCCAAAGGGCAAGTGCTGAAAGACGTCCGCGGCGGTGAACTCCATGATCGGAACCCAATCGGGTTCGATCGGAAGGGGTGTGGAGGATTCGGAGTCCGGAACGGAGTCCGGCACCTTGGAGTCACGGGCCTTGCGAAGGACTAGGCTGGTATTCGGCTCTATCGCCATAGAGATTGCGGCTCCTGGGGCGGCGTCCAACTGTCTGTCCCTGGTTAGCGCAGTCGGCTCTGAACTAATGGTCGGAGCGGACTCCTGAGCGGCACTCTGGGCGCTGTCCGGCGGCAGAGCTAGATCATGCCCATCGAGACAGTGCAGCGCGCTCGGCCGTGGCTCGAATCCGTCGAAGATCAAGTCCCCGCGAATGTCGGCCGTGTAGTTTAAGCTTCCAAACCTGACCTGATGGCCAGGGGCGTGGCTTTCGATCTGTCCAGATGGCCAAACAAGTTGGCCCGCAGTCCAAAGCCACCGAATACGAAGATCTGTCCGGGGAGAAAAGTCTCACCCTGGACCACGTCGTGGTTGATGATCGAAGAAGCCATCGGGCCTAAAGGCGACGACACAGAGGAACTCTCAATGAAAGCACCAATGTCGGTGTCAAAACCGGCGGATCTCGGGTAGGGGGTCCCGAACTGTGCGTCTAGGAAGATGGTAACAGGAGACAAGGGACACGATGTTTTTACCCAGGTTCGAGCCCTCTCGGTGGAGGTAAAACCCTACTCCTGCTTGATTAATATTGATGGCATGGGTATTACAAGAGTTGATCTACCACGAGATCAGAGAGGCTAAACCCTAGAAGCTAGCCTATGGTATGATTGTTGTTCGTCCTACGGACTAAAACTCTTCGGTTTATATAGACACAGGAAAGGGCTAGGGTTACACATAGTCGGTTACAATGGGAGGAGATCTTCATATCGTATCGCCAAGGTTGCCTTCCACGCCAAGGAAAGTCCCATCCGGACACGGGACGGAGTCTTCAATCTTGTATCTTCATAGTCCGGGAGTCCGGCCAAAGGTCATAGTCCGGCCATCCGGACACCCCCTAATCCAGGACTCCCTCAGGCGCCGATTCCAAGGAGGCTAGGTAAGCGGCACTCACATCCCGTCAATGAAGCTCTTTTCTAGCGCCGTTGCCGAGGAGGTGAGTGCTTGTAGGTATATCTTTAGATCTTGCAATCGAATATTTTAGTTTCTTGTTTTATCACTAGTTTAGTTGTTAAAAGAAAACTAAAAAGATGGAATTGAGGTTGCCTCATATGCTTCATCTTTTCAATGTCTTTCATGAGAATAAGGATTCCGATAATTGTGCTCAGTTGCTAGAGGAAGAATGCAATAAAATGTTTGGCATAAAATCTTTGTATGATGAGCATGATTGCAATGTTGTTAGTATGAATTCCTTGAATATCCATGATGCTAATGATATGCAAAGCCACAAACTTGGGGATGCTATGTTTAATGAAGATGATATCTTTTGTCCCCCAAGTTTTGATGAGCAAATTTATTATGATAAAAGCATGCCTCCTGTTTGTGATGATTATATTGATGAAAGTGGGTTTGGAAGAGTGTCAACTTTAGGAACTAATGATCCCACTATTTTGGAGGGTGTTGAATCTTATTGTGATAATTATGAAAGTGCATTTGGAGAGGTCATGACTTTACTTAGTGATGAATCCACTATTCTGGAAGAGGTTCCAATTGGGTATGAGAACAAAGTTGCTATCTATGATGATTATTGTGATGACATGTATGCTATAAAGAATAATGATAACCATGAAACTTGTCATCGTGATTTAAATTTTCAATTGGATTATGCCTCACATTATAGTTATTTTTGAGTTTGCTCCCACTATTCATGAGAATAAATTTGCTTATGTGGAGAGTAGTAAAATTTCTATGCATGTAGATCATGAAAACAATGCTTTATGTGATGGTTATATTGTTGAATTCATTCATGATGCTACTGAAAATTATTATGAGGGAGGAATATATGCTTGTAGGAATTGTAATAATATCAAGTTTCCTCTCTATGTGTTGAAAATCTTGAAGTTTTGCTTGTTTTGCCTTCCTATGCTAGTTGATTCTTGTTCCCATAAGTTGTTATCTCACAAAATCCCTATGCATAGGAAGTGCGTTAGACTTAAATGTGTTAGTCATATGCGTCATGATGCTCCCATTGTGTTTCAATTCTTATCTTTTATGTGAGCATCATTAAAATTAGGATGCCTAGCTAAAAAGGCATTAAAGAAAAGCGCTTGTTGGGAGACAACCCAATATTTATACTTACTGTTTTTGTGTGTTCACATGATTAAGCTACTGAAGTAATCATGTTTTATAACTTTTGTTTCAATAAAGTGCCAAGTATAGCCTTTGGGTTAGTGTGGACGATAGTTGACTTGATTCTGTGCAAACACAGAAACTTTTGTTCTTAGTCCAGGAATTTTGAAATTTCACTGGAACATGCTTTTGATCTTATGTTTTTACACATGATTTATATACAAATTTCCTACGTTGTCCTAATTTTTCAGAAATTTTGGAGTTACATAAGTATACGAAGTTTCCAGATTGCTACAGACTGTTCTGTTTTTGACAGATTCTGTTTTCTATGTGTTGTTTGCTTATTTAGATGAATCTATGAGTAGTATCGGAGGGTATGAACCATGGAGAAGTTGGAATACAGTATATATAACACCAATATGAATTTAGAATGATTTCACAACAGTACCTAAGTGGTGATTTATTTTCTTATACTAACGGATCTCATAAGATTTTCTGTTGAGTTTTGTGTTGTGAATTTTTCAAGTTTTAGGTGAAGTTTTGATCGACTAAGGAACAAGGAGTGGCAAGAGCCTAAGCTTGGGGATTCCCAAGGCACCCCAAGGTAAAATTCAAGGACAATCAAGCAACTAAGATTGGGGATTCCCCGGATGGCATCCCCTCTTTCATCTTCGTTCGTCGATAACCTTACTGGAGGCTATACTTTTATTTACCGCATGATATGTGTTTTTCTTGGAGTGTCATTTTATTTTATTTATATTTGTTTGCTGTTATTCAGAGACATGTTTAGTATCATTTAGTTCAATAAAAAGTTCAAGTATAGCCTTTACCATGCTTATTTTGCAAGCCTATATGTTGCTATTTGGAAATAGAAAGTTTAACGTTGTTGCAAAAATTCCCGAGAAAATTCAAAATGTGATAAAATGTTGAATTTTTTTGCACATCAAGATATGATAAATTATCTACAGTGTGGTAATTTTTCAGAATTTTTGGAGTTAGGCAAGTATGATTCCTCTTGCATTCTTTACAGACTGTTTTGTTTAGACAGATTGATGTTATGTTTTCTTTGTTTGCATATGTTTGCTTGTTTAATGATTCTATTAGAGGATGGGAGTATTAAATATGCAGACGAATTTAGTATGCAATGTCAAATTATAATTTTAGTGATTTCCTACAGTAGAGAATGATAAAGTTTAGCATGGATTTATACTAACTTATCTTACGAGTTCTTGTTGAGTTTTGTGTGGATGAAGTTTTTAAGATTTAGGGAAACCGTAATATGAGAGGAATTAAGGAGGAACAAAATCGCAAGCTTGGGGATACCAAAGACATCCCTAATTAATATTTCAAGAAGTCTCAAGCATCTAAGCTTGGGGATGCCCCGGTTGGCATCCCACCTTTCTTCTTCAACAACTATCGGTCAGTTTTGGTTGAGCCTAAGTTTTTGCTTCTTCACATGATATGTGCTATATATATATATATCTTTGCAATGTCATTTTATTTTATTTTGCTTTGCTTGATGTTTGAATAAATATTAAGATATGAAAATCTTAAATGTTAGAGAGTCTTCACATAGTTACATAATTATTCGACTACTCATTCATCTTCACTTATATCTTCCGGAGTAGTTTGTCGTTTGCTCTAGTGCTTCACTTATATATTTTTAGAGCATGGCGGTGGTTTTATTTTGAAGAAACTGATGAGCTCTCATGCTTCACTTATATTATTTTGAGAGTCTTAAATAGCATGGTAATTTTTTTGACTATATACTGCAAGGCAACAACCTCACATCCCTTTATTAAAACTCAAGGCAAAACAAGTTAAAAAATACATTGGAGGGTGGGGGTAGAGAAGAAAGAATACTTACAAAATCCTAAGGAAGGGAAGCCATCCAAGATAGGAGGCTATCTCTATATTTACATTTAATCCTATGAGCTAACAAAGAGATGTCATGTACAAAGTTTCTTCTCCAAGCTCTGAAGCTAGGTGTCTCATTTCTAAAGATCTTGCCATTCCTCTGAGTCCAAATATTCCAAGTGGTAGTGAAACCACTTCAGATAAAAATGGGAAACCAAAGTCCTTCCAGGCAGTAGATGTCATCATTTATGTGGCCTGATTAGGATGGGAGATCCAAGAGATACCAAGATAGTTCCAAACACGCTGGCTGAAATTGCAAGTGAAGAAAATATGCACACGATCCTCATGGCTGGCCATATGACACAGAACACAAGTGTCATCTTGCACATTCGAATGTCTGCGTTGCATCATATCTCTGGTATTCAACCGATCCAATAGAAGGAGCCATCCAAAGACTTTGATCTTGAGGGTGCATGAGCATTTCCAAATCCACTTAAGAATGGGGTCAACCACCAAATGATGAAAGTTAAGCTCATAAAAAAGCCTTGATTGGAAATCTCCAGACTTTGAAGGCCATTTCCAAAAGTCCTTAACCTCAGGGTCTAGATTTATGGGAGCCAAAAGAGATTGGAGCTGCTGCAATTCATTATATGCTTCCACAGACAAGGGCAGGTGCAAATTATCAGTCTTAGTTGCCATGTTAAAAAAATCTCTAACCGTGATCAAGTCATCAATGACAAAAGAATGAAGATGAGGGAATCTTTCTTTCAACGAGATGGATCTGCCGTCAATTTTCCAATGATCTTACCAGAAAACCACCGTGTCACCTGCATGCACCTAAGGGATAGCAAGTTTGCAAAATTTATCATATAGGCAGAGAACATCCACGCCACCAGGAAGATCCACAACTCTAGGTTGCTTGTGGGGACAAGGATCCATAATATGTGTCCCAAATTAGGATAACCTAGGGTATGTCCAATTTGTTAAAGAACTTGAATAAGTGCTTCATTAACAAAGCTTCATTTTGAAAACCCAGGTGAGTAACCCCGAGACCACCATACTTCTTAGGCCTGCAAACTAAATCCCAAGTGGCCAAGGACTATCGTGGGGTGTTAGAATTACCTCGCCAAAGACACTATCTACTTGAGAATGCCTTGGGGAAAAGACAAGGATCACAAAAAATATATTGGCATGGAAGCAAGGATAGATTGCAGGAGCTGGAGTCTACTACCTTGGTTTAAAAAGCATGAGGATGCCGATAAATGCCTCTCGATGCGGTCCACGAGGGGCAAAAGATCATAGATAGTTGGTCGTGAAGTACCCATCAAGAGTCCAAGGTAGGTGAACGACATGGAGCCAACTTCACATCCAAGCAAGCCAGCAATCCTTAAGCCCTCCTCCTCAGACATGTTCATATGTATCAATGAGGATTTGCTGAAGTTGACCTTCAAACCCGTGGACAGTGCGAACTTCTCTAGCATCTCTTTGAAAGCCAAGATCTGGCCGTCCACAGTTGGCAGGACAATGAGTGTGTCGTCTTCATATTGCACGATCGGGTAATCATTGTAACTCATTGGGATGGGCATTGTTAGGATGTTTCTAGAGCACATCTCATTCACCACTGATTGAAGAAGGTCAACAACAATTACAAAGAGCAGAGGAGACAGCGGATCACCTTGTCGTACTCCAGTACAACACATAAAATGCTGACCAGGCACTCCATTAAGTAAAACTGAAGAAGATCTAGAGGATAACATCCCATTAACCCAGCCAGTCTAGCGTCATCAAAACCCTTACATTGCAACATTCTTAAGATAGCCTCGTGTTCAATTGTATCGAAAGCCTTGGTGAAATCAAGCTTGAGCAAGATGGTGGGTCGCTTGGAAGCTTTACATTGATGTATGTATTCGAAGCACCATGCGGCAATCCTGGATTGAACGGCAGTGAAGGAAACCGTACTAGTTCTTGTGTATGCATTGGAGGACAACATGGTAATTTGCTTTGGTTATGAATTTAGTCCTAATATGATGGGCATCCAAGAGGGGACATAATAAAAACTGTCATATAAAGTGCATTGAATACTATGAGAAGTTTGATTCCTTATGATAGATTTGAGATGAGGATGGTGATATTAGAGTCATGCTAGTGAGTAATTATGGATTGTAGAAATACTTGTTTTGAAGTTTGTGATTCCCTTAGCATGCACGTATGGTGAACCGTTATGTGATGAAGTTGGGGCATGATTTATTTATTGATTGTCTTCCTTATGAGTGGCGGCCGGGGACGAGCGATGGTCTTTTCCTACCAATCTATTCCCCTAGGAGCATGTGCATAGTACTTTTTTTCAACAACTAATATATTTTTTCAATAAGTAAGTGAGTTCTTTATGACTAATTTTGAGTCCATGGATTATACACATTCTCACCCTTCCACCATTCCTAGCGTCTCTATTACCGCGCAACTTTTGCTGGTGCATTACACCCACCATATATCTTCCTCAAAACAGCCACCATACCTACCTATTATGGCATTTCCATAGCCATTCCGAGATATATTGCCATGCAGCTTCCACCGTTCCATTTATTATGACACGCTTCATCATTGTCATATTGCTTTCCATGATCATGTGGTTCACATAGTATTTGTGGCAAAGACACCATTCTTAATTTTTATACATGCCACTCTTGAGTCATTGCACATCCCGGTACACCGCCGAAGGCATTCATATAGAGTCATATTTTGTTCTAAGTGTCGAGTTGTAATTCTTGAGTTGTAAGTAAATAAAAGTGTGATGATCTTCATTATTAGAGCATTGTCCCATGTGAGGAAAGTATGATGGAGCCTATGATTCCCCCGCAAGTCGGGATGAGACTCCGGACAAAAAATAAAAAAATAAAAAAAAGAAGAAAAAAAGAGGCCAAAGAGCCCAACAAAAAAATGAAAATTAGAGAAAAGAGAGAAGGGGCAATGCTACTATCCTTTTACCACACTTGTGCTTCAAAGTAGCACCATGATCTTCACGATAGAGTCTCCTATTTTGTCAGTTTCATATACTAGTGGGAATTTTTCATTATAGAAGTTGGCTTGTATATTCCAATGATGGGCTTCATCAAATTGCCCTAGATCTTTGTGAGGAAGCGAGTTGGAAGCACACCCACTTAGTTTCTTTTTGATCTTTCATAAACTTATAGCTCTAGTGCATCCATTGCATGGCAATCCCTACTCACTCACATTGATAACTATTGATGGGCATCTCCATAGCCTTTTGATACACCTAGTTGATGTGAGACTATCTCCTTCCTTTTGTATTCTCCACAACCACCATATTCTATTCCACCGATAGTGCTATGTCCATGGCTCATGCTCATGTATTGCGTGAAAGTTGAAAAGGTTTGAGAACATCAAAAGTATGAAACAATTGCTTGGCTTGTAATCGGGGTTGTGCATGATTTGAATGTTTTGTGTGATGAAGATGGAGCATAGCCAGCCTATATGATTTTGTAGGGATAACTTTCTTTGGCCATGTTATCTTGAGAAGACATGATTGCCTTATTAGTATGGTTGAAGTATTATTGTTTTTATGTCAATATTAAACTTTTGTTTTGTATCTTATGGATCTGAATATTCTTGCCACAATAGAGAAGATTATATTGATAAATTTTTTAGGTAGCATTCCACACCAAAAATTCTGTTTTTATCATTTACCTACTCAAGGAAGAGCAGGAATTAAGCTTGGGGTTGCTTGATACGTCTCCAACATATCTATAATTTTTGATTGTTCGATGCTATTATATTATCCCTCTTGGATGTTTTATATGCATTTATATTCTATTTTATATTATTTTGGGGACTAACCTATTAACCTAGAGCCTAGTGCCAGTTTCTGTTTTTCCTTGTTTTTGAGTTTTACAGAAAAGGAATATCAAATGGAGTCCAATTGACCTGAAAATATATGGTGATTTTTTATGGACCAGAAGAAGCACCCGAAGCAAAAGATTTGGGCCAAAAGAGCCATGAGGCCTCCACAATGGTGGAGGGCGCGCCCTTCGGTCTGGTGGGATCCTCGTGGACCCCCCCTAACTTATTCTCGACTCCAAAAATTCCTATAAATATATAAACCCCCAGAAATAAACCTATATTGGGAGTTCCGCCGCTACAAGCCTCTATAGCGACGAAAAACAAATCGGGAGCCTGTTTCGGCACCCTGCTGGAGGGGAAAATCATCACCGGTGGCCATCTTCATCATCCTGGCGCTCTCCATGATGAGGAGGGAGTAGTTCACCCTCGGTGCCGAGGGTATGTACCAGTACCTATGTGTTTGATCTCTCTCTGTCTCTCTCTCGTGTTATTGATATGGCACGACCTTGATGTACCACGAGCTTTGCTATTATAGTTGGATCTTATGATGTTTCTCCCCCTCTACCTTCTTGTAATGGATTGAGTTTTCCCTTTGAAGTTATCTTATCCGATTGAGTCTTTAAGGATTTGAGAACACTTGATGTATGTCTTTCATGTGCTTATCTGTGGTGACAATGGGATATTCAGCTGATCCACTTGATGTATGTTTTGGTGATCAACTTGCGGGTTCTGTGACCTTGTGAACTTACGCATAGGGGTTGGCACACGTTTTTGTCTTGACTCTCCGGTAGAAACTTTGGGGCACTCCTTGAAGTTCTTTGTGTTGGTTTGAATAGGCGAATCTGAGATTGTGTGATGCATATCGTATAATCAAACCCGCAGATACTTGTAGTAACATTGGATCACTATCTAGGCGAAGTTAGGATTTTGGTTGATGTGTGTCTTAAGGTGTTATTTTAGTACGAACTCTAGGACTATTTGTGACACTTATAGCAATAGCCCAATAGATCGATTAGAAAGAATAACTTTGAGGTGGTTTTGTACCCTGGATAATCTCTTTGTTTGTTCTCTGCTATTATTGGCTTTGTAGTGACTCTTTGTTGCATGTTGAGGGATTGTTATATGATCCAATTATGTTATCGTTGTTTAGAGAACTTGCTCTAGTGAAAGTATGAACCCTAGGCCTTGTTTCAAAGCATTGCAATACTGTTTTTGCTCACTTTTGTTACTTGCTACCTTTTTGTTTTTATATTTTTAAGATTACAAAAACCTATATCTAGCATCCATATCGCACTTGTATCACCATCTCTTTGCCGAACTAGTGCACCTATACAATTTACCATTGTATTGGGTGTGTTAGGGACACAAGAGACTCTTTATTATTTTGTTGCAGGGTTGTTTGAGAGATACCATCTTCATCCTACGCCTTCCATGGATTGATAAACCTTAAGTCATTCATTTGAGGGAAATTTCCTACTGTCCTACAAAACTCTGGCTTGGAGGTCCAACACGAGTCTACAAGAAGAAGGTTGCGTAGTAGACATCATGATTCAAACGCTTAAAATCCTATAAATACCAGAACCCCCAGAAATAACCTTAGATCGGAAGTTCCATCACCGCAAGCCTCTGTATCCACGAAAAACCAATCTGGACCCTGTTCTGGCGCCCTGCCGGAGGGGGAAATCATCACTGGAGGCCATCTTCATCATCCCGGCAGCCACCATGATGAGGAGTAGTAGTCCACCATCGGGGTTGAGGGTTTGTACCAGTATCTATGTCTTTAATCTCTCTCTCTCTGTCTCTCTCTCTCTCGTGTTCTTGAGATGGCACGATCTTGATGTATCGCGGGCTTTATTAATATAGTTGGATCATATGGTGTTTCTCCCTCTCTATCTTATTGTGATGAATTGAGTTTTCCCTTCGAGATTTCGTTCTTATCGGATTGAATATTTTTATGGATTTGAGAGCACTTGATATATGTCTTGCATATGAATACCCATGGTGACAATGGGGTATTATATTGATTCACTTGATATATTTTTTGGCACTCAACTCGCGGATTCCCGAGGTGACATTGGGGTAATCTATGAATAGGGCTTGATGCACGTTTTCATCCTACTTTCTCCGGTAGAAATCTTGGGGCACTCTTTGAGGTTCTTTGTGCTGAATTGCGTATTATGAATCTGAATTTGCTTTGGTGTTATTTTAGTACAAACTCTTGATAGATCGATCGGATATAATAACTTAGTGCTATTTTAGTATGAACTCTTGATAGACCGATCGGAAAGAATAACTTGGTGTTATTTTAGTATAAACTCTTGGATAGATCGGTCAGAAAGAATAGCTACAAACAATTTCTTCTTATGTTCTCCACTAGATAAGAACTTTGGAGTGATTCTTCATCACACTTTGAGGGATGGTTATATGATCCAATTAGATTAGCATTGTTGAGGGATTGCACTAGCGAAAGTACTGACCCTAGGCCTCATTTTCAAGCATTGCAATACTGTTTGTGATCACTTTTATCATTTGCTACCTCGTTGTTTTTATGTATTCAGATTATAAAATATATTTCTACCATCTATATTACACTTTTATCACCATCTCTTTGCCAAACTAGTGAACCTATACAATTTTCCATTGTATTGGGTGTGTTGGGGACACAAGAGATTTCTTGTATTTGGTTGCAGGGTTGTTTGAGAGAGACCATCTTCATCCTACACCTCGTACGGATTGATAAACCTTAGGTCATCCACTTGAGGGAAAATTGCTATTGTCCTACAAAACTCTACTCTTGGAGTCCCAACATGAGTCTACAAGAATAAAGTTGCATAGTACACATCAGTAGGGAGAAGTTTCTGTCACTCTTGCCCCCCAATGCATAGGCCTATCAACATACAACTAACCCTATGGTGTGATCCATGCACTCACTAATATGATGGGCACCAAAGGATAGGAACATAACCACAAGCCATTTAAACCAATCATAGCAATTTCACCAATTACCCATAGGACAAAAACAATCTACTCAAGCATCATAGGATGACCATACATCATTGTTAATAATATATAGCATGAAGCACCATTTTCAAGTAGAGATTACAGCGGGGACAAGAGGTGTTACACCATCGCATAGAGGGGGAGAGAGTTGGTGATGATAGCGGTGAAGTTGTTGGGGTAGATCGTCGTCACGATGATTCCCTTGATGACACTTCGGCCCCATCGGACGAGAGAGGGAGAGAGCCCCCTCCTTCTTCCTTGGCCTCCCCCTAGATGGGAGGAGGGTTTCCCCTCTGGTCCTTGGTAGCCATGGATCCCGGAGGCAGGAGACCCTCCGAGATTGAATCTCTCTCTCTCTCTCTCTCTCTCTCTCTCTCTCTCTCTCTCTCTCTCTCTCTCTCTCTTTCTGTCTCTGTTTCTCTTCTGTTTCATGTCTCTGTTTCTAGCCGAAAATTGTTTATTATATTTTCAGAGATCCGTAACTCCGATCAGGCTGAAACTTTAACACGATTTTTCCCGACATAAGCTTCCTTGTGCCCGGAGAAGGGCTCCAAATGACTTACGAGGTGGTCACACGACAACATCCCACGCCCGGATGGGGCGCGCCCTGTTTCCTTGTGGAGGATGTGGGCCTCTACTTGCGTTGATTCTTCCTTAAAAAATCACATATATTCCAACAAAACTCCATAAAATTTTGTCGCGTTTGGACTTTGTTTGATATGGATTTTTGGCGCAACAAAAAACATGCAAAAAAAACAGGAACTGGCACTGGTCAGTGGATCAATATGTTAGTCCAAGAAAATCATATAAATTGTTGTCAAAAGTATGTGAAAGTTGTAGAATATTGACACGAAACAATCAAAATTATAGATACGACGTAGACGTATCATCATCCCCAAGCTTAATTCCTACTCGTCCTCAAGTAGGTAAATGAAAAAAGGTAATTTTTGATGTGGAATGCCACCTAACATAATCTTGATCATATAATCTAATCATGGCATGAATATTAGGATACGAGTGATTCAAGGCAATAGTCTATCAATTTCATATTGAAACAACAATACAAAACATGCATCAAATTCATCATTGCCTTTCATAATATTTGAGTTAAAGGAAACAACCTCTATACACTTAGTTGTGGTAAGCATGACACACTCGTTCTGCCCTGCATAGATGTGTCAAATCAAGAGTACCCCGGTGCCAAACCAAGCAATTGTATCATACTATTTCACGCGCTTAAGCATTTTCATCTTCACTCAATACATGAGCATGAGCCATGGACATAGCACTATGGGTGGAATACAATGCGGTGGTAGATATCAATAAGGTAAGTCAAAAAAGGAAGAAAGACTTGCATCAACTTGATGGATCAATAGGCAATGGAGAGGCCTATCAATCGATATCAATGCGACGAATAGAGATTGCCATGCAACGAATGCACTAGAGCTATAAGTGTATGAAAGCTCACTACTGAAACTAAGTGGGTGTGCTTCCAACTTGCTAGCTCATGAAGACAGATACGTCTCCAATGTATCTATAATTTTTTATTGTTCCATGCTATTATATTGTCAATCTTGGATCTTTTATATGCACCATTATGCTATTTTATATCATTTTTTGGGACGAACCTATTAACCTAGTGCCAAGTGCCAGTTGATATTTTTTTTCTTGTTTTTGACTTTACGGAAAATCAATACCAAACAGAACGAAACTTTTTGATGATTTTTCTTGGACCACAAGACACCCTAGAAGATTTGGGAGGAGGCCAGAGGAGACACGAGGTGGCCACAAGCTCGCACGGCGTGCCCCAGGGGGGTGCCTCCCAAGCTTGTGGGCCCCTCTAACCCTAATTCTTCTTCCATAAATACCCAAATATTCCCCATAGACTACAGGGCACACCAAAAATATGTCGCCGCAAGCTTTTGTCCTTGTAAGATCCCATCTGGAGACCTTTTCCGGTACTCTACTAGAGGGGGATTCGATCATGGAGGGCTTCTACATCAACCTTGCTTCCCTTCCGATGATGTGTGAGTAGTTTACCACAGACCTACGGGTCCATAGCTAGTAGCTAGATGGCTTCTTCTCTCTATTTGATCTTCAATACAATGTTCTCCTCGACGTTCTTGGAGATCTATTCAATGTAATCTTCTTTTGTGGTGCGTTTGTTGAGATCCGATGAATTGTGGATTTATGATCAGATTATCTATGAATATCATTTGAGTCTTCTCTGAACTCTTTTATGCATGATTAAGATAGCTTTGTATTTCTCTCTGATCTATTGATTTGGTTTGGCCAACTAGATTGATTTTTCTTGCAATGGGAGAGGTGCTTTGTGATGGGTTCAGTCTTGCGGTGCTTATTCCCAGTGATAGAAGGGGACATGACACGTATTTGTATTGTTGCCATTAAGGATAAAAAGATGGGGTTTGTTCATATTGATGGCATATATCCCTCTACATCATGTCATCTTGCTTAAGACGCTACTCCGTCTTGTTAACTTAATACACTAGATGCATGCTGGATAGCGGTCGATGTGTGGAGTAATACTAGTAGATGCAGGCAGGAGTCTTTCTACTTGCCACAGCGTGATGCCTATATTCATGATCATTGCCTTAGATATCGTCATAACTATGCGCTTTTCTATCAATTGCTCAATAGTAATTTGTTTACCCATCGTATGCTTTCTTTCAAGAGAGAAGCCTCTAGTGAAAACTATGGCCCCCGGGTCTATCTTTTATCATATTATTTTCATATCTATAAACTCAAAAACACAAAAATACCTTGTTGCAATTTATTGACCTTTATTTAATTTTGCACTTTTACTTATCTTTTATATCTCAAATCTCATCCTTGCAAGTAACCGTGAAGGGATTGACAACCCCTTTATCGCGTTGGGTGCAAGTATTTGTTTGTTTGTGTAGGTGCAACCATTGGTGACTTGTGTGTTCCTCCTACTGCATTGATACCTTGGTTCTCAACTAAGGGAAATGCTTATCTCTACTTTGCTGCATAACCCTTTCCTCTTCAAGGGAAAAACAATGCAGCTCAAGAAGTAGCAGGAAACATTTCTGGCGCTATTGTCGAGGAGGATCTACATCAAGCCTACCAAGTACCTACCATAAACTCTCATCTCTTGCATTTACATTATTTGCCATTTGCCTCTCGTTTTCATCTCCCCTGCTTCTAAAACATTTCGGAAAAACACAAAAATGTTTGCCTTTTTATTCGCTTTTTTGTTTGCTTTTTGTTTGCCTGTGTGCTAGATTGCTTGCTTTGAACCTATCATCATGAGTGATTTTGTTATGGTAGAAACAGATGAAGGTAGAACTCCTAAAATTGGATGTTCTACTAATCTGCATGCTAAAACTTTTGTTTTGGGACAAGGGAATGTTATAGGAAAAGGTGCCATCCAAGAATTCTTTAATTACATTGCAACTTTGACTTGTGATGATGCTCCTATACTTAGAAGAAATAAAACTTTTGCAGAAGCTATTTCAGCACTGTTCTTAAACTTGAGAAAAGATTTATTCATACTCATCCCACTTTGCAAAGATTGTTTCATGAGTTACCTATTATAAAAGATCCTAGACCTAACAAAATAGCTACCCTCATCCTTATGAATTAGTTTAATTACATAGTGCGGGAAGTGATACGTCCCTATCGTATCTATAATTTTTTATTGTTTCATACCAATATTATACAACTTTCCGATATTTTGGCAACTTTTTATATGATTTATTGGACTAACCTATTGATGAAGTGCCCAGTGCCAGTTCTTGTTTGTTGCATGTTTTTTGTTTCGCAGAAAATCCATATCAAACAAAGTCCAAACGCTATAAAAATTTACGGAGAATTGTTTTGGAATATTTATGATTTTTGGGAGGTGGAATCAATGCAAACGAGGGCCCATAGTGACCACAACCCACCAGGGCGCGCCGGGCACCCCCTGGGGCGCCCAGGTATCTTGTGTCCTCCTCGAACGTTGGTTGGGTCCCTTCTTCTGGTGCAAGAAGGATAATTTATGGAAAAAATCAAGTAAAAATTTCAGCGCAATAGGAGTTATGGATCTCCAGGAATGTAAGAAACCGTGAAGGGCTAGATCTGGGGAACGTGAAACAGAAGAGAACAGAGAGGGAGATTCAATCTCGGAGGGGCTCCCGCCCCTCCGCCGCCATGGAGGCCATGTACCAAAGGGGGAACTCTCCTCCCATCTAAGGGGGGAGGCCAAGGAGGAAGAATAAGGAGGGGTTGTCGGTGTAAAAACCGGCAGATCTCGAGTAGGGGGTCCCGAATTATGCGTCTAAGGATCGAAGGTAACAGGAGGCGAGGGACACGATGTTTACCCAGGTTTGGGCCCTCTTAATGGAGGTAATACCCTACTTCCTGCTTGATTGACATTGATGAGTATAGGGGTTACAAGAGTTTATCTACCTTGAGATCATAATGGCTAAACCCTAAATGTCTAGCCTGTATGATTGTTCTTGCCCTACGGACTAAACCCTCCGGTTTATATAGACACCGAAGGGATCTAGGGTTGTACAGAGTCGGTTTACAGAGAAAGGAAGGTGCGTGATCCGAACGCCAAGCTTGCCACTCACGCAAAGGAGAGTCCTATCTGGACACGGGGAAAGGTCTTTAATCTCCTATCTTCAAGGCTCATTAGTCCGACCCATATCACATAGCCCAGACGCCCGAGGACCCCTTAATCCAGGACTCCCTCAATAGCCCCTGAACCAGGCTTCAATGACGATGTATCCGACGCACAGATTGTCTTCGGCATTGCAAGACGGGTTCCCTTTCCGAATACTCCAAAACAGCCTTTCGCACACAAGGGCTGTATCCGGCCCTGCTTAACACGTACAACCCCAAGCAGTAAAAAGCAACAATACTTAAAATAAGTCACATCCACGGGCAACTTTTTCAGTGAGACTTTATGTTCTGGCCTTATTATTATTCTGAACTATTCAACGTCATTGTTTCGCATTTCGAGGCACGACCAATGACACGTCTTGTCAAAGCAGAGATCGTGCCCCCTTATCATAGGATTCTCATCAATAGGGGTTTTGGGTAATCGAACCGTGCCGCTCACACGTTGCCTTGGGAATAGACGAGATTTAAGGCTTATGAGGGGGTGCTTGACATTCCCTGCCTCTATAAGAGGACAAATACCCATCTGTTTGCCTCATGCCTTCTTCTTCCTCTGCCTCTCAATCCCCCGATCTCCAGCGCCCAAGTTCTAAACTCTCCCTCTGCCCCAACTTCTCCAGCAATGGCCGGATCCAGCTTTCAGGGCAAGTGGATGGCCTCCTCCATAATGGAGAAGAACATCCAAGATCTGCGTTAGGCGAGGTACCTAATGGCGGAGATAAAACACAGGCTTCCAACCCCGGGGTAGGTCATCCCCACCCCGGAGCCCGGTGAGAGGGTGGTATTTATCCCTCACTTCCTCTAAGAACTAGGGTTTGCCCTTCACCCCTTCGTCCGAGGCCTCATATACTACTACGGGCTGGATTTCCATGATCTGGCCCCGAATTCCTTCCTCCACATCTCGGCGTTTATCGTCGTGTGTGAGGCATTCCTCCACGTCCCTCCACACTTCGCCTTATGGCTCAAGGTTTTTAACGTGAAGCTGAAGGTGGTTGAAGGCCAACATGCCGAGTGCGGCGACGCCATGGTGAGCAAGCTCAACCATGTTACCTAGCCCAAAGGGAGATTTGTGGATACTATCAAGGTGTGGCAGCGGGAGTGGTTCTATATCACCGAACCCCGCGGCAGCAAGTGGGCTGTTGCTCCTGCTTTCAGATCTGGACCTCCGTTGCGACTCGCATCCTGGACCAACAAGGGTCTAGATTGGGGATCCCCTGACGAAGTGTCAATGCTGCAGAAACATATCAAGAGCATGGTAAAAAAGGACATCACCCTTGCCAATGTGATTCAGGTGATGCTCATTCGCTGAGCTCTCCCTTGCCAACGACGACCTCTCAAAATGTGGGAGTTCAATTCGGAGGGGCCACGGACCCTGCAGCGCTTCTTTGGAATGACGCACAGAGGGATCTAGAAGATGCTCTTTAAGAAGCAGAAGATGTGGACAAGGACGTCTGATGACACCGGCTTCTACTGCAACAATCCGGCATCCCTAGTAAGTATGATATTTCCGAACATTACTTAGCTTGTCAATCTTAAGGAGGGGTCCTGAAAATTCCATCTCCTGAATAGGATTGGATAAAGAAGGCAGAGCGGATTAAGTGTCCAGCCTAGCTCCCCGAAAACCCAGTCGAGCCTCTGTTAATGAAGATGCTAGTTCTGGTGCCCTACCAGGCGCCGGCAAAGAAGGACAAGAAGAAGAAGAGTAAGGAGGTCGAAGGTGGCCTCCATCATGAAGAAACTTCGGGCACCGCATCTGGAGGAACCGAAGCTCCTTCCTCTCACGAGGAAGGCGAAAATGAGGACGACGAGGAGGAGGAAACAGAGAACCCTCCTCCCAAAGGGAAAAAGTGGGTGGCCTCCATAGATCTGGAGGAGGGGGCTGTCGGTGTCAAAACTGGCGGATCTTGGGTAGGGGGTCCCGAACTGTGCATCTAAGGCTAATGGTAACAGGAGGCGGGGGACACGATGTTTACCCAGGTTTGGGACCTCTCGATGGAGGTAATACGCTACTTCCTGCTTGATTGATCTTGATGATATGAGTATTACAAGAGTTGATCTACCACGAGATCGTAAAGGCTAAACCCTAGAAGCTAGCCTATGATTATGATTGTTGTCGTCCTACGGACTAAACCCTCCGCTTTATATAGACACCGGAGGGGGCTAGGGTTACACATAGTCGATTACAGAGAAGGAGATCTACATATCCGAATTACCAAGCTTGCCTTCCACGCAAAGGAGAGTCCCATCCGGACACGGGACGAAGTCTTTAATCTTGTATCTTCATAGTACAAAAATCTGGCCAAAGTATATAGTCCGGCTGTCCGAGGACCCCTTAATCCCGGACTCCCTCAGTAGCCCCTGAACCAGGCTTCAATGACGATGAGTCCGACGCACAGATTGTCTTCGACATTGCAAGGCGGGTTCCTTCTCCGAATACTCCATAGAAGATTTTGAACACAAGAATCATGTCCGGCTCTGAAAAACAAATTCCACATACCACCATAGAGAGCACAATATTCCATAGATCTAATCTGCTGACAATTTTCCATAGCGTGACTTCACACCAGGGCCCGATCATTATTCGAACCGCTTTTCACAACCTTCCACCGCACATATCGCGAGGCAGTTTTATCGGCACATCTTGTCGAAGCAGAGATCGTGTCCCCTTATCATGGGATTCTCATCAATACGGATGTGGGTAACCCAACCGTGCCATCAATCGTGGCACTAGGGGAATAAGCGAATTTACCGGGCAAGTGCGGAGGCATAGGATCTCCGCTGCCTTTATAAGGGGATAAGAACTCCCTTTTTCACCCACGCCTTCTGGGAGGTGGGGAGTGGTTTCGAGGAGGGCAGGGCGGCGCGGGCCGGCGGTTCGGCCGGTGGTGGCTGGTGGCTCGGGGGGGAGGTGGAGTTTGATGATAAACTGGAGGCCCTTGATTTCGTATCCAACGGCTGGAAAATCTAATGACCAGAGATGAATAAGTCAGTCGACTGATGTGTAGCCTCACCCCGCATGTACACATGCACGCACGCAAGACACACATGCATGCAGGCGTGCAACACTGACACGTACACATAACGTACACACACATGCATGCAGGCGTGCAACACTGACACGTACACAGGCACTCACGAACACACGCACGTATGCACCCATGCATGCAACACTGAAATGTGCCCGTGCACGCACGCAACAATCGCATGCCTGCATGCACACAACACATGACGCAAGACACACGCTCAACCTATACGTGCATGCACCCTTTGTTAAGGACATGGATTGTTACGGGTATTAATCAATCTTATCTATGATAAGCAGAACATTGATGTTTGCAGCGGTCGTTATGAATCACAACGTATCGAACGGGCTATTAGCATAGTAGGCTTATCTACATGAAAAAGATGACATCACACTCAATGAACAATCATCGGTTTATGAAATGCCTGCTTCTGACCGCCCTGGCCCACCAAAGGTTCCTCTGCTGTGCACTGCCTGTGTTGGGTTAGTAACATGCAGGCCATGTACCCGAAGAGCCCACACGTCAGTGGAAGAATGGCGCGGTGTCCTAGGTTAGAGTCGAGGGCGCCACTCGCTGCACGCCTGGCTGAACACGCCTCCTCGCTGCATTCAAACGCCTCCATGAAACCCTCCATGTGGAAGCCGAGAAACCCACTCTGGACACACGTCCATTCATGACTGGGCCGGCATTAAACGCAACACCGGCCGACCTCCTCCCGTCCATCGTCTATTTAATCTCCTATTTAAACGCGTCCAAACGCCGGCCAAGAATCGCACACCTCCGCCGCTTCCCTATCTCCTCCTTCACTATTTTGTCCACTCTTATAATGGGTTACGAAGAGTAGTTATTCCGCATCCAAGCCGGTTGGGTAGCCCGCCGGATACGAGCTATGCAGCTTGCTGATCCATCTCCCCCCCTCGCCCGACGGAGCCAGTTGCCGCCCCAAGCCGTCGCGTGGTTCTGCAACTCGTCGCTCTAGGCCAGCTCGATGAGGAGCGGCGCGCGGGCGTCGCTGCTGTCGTCCACGCTGCCGCCTCATACCGTGTCTCCCGTTTTTGTGGTCGAGACTCCCATGCCGGCGGCCGCGCCATGCAAGCAGCGACAGAAGCCAGGTGCATGGAGAGCGACGAGTCGGTGGCTAGAGTCTTCGCGTCTGCCACCAGCACTGAGGAGAAGAAGAACACGGGAGGCCACCACCGCTTGGGTCCCATGAAGGCCACCGCGGAGGCAATGCCGGTGTACACAACAGGTGTCTTGCCAGATCCTTTCGTTGCAAGGACCATCGTCGACCCCGCATGGGCTCCACGGAAGAGGGGAATGTTAGGATGAACTCGAGCCGGTGCCGGCCATGGCAAAGTAGTGGATGGTGATGAACTCGAACCGGTCACGACCACCATCATCTTCGGCATCAGCCGATGATATTAGTTGGGTAGTGGGGAAGCGAGCCGTCCTTTGCCCTGAAGCATATACCTCCGGGGCTCCTGACAGTCCGGTGATCGTGCTGCCGGACATGAGGAACATAAATTGATCGACGGGCGACCATTTAGGCCAGGTATTATATACCTGTGCTGTCTAGAACAAGCACCACATAGTCCATTTGAATGTAATGAAATCCATCATGTTTGTATGAAAATCCGGTATTTTATATGATTTCCGTCGTTGTTTATATGAAATATCAGTTTGTCTACGTGTTTGCGTGAATTTCGTCCGGTTGGTTGAGTTGTTGTTATAATGTGTGCGGCTACGGTTGGATGGCGTAATTTGCGGGTCGCCGGTTGGTCTGCGGGCGGCTTGGGCGCCGTTATGGGACAAAAAAACACAGCTCGTGCGAGCTCGTCTCCAACGTGCGCGCTAGAGGATGTATGAGCACCCGAGCCATTCCTCGTTCATCGGTGGCAAAGGCACCGGTGGACAAAAGAGTCGCCAATATTTTGGCTACCCCGGGCAAGATCCAAACAGTCCCTCCCAATAGATTCAAATCCCTTGTTCGCCGTGGAATTTTTCCATGTGTTGTTTTCATGGACTAGCAAGATGCCCGTGCATTGCACGGAACATCAAGATGCATCTTTTACAAACTCCCACATGCATGCAAGGGATAATTAATGTCCTCCTTTGCTAGTACCACCAGGCAAACACCATTAATATTGCATCGATTAGTGTTAGTGGCCTTGTATATCTGCAAATTGTAATTTTGATAGTGGCCCCTTGTATATAAAAATGGAGGGAGAAAGATGAGAGATAAGGTGAGGAGGAGTGGGGCGTGGTGGTGACAGGTGGTCGGACTGGGCAGAGGCATGGGGATGGACGGCGCATTATGTCTAGGTTTGTATCTCTCTCACACACACCCACGTAGGTGGGGGACGTGCACGAAGAGAAGAGGTGCACGCATGGTGCACATACTCCCATCTCTTTCCCAACCACACCCGCGCGGGTACACGGTGGAGCTCATTTCAGTACGAAAAGGCAGCCCATGTGGTAATTTGACACATGTACTGGTTGTCCACTTGGTGGAGGCTGGGTCGTCTACCATGGGTGAATAAAGAAATTGGGACTTGATGTGTTATGTTAAAAAAGAGGCAAACCATGTGGGGCCTACCTTAGAGGCAAGGCTCTGTACACTAGAGTACTTTTGATGTGTCCCGTCAACTCGCAGAACAAGGAGAAGCGTGCTTAGTACGCCGTCTCTCCCGCCCACGGGTGCGGTGGCTCGCAGGATGAGGTGAAGCTTGCTTACAAGTAGTAGTACTACTACTACTGTACGCCTTACACCCGCTCCCTCGCCCACGCGCGCGATGGCCCGCAAGGACGAGGAGAAAAATTACTACTCCCTCTGTTTACTCCTCGTCCCTACTACGTACCTTGGTTAGAGAGATTATCACATTGTTTGGAATATATATGTCCTTTAGTACTCCCTCCATTTACTTATACAAGGCCACTATAAAAAAATACATTTTGCATCTATACAAGGCCACAAATAGTAATCGAGACAAAAGTTACTACTCCCTCCTTTCCAGTTTATGGCTCAATTTCAAAATCTCTCCAACCAAGGTAGACGGTGAGTGGTCGAATTAATTTCATAGTTTGCACAAGTAATTAGTACTCTCGTTTTTCTCAAGAAGTTATGTTTACCGAGTCATTAATTAGAACGAATGCATAAATGACCACTAAATTTCCATGAAGTTCTACATGCATTGGCGAGTTTCCTCTTGACACTTCTTGCTTCGGGTGATCTAACGCACCTCGAAATCCAACATGTAATGGTACTACTACTAGTAGTAGAATTGAGACTTATCAAATGGAAAAACAAATGTTTTTTAGATGAGCCCTATAAACCCTAGTGGGTACGTACTCCGTAAAAACAGATTTTTCCAAAACTAAGTCGCTCCCTTTCATGAATTATGTAGTATACTCCTTCGTCAATGCTCCCTTTCATGAATTCTGTACTTCCTATCGCCGACATGTGGGACATACAGCAACCGGGTCGACATGTCAAGCACCAAATAACAGTGCAGAACAGCAGGGGGATGCACCCCACTCGTACCGGCCTAGTAGTAGTAATGAGCAATGCGACGTCAAATCACAATGCCGCACCTTCCTAGACGGACGAAGCAACCATTATTTCACACTTCGGTTCGCCATCACCTCATACCAGGTAGTATTGCTTCTGCCTCAAGAGGGACACGCACATCGCCTTGGTACATCATGACACGTGGGACCGCATGACAGGCCATGCTCCCCCGACGATCGCTCGATAAAATCACCTCATTTTTACAATACTTTCTCCGTATCATTTACATGGCATGCACGTCCTTCTAGGTTGAGAATTTAACTGTCTATATATATCTCATGAACAGTACTCTAGCCTTTTAAAAAATGTATACTTTTGTGCAGTAGTAGTATCAATGGATTGCGCCATGGAGCAAAAATTGATATTAAAAGAAAGGTGGTACATATAGAGAGCGCTCGTCGCCAAATTATGCATACAGTACTATTAAAAAAGCTAGTACGTGCTTAATTGGGGTGCTAAATTCTATTAAAGACATACTAGTAGTGTGTACATACTGAGGAGTTAAAGTAACGAGAAGAAACATAACATAGTTCTGCTGGGGGCTCAGCACAACACACCCCTCAAATTAAACTAAGCACGCCCGAAATTAAACTATGCAACTAATCCGGTAGACACTACACTAGAAGCACCATGAGCAATGATACTGACACCTTACTCACTCGGAGTCCTCGTCCACGTCCTTGACTTCGTCCTTGTCCCTCTTCCTCTTGGCCGATACTTCTTTGCTTGAACCGCACACTTGGCTCTCGCTCTTCATCCAACCCTTGTAGATATTGAAACAAAGGTAGCCATCCATTGCAGCGTAGTTGATGTGGTCTATATCTAGTACATTCACTACAAAAAAAGACACATCCGTGACATTTTGGGAAAACAAAAAAAATTGTCATACATATGACACTTCTATGACGATAATTGTGACAAAACCCGGTATCAACATAGATGTGGTGGGCTCCTACTTCTATGACAAAAAATCATGCCAGAAAATGGGATTTTCATCCTGGGCGGGCCGGAGATGCAGCTACATGACATTCTTTGGTCCGTCCATGACGGAAAAAACCATGGTAGAAGCGAGGGCGAGGAGAATTTCGTGGAGTTCCCGGTTACGGTGGGAGGTCGGGGGCCGAGCGATGCACGTTTCTCTCGTACACGTACGCGCGTGTGTGCGAGGCGTTGGCTCTAACTGAACCCGAGCGAGGCATTGGGCTCTAACTGAACCCGAGCGATTGCATTGTAGGCTACACGTTACTGATCCTAAGCTATCGATCGATGGCTGTTAACTGAACCCGATAAAGCGATTCCTTTGCTACTGCTGCTAACTGAAGCCGATCGATGCTGCCTCTCTAGATGAACAGTGAGCATTGCAGGGGAGGGGGGGTGGATGAACAGTGAGCGGTGGCGTTACCTCTGGATGAATAGCACCCCGCGGTGCAGAGGGCTGGATGAACAGGATGACCCTGTGGAGGGCTGGATGAACAGTAGATGGTGGAGGGGTGCCCGTGGAGGGGCGGTTGAACAGTAGCCGGTGGAGTAGCGCGTGGTGGAGGCTGGATGAACAGGACCCCGTGGAGGCTGGAGGAGGTCGACGGTAGCCCGTGGAGGCTAGAGGAGGTCGACCGTGGAGATGAACAGTATCCCATGGAGTCCCGTTTTGCGGTACGCCACACCCCTCCCGATGAACAGGACCCGTGTTTCGACCCTAGCGCTCCAACACAAGTCTGTTTCGTCCGTTTTGCGGTACGCCACACCCCTCCCGATCAACAGGACCCCCGTTTCGACCGTTTTGCGGTACGCCAGACCAATCTCGATCAAGAGGACCCCCTTTTCAGCCATAGGAGGTCCGTTTCCTCCGTTTTGCGGTACGCCAGACCCCTCCCAATGAACAGGATCCTGTTTCAAACGTGGCCGGTCGAACACAAGGCCGTTTCCTCCATTCTACAGTATGCCAGGCCTCGTTTCCATCGCCTGTTCCTTCCAAGCCCTCCCGATGAACACGACCACGCATTCTGTTTCGACCCAGCCAGTTGTCTCCCATGCGTTCCGTTGCCTCCCGATGAACACGACGCATTCCGTTGCCTCCCCATGAACACGACGCATTTCGTTGCCTCCCCATGAACACGACGACGACACTATTTCTCCGTTCTGACCCAGCCATGTACACAAGCCCTGGCCATATGTATGCGCGAGTAGGCGTTCGAGACCCTGCCCGTATGTACGTACGTGGCCGTATTTTCTTTCTTGCACCCTGGCCGCTGTATGTACGTGTACATGCTACGTGCGCGCCTCTACTACGACGCATGCGCGCCTCTACAACGACCAGTATGCACATACACGTTCGCGACCAGAATGAAAATGCTACGTATGCTTCGACTAGGTGGGTCCCGACTATCAGGCACTTCCTTGCCTGCGAAGAAGTAGCTGGTGGTTGGGTCCCAGCAGTCAGGGGGGCAAATCGTTTTGTTTGTTTTTGCCCGGACATACTTCCTTGCATGCGAAGATGTAGCTGGTGGGTCCCAGCTGTCAGGGGGGAAAACTTTTTTCGTGAAATACGGTGGCCCGTCCGGTGGGTCCCTGCTGTCAGGTGGAGGAATCATTATTTTCCGCGTAATAAGGAGGCACTTCCTTGCTGCGGGCGTGGACCCAGATGTTAGCCTCTTCACGTACAGTCCACGTCCGATGGAAGCCGTTCCTTGACCATGTTGACCACGCCGTGCCGTGAGCACGACGGCGGTGGACAACGGCGAGGCCTATGAAGGGGACGACTCGGAGCCGGGGAAGACGCAACAGTGGATGCCCATGCGAAGAGGAGTACGAGGGTTCACTGGTTCGGCTGCGGTGTGAGGCTGATGTCGCCGCAGAATAATAGGGGGTGTGGGTGAGTAGAGGGATGGCCTGGCCAACGGTGGGAGTAGTAGGGGGCGGTGAGGCCTCCGCGGCATCACAGCCGGCCATGGGAGGCAGGAGCACGCGGCACGACCGACGCTGGTTTGGGCGGCTGGAGCAAGAAGACTAGAGGTTGAAGAAGCACTACAGCCGTTGGATGCACATCGTACGGTAACAGGAGCTAGAATCGTTCATATTGACTAAGTTGACAAAGCCCTCCGTCCCCATCAACTTGGTAGGCCCACAAGTCAACCTCCCACTATGCTGGGTTCGAGCTGGCAGGGGGAGTATTCATTTTTTTGTGCGTAATAAGGAGGCACTTCCTTGCGTGTGAAGATAGCTGGTGGGTCCGACCTGTCAGCGGGGGCCACGTTTTTTTCACGAAATACAGAGGCCCTTTCGATGGGTCCCAGATGTCAGGTGGAGGAATCATTATTTTGCACGTAATAAGGAGGCATTTCCTTGTGTGCCGCCATGGACCCAGCTGTCAGCCTCTCCATGCACAGTCTACTTCTGATGGTGTCGTTCATTGACCACGTTGACCATGTCGCGCCAAGCGCATCCAAGGTGGTGGACGACGGAGAGGCCCCGGACAACAACGAGTCAGAGATGGAAAGACGTGGGAGTAGAGTCGCAGACGGAGAGGTGTACGAGGGTTAACTGGTTCTACTGCGGTGTGGTTCGGCAGTCGGTGGAGAAGACCAGGAGGTGTGGAGGGGTGGAGCGATGGCCCGTCAAACGGTGGAGTAGCGCTTCATATCGAAGCATGCTAAGCAGAGCTGCTAGCAGCAGGAGGCAGGAGGTGGTCCCGGCGGCACTAGAGGAAGAAGACGAGAGATTGAAGATGGATGTCAGTCGTTGGATGTAAATCCAACGGCTAACATGTCATAATCATTTGTTGACTAAACTGACAACGACTTGCGTTGGCTTCGACCTATTGGCCCACATTTCAGCCTCCAAAAATGTGGCACGTATTCAACCCATTTTTTCAGAATTTACAGTCTTTTTTGCACAGTAGAATTTACAGTCAATTTGATCTCTTTTTTTGAATTACAGCCATTAGCTGGGCTGGCTGAACAAATAATGTAGCGTCCATGCAGCCCATTTATTTTATTTCCTAAAAAATACAGGCCATTTGCACTATCTCGAAATACACGATTTTGCTAGGCTGATTCTAATTATAATGTTGGGTTGGGCCAGCAATGTTATCAAAAAATAAAAAGGGGCTGAGCATTTTGTTATAAATATATTTAAATAATAAGTGATATTATTACATTCGTCCTTAAATCTTACCAAGCTTTTGTACACAATCACTAGGATTTTCGTGCCAAAACTATCCAGGATTTTATTGTTAAGAAATTATTTTTGTAAGTTAATAAGATGTGGGATATTGTTTTCTTACATATGTAAGTATCTGTTAAATATATGATGACAATAAAAATAATATATAATAACATATAAAATAATTTAAATATATATAATATAGTTAGAAGGGAAACATAAGTTGGACTGGCAGTCCTATTCTTACATAGAAAAATAGAACATACCTCTGCATTTTCTTCAAAAAAATACATAAATTGGGCTGCCAAAAATAAAACCACGGATGGGAGGTCCATAGGCCGGTCGATACATGACGGCCCTCAAGAAAATACAAATAGGTCTATGGACCTCCCATCCAAGGTCGTGGGTTGAGCATGTTAAAACTGAAAGCCTAGACGGGGCAGCCCAAAACCACGTCCAACACTTGCCAAAACTACGTCCCTCGTTTTCTCTGTGCTTCGCACACTCGACATTGTGTGGGCATTTTGACTGTGCATCATATGAAGATGTGCTATGCATGAATGTTGATCAACATGATGTTAACTGGCTGGTAGTTCCATTTTCGACCATGAATAAAACTTCCAACATGATGTTAACCCTTTTTGAAAAGGCCGTGTTAATATAAATGCTCTGCCTCTGAAAGTTGGAATTTCTTATCTGAAACTAAACTTGCAGCTTCTTATCTGAAACTGAAACTTGCAGTTTCTTCTCTGAGAATCACATTGTCTACACTTTTATACTCCTATAAAACTACATTTTTTAAGTGCTAAAAATAGATCTCTAGAATTCATAAAATACTTCATATGCTCAATACTGCAAATCTGAAATTCAAAAGACATTCATATCTGAAAGTACTCTCAAAATACACAACACAAAACACAATTCACAACCTGCAAATACTGACAACCCTAAGCTCCTCCTGACAATTCACAACCTGCCCGACTATTGGGCTGGAGGGGGGGGGGGCAGTCCCCTCCTATTCCTCGGCGGCAGACAGCTACCCCGTGAGACGATGTGAACGACGAGGGAGACGATGGCGGGGAAGCGTCATCGGGCCAACTGCTTTTCTCCTCTTGGAGTTGGGTTTGGTCGATGAAGACTCCACCGGCTCGCTCTGGCAGGACACCCTCATAAACGGCACCCTCTAGATGCTCGATCCTTCAATCTCTGGTGGATGCTCCATCTGGGATCGATACTCCCACCACCGCTCCCTCACGGTCGGATTCGGTGAATCTGTTTGCTCCATGGCCTAGAGGGGCAACTCTATGTACTCTGGCACGACTCCCTCCAGGAGTATCACCGCCTTTTTGCTCTGTTGCAGATATTTGGCCATGGATGTCGCCGTCGCTGCTAGTTGGTCCTTGTTGTCAAACCAAGACTGTATCTCGAACATCCTAGCTAGCTTCACAGGGTCGCCATCTGCGATCCTCACATATCGGTTGTACTCCTCCATAGATCTACTTCTTCATAGCACCTTCACTCGTCGGCGGTGGTTTTTGAATGGAAGAGGAGAGGAGCAGTGCTGGTTTTGGATTAGAACGGGAGAGGAGCGACGCTGGTTTTGGACTGGAACATGAGAGGAGGGGCAGTGGTTTTGAAATGGAAGAGGAGAGGAGCGGTGCTGGATTTAGATTGGAACAGGAGAGGAGCGGCGGTGGTTTAAGAGGAGAAGGGCGAAAGAGCGGCACTGGTCTTGGAAGTATTTTTTTGTTGTTTTGTGTATTTTGGGTCAAAGTTTGAGCACGTACTGTATTTAAGAAGCAAAATGTGAATGCATGTCACCAAAAATTGTATCGTTTGGTTCGTATCTGAATGTACTTTCAAATTATATTATTTTTGCAACATATAACATATATTTTATGTGCAAAAATCATGGTCAATTATGACCCATAATAAAAGGGAGACTGGTTAATGTGGGGTCGCTTTCTTAATTGAAGGGTAAATTGATTTTGATTTTGATGCAGTCACAACGCGCCGGCCCTCTCGTCCAATCCTAAATCGCTGCCGCACGCTCCTCTCCCTCTTCTCCATTGCAAAACCACCTCCTCTCCTCTCCTCTCCATCATCTCCATTCCAAAATCACCGTCTCGCCTCTCCCTCTTCTGATCTTCTCCATTGCAAAACCACCTCCTCTCTCTCCATCGTCTCCATTCCAAAACCACCGTATCGCCCCTCCCTCTTCTGATCTTCTCCATTGCAAAACCACCTCCTCTCCTCTCCATCATCTCCATTCCAAAACTGCCGTCTCGCCTCTCCCTCTTCTGATCTTCTCCATTGCAAAACCAGCTCCTCTCCTATCCAGCATCTCCATTCCAAAACCACCGTCTCGCCTCTCCCTCTTGTCTATTGCAAGACCACAGTCTCTCCTCCCATCTTCCAAAGCTAGCACCGGACCACTCAGAAGGACATCTATGGAGATCGCCAGCGGCGACCAGGCAAAGTTAGCCAGGCTGAGGGAGATCCTTAGTTGGTTTGACGATGAGTGGGAGATTTCGAGGACGGTGCGGGTCATGTGGCAATGTATACGAAAGAGCGAGACGGCGGCGATGAGGGCGGTGATGTACATGTACTCCTCGGCGGCAGTCACACCGCAGTCCTCCGAGTTCATCGAGTATCTCCTCTGGGCGATGGAGCAGACAGATTTACCTGAGGCGATAGTCAGGCGGAGGTGGTGGGCGTACAGGTCGAAGGTCGAGCACCCAGAGGATAACAAATCGATCAGTATGGTGTGCCGTTTGTGAGGGTGCAGACCCAGCCGGAGCCACAGGAATATTCTTTCTCCCACCGCAAGAGGAGGCCGGATGGCACGACGTCGCTTCCCCACCGTTCTCCACGGTTCCCTGGACGCTCGCCTCGTTTCAACGGTGGCGGTAGGGTTTAAGGTAACCTTCGCACTAACCTAATCTTCCACCTGCTCATGCTTACAATCAGTGTGACAGCTAATGAAAATCATGCTTACAATCAGTCTCCGAGTACTACGCCAATCACCCTAAAATAGCTATGGACCTTTGGGTCAAAGTTGTGACACAGTGTACAAATAAAGAAAAATAGATTGGTGCTTCTTTCAGAAAAGAGTACTCCCTAGAGGACTGTCAATATAAGCTACTAGTATTTGGTTAGAGGATTTGCTGCCGAGAAAGATCCGTCCACAGAGAGTGCTGCTACCTCTTGAGCACTGCCTTGGATTTCCCCGAAGAGGAGAGGATGATGCAGTAAAGTAGCGTAAGTATTTCCGTTAGTTTTTGAGAACCAAGGTATCAATCCAGTAGGAGACCACGCACAAGTCCCTCGTACCTACACAAAACGATAGCAACTCGCAACCAACACGTAGGGCCGGGTTATCAATCCCTTCACGGTCACTTACGAGAGTGAGATCTGATAAATAATATTTTTGGTATTTTTGATAGATAGATGCAAACTAAAAAGGTAAAAGGCAAAGTAAAAAGAAAGCAAGTAAATAAACTGATAGAGATTGATATGATGAGAATAGACCCGGGGGCCATAAGTTTCACTAGTGGCTTCTCTCAAGAGCATAAGTATTCTACGGTGGGTGAACAAATTACTGTTGAGCAATTGACAGAACTGAGCATAGTTATGAGTATATCTAGGAAATGATCATGTATATAGGCATCATGTCCAAAACAAGTAGATTGAAACGATTCCGCATCTACTACTATTACTCCACTCATCGACCGCTATCCAGCATGCATCTAGAGTATTAAGTGAAAACAGAGTAATGCTTTAAGCAAGATGACATGATGTCGAGGGATAAATTCATGCAATATGATAAAAAACCCATCTTGTTATCCTCGATGGCAACAATACAATACGTGCCTTGAAACCCTTTCTATCACTGGGTAAGGACACCGCAAGATTGAACACAAAGCTAAGCACTTCTCCCATTGCAAGAACTACCAATCTAGTTGGCCAAAGCAAAAAGGATAATTCGAAGAGACTTGCAAAGATAACTCAATCATACATAAAAGAATTCAGAGAAGAATCAAATATTTTCCATAGATAATCTGAATCATAAACCCACAATTCATCGATCTCAACAAACACACCACAAAAAGAAGATTACATTGAATAGATCTCCACGAGAGAGGGGGAGAACATTGTATTGAGATCCAAAAAGAGAGAAGAAGTCATCTAGCTACTAGCTATGGACCCGAAGGTCTGAAGTAAACTACTCACACTTCATCGGAGGGGCTATGGTGATGATGTAGAAGCCCTCCGTGGTGGATGCCCCCTCCGGTGGAGCTCCGGAACAGGCCCCAAGATGGGATCTCGTGGATACAGAAGGTTGCGGCGGTGGAATTAGGTTTTTGGCTCCTGTTCTGATCGTTCGGGGATACGTTGGTATATATAGGAAGAAGGAGTACGTCGGTGGAGCGTGGAGGGGCCCACGAGGTAGGGGGCGCGCCCAGGGGGGCGCCCTCCACCCTCGTGACCGCCTCTGGCACTGCTTGGAGTAGGGTCCAAGTCTCCTAAATCAAGTTCGGTTGGAAAATCACGATCCTGAAGGTTTCATTCCGTTTGGACTCCGTTTGATATTCTGTTTCTTCGAAATACTGAAAAAGGCAAAAAACAACAATTCTGGGCTGGGCCTCCGGTTAATAGGTTAGTCCCAAAAGTAATATAAAAGTGGAAAACAAAGCCCAATATAGTCCAAAACAGTAGATAAAGTAGCATGGAGCAATCAAAAATTATAGATACGTTGGAGACGTATCAGGCATCCCCAAGCTTAATTCCTGCTCGTCCTCGAGTAGGTAAATGATAAACAAGAATTTTTGATGCGGAGTGATACTTTGGCATATTTTCAATGTAAATCTTCTTAATTGTGATATGAATATTCAGATCCGAAAGATTCAAGACAAAAGTTCATATTGACACAAAAATAATAATACTTCAAGCATACTAATCAAAGCAATCATATCTTCTCAAAATAACATGGCAAAAGAAAGTTCATCACTACAAAATCATATAGTTAGGCTATGCTTCATTTTCGTCATACAAAGATGTTCCCAACTTCTATACCCCCGATGACAAGCCAAGCAATTGTTTCATACTTAAATAATCTCAAACTTTTTCAACCTTCACGCAATACATGAGCGTGAGCCATGGATATAGCACTATGGGTGGAATAGAATATGATGATGGGGATTGTGTGGAGAAGACAAAAAAGGAGAAAGTCTCACGTTGACGAGGCTAATCAACGGGCTATGGAGATGCCCATCAATTGATGTCAACATGAGGAGTATGGATTGCCATGCAACAGATGCACTAGAGCTATGAATGCTCAACAAAAGAAAACTAGTGGGTGTGCATCCAACTTGCTTGCTCATGAAGACCTAGGGCATTTGAGGAAGCCCATTGTAGGAATATACAAGCCAAGTTCTATAATGAAAAATTCCCACTAGTATAAGAAAACAACTTATGAGACTCACTACATGAAGAACAAGGTGCTACTTTGAAGCACAATATATGAGACTCACTACATGAAGAACAAGGTGCTACTTTGAAGCACAATATATGAGACTCACTACATGAAGAACAAGGTGCTACTTTGAAGCACAATATATGAGACTCACTACATGAAGAACAAGGTTCTACTTTGAAGCACAAGTGTGGAAAAAGAGATTGTAGCATTGCCATTTTCTTTTCTTTTTCTTTTTTTGGGCCTTTCTTTTTTTTTGCCTTTCTCTTTTTTTCTATTTGGGCAATGCTCTAATAATGATGATCATCACACTTCTGTTGATTACAACATAAGGATTACAACTCGAAACTTAGAACAAGATATGACTCTATATGAATGCCTCCGGCGGTGTACCGGGATGGTGCAATGAATCAAGAGTGACATGTATGAAAAATAATTCATGGTGGCTTTGCCACAAATACGATGTCAACTACATGATCATGCAATGGCAATATGACAAAAGTAATGTATGTCATGATGATTGAGGGAGTCCTGGATTAGGGGGTGTCCGGATGGACGGACTAAGACCTTTGGCCGGACTCCCGGACTATGGAGATACAAGATTGAAGACTCCGTCCCGTGTCCGGATGGGACTTTCCTTGGCGTGGAAGGCAAGCTTGGCGATACGATATGGAGATCTCCTCCCATTGTAACCGACTCTGTGTAACCCTAGCCCTCTCCGGTGTCTATATAAACCAGAGAGTTTTAGTCCGTAGGACGAACAACAATCATACCATAGGTTAGCTTCTAGGGTTTAGCCACTTCGATCTCGTGGTATATCTACTCTTGTACTACCCATATCATCAATATTAATCAAGTAGGAGTATGGTTTTACCTCCATCGAGAGGGCCCGAACCTGGGTAAAAACATCGTGTCCCTTGTCTCATGTTACCATCCGCCTAGACGCACAGCTCGGGACCCCCTACCCGAGATCCGCCGGTTTTGACACCGACATTGGTGCTTTCATTGAGAGATCCTCTGTGTCATCGCCTTTAGGCCCGATGGCTTCTTGACTCGTCAATTACGATGCGGTCCGGGACGAGACTGTTCTCCCCGGACAGATCTTCGTATTCGGCGGCTTCGCACTGCGGGCCGACTCGTTTGGCCATCTGGAGCAGATTGAAAGCTACGCCCCTGGCCATCAGGTCAGGTTTGGAAGCTTAAACTACACGGACGACATCCGCGGGGACTTGATCTTCGACGGATTCGAGCCACGACCGGGCGCGCTGCACTGTCACGATGGGCATGATTTAGCTCTGCCATCGGACAACACCCAGAGCGTCGCTCAGGTGTCCGCTCCGACCATTAGCTTGGAGCCCACTGCGCCAGTCGGGGACGGACGGTTGGACGCCGCCCCGGAAGCTGCAACCTCTACGGTGATAGAGCCGGATACCAGCCTAGTCCCTTGCAAGGTCCGTGACTCCAAGGTGCCGGACTCCGATCCGGACTCCGTAAATCCCGCACCTCTTCCGATTAAGCCCGATTGGGCTCCGGTCATGGAGTTCACCGTCGCGGACGTCTTTCAGCACTCGCCTTTCGGCAATATCCTGAATTCATTAAAATCTCTCTCTTTGTCAGGAGAGCCCTGGCCGAACTACGGCCAACGTGGTTGGGATGCGGACGATGAAGAAATTCGTAGCCCACCCACCACCCACTCCGTAGCCACTGTCGACGATTTAACCGACATGCTCGACTTTGACTTGGAAGACATCGACGACATGGACGCCGATGAAGGAGACGATCAAGAACCATCACCTATGGGAACTGGAAAGCCACCTCATCATATGACATATACATGGTGGACACCCCTACAGCGGGGGATGGCAAAGAGAAAATGGAGGATGACCCCTCCAAGAAGCAACCCAAGCGCCGACGTCAGCAGCGCCGCACTAAGTCCCGCCAAAGCAAAAATGGCGATTCCGGCACCGGAGATAACAACACGCCGGATAGTGCCGAAGACAACCCCCTCCAGTAGGATTCAGTGTAGGAGGACGAAGGAGCCAACCCTCATGAGAGAGCGGCCGACAAAGAGGATGAGGACGACAATTACATGCCTCCCTCCGAAGATGAGGCAAGCCTCGACGACGACGAATTCGTCGTGCCAGAGGATCCCGTCGAACAAGAGCGTTTCAAACGCAAGCTCGTAGCCACGACAAGCAACCTCAAGAAGAAACAGCAGCAGCTTAGAGCTGACCAAGACTTGCTAGCCGATAGATGGACCGAAGTCCTGGCGGCCGAAGAATATAAACTACAACGCCCATCCAAGAGCTACCCAAAGCGCAGGCTGCTACCCCAACTTGAGGAGGAAGCAACTAAACCTACATCACCAGCGTACGATGCGCCCGATTGGCCACACCATGGCCGCGATAGAGAGGCCTTCAGGCCCTCAACCCAAGCTGCACCCCGACACCACTCAAAACATACCAGAGTACGGGGAGACGCAACAGACCTGCGAGACATCTTGGAGAATAAGGCAAGGCAAACAAGATCGATCTACGGATCGAATTGGGCGCCCCGCTTCACGTGACGCTAGCCGTCACGCCGGACATAATAAGTATGGCCCGGCCGAATACAACAGACCAAGCTCGTCTGAGCTGCGTCGTTATATAGCCTAGTACAGGGGCGCCGCACACCCACTATGCTTCACAGACGAAGTAATGGATCAACAAATCCCCGAGGGCTTCAAACCCGTGAACATCGAATCATACGATGGCACAACAGATCCTGCGGTATGGATCAAGGATTATCTCCTTCATATCCACATGGCCCATGGTGATGATCTACACGCCATCAAATACCTCCCGCTCAAGCTTAAAGGACCAGCTCGACATTGGCTTAACAGCCTGCCAGCAGAGTCAATTAGTTGTTGGGCGGACCTGGAATCTGCATTCCTTGACAACTTCCAGGGCACGTATGTGCGACCACCATACGCCGATGACCCAAGCCACATAATCCAGCAGCCAGAGGAATCGGCCAGACAATTCTGGACACGGTTCCTAACCAAGAAAAACCAAATAGTCGATTGTCCGGACGTCGAGGCCCTTGCAGCCTTCAGGCACAACATCCGAGACGAATGGCTTGCCCGACACCTAGGACAGGAAAAGCCGAAATCTATGGCAGCCCTCACGACACTCATGACCTACTTCTGTGCGAGAGAAGATAGCTGGCTAGCTCGTAGCAATAACATAACCAAGAGCCCCGGCAATTCAGATGCCAAGGATAACAACGGCAGGTCACGTCGCAACAATTATAAGCGCCGCATTAACGGTGACAATACTGAAGATACGGCAGTCAATGTCGGATTCAGAGGCTCTAAACCGGGTCAGCGGAAGAAGCCATTCAAAAGAAACCCTCAGGGCCCATCCAGCTTAGACTGGATACTCGATCGCCCGTGCCAGATACACGGCACCCCCGAACAGCCAGCCAATCACACCAATAGGGATTGTTGGGTGTTCAAGCAGGCAGGCAAGTTAAGTGCCGAGACCAGAGACAAGGGGCTACATAGCGATGACGAGGAGGGGCCCCGGCCGCCGAACAACAAAGGACAGAAGGGATTACCCCCGCAAGTTCGGACGGTGAACATGATATACGCAACCCACATCCCCAAAAGGGAGCGGAAGGGTGCTCTCAAGGACGTCTATGCGTTGGAGCCAGTCGCCCCAAAGTTCAACCCATGGTCCTCCTGCCCGATCACCTTCGATCGAAGGGACCATCCCACCAGCATCCGTCAGGGCGGATTCTCCGCACTGGTCCTAGACCCAATTATCGACGGATTTCACCTTACCAGAGTCCTAATGGACGGCGGCAGTAGCCTGAACCTGCTTTACCAAGACACAATGCGAAAAATGGGCATCGATCCTTCAAGGATTAAACCCACAAAGACAACCTTCAAAGGTGTCATACCAGGGGTAGAGGCCAGCTGTACAGGCTCGGTTACACTCGAAGTGGTCTTCGGATCCCCGGATAACTTCTAGGGCGAGGAGTTAATCTTTGACATAGTCCCATTTCGCAGCGGCTATCACGCCCTGCTTGGACGAACCGCATTTGCAAAATTCAATGCGGTGCCGCACTACACATATCTCAAGCTCAAGATGCCAGGACCTCGCCGAGTCATCACGGTAAACGGAAACACCGAACGCTCTCTCCGAACGGAGGAGCACACGGCGGCCCTGGCGGCGGAAGTACAAAGTAGCCTCTCAAGGCAGTTCTCCAATCCAGGCATCAAACGTCAGGACAACGTCAAGCGAGCCCGAAGTAACCTACAACAAATCCGGCTGGCACGTTCCGAGCAAGTATAGCAGTGCGGCCCCAACCCCAGCCCCCGCCAAACGGCGATACTGGTACCACGCGTACATAATTACGCCTTAGAGATACCATGGGCATAAGGGGAGGGGCACAACAATGGCATGCCCAGAATGCGACTCAACCACACTAAGGGGCTCCCTATTTCGCCGTTTTCCTTTTTACACACTTTCAGGACCCAACTATTTGGAAGGCCTGTCCGGCAATACACTCGCCGAACCCACAATGCAACAGCCAGGGAGGGAGCAAGCCACGTCAAAAGTCCAGGTGGTCTCTATAACGAGTTTAATACCTGTTTTACTTACAATCCCGCAGCTTGCCCCTGGAGGGGAATATGTCAAATACTCCCATCTCTTGCTTACCGCGCTTCTTGTATCGTTCTGCTTTCGCAGCAGCCCTTTTTTAATAAACAATATATAGCTCTTACCTATTATTGTACTTATCTATTTTTATATACAAATATGTTCAGTCATGACATTCTGCAACCGTACACTTTGGTGCGGACAATACACCAGGGGCTTACAACACCCCATAACATGGTGTGAGAAGACCGAACACTCTCACGAGTGCGGCACCCCAAACTTATAGAACTATATGCATCGGCTCCGAATCATGTCTTTGGTCAATAGTTGGGTTTGCCCGACTCCCATGTTTTGGTACCTTATGTTCCGCATTGTTGGCTAAGGTAGCGCTGGGAGAACTACTGCGATTGTGCCCCAGTTGAGCTGGGTTAACACCTTAGTAGAGAAAGCTAAAACTGACTGTCATGATAGTGCGAGAGACCGGTCGCTGTTCGCGAGGTTTCTTCGAGTCCTTAAAGACTTATGCCGCTTCGAGCGAGGAACCGTACTTATCCGGCCTAGGCATGGATAGCGCCCTGAACTCGTTCTTCCGAATACTAGGGGCTTCGCCAAAATTTAAAATTATAGAATTCTATGGCGAAGTGAGAGTGATAAAGCATTATAAGTCCGACGGCCTGGTTCGTTGTGCTGAACACCTCCCTAGATGGACCCAAGAATGGGAACAAGATCTCTCAGCTTTATGCCGAACACCCCAGCACTCGTGGCATGGGGGTCGAAGCCGACGACTTGCATCTCTCAGATTTGATAAATGGCTGCACAGAAGGTAATATTTTAAATTAACAAGCGTTGCTTAACGCATATGAACAAAGCTTCAGCGTACAGGATACCAAATGCGAGTCTACTCAAAAATTACATCTTTGGAACACTCATCCGCTATACGGCGGGCACCCTTCAGAACGCCATTATAATACATCTCGGGCATACGATACCCTTGCCCAGCGGTGGCGCGTCCGTCAACATCTGCGCCGCATCTAGCTTGCCCCAGTGCACCTTAGCACGGGCAAGGGCCCGACGGGCACCTTCAATACAAACGGAGCGCTTGACAACCTCAATCCACGGACACGCGTCCACCAGCCGCCGCACTAGACCGAAGTAGCTCCCAAGCATGACTTCTCCAGGCCACAGCCGAGCTATGAGGCCATTCATGGCCTGTTCGGCCACGTTGTGGAGCTCGACCAGCTGCTTCAGCTGGTCGCTCAGGGGCACCGGATGTTCGGCCTCAGCATACTGAGACCAGAACACTTTTTCCGTCAAGCTCCCCTCTTCGGCTCGGTAGTATGCGGCGGCATCAGACACACTATGGGGCAGATCGGCAAACACTCCTGGAGAGCTCCGGATTTGGGTAAGTAGCAGATAATTAACTTTTATATTTTTGCTTTGCATAAAGAAGGCCTTACCCGCCGCTATCTTCTTCATCGCCTCGGTCTCCTGAAGGGCCTTCTGGGCTTCAGCCTTAGCGGTCTTGGCACTCTCAAGAGCCAAGGCAAGCTCGGACTGTCGAGTCTTCGAATCACGCTTCAAACTCTCGTGTTTTTCCACGAGAGCCTGGAGCTCTTTCCGCACCTCCGCCACCCGCGCCTCCTACTTCTCTCGCTCGGTACGCTCCAAGGACGCACTCTTTTCGGCCTTGGAGACCGCCTCTTTTAGGGTCGCCACCTCGGTCATGGCTCCTGCAATATTAATGTTGGTCCTGTTCTTGTTTTGCAACCAAGTATTTCTATATACATTTACAGGAGGTACTATGTACCCTCTTTATCCTCGACCCGCTTCTTGGCACGGCTGAGCTCGCTCTCGGACCGCTTGAGGCTTTCCTTCAATGCATTGACCTCCGCAGTCACTGCGGCAGAGGTCAGCAGCGCAGCCTGCATTCCCATATTGACATATTTCTTTTAGATTCCTGCGTATATCTTTTTAGATCCTCAGCTCGGCTTTTCTTTCCGAACACCGAACTGAGCATCAGGGGCTACTGTCTATGCGGTAATATTTTTATATATGTTTTTGAACACATACCTCAAAGCCCGTTAACAGGCTTGTACATGCTTCCGTCAGCTCGCTCTTGGCAGACTGAACCTTCTGAATCACCGCACTCATAACAGTGCGGTGTCCCTCGTCGATGGAGGCGCCGTTAAGCGCCTCCAGCAAATTGTTCGGCGCCTCCGGGTGGACGGAAGTCACCGGCGTCGCAGGCTTGCCCTTCTTGTGAAGGCGCCGCCTGTCGGACTCTGGAACCGCTGATGGTTCCGGAGCAGTGTCCGGCCCGGGGCCGGACTTAGATCCCTCCGGGGCTTTACCCCCTTTGGGTCTGGAGTCCGGAAGGTCGCCTTGTGGCACCTCCAGGACCACCTCCTCCTGGTTTTGTCCCCTACGGGACTCCACCTCAGCGTCGTCTGTAGGGAGAGGGGATGAGGCCGTCGTAAGTGAAGCGCTATTCACGTCCGACGAATTCAGAGAGCCGCTCGATGAATCGCCAAGCTGAGCTCTGGGCGGACTGCATACTTAGATTCGGCATTAGAAGCTACCGAATAATAAAGGAGTGCAATAAGTCAATCGGGCAGCCGGACACTCACGATTTTGCCAGGGGCTTGAACCTGGATGGCCATTCCCCCCCGCCGTCTTCGGCGTCGGGGGCGTAGTCCGGCAGAACGGTCTTCCCCTTCTTGGACCCTCCGGCTTCCCTAGTTGGGGCGGCCTTTCTTTTTGTTCCTCCCCCCGTTGGAGGGGGAGAGGCTTCCTCTTCTTCTTCCTCCTCCTCGTCTTCGGAGGTGGAGGGTGCGTTGGGGTTGTCGGGCAAATCCGACGGCACCGGGCACTGGGAACTCTTTCGGGTCCCCGTGGCCTTCTCCTTGGCCTTCTTCTTCGGCACCACGTGAGGTGCCGGAACCAGTAGCTTTGCTAATTGCGCGTCTGCTGGGCCTTCGGGCAAAGGAGCCGGACAGTCAAACTGTCCGGATGTCCTCTTCCAGTCCTATCAAAGGAACGGGAATTTAGATCCCACATAAAGTCACACTATGAAATTCGGGTATCCCGCCAGGGACTAAATGTAAGCTTACTTCGGAGGCTTGACGTTTGGCGCAGAATCCGCGATCCTCGGTGACGGGAGGGGAGACCTTGGAACTCTTGAAAAGCACCTTCCAGGCGTCCTCGTGCTTTGTTTCGAAGAGCCGTGATAGAGTCTGGTGCTGGGCCGGGTCGAACTCCCACAAATTGAAGTCCCGTCGTTAACACGGCAGGATCCGGCGGAAGAGCATGACCTGGACCACGTTGACAAGCTTGACCTTCTTGGTCACCAGGTCTCGGACGTAGGTCAGCTCTTCCGGATTGCCCCATGACAGGCCCGTCTCTTTCCAAGATGTGAGCTGGGTGGGGATGCCGGATCGAAATTCTGGGGCCGCTGCCCACTTAGGGTCACGCGGCTCGATGATATAAAACCACCCCGATTACCACCCTTTGATGGTTTCCACGAAGGCACCCTTGAGCCAAGTGACGTTGGCCATCTTGCCCACCATAGCACCTCCGCATTCCACTTGTCGGCCTTTCACAACCTTCGGCTTGACGCTGAAGATCTTTAGCCATAGGCCAAAGTGGGGCTGGATGCGGAAGAAGGCCTCACACACGACGATAAACGCCGAGATATTGAGGATGAAGTTCGGGGCCAGATCGTGGAAGTCCAGGCCGAGTAGAACATGAGCCCCCGGACCAACGGGTGAAGAGGAAAACCCAGTCCGCGGAGGAAATGGGGAAGAAAAACAACCCTCTCATGGGGCCTGGGGGTGGGGATGAGTTGCCCCATATCTGGAAGCCGGTGCGTGATGTCGTTAGACAAATATCCGGCCTTCCTCAGTTTTTTGATTTGCCCCTCCGTGACGGAGGAGGCCATCCATCTACCTCCCGCTCCGGACATGGTTGGAGAAGGTTGAGGTGGGAAGTGCGGACTTGGGCACTGGAGCTCGAGCGCGCAAGGACGGATAAGTAGAGGAGGAAGAAGGCGTGAATGGAAAGGGCGGATTCTTATCCCCTTATATGGGCGGCCAAAACTACGAGCCCCCCCACCGGCCTAATAAAACTCGCTTACCTCCCAAGCACCACGGTTAATGGCGCGGTTGGGTTACCCACACCCGTGTTGATGAGAATCCCGGAATAAGGGGACACGATCTCTGCTTTGACAAGACGTGCCAAGGAAACCGCCTCGCTAAACACGCTGAGGTGGAACAATAAAATGAATAAAAGCCTGGCCATGGCATGATGTCACGCCACGGAATACGTCAGCAGATCCGATTAACGCAAATATTATTCTCTCTACGGTAGAATGTGGAACTAATTTTGCAGAGCCGGACACTACCCTGGTGTTCAACATCTTCTATGAAATATTCGGAGGAGGAACCCTCCTTGCAATGCCGAAGACAACTTGCGCGCCAGACTCGTCATCATTGAAGCCTGGTTCAGGAGCTACTGAGGGAGTCCTGGATTAGGGGGTGTCCGGATGGCCATACTAAGAGCTTTGGCCGGACTCCCGGACTATGAAGATACAAGATTGAAGACTCCATCACGTGTCCGGATGGGATTTTCCTTGGCGTGGAAGGCAAGCTTGACGATACGATATGAAGATCTCCTCCCATTGTAACCGACTCTGTGTAACCCTAGCCCTCTCCGGTGTCTATATAAACCGGAGAGTTTTAGTCCGTAGGACGAACAACAATCATACCATAGGCTAGCTTCTAGGGTTTAGCCACTCCGATCTCGTGGTAGATCTACTCTTGTACTACCCATATCATCAATATTAATCAAGCAGGAGTAGGGTTTTACCTCCATCGAGAGGGACCGAACCTGGGTAAAAACATCGTGTCCCTTGTCTCCTGTTACCATCCGCCTAGACGCACAGTTCGGGACCCCCTACCCGAGATCCGCCGGTTTTGACACCGACAATGATGATGATAGAAGTTGCATGGCAATATATCTCGGAATGGCTATGGAAATGCCATAATAGGTAGGTATGGTGGCTGTTTTGAGGAAGATATAAGGAGGTTTTTGTGTGATAGAGCGTATCGTATCACGGGGTTTGGATGCACCGGTGAAGTTTGCACCAACTCTCAAGGTGAGAAAGAGCAATGCACGGCATCGAAGAGGCTAGCAAAGGCGGAGAGGTAAAAGTGCGTATAATCCATGGACTCAACATTAGTCAAAAGAACTCATATACTTATTGCAAAAATTTAGAAGTCATCAAAAATCAAGTACTATGCGCATGCTCCTAGGGGGATAGATTGGTAGTAAAAGACCATCGCTCGTCCCCGACCGCCACTCATAAGGATGCACAAGCCAGGTACACTTCATGTTTCAAATTTGTTACACAACTTTAACCATACGTGCATGCTATGGGACTTGCAAACTTCAACACAAGCATTTCTCAAATTCATAATTACTCAACTAGCACGTCCTTGATATTATCACCTCCATATCTCAAAACAATTATCAAGCATCAAACTTATCTTAGTATTCAACGCACTCAAAAGAAAGTTTCACATATCTTGAACACCAAGTATATTAACATTAAGCAAATTACCATGCTATTAACGACTCTGAAAATAATCTAAGTGAAGCATGAGAGATCAATAGTTTCTTTAAAACAAATCCAGCACCATGCTCTTAAAAGATATAAGTGAAGCACTAGAGCAAAAATTATCACGCTCAAAAGATATAAGTGTAGTACTATGAGCAAAACTATCAAGCTCAAAAGATATAAGTGAAGCACATAGAGTATTCTAACAAATTCCAATTCATGTATGGCTCTCTCAAAAGGTGTGTACAGCAAGGATGATTGTGGTAAACTAACAAGCAAAGACACAAATAATACAAGACGCTCCAAGCAAAACACATAACATGTGGTGAATAAAAATATAGCTCCAAGTAAATTACCGATGGAAGTGGACGAAAGAGGGGATGCCTTCCGGGGCATCCCCAAGCTTTGACTTTTTGGTGTCCTTGGATTATCTTGGGGGTGACATGGGCATCCCCAAGCTTAGGCTCTTGCCACTACTTGTTCCATAATCCATCAAAAGAATTCACCCAAAACTTGAAAACTTCACAACACAAAACTCAACAGAAATCTCGTGAGCTCCGTTAGAGAAAGAAAACAAAATACTACTTCAAGGTACTGTAATGAACTCATTCTTTATTTATTTTGGTGTTAAACCTACTGTATTCCAACTTCTCTGTTGTTTATAAACTATTTTACTAGCCATAGATTCATCAAAATAAGCAAACAACACATGAAAAACAGAATTTGTCAAAAATAGAACAGTCTGTAGCAATCTGTAACTAACGCAAACTTCTGGAACTCTAAAAATTCTACCAAAATAGGAAGTCCTGTACAATTTGTTTATTGAACAGCAGCAGAAAGAATCAACACAAAAGCACGTTCCTGTGATTTAACAAAATTGTATTTGTGCGTGCAAAGTTTCTGTTTTTGAGAGAATCAACTCAACTATCATCGTAGGTTATCCTATAGGTTCTACTTGGCACAAACACTAATTAAAAGACAAAACCACATCTGAACGGAGGCTAGATGGATTATTTATTCCTAAACAGAAGCAAAAACAAAAAACACAAAATAAAATTGGGTTGCCTCCCAACAAGCGCCATTGTTTAACGCCCCTGGCTAGGCATAAAAGCAAGGATAGATCTAGGTATTGCCATCTTTGATTTTCAATTTCTTAGTGGAGTCATGCTTGAATCCGGGAGGTTCTTTCTGCTTCCCTTCATACTCAGAAATTTTTAGATCTAAAGAATCCAACCGCTTATTACAAAGAGTAATCAACATATTCACGCGCTGAAGATTTCCACTAACACTTTTAAGAGGCTCAAGAGACTTTTGTAAAATTTTTGTTACTTCGCAAATCTTCTCAAACACTTGGTTTTCTTCTTGGGTAGGATAAGATCCTCCCTTTTGGGGTAGTGTTCCCACTATTCCCTCTATAATTTCATGCGCAATACTGGGATCAATCTCAATGAAATTTCCCTTGGCGATGCAATCCAAGAGTTGTCTATTTGTCATATTTAACCCAACATAAAAATTACGAAGAATTCTAAAGTTCACCTCTAGGGTGCACTTACGATAAGATTCCATCATCCTATACCAGGCATCTTTTAAGTTTTCTCCTTGCCTTTGCTTGAAGTGAAGAACTTCAAACTCGGGAGACATAGGAGCGGATAAGGAATTAGACATTGCGACAGGCAAGCAAACTAGCACACGAGCAAACAGAAAGGCAAAGGGAAAAAGGAAAACGGAAAAGAGAGGAGGAGATTGGGAAAGAGAGGGCGAATAAAACAGCAAGGGTGAAGTGGGGGAGAGGAAAACAAGAGGCAAATGGCAAATAATGTAATGCGAGTGATAGGGATTGCGATGGGTACTTGGTATTGTTGACTTGCTTGCATGAGCCTCCCCGGAAACGGCGCCAAAAATTCTTCTTGCTACCTCTTGAGCACTGCGTTGGATTTCCCCGAAGAGGAGAGGATGATGCAGCAAAGTGGCGTAAGTATTTCCCTCAGTTTTTGAGAACCAAGGTATCAATCCAGTAGGAGACCACGCACAAGTTCCTCGTACCTACACAAAACGATAGCAACTCGCAACCAATGCTTAGGGGTTGTCAATCCCTTCACGGTCACATACGAGAGTGAGATCTGATAGATAATATTTTTGGTATTTTTGATAGATAGATGCAAAGTAAAAAGGTAAAAGGCAAAGTAAAAACAAAGCAAGTAAATAAAGTGATAGAGATTGATATGATGAGAATAGACCCGGGGGCCATAGGTTTCACTAGTGGCTTCTCTGAAGAGCATAAGTATTCTACGGTGGGTGAACAAATTACTATTTGAGCAATTGACAGAATTGAGCATAGTTATGAGTATATCTAGGCAATGATCATGTATATAGGCATCACGTCCAAAACAAGTAGATCGAAACAATTCTGCATCTACTACTATACTCCACTCATCGACCGCTATCTAGCATGCATCTAGAGTATTAAGTAAAAACAGAGTAACGCTTTAAGCAAGATGACATGATGTAGAGGGATAAATTCATGCAATATGATAAAAAAAAACCATCTTGTTATCCTCGATGGCAACAATACAATACGTGCCTTGCAACCCTTTCTGTCACTGGGTAAGGACACCGCAAGATTGAACCCAAAGCTAAGCACTTCTCCCATTGCGAGAACTACCAATCTAGTTGGACAAACCAAAAGGGATAATCCGAAGAGACTTGCAAAGATAACTCAATCATACATAAAAGAATTCAGAGAAGAATCAAATACTTTCCATAGATAATTTGAATCATAAACCCACAATTCATCGATCTCAAGAAACACACCGCAAAAAGAAGATTACATCAAATAGATCTCGACGAGAGAGGGGGAGAACATTGTATTGAGATCCAAAAAGAGAGAACAAGCCATCTAGCTACTAGCTATGGACCCGAAGGTCTGAAGTAAACTACTCACACTTCATCGGAGGGGCTATGGTGATGATGTAGAAGCCCTCCGTGGTGGATGCCCCCTCCGGCGGAGCTCTGGAACAGGCCCCAAGATGGGCTCTCGTGGATACAGAAGGTTGTGGCGGTGGAATTAGGTTTTTGGCTCCTGTTCTGATCGTTTGAGGATACGTAGGTATATATAGGAGAAAGGAGTACATCGGTGGAGCGTCGAGGGGCCCACGAGGTAGGGGGCGTGCCCAGGGGGGCGCCCTCCACCCTCGTGACCGCCTCTGGCATTGCTTGGAGTAGGGTCCAAGTCTCCTGGATCACGTTCGGTTGGAAAATCACGATCCCAAAGGTTTCATTCCGTTTGGACTCCGTTTGATATTCTGTTTCTTCGAAATACTGAAAAAGGCAAAAAACAACAATTCTGGGCTGGGCCTCCGGTTAATAGGTTAGTCCCAAAAGTAATATAAAAGTGGAAAATAAAGCCCAATAGAGTCCAAAACAGTAGATAAAGTAGCATGGAGCAATCAAAAATTATAGACACATTGGAGACGTACCAAGCGCCACACATCCCACTGGTGGTGGTGGATACCAATGCGTGCATGCAGCATGGTTGGTGTCGGTAATTTTTACTTGGCACACCTTGCACTCTGCATATATGCCGGTTCCATACATACATTTGTGCAGTTCCACCAAAATGCAGCTGAATAACCCTGTTTGCACAGATAATGAAAAAGTGTGATTACATTATAGTGGCACTAGTTGATGAAACACACAAAATAAATAGAAGAAAATATTGCGATAGTATCATAGTATGCCATGCTGCAAGGGCGAGATGGGCCCTGTGACGCCTCATACGGTACGCCTCATACTGGATATCATCCCAAGTCTCCCAGATACACCTTCTGCCAGTGATGAATATCAGTGTACAGCGGTAGTACAAGGAGGCGCCTTGAGACATTCAAATCTCTATTTTTGTACATATCAACTAAAATTAAGCACCCCAGTTTGCAGAAATGCTTAAACATTAAGAATGTGACTAGTTGATGAAACATACATTAACAAAGAGAAGAACTTTCTTTATCAACATTGGAAATGAAATGATAGAGATGACACTCGCTCTATTTTAACTGTATTATTACTTCATTTTATCAGTGACACTAGGGTCGAGCAGGTTGCAAACGAGGTGTACCGTGCGTCGCAAGGATGGAGGCTGGGGGTGCTTAGACTGGGATGCTGAAGATGGCTCTTTAAGTCACCAACATGGATGATTCAATTCATGGGACCTTTTGGTGCACTTCACCTAAAATGAAGCAATGTCCCGTGAGCTAGCAGCTTCTTCTTCAATTTTTTTTAAGAAAAGGGCTCCAACCCTGGTTCCATTTCCATCAGAAAACGAAACCCACAGAGCTTCTTCTTCATTAGTTGCAATAAAATTGAGCAACATCAAGGTTGTTTGTGAAGCTCCTGTAATGCTCAACTATAATTTGGATATCATTTGTGCAGTTCAACTAAGATCGAGCGTGAAATGTATATCTCTGTTTGCACAAAAAAGGTCGAAAGAAGGGTGACTAACAAGTGATGAAACATGCATCAAATGAAAAGAAGCATGTTCCTTATATTAATGGCAATCCTACAAGGACAGTAGCAATTTCTAAAGCAATGGCATTACTAGATATTAGTGTGGGAATTAGGATTAACTATGACAACGGTTAAATACAACATTACTTTGGGCACGGGAGAGTAGGCGGACCAGGACAGTTGCATTTCTAACGAAAAGAACCAACTTATCTTAATGGGAAATTTAGCAGGACATGTAAAGAAGTGCCATTGATTCATATTACTGGAGGCATTACATTGAAAACAACATTGGTTTAACGTGTCCTTACTTTTAACAATGCGACTGCTACATTTTACTAGTGGCATTACATAAGAGTGGCCTGGGGCAACAAACATCAGAACAGGATATCTGGGTTGGTCCCATTTTTGTTCGGTATAGCGACCTTATACTGTGTGAGGCTAGCCAACCTAGTGCTGGACTTACTCTGTTGACTTGTCCCCCAGTCCCCACTCTCTTTCCTTTTTCAACCAATAGATCGGGTTTATATTGAGTTTGTACTGTGTTTCCCTTTATTTCCCTATTAGACCAAGAGACCAGTTGGATAGCCAGTCTCTGCTACTTTTCGTCCCCATTATTTCCTCTTTCGACCAAGTCCTAGATTCAGGTAACAAATCCTCCCCCACCCCCACCCCCTTTCTTCCTTGTTTGAACCAAGTATTACTAGATTCAAGTGCATGAACTAGTTTTACCTCTTAAACGTAAAAAATTAGGTGGTTTTCGAACAGCCGATCGATCCTATCTACGAGGGGGCCTGAGAAATAGTAAAAGATACAAATGCAGCGACGTCAGGAGTTCGGGAAGTAGAGCAAGGCAGGTTTCAAAGGAAGTTATACTTGATGATCGCCGGGATACCGCTAGGTGGGCGGCAGGAGGCTAGATCTTCCCACACTACGGCAGCGAGGAAGAAGGGGTCGGAGGCCCTCCCTCACCAGCGGTGCTTGGGAGAGAACGGCAAGGCAGGCTGATCGGGACGCGCCCAGCAGTGGGTAAGAGCCGTCGCCGAGGACGACCGCATGAACATTGCACCTTCTCACCTTCCCCGGTGGAGAGGATCCGGCTGGATCTGTGACCAGCGGTGAGCAGAGAGAGAGAGAGAGAGAGTGGCCACCGCTATCGTGGTTTAGATCTGGAGAGGCCAGGACAGTGTGAAGAGAGCAACACTAGCAAGCAAGCGCGGTGGCTCCTGCCTATATAGTGGAGTAGTACTAGTTTTCTTTTGTCTACCGGAGCCAGCTTGACCTCGTCAATGACTGTCGAGAAGTCTTCATGCATGTGGCCCGGAGGCGCAGTTGTCGTCATTTTGATCTAAAGTGCCGGATTATAACATATAACACGAAAAAAATGTCACATGACAAGAAATCATAACCTCACTGCCCAAAGGGGAGAACATGAATCCCGACGGACAAACTAGAAGAGGAACAAAGCTCAAATTAAAGATAAACTCGTAGAAAAGGGGTCCCTCGATAGATGTCCTAATTAACATAGCCGGCTTGACCTGGATGGCAGCCGAGTAGTCTTCGGGCATGTGCCCCCAATGACTAGCCCAACTCAGTTGTTGCTGTTTGACTCGTCGCAGTGATCCGGAGCACATGACACCTAATTTTGCGAGATGACAAGAAACTTTTTTTTAGATTTCTCACCACAACTACATCCATGTACAGCACAACCTGCACGATATGTAGACGATAGCCAATCCAGGCGTGTCTGCTGGAGTCTGGTCACATGCATGGACGAACTGATCTTCCATGTCTTGCAGGGATCGTCCAGGCACCAACGTAGTACAACACTTCTCTAGTATTATCACTCGTCTCCCTCTTCTATTGAATCACCCGACTTGTTGGGCCGGGGAGTGTGCCTATGGTCGGTTCTCAATTGCCATCCCACATGTGTGTGCTAACGCAATATGATGCGTGTTCCATTCAGAGAGCAGCGTGCCAGACCGACCGACCGTATGGGGTGCGATGCGAACGCGACGGGCGTGCTGTATACTCCGTACATGTGTACCACCATTTTCTAGAGGCTTTGCTCCATGGCGCATGAGGGAGTCCTGGATTAGGGGGTATCCGGACAGCCAGACTATATACTTTGGCTTTACTGTTGGACTATGAAGATACAAGACTCAAGACTTCGTCCCGTGTCCGGATGGGATTCTCCTTTGCGTGGAAGACAAGCTTGGCGATTCAGATATTATATTTCCTTCCTTGTAACCGACTCCATGTAAACCCTAGCCCTGTCCGGTTGCCTAGTTCGACGTGCGATCACCTCCTTAATGGACCAAGACGTTGGATCAAGTGTGATTACGCATACTTTTCGTGAACCCCCCGCATGGTGTGCGTAGGGGCTGAAGCCAACGACTGCTAACTTTCAGATTAAACATATACATAAAAACGACCGCACGGGAGGCATAACAATACTTTCGGTCACAAAGTATAAATATCTGCTCCAGAATCAAAATAACATTGTTTTTACAATGATAAGGTTTGTCACTCGAACATGACATTCTTTGAACACTGAGCCTCTATTAGGTGAGCGCCTTCTACTACCTGATCCAAGTGGTGCTCGGAAGGATCTTGGCCTCCGGCCGGATTCTCGATCGCAATAATGGTGGCCTCCATATCTGTCCAATATGCTTTAACGCGGGCAAGGGCCATCCGTGCACCCTCTATGCACGCCGACCTCTTCACGGCATCAATCCGTGATACGACACCAAGGAATTGTTGCACTAAACCAAGTAACTGTCCGGCTTGGGCCCCTTTGGCCATAGATGGTCTATCACATACCGCATTGCAAGTCCGGACAGCCTGTGGAGCTCGGCCATAGCAGCCATTCTCGCACTCAAAGGCAATGTGCGCGTTGGAGCGTTGAGTTGCGACCAGAACAACTTTTCCACTTCATCATCTTTTTGATCCTCAAAAAACTTTGCCGCATCGGCCGCACTCTTTGCCAAATCCGCATAGGCGTCCGCAGGACTCCAGCGGCGATCAAGAGGAGCGTACTTTGGATCCAAAAACTTCAGCCACAACAAATAGGGGTTTCCAGCTGCGATCTCTCCGTCCTGTCGAAGCTCCTCTCGCGCATCCCTAATGTAGGAACACGTCTCCTTGGCCATATCAAGGGCCTTCTTCAGGTCAACCTTATTTGATTGGTTTTCTTTTTCAAGCAACTCATACCGGTTGGCGCGTTTTCTAGCTCCACAGCCATTTCGGCTATCTTGTCTTCGCTCCGACGATGAGCAGCCTGTTCGGCTCTCAACTCTTCGGCCGCCTTTAGGGCAGCCGCATTGCTCACACGGGCATGTTCCTCGGCCAGGGCAAGTTCCGCCCTTAGGGCTTCCATGGTAGCAGACCATCTGCAGTCCAAACATATAACATTAGCATTATGCTCCTCTTGGTTTTTCCTACATAAATATATAATATGGAAAGCAGATCACATACCTTGTGACTCGTTCAGCCGCTCGTTCACCAGTGTGATATCAGCATCAATAACTCCAATGTGCCTCCTCAGTTCGGCAACTTCAACAGACTGTTTGGCTGCCGGATCCCTAGACACTTGCGCATAAATACAGTGCGAACATTACTTTCAGAATATGATCCCCCGTTTGCCGCCTAAGGCGGACAACTAGAGTCTCAGGGGCTACTATCTATATGGGACACACCTAGCGCGTGCGTCATAGCCGAAAATTATGTATTTTTCATTACATACCTCAAAGCCTCTGAGCAGGCTCATAAAGGCCTCATTCAACCTGCTTGTGGCGGATGAAATTCTCTTGAGCACCGTGCTCATTAATGAATAGTGCTCCTCTGAGAGATCAGCTCGCTCTAGAAGACCCACCAATGTGTCCGGCCGGACGACGGATTACGTCGGACCCTTTTTATCGCCCCCCGTGGGAGCTGAATGCTCCGGGCTCAGGGTGGCTGAAGTATTAGCTTCTGGCTCCGGCAGGACTGGTCTCCTCCGTGACGACACCTCGGGGTCGCCCGCCTCATGAGGCGGAGAATTTGGTGGAGTCTCACTCTCCATCATCTCCGGAAGGAGATCCCCCGAAGAAGAACACTCTGTCGAGAAGAGCTGCTAGCCGGACTGCAAAGAATAGATCTTGGTTATTGTTCTCGGAAAAGGAAGTACTACCTTCGTATCTAAAGATTAACTTACAACTCAGTGGAGGGCTGGCCCATTGGCGGGCATGGCACGGTGAGGACGTCCTTCGGGGCAGGGCCCCCTGCCAAAGCTTTCTTCCCTTGTTTGGCCACCTTCGTCTGCAAGTCTCCGGAGGCGGACCTATTCTTCCCGCGAGGGGAGGAGGCCTCAGATTCCCCTTCCCGATTATCCTCCTTTAGGGAGGTAGCAATTCCCCCGGTTTGGATGCGCAATATGTGAAGCTCTGCTTCTCTGTTCTTCCCTTCGTCTTTCCCCGAAGGCACTTTTCTTAGCACACGATCAAGCATCTTGGCTATGGCGGGACTAGGCGAGCCTTCGAGAAGTGGCACCGGACACCTGATTCTCTCCGCCTTGCTGTGCCATTCCTGGCCGCGGAGGATTTTCAGGATAATGTTATGATAAATATAAACAAAATGTCAGGTTTCCAGGTTACTTACTTGGGTATCTGGGCGATTGCAGCTCAAGCCCGCATCCTCGGTGGTGTCCGGACACTTTGCTTGTGGTCCAAAGAATAGCTTACACATCCCTTCGAGCGTCAGGCTAAAGAAGTGCAGAATAGTCCGCGGACCTTCCATATTGAACTCCCACATCTGAAGAGGCCGGCGTTTGCACAGCAACATCCGCCGGATTAGCATCACCTGAATTATGCTAGAAAGGCTGATGTCCTTCTCAAGAAGCTCCCGGATACGGCTCTGCAGTGTTGGTACATCATTAGCAGGCCCCCAATCCCGTCCTATATTGGTCCATGATGCCAGTTGAGGAGGAGGACCAGAACGGAAGTCGGGGGCAGCCACCCACTTTGTGCCTCTGGGAGCCGTGATGTAAAACCACCTCCGTTGCCATAAATCAGACACCTCTGGGAAGGAGCTCTCTGGCCATGGAGCTTCAGCATTCCTGCTTATTATTGCACCTCCGCACTCCGCGTGTTGCCCCTCAATCATCCTCGGCTTAAGTTAAAGGTCTTGAGCCATAAGCCAAACTGTGGAGTGACATGAAGAAAAGCTTCACACACAACAATGAACGACGAGATATGGAGGATATCGTTTGGAGATAGATCGTGAAAATCTAACCCGTAATAGAACATGAGCCCTCTCACGAAGGGATCTAGGGTGAAGCCCAAGCCGCGAAGGAAGTGGGAAACAAATACGACGCTCTCATTGGGCTCGGGAGTAGGGATGACCTGCCCTGGAACAGGAAGCCTGTGCTTGATGTCGGTGGTCAGATATCCAACCTCCCTAAGCTTCGCAATGTTGTCCTCTGTGACCGAGGAGGCCATCCACTGGCCGTGGTTAGATCCGGACATAATGAAGGATCCGGGGTGCGTGCGCTTGGGTTTCGAAGTGTTAGAACTCGAGATGCGAAGAGGTGCAAGGCTGGTGGAAAAGAGGGATTGGCCTCAGCCCCTTTATAAAAGGGGAGAATATCAAGCGTCCTCGGCGTGACCGCTTGGGACTTGCCTAAAAACACGGAGTCCTACCAACGGGCATCATGGGGCTGCACGCTCCCATATTGATGGGAAATCCCGCGAGAAGGGGAGCACGATCTATGCTTGGATAGGATGTGCCAATAAAACCACCTCGCAACGCCTATCGAGGCAGGCCAAGAAAAACCGGTTCGTGTTGGACCAGACCACGGCATAAGAACACACCATGCAAAAATTACCAGCAGATCAGATTTACGAAGCGCTATGCTCCCTACGAAGGTGTGTGGAAATTATCTTGCAAAACCAATCATCGATCTATTTTTGGAGTATTCGGAGGTGGAACCCGCCTTGGAATGCCGAAGACAAACTGCGCGCCGGACTCATCGTCATTGAAGCCAGGTTCAGGGGCTACTGAGGGAGTCCTGGATTAGGCGGTATCCGGACAGCCGGACTATATACTTTGGCCGGACTGTTGGACTATGAAGATACAAGACTCAAGACTTCGTCCCATGTGCGGATGGGATTCTCCTTTGCGTGGAAGACAAGCTTGGCGATTCGGATATTATATTTCCTTCCTTGTAACCGACTCCATGTAAACCCTAGCCCTCTCTGGTGTCTATATAAACCGGAGAGGTTAGTCCGTATGAGGACGATCACAACATTCATAATCATCATAGGCTAGCTTCTAGGGTTTAGCCTCTACGATCTCATGGTAGATCAACTCTTATAACACTCATATCATCAATATTAATCAAACAGGAAGTAGGGTTTTACCTCCATCGAGAGGGCCCGAACCTGGGTAAACATTGTGTCCCTTGCCTCCTGTTACCATTGGCCTTAGACGCACAGATCAGGACCCCCTATCCGAGATCTGCCGGTTTTGACACCGACAGCGCAATCCATGGATACAAAATTAGTAATATTGTATACTATTTAAAAGTCGAGGGCTCGTCTTTTCCTTCGCGGTAGGCGGCGGGGCAGTTCCGCCTAGTCGGTTCGACAGAGATGCGAGAAGACGAGGGAGTAGGCTGCTGCAAACATAGGGCTATGTGATTTGACAATGAGTTACTGCTGGATAGGTGGGGCCCCATGATTTGACTTGCCATTATCATTTTAACTGCGGCACTACGACCGGCGTGAGTCTACCGATTCCTGACCACCTCCATACAGGTGCCTCTCCAAATGCTCCACCATGTAGTAGAGGCTGGCTCTTACATGAGAGCCCACTTCTCCACTTTTTCCTTGCCTCTCTTTCCTCCACATATGCCAAAATGCCATGTAAAGCGCACTATTGCACTAACTTGCTCCTACAGGTGCTAAGCTTGCCACATAGGCATAAAGTTTGATGTGGCAAGTTAATGAAGAAGAGAGAGACTAGTTTGGTGACCCAAGGAACAAACGGTGCTAAGCACGTATACCTAGGTGAAAAGACAATTTTGAGTCTATAGCTAATTAAATGAAGCAAACTTAGCAACAAAAAACTAATAAGCACACCATTTCATTGGAAGAGGTCACTCCTTGGCAAATGCAATAAATACTAGTACTCCCTATGTCCCATAGTATAAGAATGTTTTTTGCACTACACTAGTGTCAAAAACGTTCTTATATTATGGGATGGAGGGAGTACGAAGAAAGAGATAGAGAGGAGTAAAAAAATACACTTATAGCCAACCTTATAGCTAACCTTGTTGTAGTATGAGTGACTAAGTGATGACTATGTATGGCATGCCAACATCAGATAGCCTAACACACCGTGTTAAATCTCTAAGGGCGCGACCGCGCGTGCGACGCGACGGTCGCGGTAGGCGCGACCATGATATGGGCTGCTAGCAGCCCTTGGATCTGAGATCAACCGGTCGCATGCTAAGTTGCTGAAAATTTGCTGAAAATTTGCTGAAAATCTGAGATCAACCACGATGCCATGGGCCGGATTACGGTGGCCCAAATGGCTTGAGAAAACAATCAAGCGGCAGACGTTCTTGCCCGCATAACAATCCACATGGCATCGCGGTTATTTATTACGTCGTTTAGTGGTACTTCAGAGGCCACCGTAATCAAACACTCTTGAAAGTAGTGTCGTAGCTTCTGGGATGACATGAAGACCGCGTATGCTATTTTTTCATAGTGTGGGTATTAGGCTTTGCATGGGGTGAGGACTGTGGATACGTAATAAACTGGCTTCTGTAGTGGGAATTTGTATCCGTCAACCTCTCGTTCGACGACGAGTACTGCGCTTACAACTTGATGTGTTGCAGCTATGTACAACAGCATAGGTTCGCCGATAGTTGGTGCTGTTAGGACTGGATTACTGGCCAATAAGGTCTTTATTTCATCTAGTCTAGACACGGCTGCGTCCGTCCACACGAAGTGTTCGGTGCGCCGAAGGAGGCGATAAAGAGGCAATGCCTTTTCTCCTAATTTGGAGATAAAGTGGCTTAAAGCAGCCACGCATCCAGCTAGTTTCTGGATGTGTTTGAGGTCTGTTGGTATAGCCAACTGTGACAAAGCTCGGATTTTTGCCGGATTAGCTTCAATTTCTCTATTAGAAATGGTGAAGCCCAACAGTTTTCCAGAGGGTACGCCGAAAACGCATTTCTCCGGATTCAGCTTGATGTCGTATGTTCGTAAGTTGTCGAACGTAAGCCTCAAGTCATCAATTAGTGTTTCGACGTGTCTTGTTTTTACGACTATGTCGTCCACGTATGCCTCCAGTGTTTTGCTGATTTGCTTTTCCAGGCATGTTTGAATCATGCGTTGATAGGTTGCTCCGGCATTCTTAAGCCTGAAAGGCATAGTGTTGAAGCAGAAAGGGCCATATGGCGTTATGAAAGCTGTTGCAGCTTGGTCAGACTCTGCCATCTTTATTTGATGGTATCCAGAGTATGCGTTGAGGAAACACAGCGAGTCGTGTCTGGCTGTGGCATCGATGATTTGATCGATGCGAGGGAGGGGAAAGGGATCCTTGGGGCAAGCCTTGTTAAGGTCTTTGAAGTCGACGCACAGGCACCAGGATTTGCCCTTCTTTGGTACCATTACCATGTTCGCCAGCCAATCCGGGTGTTTGATATCTCTGATGAATCTGGCCTCAAGTAGCTTGGCCAGCTCCTCCCCCATGTCTTACCGTTTGGGCTCCAAAAATCGCCTTAGGGTCTGTTTAACAGGTTTGTATCCCTTCAGTATGTTGAGGCTGTGTTCGGCCAATCCACGTGGGATGCCCGACATGTCTGATGGGTGCCAGGCGAAGATATCCCAATTCTCGCGCAAGAAGTCACGCAATGCGGCGTCCATAGCGGGGTTGAAATCTGTCCTGATGGAAGCTGTCTTCGTAGGGTCCATTGGGTGGACTTGGAATTTGACTATCTCATCTGCGGCTTTAAATGAGGTGGACTTGGGTCGCTTGTCGAGTATCACGTCACCCCTATCCACGGTGGCGCGTAGCATGGTTAATTCTTCATTCGCTAGGGCTTCGGATAATGCTTCCAAGGCCAGCGCTGCGGTTTTGTTTTCGGCGTGGAGTGCGACGTCCGGATCACTAGCTAGAGTGATGATTCCATTGGGTCCGAGCATTTTAAGCTTCATGTACCCATAATGGGGTATGGCTTGAAAGCTCGCAAATGCGTCCCGCTCTAGAAGGGCGTGGTATCCGCTATTGAAAGGAGCCACTTGGAAGGTGATTTCTTCGGACCTGTAATTCTCTGGGGTACCGAATACCACATCGAGTGTGATTTTTCCCGCACACCGTGCCTCCCAACTAGGGATTATTCCCCTGAAGGTCGTGCCACTTTGTTCAACGCGGCTTTTGTCATTCTCCATCTTATTGAGTGTTTCTTCATAGATTAGGTTTAATCTGCTTTCGCCATCCATGTGTACTTTACTGAGCCGAAAGCCATCCACTATTGGGCTGAGGACCAGGGCGGCCGGCGCCCGGACGGACTGGAATTGGGGTTTGTCACTGGCATTGAAGGCTATAGCAGTGTCATTCCATGGATTTACCTTTGCCACATGGCAAATTTCAGCGGAGCTTCGATGCGCTCGCTTGCGCCTATTGTTTGAGGCGAAGGTCTCGAAGACCGTTAGCACCATATTGTGTTCCTTTGTAGGATGTGGTTCTGCTTTATAGCTCTCGAGGAGATCCTCGCCACTCTTAGCTACCTACCGGAGTATCCAACATGCTTTGAGGCTATGGGTCGGCGTTGCATCCGGCATGCTGTGAAGCTTACACGGCCTGTTGAGCCATTCCTCCAATACGGTTCCACGCCCTGGGGCGGGTTTTGGTTTCTTGAGAAGTGAGTTGGTCGACTTACGAGAGTTCGGCCATTTAGTTCGGAAAGAGGTTCCGGTGAGGGCCGTACTATCCAAAAATTCTGTTTGGGTTTTCTAGGCACTTTCCATCGCACAGTACTTTTGTACTATGGTTGCTAAGTCTGTAAAGTGCACTATGTCACGGTGACTTATAGCATTAAGGAGTCCTTTGTTCGTGCAGTTCTTGCAGAAAAGAGAGACTATGTCCTCCTCGTGGCAGTCCTTGAACTTATTAAGAGCAAGGAGGAATCTGGCCAGTAACGATGTACCGTCTCCTGGAGTTCCTGCCGGACACGGGAGAGACGGATCAAGTCCGAGCGGGCGTCGTTGGCTGAATCCGGATTTTGATCCGATTTGACGCCTGGGGGCACAGGAAGTGCCGAGCCTGATAGTTTGGGATCTGGAGTATTACCTAATCCCCTCGGCCCAGCGCCCGATTCTAAGTCTGGGACTTGGGACACGTATTCCTTTGGGTGGGTGTTCGGCTCACTGAGTTCGGTGATCCAGACATAATTCGTCCTCAAAGTCGAGGAGCAACCCACGTGTGGTTCCTCAATCCGGTCGGGTATAATGTCCCTCATGGGTGGGTTTAAGCCCAATCCGGTCGTAGTTCGTAGCGACTCCCAAAGCGGCAATGCGATCCAAGAGCTTGTTAAGAGAGGAGAGCTCCATCGGATCCATCTGTTCGGCAAGCTCCGAATCAATGCGAAGGTTATGCATGATGACCCGAGAGGCCATCCTCGGCGCGACAGCTGATGGGGCGGTCATAACAAAGCCGCCAAGTCGGAGAGTCTGGCCTACAACCAGCGCTCCCCCACGGGTAATGTCGTCCTCGACAACGAGGCGAGCCATCGAGCCTTTGCAGCGGCGACTCAGAGGAACTCTCAATGAAAGCACCAATGTCGGTGTCAAAACCGGCGGATCTCAGGTAGGGGGTTCCGATCTGTGCGTCTTAGGCTGATGGTAATAGGAAGCAAGGGATACAATGTTTACCCAGGTTCGGGCCCTCTCGATGGAGGTAAAACCCTACTTCCTGCTTGATTAATATTGAAGATATGTGGAATACAAGAGTAGATCTACCACGAGATCGTAGAGGCTAAACCCTAAGAGCTAGCCTATGATGGTATGATTGTAAATGTGATCGGCATTCTAAGGGCCATCCTCTCCGGTTTATATAGGCACCGGAGAGCTATGGTTTACATGGAGTCAGTTACAAGGAAGGAAACATAATATCCAGATCTCCAAGCTTGTCTTCCACGCAAAGGAGAGTCCCATCCGGACACGAGCCGAAGTCTTGAGTCTTGTATCTTGACGCTTCTATAGTCCGGACGATGAATATAGTCCGGCTGTCCGGATACCCCCTTATCCAGGACTCCCTCAGACGGTGCAGTACTATTTGATTTGACAACTACAACTAGTATATTATAAAAAACAAAGAAGAGTAGTAGAGATAGAGATAATAATAGAGACTAGGGAGGAGCACCATCTACTACTTCGTGGGCTACTCCTGCGCTCCATTCGGCGGCCGCAACGTCCCCTATAGACACTCCCGCCGCGCTCCATTCGGCGGGCGCTATTGACATTTGGGGAGTGCACTCTCGGACTGCTAGCAGCGTTGACTTCACCGACAACGACTTCTTCCCCGACCTCGGCAACCTCTTACTCAACGACATGGGCGACAACCTCAACGCCAATGGTGCTGCTCCCGTTGCACCGTATGTGTTTCTGTCCTTCCTGTTCGAAATCATGGTAGAATTCATGTTTCTAGTCTGTGTCCTAGACTCGATCTGTTCATCTACTATGCTAGTCCGCATGATTAGTTTAATCTCTATTATAGTCGTCATGATTTATTTTGTAGTAAATCTCGTAGTAACATGCTCATGTATTCAACTGGCGGAATGTCCCCTACAGCCACTCCCATTTCATGGATGGCCTGATCGATGCCTCCAAGGAGCCCTTCGTCTACTGCTATGAGTGCCCGGTGCCGTTTTGGGGCTCACCGGAAGACATCGTGCATCACCTCTCACAGGCGTGCGGCGATCACTACTGGCCCATGGCGAAGAACATCAAGTACGAGACGTGCTACCCGTTCACCGTGCCGGATTTGCTGGAGCCTGGAGGATCAGCGCCGCCTGCTAGTCTCGGAGGAGGACGACAACGTCTTCCTCTTGACCGTGGCCACCGGCGAGGCCCGCGCAGGCCGCCACCACATCTCTGTAGTGTGTGTCAGGGGCAATGACGCTGACGCTGACACTTACACGAGGGTGATGTACGGGTGCGTGCTCACTATTACTACTCCTCGGAGATCCATGGGCGGCGGCACTGGCTACGTCAAGCGGACTTGCACTCTGCCAAGCTGGGACCTTCCCGCCGATGTGGACATGGAAGACGCATGGTATTATTTGACCGCCAGCAATGTGCATGGGGACTCCAAGGAAGTTCACCTGGACATCTGCATTACTAAGTTAAATGTTGATCATTAGTCTTCGCTCAATGTAATCTGATGTCTAATCATGTGGAGACTTCCATGCATGATCTTGCTCTATTTGAGTATCACGCATGAATAAAAGTGTATCCATTTATGGTTTAGTCTAGAATATTCCATATATGAATTTTTACTAGAGTACTGGTAAAAGACTTATGATGAACCATTTCCTGCAAAGCACAATAAGAGTTATTTCTTCACAAGTTTTGGATGCAGGTTGAACAGTTGAACGCTTTTGTTTGCAAAAGATACTTTTTTTATCCATTTCACCCGGATGTTTCTGAGGTCTAGAGACGAAATAATATCCGAAGAAACCTATCGATACCTGTTACACATGAGATGACCCCCACATACTTTGTCAAAATAAACAACACCCCGATCAATGCATTTCACTCTTCCGTGCAACGCACGGGCACCTTACTACTATAGATTAGTACGACCAAAAATTGAACTAACATTATATATAGTACGATAAATGATGATGCATGTCAACTAAAATTATATCATTGAAAACTATGTTCAAATACTATATTGTTTTTGTTGATATGCACTAACATTTTGTCAGTTAAATCTTCAGTCAAATTCAACGGGGGATAAACCACGACCGATGTTGTAGTACTAGTGTAGAGGGCGGTGCTGCATCAGAGTCTCACCTCTCACCCCACTCCTGGCGCGGCATTAAAGCCGTCATATCACAAAACCCAACCACTCCCAGTAATAAGTGGCCTGGTAAAATAAACGGACAAGCAACCATCACATCCCTCCGTCTTTTTTGCATTTCATCTCTCTACATTTACTTTTTCCGGTTCATCTCGCACACTCGATCCCTAGCTACTACTCCTAGGGCCAGTTCTTTTGGCGGCTTCCCCAGGTTTTCCCATAAGACTAGTCACAGTGGAGAGTAATGCTTCGAATGCATTGGTGCTTACGTGAGGTGCTAAGCGCATTTAAAACCTTAGCAACTAGTCTTCCCAGTGCATTAGTGCTTAGCTTTTTTAGCCAAGCTTCCCTCATTGAATTGTTTAACAATGAAACTCCATCATTCATTGGTTGATAGTCATTTTGCATAGGTTCACACACTTAGCACTGTTTCCTCCTAGGGTCACCCTAATGCTCTCTCTCTTCTCTAATTGCTTTGCCACATCATTTTATTGCCTATGTGGCACGCTTAGCAACTATACACAGGCGCCTCACTCATTTATTTGGGCTTCTAAACTATTACTAGTAGTACAGTACCTCCGTCCTGGTTTATTCCTCACCATTGTAATTTGTGCTAAATTTTGGCCAAAGATTTAACTAATAAAATTTTAGTCCATGTGACATGCACTAACATTTCATTAGTCAAATTTATGATCAAAATTTGACACAGATTACAATGGGGACCAATAAACCAGGACGGAGGTAGTAGTTATGGGATTACTAATCTAGAAGCCTACAAGAACTGGCCCCTGGTACTCCTACTATTAGTAGTACTCAAGTTGGAATTCCAATTGCACGACACAACTTGTTAGGCAAAAAATTCGATTCAGGGTGTAGGAAGCGGTTTGGGAATTTGCATGCCTTTCCAACTAGTGAGATACTCCGTACAGAGAGATAGAGAGAAGTAAAAATAATAAATACACTTATAGCCAACCTTATAGCCAACCATGTTGTAGTATGAGTGACTAAGTGATGACTATGTATGACATGCCAACATCAGATAGCCTAACGCACCGTGTTAAATCTGCAATGGCGCGACCGCGCGTGCGACGCGACGGTCGTGGTAGGCTCGACCATGATACGGGCTGCTGGAAGAACTTGGATCTGAGATCAAACGGTCGCATGCTAAGTTGCTGAAAATTTGCAGAATAACCCTCCAGGATAGGATATTCACCCATAGGTCTAGAATCACTCCATGCAACCGTTCGATCTCAGATCCAAGTGATCTCGGAAGCCCGTATCATGGTAGAATGGAAAGCCACCTGTCGGAGTAATGGGCCACGGGTAGGCTAACCCGAGCCCCAGAACCTTTCAAAACATCGGGGCAGACTCCGCCCCTCAATACTCTGCGATAAGGAGCCACCTTCTGGGAGTCGACGGCAAGGCCGCCGACTATCCCTCACAGCCGAGTCCCAAGGACGACTTCGAGATAAGACGACTCCTATTGGCGGCTTCCAGAGAAGCCGGCTATGGGGAGTCGGCCCGCGACTCCAACCACCCCTGCCTTCGCCACTATGGACGGGGCGGGGTACGGTTACTGCGTGGCTGTCCCTGCCCCGCTTACGAAGGGTTGGCATGGCTACAGTGCACCGTATCGTTGGAGATCTCCATCGTGGCGCGGCACTATAGCCATGCCCGCCCTGACCTCAGCCCCCGTGGACGGCGCACTGTGCCCACGACGGCTTACCTGTACGGCCCGGAGACGGCGGGGCCTTCCCGTCAGCGGGGGTACAGAAGACGGCGAGAGCGCCACAAAGACGGACCCGTGGGAGTCGGCCCCCTGGAGACGGCCGACCCCTCCCACGGGCTCCCCACGCCATTAACCAGACAAGACGAGGAATGGCGACATTGATCGACCGCCAGGCGGCGGCACTGTTGCCACGACCCCATGACCAAGCTAGCGTCATTAGAAGCACGGCTACAATACCAGGCCTATTGGCGGAGCCCACCAGTCGGCAGGCCCCAGCAGTCGGTAGAGAAGACGGCGGCCTGAGAGACAGACAGCTGGGACCCGCACACAGCCGGTTTACCATTGTATCCCTGGGGGCGGGCCTATATAAGCCCCCTGGAGCACCCATGCAAGGGGGATAGCTTCTTTAGCATTAGACCCGATCATATAGGAAGGAGGGAGCTAGCCTTGCCCTCTCCTACCTCCAGGAAATAGCTCTAGGAGCAACCTTGTATTCACTTTGCCATAGTGATCATGCGGAGCCCCCGCAGAGCAGCAGTAGGGGTGCTATCTCCTTGGAGAGCCCTGAAGCTGGGTAAGATCCGCCGGCGTGCATGTCTTCGCCTCATCCCGTTTCCAGGCACCGGCGACGTTCTACTCGCTCCCACCATGATAAGCCATCCCTTGGCATATGTCGCACCCAACCCCCGACATTTGGCACCCACCATGAGGCGAGGTGCACCGTCGTCCGGAGACCTGCTCTGGACGGGAACCCCATTCCTCCCTGGCGAGCGCAGCCAGCCCGGCATGCCAGACGGAGTCTGCGCCGACGCGCTGCACGGCGCTGAGATCGCCTGCACGGCCAGCTGCCTCACTGAACTTATCGGCGAGGTTCACCTCTCCGACGAGCCTGCATCCGACGTAGGCACGAGCGGCCCGAGAGCCTCCTCGCGGGCCTCCTTGACCAACTCCACGTCGCCGGCGAGCCTGCCGTGGACCTGGGGTCCATAGGCTCCACTGACCCGATGCTGGTCGACTCCGACACCGCGTCGCTCGATGCGTTCCCCACCAACGTGGTGGTCTACGATGAGCCACTCCCTTGAGCAGAGAGCGGCGGAAGCACCGTCACGGAGGTATTCATCCTCGATCACGACGAGCGTTCTGGCGAAGGAGCTCATGATCCACTCAACGCGGCTCTGCAAGACCTGACCGCGCCCATTCCGGGAGACGCTGACGTCGAGACGCTAGAGGCGCGCCGCCTTCAGCTCGTCGAAGGCGCGAAGAAGCTGGCAAGCATGACACGCTTGTCAGAAGCCTACCAGCATGAGATGGATCGCGCTGTGGGCGGCTCGCCGGCCCCAACCGGGCCTAGCCGCCTAGGCGCGGTCCGGCAGCGTGGCGCAGCCATCGCCAACCTGTTCGGGGCCAATTGCCCTGTATACGCCACGCCTGCGGAGAACATCGGCGCCGCCCAGGCGGCGGCGGATGAGCTAGACAACCTCGAGGGTGAGGAGCGCCGCCAGATGACGGAGCGAGTTCAACAGCTCCTCGACGTGGCTGCCGCACAGAACGAAGCCGGCTGCCGCACGGAGGCGCTGCAACGACAAAACAACGACTTGCCTCCCCGCCGAGATCAACGCGCGACGCTCGGACACCAACTGGCGGTGTCCGCGGAAGGAAGGACAAGGATCCAGCTGTCAGCCACAATCGGACTCGCATCACCATCGAGCGCGACAAAGACGGCCGCCCCAAAGCAGTAGAACAGCGGGACGAATACCTGCCCCCTCCTCCTCGCAAAGAAAGGCGAGTCTCCCCGCCACCTGTTGAGCATCCGACTCTAGGCGACCGCCTTGGCCGCCGAGAGGGAGTCGGAGAAAATGACGCCCGCCACCGGATCGACCAACTCCACCGATCCCTGGCGCTAGAAGAAGAACACGAGTTGGGTCCTCCCTGTTTCGGACCTCGCATCCGAGACGAGCCCTTTCCCGAAGGGTTCACACTCCCCCGAGATACGCCCAGGTACACCGGCTCCGTGAAGCTGGAAGACTGGCTAGTTGACTACTCCACGGTAATTAACATAGCAAACGGCAACAAGCGTGTTACCGTAAAGTACGTTCCACTCATGCTCCAGGGCAGGGCTCGGACATGGTTGAACAGCCTGAAGCCCCGTAGCATCAACAGCTGAGTCGACTTCACCGAAGCCTTCGTCCGCAACTTCACGAGCACGTACAAGCGGCCTCCCAAGCCTCGCCAACTCTCCTTGTACGTGCAAGGCCCCAACGAGTCGACTCGCGACTACCTCACGCGCTGGGCCGAGCTTCGGAACTCCTATGAGGGTGTGCACGAGGTGTAGGCTATCGAGTACTTCACTGTCGGGTGCAGAGAAGGCACCCTCCTCAAGCACAAGCTCCTCTGCGACGAGCCGGAGACCCTCGACAAGCGACTGATCATAGCAGACAAATACGCCACGGCCGACTCCTCCATGAAGGCGGAGATTCAAGTTAGCGCGACTGGCAAAGTCGCCCCTCAGGCTCCCAGAACTCCGGTTGGGGACGCCAGTCGGCGACAACAGCAGAATGACCACAAGCGCAAAGCCCCACAGCTGGCTTCCAGCAGCCAGTAAGTTGCGGCAGTCGAAGACCAACAGCCGGAGGAGCAGCCTCCGGCCAAACGACAGAAAGGCGGCAAGTCCAACTGGTTGCCGGCCTTCTCCTACGAGCAGACCCTAGATGGCCCCTGCAAGTTCCACAGTGGCGTGAAGCCGTCGAACCACACCACCCGGAAATGCCACTGGCTCACCATAATTGCCAAGGGAGACGGCCTCCTGCCTCCCCCGCCTGCTGGGCCGCCGCCTCTGCAGCCGCCCCAGCAGCCGGCTGCCGGGCCAGTCGGCGCAATACAAGACGAGTACCCAGAAGAGCACGGAGCCTATGTGGTGTTCACCAGTGTGGATGACGATCGACGCAGCAGGCGGCTGCAGCAGCAAGAGGTGAACGCAGTCGCGTCGAGCACTCCAGAGTTCATGCACTGGTCCGAGAGGCCTATCTATTGGAGCAGAGCTAATCACCGAGAGGTGATGCCGAGTCCAGGGTCCTATGCCCTGGTCCTAGGTGCCACCCTTACCACGGATAGGCGGGCCGGTCGCTTCTCGCGAGTGCTGATAGACGGAGGCAGTAGCATCAATATCCTGTACAAGGACACCATGGAGAAGTTAGGAATCAAGCAAAGACAGCTTCAGAGAAGCCGGACTGTGTTCCACGGCATTGTTCCTGGCCTTTCCTGCTCGCCAATTGGCAAAATCCTAATAGACGTCCTCTTTGGGGACAAAGATCATTTCCGCCGAGAGCTAGTTTGGTTTGAAGTGGTGGACCTCGAAAGCCCGTACCATGCGTTGCTTGGCCGACCTGCTTTGGCCAAGTTCATGGCAGTCCCCCACTGCACCTACCTCAAGATGAAGATGCCGAGTTCCAAGGGGATTCTAACCGTAGTTGGCAACTACAGAAAGTCGTCCGCTTGCGCGGCCGAAAGCAGTCGGCTGGCCGAGTCCTTGGTGATCGCAGCTGAGAAGCGGCTTCTTGATCGGGTTGTGGCGATGGACGGCAAGCAGCCCGAGATGTCACCCGACCCCAAGGAGTCGGAAGCTGAAGGATCGTTAAAGCTGGACAAAGAAACGAAGAAGATACCCTTGGACCTGGAGCACCCAGAGAGGTACGCTATCATAGGTTCAAACCTTGTCAACAAATAGGAAGGCGAGCTCGTCGATTTCCTCTATGAGAATCGAGACATCTTCGCATGGTCCGCTAAAGAAATGCCAGGTGTACCGACAGAATTCACCGAGCACAAGTTACATGTCCGGTCTGATGTGAAGCCCATCAGGCAGCCCTTGCGCTGCCTGTCAGAAGAGAAGAGAAGAGTTGTTGGAGAAGAGATAGCCTGGCTCCTGGCAGCCATCTTCATTATGGAAGTATTTTTGCCAGAGTGGTTAGCAAACCCAGTCCTGGTGCTGAAGAAGAACAAGCAGTGGTGGATGTGTATCAACTACACAAGCCTCAATAAAGCTTGCTCAAAGTACCCATTCGCTCTGCCGAGAATTGATCAGGTGATAGATTCCACAGCCGGATGCGAGCTGTTGAGCTTGTTGATGCATATTCAGGATATCACCAGATCAAGCTGAACCCGACTGACAGACTGAAAACCGCCTTCATCACGCCATTTGGAGCCTTCTGCTACCTGACCATGATGTTCGGCTTGAGGAATGCCGGTGCCACCTTTTAGCGTTGCATGCAGAAGTGCCTCGTCAAGCAACTCGGCAGGAACGCCCACGTCTACGTGGACGACGTAGTGGTGAAGATGGAGAAGCGTGGAACACTGCTGGAAGACCTCAAGGAAACATTTGAGAGCCTGCGCTGATTCCAGATCAAGCTCAACCCTGAGAAATGCGTCTTCGGAGTACCAGCCGGCCAACTCCTTAGCTTCCTGGTCTCTGAACGCGACATAGAGTGCAACCCTGTAAAGATCATGGCCATCGAGAGGGTGGAGGTACCCCGCCGACTGCTAGATGTGCAAAAGTTCACCGGCTGCTTGGTGTCCATCAGCCGTTTCATCAGTCGGCTGGGCAAGAAGGCTCTCCCTTTATACCATCTCATGAAGAAGACGACCTTTTTTGAGTGGAACCCCAAGGCGGACGAAGCTTTTCTCCAGTTGAAGAAAATGTTGACTACTCCCCCTGTGCTGGCGGCTCCGACTCCTAAAGAGCCCATGCTCCTATACATTGCCGCCACCAGCCGGGTAGTCAGCACAGTTATTGTAGTTGAGTGCAAGGAGGAAGGCAAGGCGGTACCTGTCCAGAGACCGGTATATTACCTGAGCAAAGTACTATCGGCCTCCAAGCAGAACTACCCCCACTACCAGAAGATGTTCTACGGCATGCACTTTGCCGCCAAGAAATTGAAGCCTTACTTCCAGGAGCATCCAATCACTGTGGTTTGCACAGCCCCACTAGCCGAGATCATCGGAAGCCGAGATGCTTCTGGCCGAGTGGCCAAATGGGCCATCGATCTAGCTCCCTACACCATCTACTACCAGCCCCGCACCGCCATCAAGTCATAAGCACTGGCTGATTTTCTCGTTGACTGGTCTGAGACCCAGTACCTACCGCCAGCGCCCGACTCCACCCATTGGCGGATGCATTTCGACGGCTCCAAGATGCGCACCGGCTTGGGAGCCGGCATCGACCTCACTTCCCCCAATGGCGACACGCTCAGATATGCGCTGCAGATCCATTTTGCCGCCTCCAACAACATCGCTGAGTACGAGGCGCTAATTCACAGGCTCCGGCTTGCCAAAGAACTTGGCATTCGCCGGATCCTGTGTTATGGCGACTCTGACTTGGTGGTCCAGCAGTCATCTGGCGATTGGGATGCCAAGGATGCAAACATGGCGAGCTACCGCTTCCTTGTACAGCAACTCAGCGGATATTTTGAGGGGTGCGAGTTCCTTCACGTGCCAAGGAATGACAATGACCAAGCAGACGCCTTGGCACGAATCGGCTCCACCCGCCAAGCAATACCATCTGGTAAACTAGAGAAACCTCCATACACGTTTCATCGTTATGCATGGCAGCGGAATGTACTAGATATAGACCACATCCACTAAACTGCAATGGATGGCTACCTTTGTTTCAATATCTACAAGGGTTGGATGAAGAGCAACAGCCAAGTGTGCGGTTCAAGCAAAGAAGTATCGGCCAAGAGGAAGAGGGACGAGGATGAAGTCGAGGACATGGACGAGGACTCCGAGTAAGGTGGCAGTGTCGTTGCTCATGGTGGTTATAATGCAGTGTCTACCGGAATAGTTGCAAAGTTTAATTTCAGGTGTGCTTAACTTAATTTGAGGGGTGTGTTGTGCTGAGCCCCCAGCAGAACTATGTTATGTTTCTTCTCATTACTTTAACTCTTCAGTACATACATACTAGTATTTCTTACATTTCATCTTTTAGTTGGTATAGTACCACCACTCAGTTCTTCACATTATATACGTACAATATATATGGCCAACATCATATAGCCAGCAGTTTAGTTGTCAAAGAATTTTAGGGTGCTTAGTTTTATCAAAGAATTCCAGGATGCTTAGTTTTATTTGAGGGGTGGGTTGTACTGGACACTATTATTGTGACTAGCCTTTTTAATACTATACGCATAAATTGGCGACGAGCGCTCTCTATATGTACCCACTTTTTTTAATTTCAAGTTTTACTCCATGGCGCAATCCATCGATACTACTGTTGTACAAAAGTATACATTTTTTAAAAGGCTAGAGGGCGGGGCAGTCTAGCTTGGTCGGTTTCACGAGAGGCAAGGGCCTTTGTGATTTGATGGTTCATTACTGCTGGAAGGCGGGGCCTTGTGATTTGACTGCTTGTATAAATGTGCCGACGACCTAAGGAGGAGCAAAGAACCGTGCAGTATACTCAAGTTTTCCATTGGAGTAGTACTGCGACTAAGGAGCACAAAACACGGCAGCCCAGTGCCATATGGCAATAAAAAATGATCTAATTTGCTAGTCATCTCATTGTCAGCATTGTTCTATTCATTCCCTCAAAAAAAGCATTGTTCTATTCATGCCTCGAAGAGAACCGTGACACGTGTGGTGAAACACCCGAAGCAAAAGATGAAACAGGAGCAAAAGAAGAAGGAAGATTATCACCCCAAATGATATAATTTGCCGCAGAGTCGTAACTGCTTCTTCATCGCCTTCATGACCTCCATCTCCTTGTGCGTCTCCTCCGCCATCTTCTTCATTCTGTCCATGATGTGGGATTTCTCTACGTGAGCCTTCATCATTAGTTCCACGACCACATTACGTACCTTGACAGCAGTCGGGTGCTCGATGCGGAGCTTCGCCAACTCCTCCTTCTATTCCATGACGAGGGCTTGCAACATCTTCATCGAGGAACTACTATTCTCATGCAGCTTCTTCCAGCCGGCATTCTTCTCCTTCAACAGGTCGATCTCGTGGCAGAGCTTCGCCTTGTCCTCCTGAAGTCACAGGATTTCGCCGGTCAGCTTCTTCTCTGAGGCAATGCTCTTCTTCAGCAGCATCACCAAGCCGGCGGTCAACTCCCCCTAGTTATTGAGCTCAGCGGGCATGTCGTCGATGCTCTCCTTCAGCAACTCCATCAAGCCTTGGATGAACTCCTTCTTCTTATTGAGGTGCTTATTGAGCTGATCAGGCATGCTGTCGAGGGATAATGACTCCAGCTCCGCCGGCTCGGCATGTTCGCCTCCGCTGCTAGGGCACTCCTGAGAGCCATCACCTGCCCGTGAGAGATCTTTCGAGGTCTCTGCGTGGCAGCGAGCCCTCTTTTTTTTCTGCAGCCTTGGTTGCCGCTCCCTTGTTACAAGTAGTTCTCGACCTAGAGCTCTGCTCACCGGCCATGGCAACGACGGAGGAAGAAGAAGCACTTATTAGGAGGAAAGGTAGAGTAACTTTCTGTTAGGTAGTTCCCCTTTTTATAACCTAAGTACTAGCACTAGTACTAATACCTGCATAGTGGGAACACGTTCAGGTTTGGTACGTACTAGTAGGTGTGAGCAGGATTTCGAATGTGATGGGAACAAGGTAAATATTAATTGATGGTTTTGGTTTCGAGGCCCGATACGGCTCCCGATGAGTTTAGCGGAACATAAATTTCAAGTACTACATTGCTCAAATGCGTAAATATTATGTTACTGTGAAAAATTGGCACAAAATATGAAGGAGACCAATGGAAGTACTACTAGCAACCCATGAATTAACTACTCACATGCGCGCAGTGGAGTAATAATGTCATTTTTCCACCCTCACGTCCACTCAATTTGCATGGGCTGTATTAATTGACCATCAATGTAGTGAACGACTTTAAACGCGTCAAATTATCACATGGGGTGGATCTTGGTACAAAATTGCGTCCGCCCGTGTACCCGCGTGTGCGTGCGAGGGAATGAGTGCATGCGTGGCGTGCGTGCACATCTTCGCTTCGTGCATGTACTACCAGTATGGCTCAGGGAGGACGAGTACATTCTTCTGGAACCAGCAGCACGTCATTGTGATCAATCCACGCAAGGAGGTTGCGACAACGCATCCACATGTGCCACGTGGCTTCATGAACTGTAAGAGAGACACTATGTAGCGTGCCATTGGTATTCTAATTTACGTGTTTTGCACATACTTGAAGTACTAGTAAGGTACACGTGCATTGCACGCATCAGATTTTGCAACCAAATTATGAATAAATACCACACTATAGCATGTAAGCTTTGAGTCATATATGCCTGATGTATCCCTTCGTTTAATTCTTATAGTTCATCTCATTCAACATCAATTAGTTTTTTATAAAAAAGCTAGGAACGCGGGAATAGGGAAAACATGGGATTATAGTGGAATGTCGTATTGAATCCTACAGGATTGTATGAGTGATTGATTGTGCATAGAAAAAACACAAAATTCTTTCACAGAGGTTTGAGTGGATGGTATGTTTCCTATGGAATCTAGTGCAAATGAATCAAATGGAAAAATTCCTATGGTTTACCATCCTATGAATCAAAAAACCATGATAGGAAAAACTCCTAATGATTAGAATCCTCCAAAATTCCTTTGAGAATCCTTTGAATCAAAGAAGCCCTTAATCTATTTTATGATTCATGGAATTGTGCGTTGTAAAGCATAAAGTAAAAACAAATAATGGCAACTCAACTAGAAAAAAAGTTTGGGCAGTTATGATACGGAAGATTCTAGAACAAAAGAGAACCACTGTTGTTTTGAGGTTTGTGCATTATGCTCAAGTTCAACCATGGAGTCTGCTAGATTGTACATGTGGCAAAATCCGGTGGGGGGCTAGAAGATGTATGAGGGGCCGAGTGGAGGGAGACTATGAAGGAATGCACAAGTGCGAGATCAATATTTGGAGAGAGGGGCCGAGAACGTGCACTGTTGCACGCAGTGGCGGAGCCATGAAAAAAATGAGCTAGGGGGCCAAGCATTGCTAATCCTTTACGAGGAGGGTCAATTCATGAACTTAAACCATTTTTAGCAGCAATTGTCTAATGATAACATTCAGATTAGCCTCGATATATAGTGATGTTAGGGGGGGTAGGGCCCTCACTGCCCCCTATCTTCGCCATTGTGCACGCGTCTGAGAGATGAAGCGGAATGCATGGATGATGAGGGGGGGACGTTGGATATATTATTAATGTGGGTGTATTAGCTATATATGTATAACACCCACGATGCGGCTATATCTCCCACGTGTCGAAGCACGACTTAGAGGCATAACCGCATTGCGGTTTTGTCGCAAGAAGGGTCATCTTCACACAATCCCATGTAATGAACAAGAATGGGATAAAGAGTTGGCTTACAATCGCCACTTCACAAAATGAACATATAATAAATCATACATCATTCAGAGTACACACATAGTCCGACTACGGACGAAGCCAAAAGAAAAGAAGATAACCCAACTGCTAGATCCCCGATCGTCCCAACTGGGCTCCACTACTGATCAACATGAAATGAAACATAGCAACAACCAAGGTCTTCGTTGAGCTCCTATCTGAGCTCGGTCGCATCACCTGCACTGGTATCATCGGCACCTGCAACTGTTGTGATAGTATCTGGTGAGTCACGAGGACTCAGCAATCTCAAAACCCGCCAGATCAAGACTATTTAAGCTTATGGGTAGGAAGTGGTAATGAGGTGGAGTTGCAGCAAGCACTAAGGAAATATTGTGGCTAGCATACACAAATAAGAGCGAGAAGATAGCAAACGGAACGGTCGTGAACTAGCAATGATCAAGAAGTGATCTTGAACTCCTACTTACGTCAAACATAACCCAAAACCGTGTTCACTTCCCGGACTCCGCTGAAAAGAGACCATCACGGCTACACACGCGGTTGATGCATTTTAGTTCGGATCTGGTGTCAAGTTATCTACAACCAGACATTAACAAATTCCCATCTGCCAATAACCGCAGGCACGGCTTTCGAAAGATAATATACCCTACAGGGGTGTCCCAACTAAGCCCATCACAAGCTCTCATGGTCAACGAAGGATATACCTTCTCCCGGGAAGACCCAATCAGCCTCGGAATCCCAGTTCGCAAGACATTTCGACAATGGTAAAACAAGACCAGCAAAGCCGCCGGATGTGCCGACAAATCCCTATAGGAGCTGCACATATCTCGTTCTCAGGGCAACACCGGATGAGACATCCTACGATTAAAACCAGCCCTCAAGTTTCCCCGAGGTGGCCCTGCAGTCTAGTCAATTCGGACCAACACTCGAAGGAGCGCTGGCCAGTGGGGGGGTTAAAATAAAGATGACCCTTGAGTTTGCAGAACCCAAGGGAAAAAGGCTTAGGTGGCAAATGGTAAAGCCAAGGTTGGGCCTTGCTGGAGGAGTTTTATTCAAAGCGAACTGTCAAGGGGGTCCCATAAATCATCCAACCGCGTAAGGAACGCAAAATCCGGGAACATAACACCGGTATGACGGAAACTAGGGCGGCAAGAGTGGAACAAAACACCAGGCATAAGGCCGAGTCTTCCACCCTTTACCAAGTATATAGATGCATTAATAATATAAGAGGTATTGTGATATGCCAACATAATCATGTCCATCATGGAGCAATCTTCAACTTCACCTGCAACTAACAACGCTATAAGATGGGCTGGGCAAAATCGGTAACATAGCCAAGCAATGGTTTGTTAGGAAGGGTGAAAAGGTTAGAGGCTGACATGGCAATATGGGAGGCATGGTAAACAAGTGATAGGTAGCACAGCATAGCGATAGAACGAAGCAACTAGCAAGCAAAGATAGAAGTGATATCAAGGGTAATTGTCATCTTGCCTGAGATCCCGATAGGAAGAAGAACGAGTCCGTGAAGAAGACAAACAGACGTAGTCGAACGAATCCTCACAACTCCGGAACGAAACCGAAGCTAACGAGAGAAGCAAACCGGAAAGAAGTAAACAACATGGTAAACACACAAGCATAATCATGGCATGATGCACAAACAAGTATGATGCATGTCCGGTTTAATGAGGCATGACATGGCAATATGCACAAACAACACTATAAATTAAGTGGAGCTCAATATGCAACGAGTTGCATATTGACGAAACACCACATCACTTATTTAGTTTTAATCTCGTTTAAGCTACCAAACAATATTAAATGTTGTTAAACATGGCAAGAGGTGAGGCATAAGCAAACCACCTAATTAGGCAAGTTTAAATGAGGCCGGAAATAACAAACAACAATTCCGGAAAATCCCCACATGTCATTTAGCAATTTAATGCAAACACAATTTCAAACATTTTAAATGTTGTTATCATGATGCAGATGACATGCACAAGTTTTATGCAATTTTATGAAAATGTTGACATCAGCATGTTATGAAGCATTTGGTCACCATGGCGGAACGAAAAGGGTGCCACGGCGGCGAAACAAAAATGGTGCCACGGCAACATATCCGAAAATGATGCCACGGGAACATATCCGAAAATGATGCCACAACAACATATCGGTTCCGGTAGCTCAGGGAGATACCAGTGCAAAAAGAGGCGTGCGGATGTGCGCAACATGCTAGAGATGGTGGGGTGCTCCCGACTACCGGGTTCCCACGGGATAGTGGCATGGAAACGAGTGACAATTCGGACACGGTGCAAACATATGGTACATCTCATACAACACATGCATTCGATCACGGTCGGTCATCTCAGTGGTTGTACCTTTGAAGCGTGAGTTTCGGAGCGGTTCGGGTTGGGCGAAGGAAGTAGTCGTTCATGGCCGTAGTGGAGGTAGACGTTCACGTGGCGACGGTAGTGGAAGTAGTCGTACACGGCGGCGGCGGTAGTGGAAGTAGTTGTACTCGTGTCGTAGTGGAAGTAGACGTTCTCGCGACTGAAGTTGTACACGTCGGCGGTAGTCGAACTTGGCGGTCTTGGCGACGGTAGTGGTACACGTTTTTCGTAGATGTCCGGGGTCGTCGGTAGAGGAAGTAGTGGTACACGGCCGTAGATGTACTTGGCGATCCGAAGGGGTACTTGCACTCGCATCGTCGTGGAAGTAGTCGTTCGGACTCCCGTGCGGACTTGGTGGTGGTGTACTTGGCGAATCCACATAGTCATACACAAGTAGAAGAGGAACTTGATGCATCCAAATGGAGCAACACAAAAGGCCTCGGGTCTTGGCAGCAAGGCATCGCAAAAGGGGCTGGCGCGAGCAAGGCAAGGCAGCAGCATGGGCATGGCTTCTACTTGAGTCCAAGGCAGAGGGCGGCCGGGGCTGGGAACGGGCGCCGGAGCGATGACGAGCCGAAGGACGGCGAGGAAGAGGGAGCTCCTCTCCCTGGCACGAGGAGGGAGGCGAGAAGGGGCGCAGAGGAGGTCTCTGGTGAAGCGTAGCCTGATACGGCAGTGGCGGCGGGCTCCGGTGGTCGACGGGGAGGCGCGAAGGCGGCGTGGCCATGGACGACGACGAGGAGGGTTGAGGGCGGCGGCGCTCCTGGTCGCAGCAACCGGAGGAGCGATGGGGCATGGTTGCGAGGTGGAGGAGGCGCTCGAGGAGGAGGCCGAGGGGACGGGACGAGGGCGCGGCGCTCCTCTCTCTCTCTCTCTGCGACGGCGCATCGAGGGAGGAGGGGATCGAGCAGGGCTCGGGTGCAGGTTCTGGCGGCATGAGGGGGGAAGGCGCTCGAGGAGAGATGGGGATCGGCGCTGCGTGGGAACAAGGAGGAGGAGGAGATGGATCGAGGGAGAGATACGGGAGGATCATGGGATCCTCTCCCTGGCGACGTGCGTGGGTGGCGGTGGGCAGGGAACGAGAGGGAGAGATGGTATCGAGCGGAGCGTTGGGTGCGGCTAGGGTTAGCAGCGGGCACTGCGGCTGGGCCTTGGGCCGGCTTAGGTAGTGGGCTGCGGGGATTAGGTGGGCCGAACCGACCAGCTGGGCTGCAAAGCTTCTTCCTCCTCTTCTTTAACTCTTTAGCAGAAAAGAAATTAGAGAGAAGAAAAGAAGAGAGGGTTCGGGAAAGATTTGCGCATGGGGATAATTTTCCCGGACTCGCAAAAATATGCTCGTTCCAAGAAAAATAGAAAGGCCATGATTGAAAGATTTAAATTCAAACTCATTTGAATTTAGTTCAAATGATTTGAATAGGAAGTGAGGTTTAGGAAGGTCCAAAAATGTTCGGATTTTTGGTGGAGCTCCGGAAAATGACGAAAGAATTTATGGGCAAGGTTGGAGACCAAACTTGAAGCAGAAAAGGAACGAAATTATTTTGCAAGTGTGTTTATGGGTGATTCCGAAATTAAAGAAATATTTAATATAGCTCCCTAAAATATTGGGAGAATATGTTATAAAGAGAAGTCACCCTTCCCTCGATATAAATGGATCGAAGATCCATACAATTTATTTAGATGAGTTATAAAAATTAAATGGCATGATGGCATGATGACATGATGCAATGCAAAAATAAAAGAGCAAGCACAAAAGAAACACACGACGAAACTCGGAATAGCTGGAAGTCTTCTGGAGCGTCGGTCTCGGGGCGTTACAACACTCCACCACTACAAGAGGATCTCGTCCTGAGATCTAGGATGGCACCGGAGAGAAACGGAAGAGGAAGAGAGGAGGTAAAACTAAGTTGCTTCTTCGACAAAAGAGTGAAACCAAAGAACCTTGAGAGGTTGAAAAGTTGGAAGAAAGAACACAACAGAGTTGAACACAATTGAGAGCACTGCGGTAGAGAATAGAAAGAAGGAACACCATTTGAACCTTGGAGGTTGCAAAGCTATGAATGACGAGTACAATGGACAAGAAGGAATTGGAACCACTCTGGTTGAAACAAGATAAACAAGGAACAAGGAAGATCAAAATCGGACAGCACTCCGGTTGAAAAGAGATGCAAGACTTGATAAGATGAAAAGAACTTAGCAGAGAACATAACACTCCAGTTAAATGGATAAGCACGAAAAGAACATGATCCTCACAATTCGAGATGATGAGTGAAAATAGCAACATCACAATGCCTCTGGAAGAAAGAACAGAAGATAGATCATTGGAATAACAGAATGGAGAAGAAAATGCCAACTTCTGCCACAAATGAGCTTGGAAAGCACCCTTCTCAGAAGGTTACAACGAGGTTGTTGGGAAAAACCAACAACAAAATGAATAAGCTTGTAGTGGGCTTATGGAAAACATCTCAAAATTATGAGGTGACAACCGGCCACTAATGGAAACAATTGCTTGGTTGAGATCAATGAAGAGATGAAAACTGCTTTCGCCGAGAGGATAGGAGAAATACCAGATCATTGATAAGCACCACAATACAACATTCCTTAGGGAAGGCTTTAGGTGAAATATGACACAAGATAACTCCAACAAAGAAAGAATTGCACTTCGGAATGCAAGATGAAGAATGCTTGAGCGCCTCAAAACAAAACATGTGTTGAACACCATGTTTATTTTTTTAGTATAGCTTGGCTGATCTTAACTTCAAGAGAAATCTTGAAGAACAATTGAAGAATGAAAAGAATCCTTGATGAACCATCATGTAGAGCCTCCATGAAGAACTCCGGTAATAAAAGAATGATAGAAAGAAAGAGAAGTTGAAAACACAAGGTGATGCCTTGCGGTGATTTAGAAGGAGCTTCGCGATGATATAACTGAGAAAACTTGGAACTCCGGAAAAGAAAAGATGAACAACAAGAAACCAAGAATTTATAACTCCTGAACAAACTCCGAAGGAAAGGATTAATCACTTGGATGGAACAAGAATAAGAATTATGTTATGCGTATCCTTCACCATTTAAATAGATGACAAGCAACGGATTTGGCATACTACTTATTCCCGTAGAAAGGGTTAAGAGAGATATAGCGTAAACTTCAGAAGGTATTGATGGAACCACCGATGGAATTTGGAAACAGTGAATGAATTGATACAATAACAACGGAAGAGGAATGTTGAAAGAACCATCATAAGAAAAGAAAAGATAGCAAAACACCGGGAAGAGTTTGAAAACAAACGAAGATACTTGAGAAATTTAGATACATGAGAACGAAGGGATCATGAATTGATTAGAGGATATTTGAATGATGCACCGGCAAAATTTTAGAACGAGAGCTGAAAGCTGAGAATGAATAATTCTGAGATGATTGGCTCCGGAGAATGAAACTGGAAAGACTCCTGAATTGCTCTGGATGGGTGAAAAGAATTCTCACAATCGGAAGCAATTATGAGAGGATGGCAACAAGCTAGAACCACGCATCTTTGGAAGAACGGGTAAGGATTTAAGAGGAACTCTTCTTTGGTCTTCAAATGTTGAGAATGACAATGAGAAACACCACCATGAATTATTGAGGCACTCCGGAACAATGAAGAATAGAAAGGTTGAATCAACAATGAAAGAATTTGGAAGATCTTGGACAAAGGCATATGACTGATGAAATTCATTCTTACATCAAACTTGGAAATGAATTTGAGAATCGCTCCTGATAATTAGAAGAGTCAGGTAAGATCCTGGGAAAAGACCTGTGGGTTAGGGCCCACTAAAAGATACACCATTGAACGATTTTGAAGAGAGATTGCACCGGTTCAATAAAATGACTTGAATGAGATAATAATCTCCAAATAGCTTGAACAGATCTTGAATGAAAAGATGAGCCTTCGGAGATATCTTCAACACTCCAGAACAAATCAATAGCGAGAAGTGAGTGACTGATAGGTGCACCGATATGAGAAAGCATTTGACATGAGGAAAAGAATATGATCAACACTGAAAGCTTGAGTTAAATCCACCGGAGAAGAAAACGAGAATGAAGAATGATGAACTTGAAACTCCGTTAGTATCTTCTTGAGAATCACCGGATAAGAACATTGACAGAAAAGAATGGAGAGACTTCATATGAATAAAATGGATACTTGATTAAAATAAATGAGTCCTTGAAGAAAAGGGTGGGAGGGTGGGGAAAACAAAGGCAACTTGGGACAGATGAAACAAACACCGTTGAGAAAACTTAGAAATGATCTTGCGGATGGGGAGAATGATGGGATCATCTCGAAGAGAAGCGCACCGGTTGGAAAAGAATTAACATGACAACCTCAATGATCAAGAAGGATTAGCATTCACATAGCAATATGAGAAAACCATTTATGAAAGGTATGGATTCAACATTTGACTTCGAAGCAACTCGAATACCACAACTCAAAACAAAACAAAGGATTTGTCTTGCAGAATAAGCCAGAACAAACATATGATAGAGATTCCGTCCGAAGTTTTCATGGTGGGGCCCACACGGGCTCGATTGTATAGCACCATCATGTACAAGGCAGTGCACATGACATACGAAGTGTCCCTGAACCAGCATAGCCAAGGGTTCTTTAAGACACAACGAGACCACTGTAAAAACGACCATGGAAAGGCGGACCACTAGACGTCAAATCCCAATCTCATATCATGCATCTGTCGAAAAGATATTCTAGGAGCTACTTGAATTCCCACCTATAAAACTCCCGAAACTTTCTAGTTATGCAATCTGGTGTTGGGGATATAGGGGAAGCAATATATATCTCACCCAAAACTAACAATTCCTACATCCAAGCTGTATCCATCCGTCAACACATAACCAAGAAACCTTCGGAAATTGTGTACCTCAACCTTCGAAAAGCATCCGTTATACGAGTTATGGCAATACTCCCGAACTCCCGCCCCAGTACTGGGTGGCGTCGAGGTTATCTCACCAACAACTGCATAAAAGAGATTTTCGATGTCGGCAAAACTTAGGTATTCCAGAACTGCAACGATAAAATTATGACGACAACACCTTGGAGCTCAACTCCCCGGGTCAATGCCACATAATAGACAGGAGGCACCAAGAACAATGTTCTCGTCACAAAACCATCGGAACGATTCCAAGATACCCGCGTGATCCTAAAAAAAATTTAGTGAAATATGAGGAGAGGAAAGACAAAACATCTACGTCAGGAGACCTCACCAGAGCGACGAAGGGACTGAGGAGTAAAAATAATCCTACTCTCCGATATATACAATCCTAAGACTCAAAACATTTTTTTGTTCTAGACTCAACAACGCTAGCAATCAATCAAGCAGGGGGCTCCTAAGTCGGGGATGGCTCTGATTACCAACTTATAACACCCACGATGCGGCTATATCTCCCACGTGTCGAAGCACGACTTAGAGGCATAACCGCATTGTGGTTTTGTCGCAAGAAGGGTCATCTTCACACAATCCCATGTAATGAACAAGAATGGGATAAAGAGTTGGCTTACAATCGCCACTTCACACAATGAACATATAATAAATCATACATCATTCAGAGTACACACATAGTCCGACTACGGACGAAGCCAAAAGAAAAGAGGATAACCCAACTACTAGATCCCCGATCGTCCCAACTGGGCTCCACTACTGATCAACATGAAACGAAACATAGCAACAACCAAGGTCTTCGTTGAGCTCCCATCTGAGCTCGGTTGCATCACCTGCACTGGTATCATCGGCACCTGCAACTGTTGTGATAGTATCTGGTGAGTCACGAGGACTCAACAATCTCAAAACACACGAGATCAAGACTATTTAAGCTTATGGGTAGGAAGTGGTAATGATGTGGAGTTGCAGCAAGCACTAAGGAAATATGGTGGCTAACATACGCAAATAAGAGCGAGAAGAGAGCAAACGGAACGGCCGTGAACTAGCAATGATCAAGAAGTGATCCTGAACTCCTACTTACGTCAAACATAACCCAAAACCGTGTTCACTTCCTGGACTCCGCCGAAAAGAGACCATCACGGCTACACACGCGGTTGATGCGTTTTAGTTCGGATCTGGTGTCAAGTTATCTACAACCGGACATTAACAAATTCCCATATGCCTATAACCGCAGGCACGACTTTCAAAAGATAATAGACCCTGCAGGGGTGTCCAAACTTAGCCCATCACAAGCTCTCACGGTCAACGAAGGAAATACCTTCTCCTGGGAAGACCCGATCAGCCTCGGAATCCCGGTTCGCAAGACATTTCGACAATGGTAAAACAAGACCAGCAAAGCCGCCCGATGTGCTGACAAATCCCAATAGGAGCTGCACATATCTCATTCTCAGGGCAACACCGGATGAGACATCCTACGATTAAAACCAGCCCTCAAGTTTCCCCGAGGTGGCCCCGCAGTCTACTCAGTTCGGACCAACACTCGAAGGAGCACTGGCCCGGGGGAGGGGGTTTAAAATAAAGATGACCCTTGAGTCTGCAAAACAAAAAGGGAAAAGGCTTAGGTGGCAAATGGTAAAACCAAGGTTGGGCCTTGCTGGAGGAGTTTTATTCAAAGCAAGCTGTCAAGGGGGTCCCATAAATCACCCAACCGCGTAAGGAACGCAAAATCCGGGAACATAACACCGGTATGACGGAAACTAGGGCGGCAAGAGTGGAACAAAACGCCAGGCATAAGGCCGAGTCTTCCACCCTTTACCAAGTATATAGATGCATTAATAATATAAGAGGTATTGTGATATCCCAACATAATCATGTCCATCATGGAGCAATCTTCAACTTCACCTGCAACTTACAATGCTATAAGATGGACTGGGCAAAAGCGGTAGCATAGCCAAGAAATGGTTTGCTAGGAAAGGTGAAAAGGTTAGAGGCTGACATGGCAATATGGGAGGCATGGTAAACAAGTGATAGGTAGAGCAGCATAGCGATAGAACGAAGCAACTAGCAAGCAAAGATAGAAGTGATATCAAGGGTAATGGTCATCTTGCCTGAGATCCCGATAGGAAGAAGAACGAGTCCATGAAGAAGACAAACAGACGTAGTCGAACGAATCCTCACAACTCCGGAACGAAACCGAAGCTAACGAGAGAAGCAAACCGGAAAGAAGCAAACAACATGGTAAACACACAAGCATAATCATGGCATGATGCACAAACAAGTATGATGCATGTCCGGTTTAATGAGGCATGGCATGGCAATAAGCACAAACAACACTACAAGTTAAGTGGAGCTCAATATGCAACGAGTTGCATATTGACGAAACACCACATCACTTATTTAGTTTTAATCCCGTTTAAGCTACCAAACAATATTAAATGTTGTTAAACACGGTAAGAGGTGAGGAATAAGCAAACCACCTAATTAGGCAAGTTTAAATGAGGCCGGAAATAACAAACAACAGTTCCAGAAAATCCCCACATGTCAGTTAGCAATTTAATGCAAACACAATTTTAAACATTTTAAATGTTGTTATCGTGATGCGGATGACATGCACAAGTTTTATGCAATTTTATGAAAATGTTGACATGAGCATGTTATGAAGCATTTGGTCACCATGGCGGAACGAAAAGGGTGCCACGGCGGCGAAACAAAAATGGTGCCACGGCAACATATCCGAAAATTATGCCACGACAACATATCCGAAAATGATGCCACGGCAACATATCCGAAAATGATGCCACAACAACATATCGGTTCCGGTAGCTCAGGGAGATACTGGTGCAAAAAGAGGCGTGCGGATGTGCGCAACATGATAGAGATGGTGGGGTGCTCCCGACTACCGGGTTCCCACGGGGTAGTGGCATGGAAACGAGTGACAATTCGGACATGGTGCAAACATATGGTACATCTCATACAACACATGGATTCGATCACGGTCGGTCATCTCGGTGGTTATACCTTCGAAGCATGAGTTTCGCAGTGGTTTGGGTTCGGCGAAGGAAGTAGTCGTTCACGGCCGTAGTGGAGGTAGACGTTCACGTGGCGACGGTAGTGGAAGTAGTCGTACACGGCGGCGGTGGTAGTGGAAGTAGTTGTATTCGTGTCCTAGTGGAAGTAGACGTTCTCGCGACTGAAGTTGTACACGTCGGCGGTAGTCGAACTTGGCGGTCTTGGCGACGGTAGTCGTACACGTTTTTCGTAGATGTCCGGGGTCGTCGGTAGAGGAAGTAGTGGTACACGGCCATAGATGTACTTGGCGATCCGAAGGGGTACTTGTACTCGCATCGTCGTGGAAGTAGTCGTTCGGGCTCCCATGCAGACTTGGTGGTGGTGTACTTGGCGAATCCACGTAGTCGTACACAGGTAGAAGAGGAACTTGATGCATCCAAACGGAGCAACACAAAAGGCCTCGGGTCTTGGCAGCAAGGCATCGCAAAAGGGGCTGGCGCGAGCAAGGCAAGGCAGCAGCATGGGCATGGCTGCTACCTGAGTCCAAGGCAGAGGGCGGCCGGGGCTAGGAACGGGCGCCGGAGCGATGACGAGCCGAAGGACGGCGAGGAAGAGGGAGCTCCTCTCCCTGGCACGAGGAGGGAGGCGAGAAGGGGCGCATAGGAGGTCCTCGGTGAAGCGCAGCCTGATATGGCAGCAGCGGCGGGCTCCGGTTGTTGACGGGGAGGCGCGAAGGCTGCGTGGCCATGGAAGACGGCGAGGAGGGTTGAGGGCGGCGGCGCTGCTGGTCCCCGTGACCGGAGGGGTGACGGGGCATGGTTGCGGGGTGGAGGAGGCGCTCGAGAAGGAGGCCGAGGGGATGGGACGAGGGCACGACGCTCCTCTCTCTCTGTCTGCGACGGCGCATCGAGGGAGGAGGGGATCGAGCAGGGCTCGGGCGCAGGTTCTGGCAGCGCGAGGGGAGAAGGCGCTCGAGGAGAGATGGGGATCGGCGCTGCGTGTGAACAAGGAGGAGGAGGAGATGGATCGAGGGAGAGATACGGGAGGATCGTGGGATCCTCTCCCTGGCGACATGCGTGTGTGGCGGCGGGCAGGGAACGAGAGGGAGAGATGGGATCGAGCGGAGTGTTGGGTGCTGCTAGGGTTAGCAGCAGGCACTGCGGCTAGGCCTTGGGCCGGCTTAGGTAGTGGGTTGCGGGGATTAGGTGGGCTGAACCGGCCAGCTGGGGTGCAAAGCTTCTTCCTCCTCTTCTTTAACTCTTTAGCAGAAAAGAAATTAGAGAGAAGAAAAGAAGAGAGGATTAGGGAAAGATTTGCGCATGGGGATAATTTTCCCGGACTCGCAAAAATATGCTCGTTCCAAGAAAAATAGAAAGGCCATGATTGAAAGATTTAAATTCAAACTCATTTGAATTTAATTCAAATGATTTGAATAGGAAGTGAGGTTTGGGAAGGTCCAAAAATGTTCAGATTTTTGGTGGAGCTCCGGAAAATGACGAAAGAATTTATGGGCAAGGTTGGAGACCAAACTTGAAGCAGAAAAGGAACGAAATTATTTTGCAAGTGTGTTTATGGGTGATTCCAAAATTAAAGAGATATTTAATATAGCTCCCTAAAATATTGGGAGAATATGTTATAAAGAGAAGTCACCCTTTCCTCGATTTAAATGGATCGAAGATCCATACAATTTATTTAGATGAGTTATAAAAATTAAATGGCATGATGGCACCATGACATGATGCAATGCAAAAATAAAAGAGCAAGCACAAAAGAAACACACGGCGAAACTCGAAATAGCTGGAAGTCTTCTGGAGCGTATGTCTCGGGGCGTTACAATATGCTAATCCTATATAGAGAGGTATAGATTGATCGATGTTGACGTGGGAAAGAGGGTGAGACCTCACGGGATATATCGATTGATCGGTTCGTGTGGAAAACTATGAAAGACCTAGCTATATACACACATACATAGAGGAACATTGATCGTTGTGCATGCACGTGTGAGAGATAAAGGATGTCTGATATGATGGAGAGGGGGATGTGTGTGGGTGTGTGCCTTCATGGGAGACCGACCTGAAGAAAAAGATTGCATGTGTGCAATGGATAATGCCGACTGGTAGTGTGTGTGCATGCATGCACGAGAGAAAGTTAGTAGTACAATTATAAAGAGAAGACGACTGTGTGGGTGTAAAAGACTAGGTGAGGTTATAATCAATGTAAAGTTGAATTCAAATATTTTAATAAGAGATCCTGAAGTTTGAAACCCATGCATGCATGAATATAACGGAGATCTGCGCGGTGTGGTTTGGAAACGAGCATGTTGTAATGTATACACATTGAACAAGGTCAGACTGATTTGAATTTGAGATACTGATGGCAGACATCATTTGGTCACGCCGCATCTGTTCATGGACACACTATTCTAATTGGAGATGATGGGCGGCTTTCACATCACATATCAATATCTATACCCCTATATATATATTATATTTTATATTTTTTTATATTGTGTGTGGGTAACTTTAACTTTGAAAGATGGTCGTTGGATGAGGCGAATCCGATGGTCCAAAGATGGTAAATTTGAGCACTACTGGCCGTTGGATATCATCTAGATTCCACCAGATTTTGCCACATGTATAATCTAGAAGACTCCATGGTTGAACTTAAGCATAATGCACAAACATCAAAACACAAGCACTTCTTATTTGTTCTAGAATCTTCTGTATCAGAATTGCCCAAATGGTTTTCTACATGATTTGTTATTATTTGTTTTTACTTTATGTCTTACAACGCACAATTCCATGAATCTTAAAATAGATTAGCTTTCTTATAAAAACTAGATGATTTTGAATGAAAATAAGAATTAAACGAATATCTACATCATACATATATGACTCAAAGCTTACATGCTATAATGTGGTATTTATTCATAATTTGGTTGCCAAATCTCATGCGTGCAATGCACATGTACCTTACTCTAGTCTAAATGGTGTTTGTGTGTGTGTTGTGCGTGTTGAGGTGCAAATTGTCTTTTTTTGGTACACGTTAAGCTTGTTCTTCCGAAATTTCAAGCCGCGCCTTGTTATGCCGAAAATTCAAGCTAGCGTCTCTATCTATCGTGCTGCAAAACTCCCGCCTCTTCAACCCGCACCTTGTTAGCCCGAAATATTTAAGATGTATCTTTATCTCGTTGTGCTCTGACAACTCCCTCCATCTCAACTCGCGCCTTGCTATTCCAAAATTACAATGCGCGCAAAAACTCCCACCTCCTGTGAAATCCCAACACGCCAAATGCCCGTGGTACCCCTGAACCGAAAGAACCGCCTCAAATCGGTGGGCGTACTTTCATAACTTACCCCACATTTTCGGACAAGCGCGTCCCTAAGCCAAGGTTCCCCAGTGCCATCCCATCCGCCCACCATTCGTACATCGAGGCTGCGAAAACCCGTAACGAAACCCCACACCCTGCTCCGTCCACCATCCAGCCGAAGCATCTTCCCCGACGACATCGTCCACAGCAACACCTTGACGTCCCTCATCCAACGTACCGGATGAGGATCCATCATCGATCTCGTCGTCCTGCCGGTTCAGCCACCCCGTCCTCCACCTCCAAGGAGCTGCCCCAATGTTCCCCTCGTCTTTCGCACCACCTCCATTCCCACACCACCATCTTCACCTGCACCACCGGAAGGGCAACATCATCACCGTTTCCTCGGATGAAGCTACAGCCTAATTAGCGCCACCAAAGAGGATGTAAACTAATCGCCGCATTTTCTTCTTTATTCGATTTAAAGGTGCTGCCGGCGCTCGGTCCCGAGCCGACACGGCGCAGCTCCATCCACGGCGGCATCACCGACCACTTCCTCCACGGCCTCGCTCCCTTGGCGGTGACGTACGCATCAGTAAGAGCTGCTGCTGCTTTAGCTCTCGCTCGCGCTGCTGCTCTCCTATTGCTCTCGGTCCCCTGCCTGGTCTGCTCTTGCTATTGCTCTTGCTTGCGCTGCTGCTCTCGCTCTTGCTCTTGCTTGCAATGCTGCTCTGATTTAGCTACACTTTAGTCGACTGAATCGACTTTTGGTCAGTCGATTTTCAGGGGTGGGGGGGCTCGCCGAGGTGAAGGAAGAACTAGCTGCAACAGGGAGGGGGCTTGCCGGAGAGGTACCCTACTATCTATCTTAGGGTTCAGGGTGGGGGCGGTGGTCGCCGGCGCTGGCGGGGCGTTAGCGGGGCGGTGTCATGGGGATCGCTGGAGAAAAAGCTCGCACGGGGGGCCTAGAGGGGTGGAGGTTGAAGATGAACCGCAGGCCCTTGATTTCGTATCCAACGGCTGCAAAATCGACTGACCAGAGATGAAAAAGTCAGTCGACCGACGTGTAGCCTCACCTTGCTAGTGCGTTCTGTTTTGACAGGAAAATTCAGTTTCAATAGCACAATTTAGTTTCGACAGTTAAGTTCATTTTCGGCAGTTAAATTCAGTTTCGATAGTTAAGTTCAGAGATGAGCGGCTGATGTATTTTACATGTAGCACTTTGTGGTTATGTATTTTACGTCATGTATTGCAGATGCTATTAGAATTCCACTCAGGTTAATGTTGTTTGTTGTCTCTCTTGTCCTACTTTAGCTTCGGCATCGTACAACTCACCAGAGCTGCTCCAACGACGAAACCCTCCATCACAACGGAGCAGTACCTCGGGCTCCATCTCCATACGCCTAAGATCTTCTTCCCCTCCTCCGACAGCCAAGTCAGCCGGAGCATCCTCACCGGACAACCCAATCACGCTGCGATCGACATGGCTTCGCCAAAGAGGTTGTACACTTGTTGCATCTCTTTTTCACTCTACATGTTATATATATTGTCCACTAAGCACTCGTAGTAACGGGAAATACGATTATTTTATATGACAAGCAGTGCGGTACCAGGCAACTTAGCTATCCGTGATGGACTCTCTTGAACGCCATCATTATTTATCTCTGCGTGTTTGAGCTGTGCATTTGTCGATGGGCCTGCGAGTTGAGCTAGTATGGCAGTGGCCTGGGTCCAAAGTAATAGAAAACATTTTTTTAGTGTAGGATTTTCCTTGCTCAAGCCTGCCTACTAGAATCGCTAGTGCTTGAAAGGAAAAGTGAATGAAAAACATAGGAATTGGAAAGTTTCCTATGGTACTACTTTTCATGAATTTGGTGCAAAGGAATGGAGCAAAGTAAAACTGTTGGATTTGTTTCTTCAGTGTCTCCTTGAAAGAAAAACCATAGGAATTCTAATTTCTAGTTCTCCTCCTTTTCATATTCCTATTCATCAAGCACAAGCCTAAGAGATAGTAGCATAATAGCATTATAACCGTACATTTTCTTGTGGTTTGACTTAATCTCACCATGCTTTTTTGCATCCTGTGATCTTCCAATTGTTGTGAATCAAACACCAGACTGGTAGAAATCCTGTGTTTTTAAATTCTCTGTTTTGCACATGCATTCCTATCCTATTGTTGTCTATTTCCTATCCCTGCATTGTTCGAATCCTCAAATTCAAACAAGCCCTTACTCAATTACTTCTGTTACAGATATGTGTCAAAGAAAACCTTGTGTGGTTTGTCCTGCTCCTGCGGTGTTGTGTTCCACCCCAGCTCAACTGCTCCAATGATAGAAGGGTTCACCACAGGAGGGATCTGCTCTCCAGACTGTCTGTCGCCGCCTCAAATCTTCTTCCCCGCCGCCGGCAGCCACGACAACTGCATTACCATCATCAACTGAGCAGATGACCTTGAGGACTACACGGGTCCGCAAGAGAGGTCACACTCTCCTGTGTCTACTTACGTTATGTGTCGCTTAATATGATGACATGCTACATTATCGTCATGTTCACCTATTAGACTCCGAGTCAGGTCCAAACTAATGCTGAAACTTGAGTTTTTAAATGGTTGTGGGGTACATTGAGCAGCAATCAGTACTATCTGTCTACTATTTGATTAATCTTCGGTGTCTACTACGAGCTTCATGTTGGGCGCAAACAAACATTAAAGGAGCCATTATCTGTATTTTTTAACTAAAGCTATTATCTACCTGCTATCATTGGTTTTGGGTCTATCCACAATTTGCTACCATCACTCTGGATTTGTGCATGCACTCCTTACATAATCTCACTATTTTTTGTTCCTATGGATGCCAGTTATTGTACACAACGGAACTGATCATGTAGAGCAAAAGAGACGAGCCTTGCGTGGCAATAAAATTTCATGCAGACGTCGTTCGATGGTGAGTGCAAAGGCAGCCCCCCTGTCGGTGTCAAAACCGGCGGATCTCGGGTAGGGGGTCCTGATCTGTGCGTCAAGGCTGATGGTAACAGGAAGCAAGGGACACAGATGTTTACCCAGGTTCAGGCCTTCTCGATGGAGGAAAACCCTACTTCCTGCTTGATTAATATTGAAGATATGGGTAGTACAAGAGTAGATCTACCACGAGATTGTAGAGGCTAAACCCTAAGAGCTAGCCTATGATGGTATGATTGTAAATGTGATCGGCCTTTTAAGGACCATCCTCTCCGGTTTATATAGACACCAGAGAGGGCTAGGGTTTACATGGAGTCGGTTACAAGGAAGGAAACACAATATCCGGATCGCCAAGCTTGCCTTCCACACCAAGGAGAGTCCCATCCGGACACGGGCCAAAGTCTTGAGTCTTGTATCTTCACGCTTCAATAGTCCAGATGATGTATACAGTCCGGCTGTCCGGATACCCCCTTATCCAGGACTCCCTCAGTAGCCCCTAAACCAGGCTTCAATGACGATGAGTCCGGCGCGCAGTCTTGTCTTCGGCATTGCAAGGCGGGTTCCTTTTCTGAATACTCCAAAATAATCGTCGAACACTTAGACCGTGTCCGGATCCACAAAATAATCTTCACATACCGCTGTAGAGAGAATGATATTTCACAAATGCAATCTGCTGGAAACCTTTTGGACAACGGGACATGTCATTACGGCCGGATAATTATTCGAACCGTCTTCTCACATCCATACTCAGCATGCGTCGCGAGGCGGTTTCCTGGGCACGTCTTTGTCGAAGCAGAGATCGTGTCCCCTTGTCACGGGATCCTCATCAATACGAGTATGGGTAAGCGAACCGCACCGCTAATCGCAGCGAGTAGGAGGCAGACGAGTTACACCAGGCAAGTGGGGAGGCACAAAAAGCATTCACCACCCCTATAAAGAGGTAAGGTCTCTTTCTCTTTACCCACGCCTTCTCCTTCCGTTAGCTCATTCCCTTCTATTCGAGCCCAAATGCCCAATTACTCCTCTTCTCCAAAGAGGGGTTATCCAAAGATGTTCGGATCCGGGGCGGGAGGCAGATGGATGGCCTCGACCGTCCAGGAGAAGGACATCAAGAAACTCCGGGGAGCCAGGTATCTGGCCCAGAAGATCGGCCACCGTCTCCCACCGGCGGGACAGGTCGTCCCACTCCGGAACCTTTTGAGAGAGTCATGTTCCTTCCCCATTTTGTCCGCGGGCTCGGGTTCCCCCTTCAACCATTTTTCCGTGGAGTGTTGTATTACTACGGGGTTGATTTTCATGATCTTTCCCCCACTCCTTCCTCAATATCTCGACATTCATCGTCGTGTGCGAGGCTTTTCTCCGGATCCCACCTCACTTCGTCCTGTGGCTGAAGATTTTCAATGTGAAGCCCAAGGTGGTGAGTGGTGAACACGCCGAGTGCGACGGCGCCATGGTGAGCAAGATGCCCAAAGTCATTTGGCCGAAGGGTGCCTTTAACGACTCCGTCAAGGAGTGGCAGCATCAGTGGTTCTATATCACTGAACCGTGCGGCAAAAAGTGGGCGGCCGCTCAAGAATTCAGATCCGGAGCCCCACTGCGGCTCACTTCCTGGCCCAAGAAGGGCCCGGACTGGTCCTCGTCTGACGAGTTGTCACTGCTCCAGACGCGCGTTCAAAGTAAGGTCGACAGGGACATCAAGCTCGTTGATGTAGTCCAGGTGATGTTACTTCGCCTGGTTCTCCCTTGCGAGCGCAGAGCCAGCCATTTGTGGGAGTACGACCCAACCGAGCACCAAACCCTCCTAGAGCTCTACGATTCCTCCCATGAGGACATCTGGAAGGTGATCTTCAAGTCTGGCAAGGCCGGACTCCACCGCGGACCGTGGGTATCAATCATCCCATCCCGCAAGCCCGGTAAGTCATAACTGCACTCCGTCCATCCATGCTTTAGTTAGCATGTCCTGAGGGTGGCATCTTCATCGCATTTTATCATGTCCCCTGGGACTCATAAAGAAGGTGGAGCGGATACATTGTCTCGCCCCTCTGCCGTAGGAACCGACCGTACCTCTTCTGGCGAAGATGCTGGTCCCTGCACCTTACAAGACGCCAAAGAAAGAGGCCTCCAAGAAGGTTAAGAAGACCCGGAGTGGCCTCCATCGTCGCGAGGCTTCGGACGCCAAATCTGAAGATTCTGGTGGCGATCCTTCTTCTGAAGATGAAGAGGAGGAAGCAGAGGAGGACGAGCCTCACTCTGGTAGGGGGAAAGAAAAGGACGGCCTCCACATCCCTGGAGGCCGAATTGCCCAAGAGGGGGAAAGGTTCCCTCCTAGAGCCATCCGCCACGGCCACCGATAGCAGCCCGGAGTGGGATCCCAGGGCCCAGCTCCTGGAGAAGTCATAAGTATACAAAACCTGAACACACCTATGCGTCCAGAATCGCTTTTGGGTATAGTAGTTGTAACTGTTGCCATATTTTGCATAGTCCGGCAAGGTTCTGCGCCGGACAGTCCTCATCGGAGGATTTGCTAAGCTCGGATGCCTTGGCGAGCGAGACGCCTCCAGAGGCCCCTTCCCCAAAGCCCAGGCACGACACCGAGGTGTCATCTCAACCGGACCCGGCCCTGAGGGGGCATATCCCTGGAGCTGGACACACGGGAGAGATGCCCACTGAGTGTGCCGACAGCAGGGGCGATCTTGGGTTCGGCCCACAGCCGGGCAACATCCAGGAGACCTCTAAGGCTCCCGGATTGGGCGAGCAGCCACCTTCGATGGTGGGAGGCTTGCCTACTCCGCCGGCAACCTCTGTCCAGGCATAGTTGCCAGGCGGTCTGTCGACAGTGTTAGAGAACGCATCTATCGTTGATGAACATCGGACCCTAATGGGTGTGGTGGTTGAAAAGATTCAGTCCGCCAAGAGTGGGCTGAACGAGTCCTGCCTTGACCTTATAAAGGCTTTTGAGGTATGTCTCCTAAGAAACCTTTGAGGAATCGTCATAATATGAGTAGTAGCCCCTGATACCCTGTCCGGCATAGGAGAGGGAGCCGAGCAGGGGATCAAGTCCTCTGCATTCGCAGGAGCCTATGTGAATGACGCGTACCCCTTTTTGTGAAAGCAGGCATCTGCAGAGAGGACAGCCGCTCATAATGCCGAAGTGTCCGAACTGAAGCAGAGCCTTGCCCAAGCCGAAGAGGAACTTGGTCGTGTGAAGAAGCAATTGTAAGACAAGCAAGGTATGTTGAAAACATTGTCTTGAGGTTGGCATGAATGAGTATTTGTGCCTAATGAAAGGTATCTGTATTGTATGCTCTAGGAGTGAGTGCCGGATACGAGGCACTAAAGAAGGCTGTGGCTGATGCCAACGAAAAGGTGGCCGCCGAGCAGGCGCTTCATGGAGAACACGAGGCCAGGGTTATCACAGTCGAGTGGGAGCTCCAGGAGGCTGTGAAGAAAAGCGAGGGCTTGGAGGAGAGTCTAATAGGGAAAGAATCCGAACTCGCACAAGCCCTGCAAGCTGCGGAAGATGCTCGGGAAGAAGCCCGAGGTGCTGTACGGGACATTCAGGAGGCCCGAAAAGTTGCGGCTGGTAAGGCATGTTTAATGCATGGCCATTTTTACATGATAGTGGGGAGAACTCTAAGGGAGAAGCTGAATTCTTGTTTTTACAGGGGCATTTGCGGATCTGCCTCGCAGCATATCAGATGCCGCCCAATTTTACCGGACCGAGGAGAAGAAGTCTGTGGAGATGGATTTCTGGTTGCAGTATTTGGTGCTGAACTATCCGGTCCCTTTTGTCGAACTAGCCATGAAGGACTTAGTTGTCCGGCTGTGGCCTGCGGAGCCAATTCCAAGCAGTTACATCAGACTCGTGAAGTGGATTGTAGGCGCCTGTCCTCGGCTTGACATTGTTAAGCGATCAGTCTGTATAGAAGGCACGCGCATGGCGTTTGCCCGTGCGAAAGTGCATTGTGGGAAGCTTGACGCGGAGAAGCTAATGCCTGAGGGGCCGGCGGAGGGTAAGGAGCATCGCAAGCCAGAGCTGTATTATGAAGGTGTACTGGAAGGGGCCCGCCTTGCGGCGGATAAGTGTGCTAAAGACATAATGTTTCCCTGAGGGCATTCGTGCCGCTTTGTGTAATATGGGATGATGGCATTTTTATTATATATTGCCTATTTTGTTTGAACATATGTTCTTCCTACGCGGCTATTTATTGTATGTAAATCCTGAGAGTTGGCCAGTCGTCGGCTTCTGCCCCCACGTAGAAAAAGGAATACGGGGGTGTTCGGGGTATGTATGAACACTCTTTATCCCATAGTTGGGTCCGTTTAAGGAGGTGTTTCTCACCACAAACCAGGCAATAGGACTATAAGGCTTTATTACTCTCACTTAGCCATAGGAATTCGAGTATGGTCGGCGCAGCCCCTAGTGTTCGGAAGGCCGAACTAGGGGTTCTATTGGCGCCTGATCAGAAGACCGATCTGTCGCACTCTGCATTTATAATGGCATTGTGCGGAATAAATCTTTAAGGATTTTACAACCTCTCGAACAGCTGACCAGCTCTCTCTGCATCATGATAGTCGGTTTTCGGCTTTCTCTACTGAGGTGCTCGTCCGGCTGAACCGGGACACAATTGCAGTAGTTCTCCCAGTGCTACCTTAGCCGATCGAACGGAATGTAAGGTACCAAAACATGGGAGCCGGGAAAATCCAACCAATGACCCAAGACATGATTCGGAGCTGATGCATATAGTGGTATAAGTTCGGGGTGCCGAGCGACCGAAAAGGTAGTCAGACTTTATTGCTGTACTGTGAAGCCCCTGGCATAACCGAGCGTAACATGAAGCGTGGCTGTCATTTTTGGAAAAGAGGCATCGGTGATAAACAACGACCAGTAAGTGTTATTTAAGTCTACGCATTGTAGTAGGATGATATGTCTATGCATATGAGTGCGATGTATGAAAAGAGGTGTTTTTTTGGCAGAACCTGTGATGGCCGGACTGGAGGGGGTTGTGAGTGGGTCGAGAGTGAATCCAGACTGCCCTCTACCTGCGTGTTCCTTCCATTGTGTGTCCGGGCTGATTCCTCGCTGCCAATCCTATTCTACGTCAATGTTAGTATATAAAGGAAAATGCTTGGAGGCAGCTGGGCGTCCTCTTGTGGTTGGTCCAATGGTTCCTGATCGGACCCCGGTGGGCCCAGCCATTATACCGTCAAGTAGCGCGGACTCCTCAGTGGGTGTTCGAATAGTTGGTTGTCGTATCAAAATTTTGATAGGCATGCACGACTCATTGTTCTGGTTGCTATATGATTTCCGCTCTAAGGGCGGTGTTTGGCCTTGCCTATAAGTGTGATTATATCACACGGTGTTGGCCTAATGGTTTATCACGTGGAATCTAGTCAACGTGGTTCATCCTGTTAACATACGGTAGATTACCGCATGGGCGGAAGGTGTCGAAGAATTACTCTTTGGCGCAACATGTTTTGTTGATCCGAAGACAACTGTTAGAGTGGTGGGCCAATAAAGCTTGGCCTTTGCGCCTGGCATCTTTTAGAAGATGTTTTATTTGTGGCCTCATACCCGTGGAGTCTTTATAGGTTATGGAGTCCCTGGACTACTTAGGTGTAGGGATACTGCAATTGAATTGCTATGGTTGGTGTGATCAGGGCCGATCGGTCGTACTTTTATGTTCTGGGGGTCTCTTGACCATACGCCTCCCTCATTGTTTCTGAGACACGACCGATCATTTTAGTTTGAGGATTCGACATTCTCTATTGGTATGCTTTGCCATCCTTCTAGGAGTACCATGAATTTCACATGGTTGATCGAGTATGTGACTCGGGCCGAATAGGCTTGAGCTGCTCTTTGTCCATTGACCGAACTGGGAGTTGCTAGACTTGGCACTAGTGTCATTGACGTGACGTTTATGACCGTTTCGCTGAGGCTGGAGAATGCCTCTATGTGTATCCTTCTTACTGTCCTGGGCCGTAATGATGCATGGACGTCGAGGTGTGTGTCTTGGGTTCTCTTGCTGAGGTAGCCAGTTGTGCCGTGTGAGCCCTTTGTTGGGGATGTCGAGTCTGTACTCTTCGGTGGTCAGTAACTTGGTCCACCTATCCACTAGCAGGTCTTGGTCAGCTTTAAGCTGTTCCTACTTCCTTTGCAGGCTCCTTGCCGTGGCCGTGAGCCGTCGCTTGAAGCGACTTGTTCCACTGGATCTTCATGCACTCCGAATTCATCATTGCCGGGGCTTACCTTGTCGTCGGAGGGGGGTGTATAGTTGTCCCTCTCCAAGTATCCCGTCGTTACTAGGCCGACCTGCTTGAAGGTAGGCTGATCAGGGCTGCATTCCTCGTGGGCATCCTCCGGATTGCTTTCATCTCCAGGGCCGGTGTTGATGTGGCGGGGCTTGGAGCGGCACCGGAGACGCTCGTGCTTTGCTTTTCCTCCTAAGGGGTTATCCTCCGTCGCCTCGTCGCCATTGGTTTCCTTCGGACTATCCACCATGTATATATCGTATGAGGAGGTGGCCGTCCACCGCCCTATGAGCGGTGGCTCCGGTAATTCTCCTGCATCGTCGTCCATACCGTCGGTGTCTTCGGAATCATAGTCAAGCACATCGGTTAAATTGTTGACCGTGGCAATGAAGTGGGTGGTGGGTGGGCAGCGAATTCCTTCGTCGCCTGCTTCCCACTCAAGCCGGACATAGTTCGGCCCAGAGCCTCCTGACAAAGAGAGAGACTTTAATGAGTTCAACATGTCGCCAAAGGGCGAGTGCTGAAAGACGTCTGTAGCGGTAAACTCAATTACCGGCACCCAACCTGGCTTGGCTGGCCCGAGGGTGTGCGGACCGGAGCCAACAACCAGATACGAGTCCGTGGGCCCAGGGTTACAGGCCTCCACAAAGGTGAGACTTGTGTTCAGCTCCACAGCCGATGAGTATGCGACCAACGGGGCAGGGTCCACCCCTCTGTCCTTGGGCAACCCAACCCGCTCCGGATTTAGATCTGGGGCTACTGCAAGGGTGGTGTCCCGAGCATTGTCCGACAACAGGTCTAGGCCGTGCTCGTCGTGGTTGTCCGGCGCTCCTCGCACAGGCCCGAATCCGTCGAAGATCAAGTCTCCTCGAATGTCAGCTATGTAGTTCAAGTTTCCGAATCTGACCTGGTGGCCAGGGGCGTAGCTATCGATCTGCTCCAGATGACCAAGTGAATTGGCCCGTAGTGCGAAACCGCCGAACACAAAGATCTGTCCGGGGAGAAAAGTCTCGCCCTAGACCGTGTTGTTGGCGATTGAAGGCGCCATCAAGCCTTGCAGCGACAACACAGAGGAACTCTCAATGAAAGCACCAATGTCGGTGTCAAAACCGGCGGATCTCGGGTAGGGGGTCCCGATCTATGCGTCAAGGTTGATGGTAACAGGAAGCAAGGGACACAGATGTTTACCCAGGTTCGGGCCCTCTTGATGGAGGTAAAACCCTACTTCCTGCTTGATTAATATTGAAGATATGGGTAGTACAAGAGTAGATCTACCACGAGATCATAGAGGCTAAACCCTAAAAGCTAGCCTATGATGGTATGATTATAAATGTGATCGGCCTTCTAAGGACCATCCTCTCCGGTTTATATAGACACCGGAGAGGGCTAGGGTTTACATGGAGTCGGTTACAAGGAAGGAAACACAATATCTGGATCGCCAAGCTTGCCTTCCACGCCAAGGAGAGTCCCATCCGGACATGGTCCGAAGTCTTGAGTCTTGTATCTCCATGCTTCAATAGTCCGGACGATGTATACAGTCCGGCTATTCGGATACCCCCTTATCCAGGACTCCCTCACCCCCTCCACTCATTTCGGATCGTAATCAAGAGGAAGATAACTGTTCTGAGGAGGATTCAGAAGGAGAAGACCACTCCTATTTACCCCATGAGGTCTTCGCTCTAACTTGGCATGCTGATGTTGGTAATATCATGCATATGGTGCCTTGCATTGCTTACTGTATACATTAAAGATGTCATTTTCTTAGTTTAGACATGCTTTGTGTCAATGCCATTCGTTTAGTTTCTTTATCGTATATGTGAATCATGCAATGCCATCTTGTCTAGCCAGGCATCATATATGTGAATTTTGCAATGCCACCCTGGTTAGCCAGTCATCTTATATGTGAATTATATCATGCCATCATTTTTTTATTACATGTTAAATTTGTCAACAATTTTAGTACATTCAATTACTCTTCCTGTGCATCAGCCATTCGGCACGGTCATGGAAAAATCTGGAGTGGAAACAAGGTCTTCAGAGCAGACAATGCTATCTAACAAAGCGCATGTCTTGCTGGTTACCGATAGCTCCTCACAGGAGGATTCAGAGACAGATAACCAGTCATATCCCCCCCCCCCCCCGAGGTGCATGCCCTAACTTGGCAGGGTTATGTTGCTCATATCGTGCGTATGGTATCTTGCATTGCTATGTCATTTGCTTAGTTTAGACATGCTTTGTGTGAATGCCACATGTTTAGTGTCTAATTACCATATATGTGAATTATGCAATGTCATCTTGTTGCAAGACATTATATATGTGAATTATGCAATGTTATCTTGTTGCAAGGCATCATGTATGTGAATTATACAATGCCATGCTGTTTAGGCAAGCGTCATATATGTGAATTATATCATGCCGTCCTTCTTTTATATTTCTCATTGCTTTTGTCGACAATGTTTGTATATTCAACTACTCTTCCTGTGCATCAGCCATTTGAATTGGGGATGGAGAAATCTGGAGTGAAAACAAGGTCTTCAGAGCAGACAATGCTACCTGCTGAAGCAAATATCTTGCTGGTTACAGATAGCTCTTCAGAGGAGGATTCAGAGGCAGATGACCAGTCCTATTATCCCCCTGAGGTGTATGCTCAAACTTGGCAGGGTTATATTACTCATATAATGCATATGTTGTATTGCAATGCTTAGTTTTTACATCATATACACAATATTGAATGCTATCTCCTTAGTTGACACATCATATATGCAATTGCCTTCTGCTCACTTCCTTAGTATATAAATCATATATTTGAATTATGTCATGCCATGATCTTTACATAGACAACATGTATCTGAATTATGGCATGTCAACCCATTTTCTAAAGACATAATATAGTTATATCATCTCATCCTGTTTACATAGTCATCATATTTTAAATTATGTCATTCTATCCGTGAATTATATCATGCCATCATGTTTCCATCGACGACATGTTTGTGATTTATGGCATACCAACCACTTTAATAGACACATCGTATAGTTATGTCATGTCATCTTGTCTACATAGTCATCATATTTTGAAGTATGTCATTCTATCCTGTTTAGTTAGCCATCATACATGTGAAATTGTGTCATGCTATCCTGTTTAATTAGCCATCATATATGTGAAATTATGTCCTGCTATTCTGTTTGCTTAGACAACATAAATGTGAATTATTTCATGCCCTGTTTTCTTCCCTACTATCCATTGCACCTGTCTATCTTACAATGTCTGTACATTCAATTACTTTTCTTGTTTATCAGCCATCTCAATTGGTGGGAGTGATGGCAGTATCTGTGGGAGTAAAAACACGGTCTTCAGAAAAGATCGTGCTACCTGTCGATGCAAATAGAACCATGGTTGTACTGCCCAAGAACCAACCCCACCACACATAACCCACACTCATGCAGACTGTACCCCTACCCAGTTGGATAGAGAACCAGCTACACACCTTCTAACCCCAACCCAAGTAGATAGACACCCAATTCCCGTTGACACAACACCGTCTCCACCACAGAGCACCCAAACATGAGCAGTTAGTAAGGCAACTGCAGTGCCCAAATCACGAGGACCACCACTCCGAACCCGAAGTCAATGCTTAAAGCAGAAGAAGAATTGTTCTTAGGTCAGGTTGCGTACCTATGGTTCATACTACTTTGCTCTTGCATCACTGTATTTACTGATACCAACTAATTTCAAATTTGAAGGATGCAATTGAAACTCCAATGGCGCAATAGGTATGTTTTAAACCTGTTTCTTCAACGTGTTTGGCTGTTTGCTGTTGTAACTTGCTCTATGCTGATTTCAGTTTCAATTGAATAAATAGTTATGTTCTCATGCCATGCACATTACAAGTGTTGTTATTGCTGTGTAGTTTCCCACACTTATATTCTGTCTATGCTGCTTTGTCTTAAATAGATATGATTTGAACTGTATCTATCTTGATTTGGCAACATAAACTAGAATGATATAGACCATACAGTGACCATACTACATAGATATATGTTTGTTTCATGCTGTTATCCTGTCCACCTTACTACTGAATTGGTTTACCAAAATGAGTTTCATATACTACATTGTAAACCTGAAATGTGTTTGTTTGTTTCTCTTTTAGAACGCGGATAAAATATTGGAGAAGAGTACCCCGTTATGCAATGGTAAAGGAATTAATGCATATAAGGTTCAAGATAGTGAGACATCCCTGTTGGTCTCCAAGAAAGCTGATAAAAACTATATTGAAGACACCGAGACAACCCCAAAGTCTTGGCTTGATGTAGTGTTTGAGTTACTAGCTACCACTACTGGCATCAGCTCTTCGAACTCGTTGCCTGAATCAGTTCGGCTTCTTGATCTCAACTTCAAGTTGAAAGACATCGATCAGATGTTATGCGACAGGAAGCCAAAGGACTAAGGAAGTCCCTGCAGAATTCAGATGCATACTTTTTGGTGCAACAGCAAGTGCTGGAGGACTTAAGCGCCAAACAAGAGAAAGTTAATAAGCTTGCTAAGCATCTTGCCAGCATTATGGGAACCCAGGATATTGTTTCTTGAGCTCTTCTGAAGTTTTCAGTTCTGGACTTGTTTTGCTACGGCGTTTATATGTTGCGGTGTTCCCTATATTTGCACTTGTGGCGAACTTTGATGCCCAGTGGATGTAATATGTGTAATAGCCGTGATAGCCTAGCATAAGTTGCTTGCTTATTTATTTCCTTGTTGTCTTGTTTATTTGTTTGCTTGTAGTCAGTGCAGTTCTTTTTCCGCGGTTTCCTAGTCGCTGCAATTACCTATTTTTTAGAACTAGTCCGCAATAACCATGGGATAATATTTACTGTAGTGACACTGGGCCTCCTACGGGCCGTAGAAACAGTGGGCCTTCTACGGGCTGTAGAAACAGTAGGCCATCTACGGGCCGTAGAAACAGTGGGCCTTCACGGGCATAGAAACAATGGGCCTTCTACGGGCCATAGAAACAATGGGCCTTCTACAGGCCGTATCATCAATGGGCCTTCTACGGACTGTCTGATCGATTGGCCAAAGATGGGCCAAGCAGACCGCATTCTGGCTGTAAACGGGCTAGAGTTGGAATCGTCCATTCATGGGTCGACCATAACGGGCCATCGTTAATAGGTTGTATTTGATGACGCTATGAAAATGGCCCAGCGTATTAACGGACCACAAACGGGCCGACTGTAACCACGGGATGAATTTGGCCCACAAGCAGAAAATGATAGTAACGGGCCGCAAGTAAACGAATGCTGGAAAAGATCCCAATAATAAATGGGCTCTGAGAAGGCCGAAAGATAACATGGGCTAGAAGTGGCCAAACGGAATAACGAGCCATTAATGGGTATAAAGTGATACACTGTTCTTTGCGAGCCAGTTTCACCACGGGCCGTTAATGGGTGTAAAGTGATACACTGTTCATTACGGGCCAGTTTCACCACGGGCCATTAATAGGCCAAGAGTTACCTAGGGCCTCATATGGTCCGAAAGACGTCATGGACCATACATGGGCCAGAAGTGAAAATGGGCTGGAATCATATTGGATGGCCCAGATGACGCTACTGGGCCTAATTCGAATAGGGCATAACAGGCCTTGGGTTAGCGGGCTGTAAATGGGCTATATGCGGATAGGCCGTTAACAGGCTTTCCATGGGCCAGCCCGCCACCTTTCGTCCAAGTCAAACGGGCCGGCCTTTTCATAGGAATGGGCCTCTGTTGGGCCGTGCCAAGTGTCGACATATCATAGGCGCCTTCTGTCCAATGAGTGGATGACATCTGTCCCAACAATGAGCCGACACGTGTTTCCTCCAGTCAATGATGATTTTACACATGGAAAATCCCCATTGGTTGGGGCTGTTAATGGGTTATCGGATCCAAAACCCGACCCGATAGCTTAACGGCGTTCCGTTACGGTGGATGCCACGTGTCGGTCACCATTGATGAAAGCACTTCTGTGATGCGCGACTTATCGTCATGGAAGTGGACACTTCCGTGATGATAATTTTGGTAATGTCATGGAACACTTCTACGACAACAGGTATGACTATCTTGATTCTGTCATAAAATCGTCATGGATGTACATGCATGACAGAAAACGCGACCTACTGTGACAAACACGTATCATCATGGAAATGTATTTTTTTGTAGTGATTCCGCTACCATGCATGACGATGAAAAGTGTAATGAGGTTTCTCCAGTTTACCGTACGAAGGATGAACCATGGCTCCTACCAGGGTTAGCATTGAAGGCTGGCCACCGGAGGGCAGCAGCCGATTCTTCTGGAGGTCGAAGGGGTTGCCTACAACGAGGCCTCTCCGACCCAGGACTTCTTTGTCGTTCGTAAAGTCTATAGTAACGAATTTGAATTGGTTGCTCTCGAGGAAGTTCTTAAAATCCAGGCATTCAACGTCAGCATGGCATATGTGGTAGACCAAGCATAAGTCATGCACGCAAACCTGGATCATGGCGGGCTCCTTCCTCTCTTCATCCTTTAGATCCTTCTCTCCTCCCAGGACTGTGGTGTACTTAACATCTAGCCCAACGACCCACTCATCATGTGTGTTTTGGAACATGCGTCTGAAGCAAGAAAGGCATCCTTTCTCTGTCGCGGAAGAACGGGTGTCGATGACGTCGAACTCATCGCCGGTGATGGTTCTAACCTTGTACTCACCGCCGATCATTGAGATTTGGGACACCATGGATTTGGGAGGAGGGTTAGGATTAGTGGAACTGTCGTAATGTGAAAGTACGGGATGACTAGGAGCAAACTGCCGTAATATTAAAGGACGTGTGGGGATGAGTAGGTGCGAACTGCCAGCGTGCGAATGGCAGGGTAGTGACTTTCCATTCTCCCATGATACGGGCTTCCTAGAGCCCTTGGATCTGAGATTGAATGTTCGCATGGCATGATTCTAGACCTATGGGTGAATATCCTATCCTGGAGGGTTATTCTGCAAATTTTCAGCAACTTGGCATGCAACCGTTTGATCTCAGATCCAAGGGCTGCCAGCAGCCCGTATCATGGTCACGCCTACCATGACCGTCGCGTCGCTCACGCGGTCGCGCCCTTGGAGATTTAACATGGTGCATTAGGCTATCTGGTGTTGGCATGCCATACATAGTCATCACTTAGTAACTCATACTACACCAAGGTTAGCTATAAGGTTGGCTATAAGTGTATTTTTTTACTTCTCTCTATCTCTTTCTCTGTACTCCCTCCATACCATAATATAAGAACGTTTTTGACACTAGTGTAGTGCCAAAAATGTTCTTATATTATGGGACAGAGGGAGTAGTATTTATTGCATTTGCCAAAGAGTGACCTCTTCCAATGAAATGGTGTGCTTATTAGTTTTTTGTTGCTAAGTTTGCTTCATTTAATTAGCTATAGACTCAAATTTGTCTTTTCACCTAATTACCCGCGCTTAGCACTGTTTCTTCCTTGGGTCACCAAACTAGTCTCTCTCTTCTTAATTAACTTGCCACATTAGACTTTATGCCTATGTGGCAAGCTTAGCACCTGTAGGAGCAAGTAAGTAGTACTACAATAGTGGGCTATATGTGGAGGAAAGAGAGGCAAGGAAAAAGTGGAAAAGTGGGCTCTCATGCAAGAGCCAGCCTCAACTACATGGTGGAGCATTGGGAGAGGCACCTGTATGGAGGTGGTCAAGAATCGGGAGACTCATGCCAGTCGTAGTGCCGCAGTTAAAATGATAATGGCAAGTCAAATCATGGGGCCCCACCTATCCAGTAGTAACTCGCTGTCAAATCACACAACCCTATGTTTGCAGCAGCCTACTCCGTCATCTTCTCGCGTCTCTGTCAAACCGACTAGGCGAAACTGCCCCACCTACCGCGCAGGAAAAGCCCCGCCCTTGACTTTTAAATACAACTACATCCTCTTAAGAATCCAACGATATACTTTTTGTGACATAGTAACTCATATTTAGTTAGTCAAATGGATGACCTAGAACTATGTGCACGCCCTATAAACTGAGACGCCTAAAAATAAAAATCCGAGATGGAGAGGGTAGTTCATCACGTATCTTTTTAGATCAATATAATCGGGATTCACCAAGGAGCAAAACCAAGTGGTAGGCTGCTCCTGTCGTGTTGGCGTAGCAACTCAAGCAGGGTTAGTCCGCACACGAAATGGAGACACACTTAACAGGACCCCTTTGGCCGACATGTGGCTCATACACCATCTTATTCCACGCGTGATGCACCAAATTACAGTTCGGAGAAGCGGTTGGAATTGGAGGCACCCCGGTCGTAGCGCTGCAGTAGTAGAAAATGAGCGATGAGGGGTCAAATCACAAAGCCCCACCTTTCCCGCATTAAGCTGGACGGATGAAGCAACCATCATTTCACTCTAGGGTGCAAGAGCATAAAGAAAAGAGAAAACAATGATGTGTGTGACAGCTACCTAGGGCACCCTAGGTAGGGTCTCCACTACAGATCCTTTTTTTAAAGCGCCTCCACTACAAATCGGCTTCTCCCTCGTCCTCTTGAAGAAAACCGATGATGACTGCGGTGGTAGGGTTTGTAGGAGTACTACGGCGTGCGGGGCCACGTCATAGTAAACGGGTTCGATTCGATGCCTTAAATATGTGTGGGCTTCTTGGTTTTACGGGAACAAGGCACCATTTTGGGTTCGGGGACCGGTGGTGATATAGTACGTAGAAAAAATTGTGGACGTAGGTTCGACCGAAAGGCAATGATGCATGGGCCCTGCATTTTGATATACCCGGGGCCGCGTGAAATTTGCTACTCTACTCAAAACTAGTAAGGTACACATGTATTAAACGCATGAGATTTCAAAACCAAATTATGAATAAATACACACTATATCATGTAAAGCTTTGAGTCATATATGCATGATGTAGATGTTCATTTAGTTCTTATAGTTCATTTCATTCAAAATCAATTAGTTTTATAAAAATGTTAAGATTCATGGGGTTTTGCATTGTAAATCATAAAGTAAAAAACAAATAATGGCAATTCATTTAGAAAAAATAATCAATTATGATACAGAAGATTCTAGAACAAAGGAGAAGTGCTTGTGTTTTGAGGTTTGTGCATTATGGTTAAGTTCAACCATGGTGTCTTCTAAATTGTACATGTGGCAGATCTGGTGGAATGTTGATGATATCCAACGGCCAGTAGTGCTTGGATTTGCCTATCTCTACACTGTCGGATTAGCTTCATCCAATGACCATCTTTCAAAGTTATTGGCACACTATATAGTTCTTGTGCCATAGTTGCATGTTTTGGAAAAAGCTACTAGTGGGTTGTACTAGCTATTTAGGAATAGAAGATGTATACATGGACGTTGTAGGGAAATAGATGACATGGAGCATCTCAATTCCTATGAGTAGGGTTTGGAAAAGAGATGTCATTTGGTTCACATCATAGGAACTTTTCTATTGAATCTAGAGATGACATGTATCTCAATTCCTATCGGGAGGGATTAGAAAAGAGATGTAATTTGGTTCATATCATAGGAACTTTTCTATTGAGTATACGCTAATGTTTATTTTCCTTCGAAATTAAGGGAGTATAGGAATCCATTCATATGAACAAGGTGGCTCTAAAGCTATAGAAATGATATCATGTTTATTTCCTTTGAAATGTGGAGTATATGAATCTATTCCTATGAACCAATTGGCTCTAATGGAAAAAATCCTATAAAAATCATATCATATAGAGTTCCTATGATATTCCTCGACACTAAAGGATGGTTGAAATTGCTACGGGTGATACGATGGCCTTTCTTTGTAGACTCCTCACCCATCTTTATAGTTACCTCTCGAAGATGAATGAAATGATATATACAGGGTATTCTACATGTGCAATTTGGTACATGAGAACTCGGTAAAAGTTTGCGAGGTTTGAATTTTCAATAAAGCTATATGCACTGCATTTCGGAACGAAGGGAGCATACGACAGTTGATAACACTCACGTGGAAGATTTGTGTGTAGGAGGAGTGGCTGTTCTGTTAAATGACATGGAAAAACTGACACTGCCGGATGCCGATCTAACGTTCTTACGGCGTTCGTCAGGAAAGGGCTTGTGGCGAACGTTTGTCGGATAATGATTTACGGACACATGCATTGCATTGATACATTCCCCCCTCTCTCTCACGCACACGCACCCTCACGAGTCACAACTCTCCCGAGTCCTCTCGCAGACTCGCGCGTCGCACCCACCGTCTATCTGCAGGTAGACGTCACACACATATGTGCTCTTCACATCCTACCCTCAGAACTTCTAGAAAACAAAAGACGGCATGCACATTTTATTTTAGCTCACACGTCACACACTTATACTATTACTCTTGCGGCGAACGTTCTTTGGGCATAGTATATTGTACTCTCATGAAGAGAAGCGCTGCACACACGCACTAGTTCTCTCACACCCACTCGCGGGTACACGTAGGAGTGCCTTTTTTTAAGATGGTACAACAAAATCACTCCACTATATATATAAGCAGGAGGCTTAGCGCTTGCTTTACTAGGGTTCCTCTTGTTCACTCTCTCATGCTCTCCAGATCTAAGCAAGACATAGGTGGCCACACTCTCTCTCAGCTCATGGTTGGTCACAAATCCGTCCGAACAACCTCGACCGGGGCAGGGGTGTAGGTGCATCATTCACGCTATCGTCATCGGCGAGGGAAGAGACCAACGGCTACTCGTGCGTCCCAATCGACGACCGTGTCGTTCTCTTCGAGAGTTCACCGGCTCGGGAGGGCCTCCGACCCCTTCTTCCTCCCTACAGTATTGTGGCCAAGATGCGGCCTCCCGACACCGTCTTTGCCACATGCCGACGACCCTCAGGTATATATTCCTTCGAAACCTGCCTTGCTCTACTGCCCCAGCTCCCTTCGTGTGGATCTTTTTCTACTTCCGTCCGCTGTTCCAAAGCCACCTAGACTTTTACTATTATTAGTGGTAAAGCTAGTTAATACAGTCGACTCTAAGAGTTCGTTCAAATAGAGAAGAAAGTGGGAAAGCTGTAGCATGAATCTAGGACTTGGTTCTAAGAGGAAACCGGAGAAAGTAGTAGATACTGGCTACCCAACCGGTCTCTTGGTTGAAAAGACCAAGAAAGCATGGTGGATGGCGAAGGGTGGGGGAAGTGGACCTATCTCTTGGTTGAAAAAGGAAAGAAAGTGTCGGGTGTTGGGGGACAACGCAAATGAGAATGAGCAGGTCTAGATTTCCTGTGCTCACATAGGAAAATGTCGCCGAGGAGATAAAAAATGGGACAAATGTAGGCATGTTGCCTGAGTGTTTTCCGCTCTCGGCAGCCACATCTGCCTCACCACTTTATGCCCCTGTTGTCCCTACGCCCATATCGCTACCGTTAATGTAAAATAACATGAAGCATTAAGCAATGCCACCTAATGTCACTATAAGTAATGGTCTAGTGTCGTCGATAAATTGAAGCAATGCCACCACCATTTTATGAAGTGCTTCCGTCTTGCTTTATTTCCCATGAATTGTGTTTTTGCAGTTACACTTAAATCTCACACCGCTAACATTGCTTCATCCCAGTGGAACTGCACAAATTCGATTGCACATTTATTGACCACGTGCTACTCTCATGACAGTAATACTAATGCTATTGTTCTGCATGTTAATCTAGTGGCATTGTTGATGTGATGTGATGCTACTTACTCAAGGACTCTTCATTCTGTCAATCTAGTGCCAATTATAACACAACAGATGTTGTTGTTAATCATACGGCCCTGCAAATATCTGTCACTATTTAAATAGTCGTATTTTGTATTTCCGCAAACAGGGATGTCTGTCTCCATATCGTTTCGGGATGTCTGTCCCCATATCATTTCTATCCGCGCAATCAAAAGCACACACCTCAGTTTTAGTAGAACTGCGCAAAATGAGATGGCTATCCCTCGTTGTCGTTGTCTAACCTCCAGTCTTCAAGGTATTCCTACATTGGTAGTAACTAAGGTAGAATGACTAGTGCAATCTAAAAGAAGCTCATTCGTATATTTTACTTCCTGATTACAATGCAGGCACGAGCGAAAACAACTGCATCCTAGTCCGGAATGCACTTTCTACCAGTTCATCCATGGATCGAGGACTAGCTGCCACGGCTGCATGGCGGTTTTTTGGACAGGTGCGCGGACAAGAGGCACTGTGCTCTGCTTATTTCCGCAAATAGTGGTGCTTAAATTTAGTGGAATGCACAAGAATTTCACCTGGTCAGTACACTGCATGGTTCAGTTCAGCATTCCAGCTGAGCCACAATTATAATTGGTTATTCTGGAATAAGAGAACCTAACCCTGGATGGTGGCAACAAGAAAAAACCAGAGTGAACTCCAGGAAATTTAAGCCTATCGGGAGGCCCTTTGCTTAGAGAAGCCTTGCTTGTTTTTTCGTGATTTGTAAACCTTCTCACAACTTTGTCTTTTGCTATGAACTAGTATATGTTTGCTATGTTCTATGAATCATTAAGATGTATAAAATTGCTTAACTTATGCTTTTCAAGTTTTTTATGAAGACGAGTTTAATGTGAGTGTTCCACATGAGCGCTGGACTAGCGTGTGAACGTTTGGAATTTACATTGTGGCCTCAGTTAACTGCATGAACCACTGTAACAAGATACATAGTTGCTTATATGTCAGACAGCAGATTGTTGATTGTTAGCTGGTCGATGTGCCGTGTTTTGCACAACTGCTTACAAGTGGGGTAGAACCAACAGTGTTTACAAGTACTTATGTATACGTCGGTGCACAGTTCTTGAACGAGTGCTCTATTTCATCGAAACACACACTGCTCGTATGATAAATCGTGACAACTTATGTCTTACCATGCCATATTCATGAAAAAACTAGTGAGGACGCATCTGTTTCGGCAACAGTTACGATAGTTCTCACATGATTCACAGGCACACAAAAGTAGCAACAGTTCCCATAGACGGATTCAAACAGAGTACTAGCCCTAGAGGGGTCGATAACAGGCAAGGTTCAGATAATTAGACTCAATCCAAACTACTATTAAACACTAGCTGGGGAACTATTTCATGCCTCGATCAAATTTTGGCTAGACACAAGACGAACCTTGCCATGAACATCATCGAGGATGTCCCGCAGCAGCTCAATCCTGTGAACCTTCATGAAGACAACCTTGTGGCCCTGCCACTGATAAACTTGTTTGTGGAGGCATGCCACGTCATCTTCCTATGTAAGCTTGACAAGAACAGTATGCCTCACAAACAAAGGAGTAGCTTTGAACTTCTTGTGCTTCAGTACACCCTGGACAACACGCCTGACAACAGTGAGGCTGGAATACAACTCTTCATTGTTATAACCGCAAATGGCTTACAGGATCCAACAGCCTAAGAACTCTGTTTTCCCAGTGCGTATATTCAGGTCATCCGCCTCATAGCGAGTGACATGTACAACCACACAATCCTTGTCTGCATCAGGGCTCTAGTTGAAACAGAAACAAATTCTAAATTACTTTTCAGTATAAGAAACAAAAGTTATTTAAACCACTATGTATAGCATGGCATCGAAGGTAATAAAATTTCGCATTATTAATCACCACATACTTAGATGAAAAACCACAATTGAGATCAGCAAACAAGAAAATCACCTTGGGCAGCTCAGCGCGCGGGGGGGGGGGGGGGGACACATCCTCGAAGGGGGAAAACTGCTCCTGCAGTGCCACGGGGGTTGTAACCTCAAACGGGGCGTTGACCATCTCAGTAGTGGTCGTGAGCGTATTTGGGGTCGGCTCGGTGGCTGCTTCCATCTTCTTGGAGCTCTCTGTCTCGTGGGGATCAGCCTCCCGCGTCTGCTCCAATATCAGTAGATCTTTGCCTGGTTCTCCTTGTTCCATCATGAAACTAACGAATACTAGGAGCCACTGAAAAGAAAAAACAATCACAATGACAATGAAACAAAAAAGAGAGTGAGGATCGGTTATAGCTTTGCAAAAGTTCTTTTTTTTCTCTGAACGAAAATATACCAACATCACAGAATCGCTTACCTTCCCTTCGGTGGGAGAGAAGACCAGTGGCAGATGCGAGTGTTGCCTTTCTTGAAGACGGTGAGGGAGAAGGGGATTCAGCAAAGAGTGAAATGATGGTTGCTTCGTCCATCAATCTTAGACTATGGGGATGTGGGGTTTTGTGATCTGACGGCTCGTTACTGCCGCGCTACGACCGGGGTGACTCTTCGCCTGCATACTGCCTTCTAATTTGGTGGATGGCATTTGGGCCCGCGCGCTGCATGGCCCGCATGTCAGTGAACAAAAGTATAACAGCATTCAGTTGAGGGAGACGTTTCAATGACCTAGGAGGAGCCAGAAGCGATAGAGTGTCTCCACTGTACTAGTAGTAATTGTTTTCTGGGTAGCTGTAGAGTGTCTCCACTTTACTAGTAGTAATTGTTTCTCTGGGCCCAAGACAAAACACCCCATCCACACTAGTAAATAGTAAAATCAATTCAAAAGCCCTATATTTACTGAATAAGAGGCTTGATACGTCTCCAATGTATCTATAATTTTTGATTGTTCCATGCTATTATATTACCCCTTTTGGATGTTTATGGGCTTTATTTTACATATTTATATAATTTTTGGGACTAACCTACTAACCGGAGGCCCAGCCAGTATTGCTGTATTTTTTCCTATTTCAGTATTTCGAAGAAAAGGAACATCAAACGGAGTCCAAACGGAATGAAACCTTCGGGAGCGTGATTTTTGGAACGAACGTGATCCAAAGGACTTGGAGTGCAAGTCAAGAAGCAGCCGAGGCGGTCACGAGAGGGTAGGGAGCGCCCACCCCCACAGGGCGCACCCCCTGTTTCTTGGGCCCCTCGGGCGGCCACCGACGTACTTCTTCCCCCTATATAAGCCTACGTACCCCGAAACATCCAGGGAGCCACCGAAACACAATTTCCACTGTCGTAACCTTCTCTATCCGCGAGATCCAATCTTGGAGCCTTCGTTGGCGCTCTGCCGGAGGGGGAATCGACCACGGAAGGCTTCTACATCAACACCATAGCCCTTCTGATGAGTTGTGAGTAGTTTACCACAGACCTTCGGGTCCATACTTATTAGCTAGATGGCTTATTCTTTCTTTTTTGATCTCAATACATTGTTCTCCCCCTCTCTTGTGGAGATCTATTCGATGTAAACTCTTGTTGCGGTGTGTTTGTCGAGATCCGATGAATTGTGGGTTTATGATCAATCAAGTTTATCTATGAGAAATATTTGAATCTCCTCTGAATTCTCTTATGTATGATTGAGTTATCTTTGCAAGTCTCTTCGAATTATCACTTTGGTTTGGCCTACTAGATTGATCTTTCTTGCCATGGGAGGAGTGCTTAGCTTTGGGTTCAATCTTGCAGTGTCCTTACCCAGTGACAGAAAGGGTTGCAAGGGACGTATTGTATTGTTTCCATCGAGGATAAAAAGATGGGTTTTATATCATATTGCATGAGTTTATCCCTCTACATCATGTCATCTTGCTTAAGGCGTTACTCTGTTCTTATGAACTTAATACGCTAGATGCAGGCAGGAGTCGGTCGATGTGTGGAATAATACTAGTAGATGCAGGCAGGAGTCGGTCTACTTGTCACGAACGTGATGCCTATATACATAATCATGCCTAGATAATCTCATAATTATTCCCTTTTCTATCAATTGCTCGACAGTAATTTGTTCACCCACCATAATACTTATGCTATCTTGAGAGAAGCCTCTAGTGAAACCTATGGCGCCCGGGTCTAGCTCTTATCATATTTGCTTCCAATTTACTTTTATTTGCATCTTTACTTTTTGCATCTATATTATAAAATACCAAAAATATATTTATCTTATTATACTATCTCTATTAGATCTCACTTTCGCAATTGGCCGTGAAGGGATTGACAACCCCTTTATTGCGTTCGTTGCGAGTTCTTTGTTTGTTTGTGTAGGTGCATGGGACTTTTGAGGAGCCTCCTACTGGATTGATACCTTGGTTCTCAAAAACTGAGGGAAATACTTACGCTACCCTGTTGCATCACCCTTTCCTCTTCAAGGAAAACCAACGCAAGCTCAAGATGTAGCAGGAAGGATTTCTGGCACCGTTGCCGGGGAGGTCTTCGCTCAAGTCAAGACATACCTAGTACCCATCACAAACCCATCTCCCTCGCATTTACATTATTTGCCATTTGCCTCTCGTTTTCCTCTCGCCCACTTCACCCTTGCTGTTTTATTCTCCCTCTCTTTTCCGTTCGTCCTTCTGTTTGCTCGGGTTGCCATGTGCCTTCTATATGCTTGCATCTTCGCTTGCTGAAAATCTATTGATATGGGTCCACTTAAAGTGTTCTACTTGGATCATCTTTGATCCTTATGCGCTCGTGCTGAAACCCCAACTAGCCTAGTTGATGGGAAATCTTTAGATGAGCATGCTCATTTTGTGCATCATCATTTGTCCAGAAAAGGGAAGGTCTTATGGTATCATATAAATAGTTTGCTATGCTATGCTTAGAATCTTTGTAAAATTTGTGATTTTACTTGTTGCTCTAAGAACCCTAAAAAACACCTTCCCTACCTATGTGTGTTCAATGATAATGAAATCTTATTTCTTATGCAAAGGGTGTTTATAGTTACTATGATATCGAACAAATTGAAGAATTTGTCGTTTTGAAGGGTGCTCATGAAGTTGCTTCTTTGATTGAAAAGTATGATTTTACTCTCAACAAGTCTGAAAATTCCGTGATACTTAAATATTGCAATGAAAACTTTGCTCATAATGTCTATGTCCAAGAATTTATTGAAAGAATGACCGTTGCTTTGGAAGAAAATAATGATATGCATGAATCTATAGATAATGATGATTCTGATGATTTGGTTGAAATATCCCTTGACGAACATGATGTCTGCTATTCTTGTGGCCATGATGCCAATATTTATGAAGACGAATTTGCTATAGTTCCTTATGTTAAACATGAGATCGTTGCTATTGCACCCATACTTGGTAGTTCCTTCGATAAAAAGCATGATTGCAATGATTTTACTATAAATTCTCTTGATGTCAATTGTTCTAATAATATGCAAAACCCTAAGCTTGGGGATGCTAGTTTTGCTATGTCTACTATTTGTTGCAATGATCATGATTGGGGTGATTCTTTTTATGATCTTGAAAATTTATTTAAGCCCCATGATGCATATGAGATTGATAATAGTGTTTGCAATAATATTGAAAGTGGGTTTGGAAGAGTGTCAACTTTAGATCCCACATATTTGGAGTATGTTCAATCTTATGAAATTTTCGATAAAAGTGGGTTTGGAGAGGTCATGACTTTAGTTAATGTTAATCCCACTATTTTGGAAGAGTGTCAACTTCGCATACATGTGGATCATGTTTAAAATATTTTATGTGATAGCTATTTTGTTGAATTTGCTTATGATCCTACATGTAATTATTATGAGAGAGCAAAATATGGTTGTAGAATTTTTCATGTTACTAAATTACCTCTCTTCATGTTGAGATTGTTATCATCTCTTTGTTCTTCCTTGCATATGCTAGTTTTTGCTTGCCTTGATAATTTGTTTTCTTACAAGATGCCTATGCATAGAAAGTATGTTAGACTTAAGTCTGTTTGTCTCATGTTTTATGATGCTCTCTTTGTGCATTAATTCCTATCTTTTATGTGAGCATCATCGAAGTCTCAATGCCTAGCTAGGGGCATTAAACGATAGCAGTAGTTGGGAGGCAACCCAATTTTATTTGTGTTTTTTGTTTTTGCTCCTGTTTAGTAATAAATTTTGCATCTACCTTCTGTTTAGATGTGTTTTTATCTTTTAATTAGTGTTTGTGCCGAGTAGAACCTATAGGATAACCGATGACGATAGTTGATTTGATTCTGCTGAAAAACAGAAACTTTGCGTGCATGAATTTAATTTTGTTAAATCACAGAAACGTGCTTTTGCATTGATTCTTTTTGCTGATGATCAATAAACAAATTGTCCAGGACTTCCTATTTTGGTAGGATTTTTAGAGTTCTAGAAGTTTGCGTTAGTTACAGATTGCTACAGACTGTTCTGTTTTTGACAGATTCTGTTTTTCGTGTGTTGTTTGCTTATTTTGATGCATCTATGGCTAGTAAAATAGTTTATAAACCATAGATAAGTTGGAATACAGTAGGTTTAACACCAAAATAAATAAACGTTCATTACAGTACCTGTCGGAGTAAATGACCACGGGTAGCCTAACCGGCTCCCTTTGGCCCTTAGAAAAAACAACGGGCCGACCAAGCCCTGAAGCACCCAAGACACAGGGCCGCCTTCTTCTGGCCAGATATCACATAGGCCGGCTGGCCGAAGGCGGCCCGGCCATAAACACCCCTTGGAGGACGCCACGATAGGGCCGACTCCAAGAAGCCGGCCCGTGAAGGACCGACTCCAAGAAGCCGGCCCATGAAGGACCGACTCCAAGAAGCCGGCCCCTGGAAGGCGGCCGTGGGCCGCACCCTAAAAGTCCACCCCCCATAACGGTGACGGGACAGGGCGTGGCTACAGTGGACCCTGCCACCCCGAATCTCGGAACATGCATGGCTACAGTATGCCGTACGGGGCGCCCATCTCCTGTCCGGCGAGGCACTGTTGCCATGCAGATCATGACGCCATCCACGACGGGTCGCCAGTACGGCCCGTAGGCGGCGGGCCCCTTCGGTCAGAGAGACATCCGAAGGCGGCCTGATCTCCCCCAGCCGGCCTGAGGCCAGGCCGGCTTCCTATAGCCGGCTTGCTCCCCTCCTCGGGGCGCGCGCACCATTAAGCAGACAAGACGAGGTAAGGCTACAGTGAGAGCATGCAAGGCGGCAACACTATAGCCATGCTTACCTCGACGAAGCCCTCGTCATCAGAGGCGAGGCAACAGTAACCAGCCCTCGAGAAGACCCCCCAAGCGGTGGGGCCGGCCTGTCGACCAATGGGCCGGCAGCAGGCGGGACCCACCAGTCGGCGGGCCCCAGAAGCCGGCGGAGAAGCCGGCGGTCGTAGACGCTGACGACCTGGACCCACGCCTAGCCAGATTACCATTGTACCCCCGGGGGGTAGGCCTATATAAACCCCCCGGGGCACCCATGCAAAGGGTTGATCTTAGAGAGTTTTAGACACTACCATCGGGAGAGAAGAGAGCTAGCCTTGCCCTTCTTCCTCCTCCCACCGAACAGCTCAATGAGCCTCTTGTAGCTTCCTATCGATCTAGTGATCATGCGGAGACCCCGCAAAGCAGGAGTAGGGGTATTATCTCCATGGAGAGCCCACAACCTGGGTAAGATCCGCCGGCGTGCATGTCTTCGCCTTATCCCGTTTCCAGGCACCAGCAATGTCTTACTGGCTCCCACAATGATAAGCCATCCGTTGGCATAAGTCGCACCTACCACCCGACATTTGGCGCCCACCGTGGGGCCAAGTGCACCGTCGTCCGGAGACCTGCTCTAGACGGGAACCCTCTTCCTCCCCAGCGAGTGTAGCCAGCCCGGCACGCCTGATGGTGCTTGCCCCGATGCGCTGCAAAGTGTCGACGACGCCTGCGCGGCGAGCTGCCTCGCCGATCTTCTTGGCGAGACTCGCATCTCCGACGAGCCCGCATCCGACACCAGCATAGGCTACCCCGAGAGCCGCATCGTTAGCCTCCTTGACCAACTCCACGTCTCCGGCGAGCCCACCGCGGACTTGGAGTCGGTCGGTTCCATCGACCCGATGCTTGTCGACTCCGACACGGCGTCGCTCGACGCCTTCCCCACCAACGTGATCATCTTCGATGACCCTCTCCCTCGAGCTGACAGTGGCAACAGCACAGTCACCGAAGTGCTAGTCATCAGCCACGGCATCATATCCGATGAGAACGCCCGCGATGCCCTGCAGGCTGTGTTGCATGATTTGTCCGCCCCCATCCCGGCGAACGCTGACGCTAAGACGCGGGAGGCACGCCGCCTTGCCCTCCTTGTGGAGCGCTAGAAGATAGCCACCATGAGATTCCTCACAAAAGCCCACCAGCGCGATGTCGACCGCGCCGCCTTCGGCATGCCGCCTCCAGAAGGGCCAAGCCGAGTCGGTGTCGTCAAGAAATGTGGCGCGGCCATCGCCAGCATGCTGGGAGCAGACCGCCTAGTCTACGCCACGCCCCTCTAGAATCTACGCGCTGCCCAGTCGATCGTAGATGAGCTAAACGGACTGGGGGCCGATGAGCTTCCCCACATGACCAGACGCATCTAACAGTTGATCGACGCGGCCGCAGAGCGGCACAAAGCCGGCGTCCAAGCTGGAAGCCCCCCTCGTTGAGAGCACGGCGCGACGTCGCGTACGCCGACTGTGGGTGGCGCCCGTGCAGGACAAGAGAAGGAGTCGGCTGCTAGCCATAGCCGGACTCGAATCACAATCGAGCACGACGCAGAAGGCCGTCCCCGAGGTGTGGAACGACGAGGCGACCCGCCTCCTCCTCCGCCTCGTGGGGAAAGATATCCCACTCCGCCGCCTGTCGAGCATCCGACTCTCAGCGGCCGACTTGGTCGCCGCGAAGGAGTCGGCGAGAATGATGCCCGCCATCGGATAGACCGCGCAAGACGATCCCTAGCCCTGGAAGAAGAAGATGATGTCGACTCGCCTTGTTTCGGCCCCCGCATCCGCGATGAGCCCTTTCCCTAAGGGTTCTCGCTCCCAAGAGACACGCCCAAGTACAACGGCTCCATGAAGCCGGAAGACTGGTTGATCGACTACTCCACCGCAGTTTGCATAGCAGACGGCAACCGACGCATTGCCGTGAAATATGTCCCCCTGATGCTCCAAGGCACGGCGCGCACCTGGCTCAACAGCCTCAAGCCTTACAGCATCAACAGCTGGCTGGACTTCACCGAAGCCTTCATACGCAACTTCACCAGCACCTACAAATGGGCTCCCAAGCCCCGACAGCTCTCCTTGTGCATACACGGGCCCAACGAATCAACCCGCGACTACCTCACGCGTTGGGCCGAGCTTCGCAACTCCTGTGAAGGGGTGCACGAGGTTCAGGCCATTGAATACTTCACCGCCGGGTGCCGCGAGGGCACTCTCCTCAAGCAACGACTCCTCTGCGACGAGCCGGTAACCCTCGACGAGCTACTGATCATCGCGGACAAGTATGCCATGGCCGACTCTTCAATGAAGACTGAGGTCCAGGTAGACGCCTCCAGAAATGTGCTGGCGCCGGTTCCCAAGATGCCGGCTGGAGAATCAAGCCGGCGCCCACACCAAAATGACCACAAGCGCAAGGCCCCTATGCCGCCTTCCACTAGCCGGCAGGTGGCTACGATCGAAGAAGAGCAGCCTGAGGGACGGCCAGCTCCCAAGAAACAGAAGGGCGGCAGGCCAGCTTGGCAGCTGGCTTTCTCCTACGAGCAAACTCTCGACGCCCCCTGCAAGTTCCACAGCGGTGCGAAGCCATCCAACCACACAACTCAGAAGTGCCATTGGCTCACCCGAATCCCCAAGGGCGAGGGGCTGTTGCCGCCTCTGCCTGCAGGCCAGCCGCCTTCTGCCCTGCCGCAGCCGGCCGCTCGGCCTGCAGTCGGAGCTATCCAAGACGAGTTCGTCGACGAACAAGCCGCCTACATCGTGTTCACCAGCCAGACAGAAGATCGGCGCAGCCGGCGCCGACAGCAGCAAGAAGTCAATGCGGTCGCCTCCAGTAACACTGAGTTTATGCACTGGTCAGAGAAGCCCATCAGTTGGAGCCGGGACGCCCACCCAAAGGTGATGCCATCTCCTGGCTCCTATGCCTTGGTTTTGGATGCCACCCTAGCGACAGAAAGGCGTGCCGCCCGTTTCTCCCACCTGCTGATAGATGGCGGGAGCAGTATCAACATACTGTACCAAGATACAATGGAGAAGCTCAAAATCAAGCCAAAGCAACTCATGCCAAGCCGGACCGTGTTCCAAGGCATCGTTCCCGGCCTGTCCTGCTCACCAATTGGCAAGATCAAGATGGATGTCCTCTTTGGGGGCAAGGATCATTTTCGTCGAGACGCAATATGGTTCGAGGTAGTGGATTTGGAGAGCTCGTACCACGCATTGCTTGGCCGACCAGCGTTGGCCAAGTTTATGGATGTGCCCCACTACGCCTATCGCAAGATGAAGATGCCGAGTTCCAAGGGCATTATCACCATAGTCGGAGACTATAAGAAGTCTTCTGAGTGTGCAGCAGCCAGCAGTCGGCTGGCCGAGTCCCTCGTGATCGCCGAAGAGAAGAAGATGCTGAATCGAGTTGTGGCCTTGGCTGGCAAGCAGCCGGCCCTGTCTCCTGACCCCAAAGAATGTGAAGCTCAAGGTTCTTTCCAGCCGGCCAAAGAGACAAAGAAGATACCCCTGGACCCGGAGCATCCGGAGAGGCACGCTGTCGTAGGCAATAGCCTTGACAGCAAATAGGAAGGCGATCTCGTCGATTTCCTATGTGAGAATCGGGACGTCTTTGCGTGGTATCCCAAAGACATGCCAGGGGTCCCGATGGATTTCGTTGAGCACAATTTACACGTCCGATCTGACGCAAAGCTGGTCAGGCAGCCCTTGTGCCGCCTGTCAGAAGAGAAGAGAAGAGTAGTCGAAGAAGAAATAGCCCGACTTCTGGCAGTCGGCTTCATTATGGAGGTGTTCTTTCCAGAATGGCTTGCCAACCCGGTCCTCGTGTTGAAGAAGAACAAGCAGTGGCGCATGTGCATTGACTACACCAGCCTCAACAAAGCCTTCCCTAAAGATCCGTTTACCCTGCCAAGGATTGACCAAGTGATAAACTCCACAGCCGGATGCGAGCTGTTGAGTTTCTTGGATGCTTATTTAGGCTATCACCAGATAAAGTTGGACCCAGTCGATCGCTTGAAGACCGCCTTCATCACCCCATTCGGAGCTTTCTATTACCTGACCATGACATTCGGCTTGAGAAATTCCGGTGCCACCTTTCAGCGTTGCATGCAGAAATGCCTCCTCAAGCAACTCGACAGAAATGCCCACATCTATGTAGACGATGTCGTGGTGAAGACGGAGAAGCACGGCACCCTGCTGGAAGACCTCAAGGAGACCTTTGAGAATTTACGCCGGTTTCATATCAAGCTCATCCAGGAGAAGTGCGTGTTCGGGGTACCAGCCGGCCAGCTTCTAGGCTTCCTGGTCTCCGAACGCGGCATCGAATGCAACCTAGTGAAGATCAAGGCCATAGAGAGAATGAAGGTCCCTACCAAGCTGCGACACATCCAAAACTTCACCGGATGCCTGGCGTCTTTGAACCGCTTCATGAGCCGCCTTGGAGAGAAGGCTCTCCCCCTCTACTGACTCATGAAGAAGTCCACTCACTTTGAGTGGAATGACCAAGCGGACCAAGCTTTCCACGAGCTGAAAAAGATGTTGTCCATACCGCCTGTCTTGGCGGCCCCAACTGAGAAGGAGCCCATGTTCCTCTACATCACCGCCACCAGCCGGGTGGTCAGCACAGTCATCGTGGTCTAGCGCCCAGAAGAAGGCCGAGCTCAGCTAGTCCAGAGGCCGGTATATTATTTGAGCGAAGTATTGTCCACCTCAAAACATAACTACCCGCACTATCAGAAAATGTGCTATGGTGTGTACTTCGCCTCCAAGAAACTCAAGCCCTACTTTCAAGAACATCACATCACGGTCGTATGCACTGCCCCGCTTGCCGAGATCATAGGCAGCCAGGACACATCCGGCCAAGTAGCGATATGGGCCATTGCGCCGGCTCCTTACACAATCTACTATCATCCCCGCACTGCCATCAAGTCCCAAGCCTTGGCTGACTTCCTCGTCACCTGGGCCGAGACCCAGTACCTGCCACCGGCCCCCGACTTCACTCATTGGCGGATGCATTTTGAAGGATCCAAGATGCGCACCGGCTTGGGAGCCGGCATCATCCTCACCTCTCCCAAGGGCGACAAACTCATATACATATTGCAAATCCACTTTTCTGCCTCCAACAATGTGGCCGAGTACGAGGCGCTCATACACGGGCTCCGGCTAGCCAAGGAACTCGGCATCCGCCGGATCCTGTGTTATGGCGACTCGGACTTAGTGGTTCAACAATCATCTGGCGATTGGGATGCCAAGGACGTAAACATTGGCAAGCTACCGTTTCCTCGTCCAGCAGCTCAGTGGATATTTCGAGGGTTGCGAGTTCCTTCACGTGCCACGGGCCGACAATGAGCAAGCAGATGCCCTGGCACGAATAGGCTCCACCCGACAAGCTATACCAACTGGCATCGCCCTCCAACGCCTCCTCAAGCCATCTGTCAAGCCATCTTCGGAATCCAGTTCCATCTTCGTGTCGCCTGACCCCGACGGAGTAGAAACCGACTTCGGGGACCAGGCAGGCGGCCCGGGGACTTCGGCAGCCGGCTCGGGGACTGCCATAGTCGAACCCGGCCCGGGGACTGCCATAGTTGAACCTGGCTCGGGGACTGCCATAGTCGAACCCGGCCCGGGGACTGCAGCAACACAGCAGGCGAAGGCCGACTCCAACTCTTCACAACCCAGCCCGCCCACCCGGGTTGTAGTAGCCGTTTTGGCAATCGAAGAAGTCACAGCTCCTTCATGGGCTTAGCCCATCCTCCGTTTTCTGATAAATGGAGAGCTGCCAACTGACGAGATCTCCACAAGACAAGTCCAACGCCGAGCCGGAGCTTACACGATAATGAACCAAGAGCTAGTTAGGCGCAGTGCTACCGGAGTCTTCCACCGCTGCGTCGAGCCAGAGAAAGGCATTGCAATCCTCGAAGACATCCACCAAGGCGAATGCGGCCACCATGCCGCCTCCAGGGCGCTCGTCGCCAAGGCCTTCCGCCATGGATTCTTCTGGCCGACTGCTTTGGAGGATGCCAAGGAACTAGTCAAACACTGCAAAGGATGCCAAGTCTTCGGCTCCACGCAACACCTGCCGGCTTCTGCACTCAAGACCATCCCCATCACTTGGCCTTTTGCCGTCTGGGGGATGGATATGGTCGGTCCATTCAAGACGGCGCGCGGCGGCATGACACATCTGCTTGTCGCCGTGGACAAGTTTACCAAGTGGATCAACGCAAAGCCGATCAAGAAACTGAATGGGCCGACTGCCATGACATTCATTGTAGACATTACAACCCGGTATGGCGTACCACACAACATCATCACTGACAACGGCATGAATTTTGCCAAGGGAGCACTGGCACGTTTCTCCGCGACACAGGGCATCCAACTGGACTTAGTGTCCGTTGCCCACCCACAGTCAAACGGCCAAGTCGAGCGAGCAAACGGCCTCATCCTCTCCGGCATCAAGCCCCGAGTGGTCATGCCACTAGAGCGTTCTGCATGAATTTTGCCAAGGGAGCACTGGCACGTTTCTCCGCGACACAGGGCATCCGACTGGACTTAGTGTCCGTTGCCCACCCACAGTCAAACGGCCAAGTCAAGCGAGCAAACGGCCTCATCCTCTCCGGCATCAAGCCCCGAGTGGTCATGCCACTAGAGCGTTCGGCCGGTTGCTGGCTCGACGAGCTACCGCCGTCCTCTGGAGTCTGCGCACTACCCCAAACAAGTCAACCAGCTTCACTCCCTTCTTCCTTGTATATGGTGCCGAGGCTGTCATCCCAACTGACATCAAGTTCGACTCACCTCGGGTCACCATGTACACGGAGGCGGAGGCTAAGGAAGCAAGAGAAGACGGCGTCGGCTTGGTGGAAGAAAGCCGGCTGTTAGCCCTCAGCCGGTCCGCCATCTACCAGTGAGGTCTAAGCCGTTACCACAGTCGGAAGGTCAAGCCAAGAGCCTTCCAAGAGGGAGACCTTGTGCTCCGGCTGATACAGCGAACAGCCGGCCAGCACAAGCTCTCGGCCCCTTTGGAAGGCCCCTTTGTCATCAGCTGGGCTCTAGGAAACGACTCCTATTACCTAATCGATGCACAGAAGCCGAAGGCACACAAGAGAGACGACTCCGGCAAGGAGTCAGAGCGCTCGTGGAACGCCAATCTTCTTCGAAGATTTTAAAGTTGAAATGCAGTATGTATCATGCTACCTTTTGTATTAAGTATGAGACAACGGGCTCCCCGAGGAGTTCTCGGGGACTACCCTATTTTTACCTATGAATGCCGGGTATCATACCCATGGTTACCCCACTACATTTATTTTTCTCCGTCCGGCACCGGGTTTCGACTAGTCGGCCCGGGGACTTGCCGGCTTGAGTTATGTCCAAGTTCTACCAGCAGTCATACAAGTAATGTGCTGGCACCCAAGCCCTCTCTTGCGAAAGTCACAGCTCGAAGAATCGACTGCCTGACTAGCAACAGCTAAAGGCGGAGAGGATGCCCACATGAAAAACGGCTAAGGACTAACGAACTTACATAACACAAGCTGGCTCCCCCCTCGCCAACCGGCTGTCGAAGCAGTTGGCTGGCCGGCTTCCCTTCCTACTCTGCTACAATCTAAGAAAGCTTGAGTACTTGCCTCCCCAGATGGCTGAACTCCTTACCCAGCCACAGACTGTAGAGCAGCTCTCCAGCTGGGAAGGCGGCAACCAAGGGAAGGCGGCAAAGGAAAAAAGCTGAGAGGTAAAAAGCAAGTAGGAATGAAAGCCAAGCACATGCATAATAATATTTACACAAAAGGCCTTTGTGAGGCCGGCATTCAATGAAGTTTGAATACACCCCCAGTGGGTGGAATTACGCAAAGATAACAAATCTGTTCAAAGAGTGACAAGCAGGAAAGTAAAAACGGTGAATCAAGCCAAGGGAGGGCCCGGAGCGTCAGGAAGATCGGTGGAGACGGCGGTGTCGGTTGGAGGAGTGGCCGGCTAACGAGTCTCGACCTGGTCATCGCCGGTGTCAGGCGGGGAATCCGCGCGCATCTTGTTGCTGGAGGCACAGTCAGGCTGAGGCTGGCTGGCTGCTTCGACATCCAGCACAGCGTCTTTGCCGTCTTCCTCCTCCCTCCTCTTCGCCCTCATCACTGGAGTCAATCTCCTCCGTCGAGTCTTCACCGTCGACCGGGTTCAGCCCGAACCATTCCTCTGGCTGCGCGACGCCGTCCTTGTTCACCTCAGGAGCAAAGGCGCTGGTGTCGGTGAAGTCGGCGATCGCCGAAGCACGCTGGATGATAGCCGGCCGCACCGCCTCCAGCTCCTCGTCAGCCTCCTGCCGCCAGGTGCGCAGCTGGTCCAAGTTCAGCCTAGGGTACCAAGCCTGGACGAACTCTAGCGCCCGTCGAGCACCGGATCGAGCCGTTGAGGCCTTCTAGGCCTCAAGACGGCCGACTGCTACCTCCAGCCAGTTGGTAGTACGGCTGGGGTTGCGAGGAATTACTTCGCCAGGCCAAAGGACAGCCAGCACCTATGCTCCGGCACGCTGAAGCCGGCGGAGCATGCGGTAGGCCGGCTGGAGGCGGGCCTGGACCGCCAGAAGCTGCTCCTCAAGCGACCGGTTGGCATCCAGTGCGATCTTAACCCCAGCCTGCCGCCGGGCCTCACGGTGAGCTTCGATGGCTGGGTTGGCGGCGATGGAGTAGCGAGGAAAGTACTCTTCACAAAGAAGAAAGAAACAGAGCAAGTCAGGAGATAAACTGGCTTACATTGACAAGCAAAAGAGTGAAGAAGAAGGCGGCCTACCGTCAACCAAATCCTCGACTCGGCCGTAGCCTTCGCTCCGAGCTTGCCTTGCCTCGGCCCAGCTCGCCGCCTCGGTCTTGTATTCGGCTTTGAGGGCGGCCTCGCTGTCCTGCGCCGCCTTCAGGGCCGCCTTGTGGCTTTCCTCCTGGTCGGCCAGTTTCTTGGCCAGGCGGTCACGGTCCTGAACCAAGGCACTGAACTCACCCTCCTTGGTGCGAAGGGCGGTCTGGGACACACCCAGCTGCTGCCTCAAGTCGGTGTTGGCTCCTGCCAGTATGGAAAGAAGAAATTAAGAAAGAAGTCGGCAAGAAAGATCCGACCCGACTGCTCAGCAGTCGACCCGAATATCGGGGACTACACCCAGTGGGTGCGCTGACGCGCCCCCACATGAGATAAAAGGACAAAGACACTCACGTCGGCTCTCCAACAGATCGGAGGCCTTTTGATCCGCCTCCTGGACCTGGGAGTTAAAGGTAGCGTCGTGGAGGTTGTGATAATCCTACAAACAGGACGAAGAAGCAAGCAAGAACAAATCAATAAAACAAAGTCTTCGAAGAAGTTCCAAGCCGCCTGCTCAGCAGCCGACTCGGAACTCGGGGACTACACCCAGTGGGTGCGCTGACGCGCCCCCACGGAAAAAATGAAGAGCAAGAGAACTCACCCGAACGACCGCCCGTGTCGCAAGAAACTCTCGGGTACACTACTGCAGTGCGGCGGCCTAAGCCTGAAGCCGGCTATGGACATCTTGCGCTGCCAAGTTTAACGCGGCTGTCCCACCGCCCGGCGTCCACCCTAGCGAGCTAGCTGGCCGACTCCAGATCATACGACAACGAGATGGAACTGGCTGCCCTCTGCGGATCAGACTCTGAAGCCTTCCTCCCCGCGCGCCGGCGAATCGGCGACAAGACCACAAGGTCCGCCTTTGCAGTCGGCTCTCCTCCAGTTGGCTGCTCAGGTGGCACCTCGGTCTGGCCGCCTTGGCCGGTCGCGACCGACGGAGACGGCACCGCTTCTCCCTCCGGGACGACTACGTCGCCCCCCTCCCTCTCCATCACCGGTGGGTCACGGCCGATTTCCTCCAGCGGGGGCACCATGACGTCCAGGGGCGCGGAGCGGAGGGGGTGACGAGTTGCGGAGGCTAGCCACGCAGGGCCTCCACCGTCCTCTCTGCGGCCTCGGCCTCCGCCCGGGCCCTGGGTGCCGTGTCGGCCTGCGCCTCGGCCGACTCCACCGTCGTCTCCTGGGCCGACTTGGTGGCGGATGCCCTTCGCTCCTCCGCCTCCCGCTCCTCTCGCGCCTCCGGCAGGTTCCGCTCTGTCGCCGCCTGAAGCTCGGCGCGGGGTCTATGCGACGGGAACCCTCAGATCCTCTCGCTCCGCCGACTATGGAGGCCGCGGTAGTCCACTCAAGAGAGAGCGGGGCCCTGGTTGACGAAACGGAGAAAGGACTTAGAAGAACATCAACTAAAAGAAGAAAGAAAAGTGCGTAAGGACCAGAACTTACGCCGAGACCGCCTGCGGCTGCCTCACCACTTTGCGGAAGCGGGCCTCCTTCGCGGCCGCCTCGTCCCGCTTGGCCGCCGCTGTGGAGGCCTTGGGCTTCTTCGGTCGGCCGCCGAAGAGAGTCGGCGCCGCCCGACGCTTCTGTGCGCTGCCTCGCCCGGTCGGCCCGGTGCCTTGGGGGTCGGTCACCGGCTCGCGGCGCGGAATGGGAACGACCTCGTCATCATCGGGCCAGTCGTCAAAGCCGGCGGTGAAGCCGAAGCCGCCTGTCTCGCCGCCGCCCCCTACGGCGTCGTCATCCAGGGCGGCCGCCCCCAAGTCGGGGTCGTCAAGGTCATCCACCTCGCGGTCGGGGGTGAACTCGCGCTTCGGCCCCGCGGTCCCGAACGACTGATGAAGGAGGGGATTCTGATTAAAAGAAGAGCAAGCCGGCTGGTTGGAAGTCGGCTAGAAAAGAAAATTCGGCAACAAAGGAAGAAAGAAAGAAAGATTACCATGGGTGGTGGATCGGCGCGAGAGTATGGTGCCTTGCCATACTGCCAGTCCTCGGTGAGCTTGCAGTTGGCGATGTAGTTCACCATGTAAGATACCTCATCATGAGGAATCTCTCTGGTGCTGAGACGGCTTGGGTCGAAGCGGCCGCTCATCTGACAGATCAGATGAGGGCGGCCTTGGAGTGGAAGTACCCGGCGCTCGACGAAGGCGGCGATCTAGTCGGGCCCGGTCAGGCGCTCCGACTGGACCAGCACCCGAAGCCGGGAGACAGCACCAGCTCCAGCCGGGGTCAGCGACCTAGCCCGAAAGGACCATGAAGGCGGCCTCCCAGGCAGAGGGCCGGCTACGTAAGCCGGCAAGTTGACATAGTCACCGTTCGGGGCAACATTCTTCACGTAAAAATAAGACCGTTGCCAGAGCTTCACCGACTGGATCAACGCGATAGGAGGGAATGGGTTGTCAGCGATGGACCTCCTTATGGCAATGAAGGCGTCGCATGGAGCCGGCACGCCTGCGACAACCGTGCCGAGCTTGGATTGGAAAATTCCCCCCAGAGCTCGATGGTGGGAAGGACGTCGAGGAAACCTTCGCACAAGGAGACGAAGGCCGAAAGCAGCACCACCGTGTTGGGGGTGAGGTGGTGCGGCTGAAGTTGATAGAAGTTGAGAAACGCGCGGAAGAAGCCGCTCGCGGGGAGGCCGACGCTGTGCAGACATAGAAGCTCACTCGCTCGCCTTCATCCGGCGCCGGTGAAACCTCTCTCGCTAGCGCAAGGTGGACTCGCACAAGATCTTCGCCTGGCAGCCGCCGCGTCTTGCGGAGAAAATCGATGTGATCGTCGGGGACGGTGTAGCCATCCCAGGAGCTCGACATCGGAACCATAATGGTGAGCGCGGTGGCGGAGAGCGCTCGGTGCGGAGGCAGCGGGCTTGTGGCATGCTGGGAAGAAGAAAGAATGGCGAAGCGGGAGCACGGTGAAAGGCTACCGCAATGAGGAAGAAGAGGGAGGAGGCAGAGCGAGGGCGAGCGTGTGAACGACTGCCGCTCCCCCTCCCCGCCCCTACTAATAGCTTCGTGCAGTGAAGTCGAGGAGGCGAGGCTAGTGGGGGCGTGGGATTAACTGCGCTCACTCCCCCACGACCCGCGATTATCGCGCCTTTATGGCGAGCGGGAACCGCCGCCAGAAGACGTGCGGTCAGTTCGGGCCACAGAGGATCCGCGCACGGGCCTAGGCGGAGAAGTGGCGGGCCCCGACCTGCGGTGGTGTCCCATCACGCGCGTGGGCTGGCAGGCCCTTCCAGCCGAAGGGTGCCACACGGCGCGCGGTTAGCGGGCGGTCATCCCGTCGCCTGGCTAGCACGCCAGCTGGTTCCCGCCTTCGGATTTTGAGGAGGCTTCGTCGAGAAGGCAAGCGCAGCCTATCCTAGTTGCCGGCTCTACGGGATAGGAAGCTGGCCGAGCTTCTCGATTCCTCCTTCAGTCGCGAAGCCTAACCAGCTTCGGGGACTACTGTCGGAGTAAATGACCACGGGTTGCCTAACCGGCTCCCTTTGGCCCTCAGAAAAAACAACGGGCCGACCAAGCCTTGAAGCACCCAAGACATAGGGCCGCCTTCTTCCGGCCGGCTATCACATAGGCCGGCTGGCCGAAGGTGGCCCAGCCATAAACACCCCTTGGAGGACGCCACGATAGGGCCGACCCGTGAAAGACCGACTCCAAGAAGCCGGCCCATGAAGGACCGACTCCAAGAAGCTGACCCCTGGCAGGCGGCCGTGGGCCGCACCCTAAAAGTCCACCCCCCATAACGGTGACGGGACAGTGGGTGGCTACAGTGGACCCTGCCACCCCCGAATGCCAGAACATGCATGGCTACAGTATGCCATACGGGGCGGCCATCTCCTGTCCGGCGAGGCACTGTTGCCATGCGGATCATGACGCCATCCACGACAGGTCGCCAGTACGGCCCGTAGGCAGCGGGCCCCTTTGGTCAGAGAGACATCTGAAGGCGCCCTGATCTCCCCCAGCCGGCCTGAGGCCGGGCCGGCTTCCTATAGCCGGCTTGCTCCCCTCCTCGGTGCACGCGCACCATTAAGAAGACAAGACGAGGTAAGGCTACAGTGAGAGCCTGCAAGGCGGCAGCACTATAGCCATGCTTACCTCGACAAAGCCCTTGTCATCAGAGGCGAGGCAACAGTAACCAGCCCCCGACAAGACCCCCCAAGCGGTGGGGCTGGCCTGTCGACCAATGGGCCGGCAGCCGGCGGGACCCACCAGTCGGCGGGCCCCAGAAGCCGACGGAGAAGCCGGCGGTCGTAGACGCTGACGGCCTGGACCCACGCCCAGCCGGATTACCATTGTACCCCCGAGGGGTAGGCCTATATACACCCCCCGGGACACCCATGCAAAGGGTTGATCTCAGAGAGTTTTAGACACTACCACAGGGAGAGAAGAGAGCTAGCCTTGCCCTTCTTCCTCCTCCCACCGAACAGCTCAAGGAGCCTCTTGTAGCTTCTTATCGATCTAATGATCATGCGGAGACCCCGCAAAGCAGGAGTAGGGGTATTATCTCCACGGAGAGCCCTCAACCTGGGTAAGATCCGCCGGCGTGCATGTCTTCGCCTTATCCCGTTTCCAGGCACCGGCGATCTCTTACTGGCTCCCATAATGATAAGCCATTCGTTGGCATATGTCGCACCTACCACCCGATAGTACCTTATGTGGTGGTTTTGTTTTCTTTCACTAACAGAGCTTATAAGATTTCCTGTTGAGTTTTGTGTTGTGAAGTTATTCAAGTTTTGGGTAAAGCTTTTATGGACTATGGAATAAGGAGTGGAAAGAGCCTAAGCTTGGGGATTCCCATGGCACCCCAAGATATTCAAGAATAGCCAAAAGCCTAAGCTTGGGGATGCCCCGGCAAGGCATCCCCTCTTTCGTCTATGTTCATTGGTAACTTTACTTGGAGCTATATTTTTATTCGCCACATGATATGTGTTTTGCTTGGAGCATCGTGTATTATATTAGTCTTTGCTTTTAAGTTTACCACAATCATCCTTGCTGTACACACCTTTTGGGAGAAGCCTACTTGATTAGAATTTGCTAGAATACTCTATGTGCTTCACTTATATCTTTTGATCTTGACAGTTTTTGCTCTAGTGCTTCACTTATATTTTTTAGAGCACGGTGGTAGCTTAATTTTGAAGAAATTGCTAGTCTCTCATGCTTCCCTTATATTATTTTGAGAGTATTTTAGAACAGCATGGTATTTTCTATGGTTACAAATTTTGTCCTAGAATGATGAGCATCCAAGTTGGGTATAATAAAAACTATCATAGGAAGAGAATTGGATGCTATGATCAATTTGTTGCTTGATAATTGTTTTGAGATATAAAGGTAGTAATGTTAGGGTCATGCTAGTGGATAATTATGAAATTGAGAAATACTTCTGTTGAAGTTGGCAAGTCCCATAGCATGCACGTATGGTAAAAGTTGTGTGACAAATTTGTTGCATGAGGTGCTCTTTTGATTGTCTTCCTTATGAGTGGCAGTCGGAGACGAGAGATGGTCTTTTCCTACCAATCTATCCCTCTTGGGGCATGCTTAGTAGTACTTTGCTTCGAGGGCTAAGTAGACTTTTGCAATAAGTATATGAGTTCTTTATGACTAATGTGAGTCCATGGATATACGCACACTCATCCTTCCACTTGGCTAGCCTCTCTTATTACCGCGTAACTTTCGCCGGTATTGAACCCATTATTTACCTTCCTCAAAACAGCCACCATACCTACCTATTATGGCATTTCCATAGCCATTCCGAGATATATTGCCATGCAACTTTCCACCGTTCCTTTTATTATGACACGTTTCATCATTGTCATATTTCTCTTTGCATGATCATGTAGTTGACATCGTATTTGTGGCAAGGCCACCTTCATAATTTTCATACATGTCGCCCTTGATTCATTGCATATCCCGGTACACCGTCGGAGGCATTCATATAGAGTCATATCTTGTTCTAGCTTTGAGTTGTAATTCTTGAGTTGTAAATCCATAAAAGTGTGATGATCTTCATTATTAGAGCATTGTCTTAGTGAGGAAAGGATGATGAAGACTATGATTCACCCACAAGTCGGGATGAGACTTCGGACTTTACAAAAAAAGGAGAAGAAAAAAAAGAGAAAGTCCAAGAAAAAAAGAAAGGCCAAATAAAAAAAGGAAGAGAAAAAAAAGAAAGAAAGAAAAAAAATGAGAGAAAAAGAGAGAAGGGACAATGCTACTATCTCTTTTTCCACACTTGTGCTTCAAAGTAGCACCATGATCTTCATGATATAGAGTCTCCTATGTTGTCATTTTCATATACTAAGTGGGAATTTTTCATTGTAGAACTTGGCTTGTATATTCCAATGATGGGCTTCCTCAAAATGCCCTAGGTCTTCGTGAGCAAGCGAGTTGGATGCACACCCACTTAGTTTCTTTTGTTGAGCTTTCATATATTTATAGCTCTAGTGCATCTGTTGCATGGCAATCCCTACTCACTCACATTAATATCTATTGATGGGCATCTCCATAGCCCGTTGATACGCCTAGGTGATGTCAGACTATCTTCTCCTTCTTTTTGTCCTCACAACCACCATATACCACCATAGTGCTATGTCCACGGCTTGCGCTCATGTATTGCGTAAGAGTTGAAAAAGCTGAAGCGCGTTAAAAAGTATGAAACAATTGCTCGGCTCATCATCGGGGTTGTGCATGATGGGAGTATTTTATGTAATGAAAATGAAGCATGGCCTAACTATATGATTTTGTAGGGATAAGCTTTCTTTGGCTATGTTATTTTGATAGGACATGATTATTTGTTAGTATGCTTTGAAGCATTATTATTTGTATGTTTTATAAGCTTTTATATTGAATCATTTGGATCTGAACATTCATGCCACAATAAAGAAAATTACATTGAGAATTATGCTAGGTAGCATTCCACATCAAAAATTCTGTTTTTATCATTTACCTACTCGACGATGAGCAGGAATTAAGCTTGGGGATGCTTGATACATCTCCAACGTATCTATAATTTTTTATTGTTCCCTGCTATTATATTACCCCTTTTGGATGTTTATGGGCTTTATTTTACACATTTATATCATTTTTGGGACTAACCTACTAACCGGAGGCCCAGCCCGTATTGCTGTTTTTTTGCCTATTTCAGTATTTCAAATAAAAGGAATATCAAACGGAGTCCAAACAGAATGAAACCTTCGGGAGCGTGATTTTTGGAACGAACGTGATCCAGAGGACTTGGAGTGCAAGTCAAGAAGCATCCGAGGTGGCCACGAGAGGGTAGGGCGCCCCCCCCCGGTCTCGTGGGTCCCTTGGGCGGCCACTGACGTACTTCTTCCCCCTATATAAGCCTACGTACCCTGAAAACATCCAGGGAGCCACCGAAACACAATTTCCACCACCGTAACCTTCTGTATCCGCGAGATCCCATCTTGGAGCCTTCGTCGGTGCTCTTCCGAAGGGGGAATCGACCACGGAGGGCTTCTACATCAACACCATACCCCTTCCGATGAGTTGTGAGTAGTTTACCACAGACCTTCGGGTCCATAGTTATTAGCTAGATGGCTTCTTCTCTCTTTATGGATCTCGATACAATGTTCTCCCCCTCTCTTGTGGAGGTCTATTTGATGTAAACTCTTTTTGTGGTGTGTTTGTCGAGATTCGGTGAATTGTGGGTTTATGATCAAGTTTATATATGAGAAATATTTGAATCTCCTCTTAATTCTTTTATGTATGATTGAGTTATCTTTGCAAGTCTCTTTGAATTATCAGTTTGGTTTGGCCTACTAGATTGATCTTTCTTGCCATGGGAGAAGTGCTTAGCTTTGGGTTCAATCTTGCGGTGTCCTTACCTAGTGGCAGAAAGGGTTGGAAGGCACATATTGTATTGTTTCCATGGAGGATAAAAAGATGGTGTTTATATCATATTGCATGAGTTTATCCCTCTACATCATGTCATCTTGCTTAAGGCGTTACTCTGTTCTTATGAACTTAATACTCTAGATGCAGGCACGAGTCGGTCGATGTGTGGAGTAATAGTAGTAGATGCAGGTAGGAGTCGGTCTACTTGTCACGGACGTGATGCCTATATACATGATCATGCCTAGATAATCTCATAATTATTTGCTTTTCTATCAATTGCTTGACAGTAATTTGTTCACCCACCGTAATACTTATGCTATCTTGAGAGAAGCCTCTAGTGAAACCTATGGCCCCCGGGTCTATCTCTTATCATATTTGCTTCCAATTTACTTGGATTTGCATCTTTACTTTTTTCATCTACATTATAAAATACGAAAAATATATTTATCTTATCATACTATCTCTATTAGATCTCACTTTCGCAAGTGGCCGTGAAGGGATTGACAACCCCTTTATTGCGTTGGTTGTGAGTTCTTTGTTTGTTTGTGTAGGTGCGTGGGACTTTTGAGGAGCCTCCTACTGGATTGATACCTTGGTTCTCAAAAACTGAGGGAAATACTTAGGCTACTCTGCTGCATCACCCTTTCCTCTTCAAGGAAAACCAACGCAAGCTCAAGACGTAGCAAGGCGCTACCCACACCCAGCACACCTCCCCCCCAAAAAACCTGGGTGCTCTTGATGACCCACAAGTGTAGGGGATCTATCGTAGTCCTTTCGATAAGTAAGAGTGTCGAACCCAACGATGAGCAAAAGGAAATGACAAGCGGTTTTCAGTAATGTTTTCTCTACAAGCACTGAAAGTGTAGGTAACAGATTGTTTTGTGATAAGATAAATTGTAACGAGTAACAAGCAATGAAAGTAAATAAAGTGAAGCAAGGTGGCCCAATCCTTTTTGTAGCAAAGGACAAGCCTGGACAATTTCTTATAATGATAAAAGAGCTCCTGAGGACACATGGGAATTATCGTCAAGCTAGTTTTCATCACGCTCATATGATTCACGTTCGATACTTTGATAAGTTGATATGTGGGTGGACCGGTGCTTGGGTACTGCCCTTACTTGGACATGCATCCCACTTATGATTAACCCCCATTGCAAGCATCCGCAACTACAAAAGAAGTATTAAGGTAACCCTAACCACAGCATTAAACATATGGATCCAAATCAGCCCCTTACGAAGCAACGCATAAACTAGGGTTTAAGCTTCTGTCACTCTAGCAACCCATCATCTACTTATTACTTCCCAATGCCTTCCTCTAGGACCAAATAATGGTGAAGTGTCATGTAGTCGATGTTCACATAACACCACTAGAGGAAAGACAACATACATCTCATCAAAATATCGAACGAATACCAAATTCACATGACTACTAATAGCAAGACTTCACCCACGTCCTGAGGAACAAACGTAACTAATCACAAATCATATTCATGTTCATAATCAGAGGAGTAATAATATGCATTAAGGACCTGAACATATGATCTTCCACCAAGTAAACTAATTAGCATCAACTACATGTAGTAATCAACAGTACTAGCAACCCATAGGTACCAATTTGTGGTTTTGGATACAAGATTGGATACAAGAGATGAACTAGGGTTTTGAGAGGAGATGGTGCTAGTGAAGATGTTGATGGAGATTGACCCCCTCCCGATGAGAGGATCGTTGGTGATGACGATGGTGATGATTTCCCCCTCTGGGAGGGAAGTTTCCCCAGCAGAACAGCTCTGCCGGAGCTGTAGATTGGTTCCGCCAAGGTTCCGCCTCGTGGCGGTGGAGTTTCGTCCCGTAAGCTCGCCTCCTATTTTTTCCAGGGTACAAGCCTTCATATAGCAGTAGATGGGCACCGGAGGGCCACCAGGGGGCCCAGGAGATAGGGGGCGCGCCCAGTAGGGGTGGGAGCGCCCCCACCCTCGTGGCCAGGTTGTGGGCCCCCTCGTGTGCTTTCTTCGCTCAATAATTCTTATTAATTCCAAAAATAGCTTCCGTGGAGTTTCAGGATTTTTGGAGCTGTGCAGAATAGGTTTCCAATATTTGCATCTTTTCCAGCCAGAATTCCAGCTGCCGGCATTCCCCCTCTTCATGGTAAACCTTGTAAAATAAGAGAGAATAGACATAAGTATTGAGACATAATGTTTAATAACGGCCGATAATGCAATAAATATTGATATAAAAGCATGATGCAAAATGGACGTATCAACTCCCCCAAGCTTAGACCTCCCTTGTCCTCAAGCGGAAGCCGAAATCAAAAAATATGTCCACATGTTTAGAGATAGAGGTGTCGATAAAAATAAAATACATACATGAGGACATCATGATCATTCTTATAACAACAATATATATATATATTTTATCATATGATTTCCTATGCTCAAGTAACGATCAATTCACAATGTCAAGTATGGTTCGGAAACTTCATTGGGAACTAACAAACTAAAATCTCAGTCACTGAAGCAATTGCAATTTATCATAACATCAGAAAGAGTCAAGAATAGAGCCTTTCAGCAAGTCCACATACTCAACTATCATGTAGTCTTCTACAATTGCTAACACTCACGCAGTACTTGTGGTTATGGAGTTTCAACCGGACATTGAGAAAGATACGGGCTTATTGTGTTGCCTCCCAACGTACTCACCTTTGGGTGATGTCAACAATAATAATTCATGCTAACTTACATCCAATTGGATATATATATCAAGATCTTTCAAAGACGAGGAGCTTGCCAAAGGATAAAATAAAAAAGGGAAAGGTGAAGATCACCTTGAATCAAGCATAAAGTAAAAGCATAAAGTAAAAGATAGGCCCTTCGCGGAGGGAAGCAGAGGTTGTCATGTGCTTTTAGGGTTGGATGCACAAAATCTTAATACAAAAGAACGTCACTTTATATTTCCACTTGTATATGGACCTTTATTATGCAGTGTGTCGCTTTCATTGCTTCCATAACAAGATCGTATAAAGCTTATTTTCTCTGCACTAATAAGTCATACATATTTAGAGAGCAATTTTTATTGCCTATAACATGACAACTTACTTGAAGGATCTTACTCAATCCATAGGTAGGTATGGTGGACTCTCATGGCAAAAACTGGGTTTAAGGATATTTGGAAGCAGAAGTAGTATATCTACTTGGTGCAAGGAATTTGGCTAGCATGAGGGGGAAAGGCAAGCTCAACATGTTGGGAAGATCAATGACAATATACTTTAACTGAGATGTGAGAAAACACAAACCATTAAGTTGTCTTCCTTGTCCAACATCAACTCTTTTAACATGTCATACTTAATGAGTGCTCCCAATCATAAAAGATGTCCAAGAAGGTATATTTGCATGTGAAAACCTCTCTTTCTTATTACTTCCTATTAATTGCAACGATGACCAAAACTACGTTGTCAATTCTCAACAACTTTTATGCCTCATACTTTCTATGTGTGAAGTCGTTACTATTCATAATATCAATATGAACTCTTTTATTCTTTTTATTCTTTCTACTTCTCAAGATCATGGCAAGATAGCAAAGCCCTTGACTCAACACTAATCTTTATTATAGATAGCTAAGGGACTCTATTACATAAAGAGATCACAAAGCAAAACTCAAAACTAATTCATACCAAAACTTCAATCTACTAGATCAAGATACTACTAAAAGGATCAAACTAAGTAAAACGGTAAAGATAGGAGTGTGATGGTGTTACGATACCGGGGCACCTCCCCCAAGCTTGGCAGTTGCCAAGGGGAGTGCCGATACCCATGTGATTATGTCCTTGCAGGTGGTGAAGTAGGAGTTGTTGATGATGTAGGCTTGTCGTCCATCTTCCAAGGCATCGGCTCACCATCATAGAAGGATGATCGAGTCTCCGGGATCCTTAAATCTTGGCATCTAGCTTGTGGTTGTTGGTGAACTCCGTGATCATCATCTGGTTGGCGTTGAGTCCACGCTCCACCATCCCTTGGCACTTGAAAACTTGTTGCTCCATGGCTTTGAGCTTTGTCTCCACGCTTCCGGTACGCCTTGGTCTCTCCACATCGCGGATGTGCAGCACCCCCTCACGCATCTCAATGGTTTGAGGGTGTTGCAGCACCTCCGCGAGATAGGGGTTGATAACCCTCTTGAAAAACTTGTCCTTGGGAGCGCTTGGAGACATCATGGTGCTCTAGATCTGTAACAGAAATAGCTTGAAACGAAAATAGAGGATATTTGCGTGATACGTTGGTCAAATCCTTTGGGAGATTATATAATGAATTTTACTGACCAAAATACGTAACGTGCAAGAAATCTGAGTCCAGGAGGCACACGAGGTGGCCATGAGACAGGGGGTGTGCCCAGGAAGGGTGGGAGCGCCCTCCACTCTCGTGGAGGCCTCGTGTCCTTCCCGGACTACTTCTTTCTTTCCAAAATTCTTAAATATTCCAAAACAGATAAAAAATGCCATTAGAATTGTTTTGGAGTCGGTTTACTTACCGTACCACATACCTATTCCTTTTTGGAGTCTGGAACATTCTGGAAAGTGTCCCTTATGTATTCCTTCGGGGTTACAGTCTCAACAATATTAGTTTCAACATTGATAGGATTACCTAAGATATAATGTTTGATTCTTTGACCATTCACCACCCTTGGACTTGTGCCTTCGAAGTTGTTCATTTTTATGGCACTGGAACGATAGACCTCCTCGATAACGTAAGGACCTTCCCATTTAGAGAGAAGTTTTCCTGCAAAAAATCTTAAACAAGAGTTGAATAATAAACATAATCACCTATGTTAAACTCACACTTTTGTATCCTTTTGTCATGCCAGCGTTTGACTTTTTCTTTGAATAGCTTGGCATTCTCATAGGCTTGGGTTCTCCATTCATCAAGTGAGCTAATATCAAATAACCTCTTCTCACTGGCAAGTTTGAAGTCATAGTTGAGCTCTTTAATAGCCCAATATGCTTTATGTTCAAGTTCAAGAGGTAAGTGACATGCTTTTCGATAAACCATCTTATACGGAGACATACCCATAGGATTTTTATATGAAGTTCTATAGGCCCATAATGCATCATCAAGTTTTTTTGACCAGTTCTTTGTAGATCTATTCACAGTCTTTTGCAAAATTAATTTGAGCTCTGTGTTGCTCAACTCTACTTGACCACTAGACTGCGGGTGATAAGGAGATGCGATTCTATGATTAACATCATACTTAGCAAGCATCTTACGGAAAGCACCATGAATAAAATGTGAACCACCATCAGTCATAAGATATCTAGGGACTCCAAACCTCGGAAAAGTAACTTCTTTAAGCATTTTAATAGAAGTGTTATGATCAGCACTACTAGTTGGAATAGCTTCTACCCAGTTAGTAATGTAATCAACAGCAACTAAAATATGTGTATAACCATTAGAGGCAGGAAAAGGTCCCATATAATCAAAGCCCCAAACATCAAACGGTTCAATAACAAGAGAATAATTCATAGGAATTTCTTGACGTCTACTAATATTACCAATTCTTTGACATTCATCACAAGATAAGACAAACTTACGAGCATCTTTGAAGAGAGTAGGCCAATAAAAACCGGATTGCAATACCTTATGTGCAGTTCTATCTCCAGCGTGGTGTCCTCCATATGATTCAGAATGACACTTGCGTAGGATCTGTTCCTGTTCATGCTCAGGTACACAACGTCTAATAACACCATCTACTCCTTCATAAAGGTGTGGGTCATCCTAGAAGTAATGTCTTAAATCATAAAAGAACTTTTTCTTTTGCTGGTATGTGAAACAAGTGGTATAGATTTAGCAACAATGTAATTAGCATAATCAGCATACCAAGGAGTAGTACGAGAAGCATTAATGACCGCTAATTGTTCATCCGGAAAGCTATCATCAATAGGCAGTGGGTTATCAAGAACATTCTCTAACCTAGACAAGTTGTCTGCAACGGGGTTCTCAGCTCCCTTTATATCAATAATATGCAAATCAAATTCTTGGAGCAAGAGAACCCATCTAATGAGTCTAGGCTTAGCATCTTTCTTTTCCATAAGATATTTAAAAGCAACATGATTAGTGTGAATAGTAACTTTGGAATCAAAAATATAAGGTCTAAACTTATCACAAGCAAACACAACTGCTAAGAATTCTTTTTTAGTAGTAGCATAATTTCTTTGGGCAGTATCAAGAGTTTTACTAGCATACTGGATAACATTCAATTTCTTATCAACTCTTTGCCCTGGAATAGCACCTACAGCATAATCACTAGCATGACACATAATTTCAAAAGGTAAATTCCAATCAGGTGGCTGAACAATAGGTGCAGTGATCAAAGCTTTCTTTAGTATTTCAAATGCTTCTACACAATCATCATCAAAGACAAAAGGAATATATTTTTGCAATAAATTAGTCAGAGGCCTAGAGATTTTAGAAAAGTCCTTAATGAACCTCCTATAAAAACCGGCATGACCAAGGAAACTTCTTATACCTTTTATGTCCTTCGGAAATGGTATCTTTTCAATAGCATCAAATTTAGCTTTATCCACTTCAATACCTCTCTCGGAAATCTTATGCCCCAAGACAATGCCTTGATTAACCATAAAGTGGCACTTTTCCCAATTCAACACGAGACTAGTGTCTTCACATCTCTGCAAAACTCGATTAAGGTTGCTCAAGCAATCATCAAAATAGGATCCGTAAACGGAGAAATCATCCATGAATACGTCACAAATCTCTTCACAAAAGTCAGTGAATATAGCCATCATGCATCTTTGAAAGGTAGCAGGTAAATTACATAAACCAAAAGGCATACGTCTATAAGCAAAAGTACCGAAAGGGCAAGTAAAAGTAGTTTTTGATTGATCCTTCGCTGACACAGGTATTTGAGAGAAACCAGAATAACCATCTACAAAGAAGAAATGTGTGTGCTTGGATAGTCTTTCTAGCATTTGATCGATAAAAGGTAAAGGGTAATGATCTTTCTTAGTAGCTTTATTTAATTTATGGAAATCGATTACCATCCTATAACCTGTAATAATTCTTTGCGGGATCAATTCATCTTTATCATTAGGAACGATAGTAATACCTCCCTTTTTAGGAACACAATGTTCAGGGCTTACCCAATCACTATCAGCAACGGGATAAATTATACCTGCCTCAAGGAGCTTTAGTATCTCCTTTCTTACCACTTCTTTCATCTTAGGATTCAATCATTGTTGAGGATCTCTAACTGGTTTGGCATCATCCTCCAAATTAATTTAGTGTTGGCATAACATGGGACTAATGCCCTTGAGGTCATCCAAAGTATATCCAATAGCAGCACAGTGCTTCTTTAGAGTTTTCAATAATCTTTCTTCTTCTTGCTCTGAAAGGTTAGCACTAATAATAACAGGATTTTTTTCATCAAGATAAGCATACATAAGATTATTGGGTAATGGTTTGAGTTCAAACACGGGATCACCCTTGGGTGGAGGGGGATCCCCTAGAATTTCAATGGGCAGATTGTGTTTCAGAATAGGTTCCTGTTGAAGGAACACTTTATCTATTTCCCTTCTTTCATTCATAAACATATCATTTTCATGGTCTAGCAAATATTGTTCTAACGGATCAGTAGGAGGCACGACAATTAAAGAAAGAACAATAATCTCATCCTTACTAGGTGATTCTTTATCACGGGGTTGTCTACGAAACTTAGCAAAATTAAACTCATGAGACATATCCCCTAAGCCAATGGTAACATTATCCTTTTCACAATCAATCCTAGCTTTAACAGTATTCAAGAAGGGTCTACCAAAAATTATGGGACAAAAATCATCTTGTGGGGAACTAAGAACAAGAAAATCAGCAGGATATTTAACCTTCCCACACAAGACTTCAACATCTCTAACAATCCCAATTGGTTAAATAGTATCTCTATTGGCAAGCTTGATAGTAACATCAATACCTTCCAATTCAACGGGTGCAATATCATGCATAATTTCTTTATATAATTCATGGTCTAGCAAATATTGTTCTAACGGATCAGTAGGAGGCACGACAATTAAAGCAAGACCAACAATCTCATCCTTAATAGGTGATTCTTTATCACGAGGTTGTCTACAAAACTTAGCAAAATTAAACTCATGAGACATATCCCCTAAGCCAATTGTAACAGTATCCTTTTCACAATCAATCCTAGCTTTAACAGTATTCAAGAAGGGTCTACCAAAACTAATGGGACAAAAATCATCTTGTGGGGAACTAAGAACAAGAAAATCAGCAGGATATTTAACCTTCCCACACAAGACTTCAACATCTCTAAAAATCCCAATTGGTGAAATAGTATCTCTATTGGCAAGCTTGATAGTAACATCAATACCTTCCAATTCAACAGGTGCAATATCATGCATATCACATAAGCCATGATAACAATGATCTCCTATTTTAACAGAAATAACAAGCATGCCTACAACAGGTCTATGTATCTTAGTATCTGGTCTAACAATATTAGCCGTCTCACCATAGAAATAAATAACATGCCCATCTAAATCATCATCCAAGAGATCTTTGACCATAGCAATACTAGGTTCAACTTTAATTTGCTCAAGAGGTGATAAGTCCTAGTATTCCTCTTACGAACAACAGTTGAAGTTTTAGCATGATCCTTTATCCTAATAGGAAAAGGACGTTTCTCAACATAAGTAGTAGGAACAATAGGATCACTATAAGTGACAGTCTTTTCTTCAACTGTAATAGGTGCAACTACTTTTACTTCAATGGGAGGATTATATTTAAACCACTTCTCCTTAGGGAGATCAACGTGAGTAGCAAAAGGTTCACAGAAAGAAGCATTATCCACGAAAAGCATCGGTATCCATAAAAGATTTAACACAATCAAACTTAGGTGTCATACCTGACTCCTTACCATCGTCGGAACCCCAATCTTCAGAGTTGTGTTTAATTCTTTCCAATAAGTCCCATTTGAATTCAATAGTCTTCAGCATATAAGAACCAGCACAGGAAGTATCGAGCATGTTGCAATCATTGGGAGAAAGCCAAGCATAAAAAATTTGAATAATCATTTCTCTTGAGAGCTCATGATTGGGGCATGAATATAACATTGGCTTAATCCTCCCCCAAGCTTGAGTGATGCTTTCTCCTTCACGAGGCCAGAAATTATATATGTAATTACGATCACGGTGAAGAAGATGCATATGATAAAACTTCTAGTGAAATTCCAACTTCAATTGTTTATAATTCCAAGATCCCGTATCATCACATAGCCTATACCATGTCAATGCATCTCCCTTCAAAGATAAAGGGAAGACCTTCCTTTTGACAACATCATCGGGAATACTTGCAAGCTTAAATAATCCACAAACTTCATCCACAAAGATAAGGTGTAAACTAGGATGCAATGTTCCATCTCCTGCAAAGGGATTAGCTAGCAGTTTCTCTATCATACCCGAAGGAATCTCAAAGTAAATATTTTCAGTAGGTTGAGGAGCCACTCTTTGCTCTTCTGGTCGGAGTGAAGATACCTCGAACAAGCCCCTCAAAGTATTAGTTTCCATAGTAACAAGTGACAGAAAATTTCAGCACACTATATAAATGTTTCCTTACCAAGTTCCACTCACCAAAGGCGCTTCACTCCCCGGCAACGGCACCAGAAAAGAGTCTTGATGACCCACAAGTGTAGGGGATCTATCGTAGTCCTTTTGATAAGTGAGAGTGTCGAACCCAACGAGGAGCAGAAGGAAATGACAAGCGGTTTTCAGTAAGGTTTTCTCTGCAAGCACTGAAATTGTAGGTAACAGATAGTTTTGTGATAAGATAAATTGTAACGAGTAACAAGAAATGAAAGTAAATAAAGTGCAGCAAGGTGGCCCAATCCTTTTTGTAGCAAAGGACAAGCCTGGACAATTTCTTATAATGAGAAAAGAGCTCTCGAGGACACATGGGAATTATCGTCAAGCTAGTTTTCATCACGCTCATATGATTCGCGTTCGGTACTTTGATAATTTGATATGTGGGTGGACAGGTGCTTGGGTACTGCCCTTACTTGGAAAAGCATCCCACTTATGATTAACCCCCATTGCAAGCATCTGCAACTACAAAAGAAGTATTAAGGTAAACCTAACCACAACATTAAACATATAGATCCAAATCAGCCCCTTATGAAGTAACGCATAAACTAGGGTTTAAGCTTCTGTCACTCTAGCAACACATCATCTACTTATTAATTCCCAATGCCTTCCTCTAGTCCCAAATAATGGTGAAGTCTCATGTTGTCAACGTTCACATAACACCACTAGAGGAAAGACAACATACATCTCATCAAAATATTGAACAAATACCAAATTCACATGACTACTAATAGCAAGACTTCACCCATGTCCTCAGGAACAAATGTAACTACTCACAAAGCATATTCATGTTCATAATAAGAGGAGTAATAATATGCATGAAGGATCTGAACATATGATCTTCCACCAAGTAAACCAATTAGCATCAACTACAAGGAGTAATCAACACTACTTGCAACCCACAGGTACCAATTTGTGGTTTTGGATACAAGAGATGAACCATGGTTTTGACAGGAGATGGTGCTGGTGAAGATGTTGATGGAGATTAACCCCCTCCCGATGAGAAGATCGCTGGTGATGACGATGGTGATGATTTCCCCCTCCCGGAGGGAAGTTTCCCCGGCAGAACAACTCTCACTACAAAAAAAAAGAACACATCCGTGACATTTTGGGCCAAACAAAAGTTTTTCTGTCATACATATGACACTTCTATGACGATAATTGTGACAAAACCCGGTATCATCAAAGATGTGGTGGGCTCCTACTTCTATGTCAAAAAATCATGATAGAAAATGAGCTTCTCATCCTGGGCGGGCCGGAGATGCAGCTGCATGACATTCTTTGGGCCGTCCATGAAGGAAAAAACCATGGTAGAAGCAAGGACGAGGAAAATTTCAGGGAGTTCCGGGTTACGCTGGGAAGTCGGGGGCCGAGCGATGCGTGTTTCTCTCATACACGTACGCGCGTGTGTGCGAGGTGTTGGCTCGAACTAAAACCGAGCGAGGCATTGGGCTCTAACTGAACCCGAGCGATTGCACTTCAGGCTACGCGTTAATGAACCCGATCGATCGATCGATGGCTGTTAACTGAACTCGATCGAGTGATTCCTTCGCTACTGCTGCTAACGAAAGCCGATCGATTGGATGAACAGTGAGCGTTGCAGGGGGGGTGGATGAACAGTGAGTGGTGGCGTTGCCTCTGGATGAACAGGACCCCGTGGTGTGGAGGGTTGGATGAACAGTAGATGGTGGAGGGGTGCCCGTGGAGGGGTGGTTCGACAGGACCCCCTGGTGTGGAGGGCTGGTTGAACAGTAGACGGTGGAGGGTTGCCCATGGAGGGGTGGTTGAACAGTAGCCGGTGGAGTAGCACGCGGTGGAGGCTAGATGAATAGGAGCCCGTGGAGGCTGGAGGAGGTCGATGGTAGCCCGTGGAGGCTGGAGGAGGTCGACGGTGGAGATGAACAGTATCCCGTGGAGTCCCGTTTTGCGGTACGCCACACCCCTCCCGATGAACAAGACCCCCGTTTCGACCGTAGTGCTCCAACACAAGTCCGTTTCGTCTGTTTTGCGGTACGCCACACCCCTCCCGATCAACAGGACCCCCGTTTCGACCGTAGGAGGTCCGTTTCCTTCGTTTTGCGGTACGCCACACCCCTCCCAATCAACAGGACCCCCGTTTCGACCGTAGGAGGTCCGTTTCCTCCGTTTTGTGGTACGCCAGACCCCTTCCCATCAACAGGACCTCGTTCCAAATGTGGCCGGTCGAACACAAGGTCGTTTCCTCCGTTGTGCGGTACGCCAGGCCTCGTTTCCATCGCATGTTCCGTCCAAGCCCTCCTGATGAACACGACCACGCATTCCGTTCCGACCCAGCGAGTTGGCTCCCACGCGTTCCGTTGCCTCCCGATGAACACGACGCATTCCGTTGCCTCCCCATGAACACGACGCATTCCGTTGCCTCCCCATGAACACGACGACGACACTGTTTCTCCGTTTCGACCCAGCCATGTACACGAACCCTGGCCGCACGTATGCGCGAGTAGGCGTTCGAGACCCCGCCCGTATGTACGTACGTGGCCGTATTTTCTTTCTTGCACCCAGGCTGTTGTACATACGTGTACATGCTACATGCGCGCCTCTACTACGACACGTGCGTGCCTCTACATCGACCAGTATGTACGTACACGTTCGCGACCAGAATGACAATGCTACATACGCTTCGACCAGGTGGGTCCCGACTGTCACGCACTTCCTTGCCTGCGAAGATGTAGCTGGTGGGTCCCAGCAGTCAGGGGGCGAATCGTTTTTTTGCCCGGACGCACTTCCTTGCGTGCGAAGATGTAGCTGGTGGGTCCCAGCAGTCAGGGGGGCGAATCTTTTTTTTGCCCGGACGCAGTTCCTTGCGTGCGAAGATGTAGCTGGTGGGTCCCAGCAGTCAGGGGGGCGAATCGTTTTTTTGCCCGGATGCACTTCCTTGCGTGCGAAGATGTAGCTGGTGGGTCCCAGCAGTCAGGGGGAAATGTTTTTTTCGCAAAATACGGTGGCCCGTCCGGGGGGTCCCCGCTGTCAGGTGGAGGAATCATTTTTTTGCGTGTAATAAGGAGGCACTTCCTTGCTGCGGCCGTGGACCCAGCTGTCAGCCTCTCCACGTACAGTCCATGCCCGATGGAAGTCATTCCTTGACCACATTGACCACGCCGTGCCGAGAGCACCATGACGGTGGATGACGGTGAGGCTTAGGAAGGGGATGACTCGGAGCCGGGGAAGACGCAGCAGTGGATGCCCACACGAAGAGGAGTACGAGGGTTCACTGGTTCAGCTGCGGTGTGAGGCTGTTGTCGATGCAGAATAACAAGGGGTGTGGGTGAGTAGAGGGATGGCCTGGCCAGCGGTGGGAGTAGTAGGGGGCGGTGAGGCCTCCGCGGAATCACAGCCGGCCACGGGAGGCAGGAGCACGCGACACGACTGGCGCTGGTTTGGGCCGCTGGAGCAAGAAGACAAGAGGTTGAAGAAGCACTACAGTCGTTGGATGGACATCGTACGGTAACAGGAGCTAGAATCGTTCATATTGACTATGTTGACAAAGCCCTCTGTCCCCGTCAACTTGGTAGGCCCACAAGTCAGCCTCCCACTATGCTGAGTTTCAGCTGGCAGGGGGAGTATTCATTTTTTGTACGTAATAAGGAGGCACTTCCTTGCATGCAAAGATAGCCGATGGGTCTGACATGTCAGCGGGGGGCATGTTTTTTTCGCGAAATACAGAGGCCCTTGCGGTGGGTCCCAGATGTCAGGTGGAGGAATCATTATTTTGCGTGTAATAAGGAGGCATTTCGTTGTGTGCGACCGTGGACCCAGCTGTCAGCCTCTCCATGCACAGTCTACTTCCGATGGTGTCGTTCTTTGGCCACGTTGACCACGCCGCGCCGAGCGCATCCAAGGTGGTGGACGACGGCGAGGCCCCGGACAGCAACGAGCCGGAGATGGGAAGACGCGGGAGTAGAGTCACAGACGCGGAGGTGTACGAGGGTTAACTAGTTCTAGTGCGGTGTGGTTCGGGAGTCGGAGGAGAAGAACAGGAGGTGTGGAGGGGTGGAGGCATGGCCTGGCCAACGGTGGAGTAGCGCTTCATAGCGAAGCGTGCTAAGCAGAGCTGCTAGCAGCAGGAGGCAGGAGGTGGTCCCGGCAGCGCTGGAGGAAGAACACGAGAGATTTAAGATGGATGCCGGTCGTTGGATGTAAATCCAACGGCTAACATGTCAGAATCATTTGTTGACTAAATTAACAACGACTTGCGTTGTCTTCGACCTATTGGCCCACATTTTAGCCTCCAAAAATGTTGTCAGGGTAAATGACCACGGGTAGCCTAACCGGCTCCCTTTGGCCCTCAGAAAAAACAATGGGCCGACCGAGCCTTGAAGCGCCCAAGACACGGGGCCGCCTTCCTCCAGTCGGCTATCAATAGGCCGACTGGAGGAAGGCGGCCCGGCCACAAACAATCTTTAGGGAACGCCACAACCGGGCTAACTCCAAGAAAGTCGGCCCATGCAGGGCCGACTCCAAGAAAGCCGGCCCATGAAGGACCGACTCCAAGAAAGCCGGCCCATGGCAGGCGGCCATGGGTCGCACCCTAAAGTCAACCCCTCATAACGGTGACGAGACAGGGCGTGGCTACAGTGGACCCTGCCACCCCCGAATCCCGGAACATGCGTGGCTACAGTACGCCGTACAGGGCGGACATCTCCTATCCGACGAGGCACTTTTGCCATGCGAATCATGACGCCATCCATGACGGGCCGCCGATATGGGCCAAAGGTGGCGGGACCATTCGGTCAGAGAGATATCCGAAGGCGGCCTAACCTCCCCCAGCCGGCCTAAAGCCAGGATGGCTTCCTATAGCCGGCTTGCTCCCCTCCTCGGGGCGCACGCACCATTAAGCAGACAAGACGAGGTAAGGCTACAGTGAGAGCCCGCAAGGCGGCGGCACTGTAGCCATGCTTACCTCGACAAAGCCCTCGTCATCAGAGGCGAGGCAACAGTAACCAGCCCCCGACAAGACCCCCAAGCGGTGGGGCCGGCCTGTCGACCAATGGACCGGCAGCCGGCGGGCCCACCTGTCGGCGGGCCCCAGGAGCCGGCGGAGAAGCCGACGACCGTAGACACTGATGGCCTGGACCCACGCCCAGCCGGATTACCATTGTACCCCCGTGGGTAGGCCTATATAAGCCCCCCGGGACACCCATGCAAAGGGTTGATCTCAAAGAGTTTTAGACACCGCCATATGGAGAGAAGAGAGCCAGCCTTGCCCTTCTTCCTCCTCCCACCGAATAGCTCAAGGAGCCTCTTATAGCTTCTTATCGATCTAGTGATCATGCGGAGACCCCGCAAAGCAGGAGTAGGGGTATTATCTCCACGGAGAGCCCCCAATGTGGGTAATATCCACCGGCGTGCATGTCTTCGCCTTATCCCGTTTCCAGGCACCGGCGATGTTTTACTGGCTCCCACAATGATAAGCCATCCGTTGGCATATGTCGCACCTACCACCCGACATTTGGCGCCCATCGTGGGGCCAGGTGGACCGTCGTCCGGAGACCTGCTCTGGACGGGAACCCTCTTCCTCCCCAGCGAGCGTAGCCAGCCTAGCACGCCCGATGGCTCTTACCCCGACGCGCTGCAAAGCATCGACGACGCTTGCACAGCGAGCTGCCTCGCCGATCTTCTTGGTGAGACTCGCATCTCCGACGAGCCCGCATCCGACGCGGGCACAGGCTGCCTCGAGAGCCTCCTCGTCAGCCTCCTCGACCAACTCCACGTCTCCGGCGAGCCTAACACGGACTTCGAGTCGGTCAGCTCGACCGACCCGATGCTTGTCGACTCTGACACGGCGTCGCTCGACGCCTTCCCCACCGACGTGATCATCTTTGATGACCCTCTCCCTCGAGCTGAAAGTGGCGTCAACACCGTCACCGAAGTGCTAGTCATCAGCCATGGCGTCGCCTCTGACGATAATGCCCGCAATGCCCTGCGTGCCGCATTGCACAACCTGTCCGCCCCCATCCCGGCGAACGCTGACGCTGAGACGCTGGAGGCACGCCGCCTTGCCCTCCTTGTGGAGGGCTAGAAGATAGCCACCATGAGACGCCTCATGGAAGCCCACCAGCATAAAGTCGACCGCGCCACCTTTGGCACGCCACCTCCGGAAGGGCCAAGCCGAGTCGGTGTTGTCAAGAAACGCGGCGCGGCCATCGCCAGCATGCTGGGAGCGAACCGCCTAGTCTACTCCACGCCCCTCGAGAATCTATGCGCCGCCCAGTCGATTGTAGATGAGATAAATGGACTGGGGGCCGACGAGCTCCCCTACATGACCAGACGCATCCAACAGCTGATCGACGCGACTGCAGAGCGGCACGAAGCCGGCGTCCGAGCTGGAAGCCCTCCTCGCCGAGAACATGGCGCGACGTCGCGTACGGCACTGCGGGCGGAGCCCGTGCAAGACAAGAGAAGGAGCCGGCTGCTAGCCGCAGCCGGAGTCGCATCACCATCGAGCGCGACGCAGAAGGCCGCCCCCGAGGTGTGGAACGACGAGGTGACCCGCCTCCTCCTCTGCCTTGCGGGGAAAGATATCCCACCCCGCCGCCTGTCGAGCACCTGACTCTCAGCGGCCGACTTGGTCGCCGCGAAGGAGTCGGCGAGAATGATGCCCGCCATCGGATCGACCGCCTTGCGCGATCCCTGGACCTGGAAGAAGAAGATGATGTCAGCCCGCCCTGTTTCGGCCCCCGCATCCGCGACGAGCCCTTTCCCAAAGGGTTCTCGCTCCCAAGAGACACGCCCAAGTACAACAGCTCCGTGAAGCCGGAAGACTAGTTGATCGACTACTCCACCGCGGTTCGCATAGCAAACGGCAACCGACGCGTTGCCGTGAAATATGTCCCCCTGATGCTCCAAGGCATGGCGCGCACCTGGCTCAACAGCCTCAAGCCTTATAGTGTCAACAGCTGGCTGGACTTCACCGAAGCCTTCATACGCAACTTCACCAACACCTACAAACGGGCTCCCAAGCCCCGACAGCTCTCCTTGTGCGTACAACGGCCCAGCGAATCAACCCGCGACTACCTCACACGTTGGGCCGAGCTCCGCAACTCCTGCGAAGGGGTGCACGAGGTTCAGGCCATTGAGTACTTCACCGCCGGGTGCCACGAGGGCACTCTCCTCAAGCACTGACTCCTCTGCGACGAGCCGGCTACCCTTGATGAGCTACTGATCATCACGGACAAGTGTGCCATGGCCGACTCCTCAATGAAGACTGAGCTCCGGGTAGACGCCTCCGGAAAAGTGTTGGCGCCGGCTCCCAAGACGCGGGCTGGAGAATCAAGCCGGCGCCCGTATCAAAACGACCACAAGCGCAAGGCCCCTATGACGCCTTCCACTAGACAACAGGTGGCAACAATCGAAGAAGAGCAGCCTGAGGGACGGCCGGCTCCTAAGAAGCAGAAGGGCGGCAGGCCGGCTTGGTAGCCGGCTTTCTCCTATGAGCAAACCTTCAACGCCCCCTGCAAGTTCCACAGCGGTGTGAAGCCGTCCAACCATACAACTCGGATGTGCCACTTGCTCACCCTAATCTCCAAGGGCGAGGGGCTGTTGCCGCCTCCGCCTGTAGGCCAGCCGCCTCCTGCCCCGCAGCAGCCGGCCGCTCGGCCTATAGTCGGAGGTGTCCAAGACGAGTTCCCCGACGAGCAAGCCGCCTACGTCGTGTTCACCAGCCAGACAGAAGATTCGCGCAGCCGGTGCCGACAGCAGCAAGAAGTCAACGCAGTCGCCTCCAGTAACCCTGAGTTCATGCATTGGTCAGAGAAGCCCATCAGCTGGAGCCGGGACGACCACCCAGAGGTGATACCGTCTCCTAGCTCCTATGCCCTGGTTTTGGATGCCACCCTAGCGACGGAGAGGTGTGCCGCCCGATTCTCCCGTGTGCTGATAGACGGCGGGAGCAGTATCAACATACTGTACCGAGATACAATGGAGAAGCTCAATATCAAGCCGAAGAAACTCATGCCAAGCCGGACCGTGTTCCATGGCATCGTACTCGGCCTGTCCTGCTCACCAATCGGCAAGATCAAGATGGATGTCCTCTTTGGGGACAAGGCTCATTTCTGCCGAGAGGCAATATAGTTCGAGGTTGTGTACTTGGAGAGCCCATACCACGCATTGCTTGGCCGACCAGCGTTGGCCAAGTTTATGGCTATGCCCCACTACGCCTACCTCAAGATGAAGATGCCGAGTTCCAAGGGCATTATCACCATAGCCGGAGATTATAAGAAGTCTTCTGAGTGTGCAGCAGCCAGCAGTCGGCTGGCCGAGTCCCTCATAATCGCCGAAGAGAAGAAGATGCTGAATCAAGTTGTGGCCTTGGCTGGCAACCAGCCGGCTCTGTCTCCTGACCCCAAAGAATGTGAAGCTCAAGATTCTTTCCAGACGGCCAAGGAGACAAAGAAGATACCTCTGGACCCAGAGCACCTGGAGAGGCTCGCTGTCATAGGCACAGGCCTTGACAGCAAATAGGAAGGCGAGCTCGTCGATTTCCTCCGTGAGAATCGGGACGTCTTTGCATGGTCCCCCAAGCACATGTCGGGAGTCCTGATGGATTTCGCCGACCACAAGCTACACGTCCGATCTGACGCAAAGCCTGTCAGGCAGCCCCTGTGCCGCCTATCAGAAGAGAAGAGAAGAGTAGTCGGAGAAGAAATAGCCTGGCTTCTGGCAGCCTGCTTCATTATGGAAGTGTTGTTTCCAGAGTGGCTTGCCAACCCGATCCTCGTGTTGAAGAAGAACAAGCAGTGACGCATGTGCATCGACTACACTAGCCTCAACAAAGCCTTCCCTAAAGATCCGTTCGCCCTGCCAAGGATTGACCAAGTGATAGACTCCACAGCCGGATGCGAGCTGTTGAGTTTCTTGGATGCTTATTCAGGCTACCACCAGATAAAGTTGAACCCGGCCGATCGCTTGAATACCGCCTTCGTCACCCCATTCGGAGCTTTCTGTTACCTGACCATGACATTCGGCTTGAGAAATGCCGGTGCCACCTTTCAGCGTTGCATGCAGAAATGCCTCCTCAAGCAACTTGGCAGAAATGCCCATGTCTACGTAGACGATGTCGTGGTGAAGACGGAGATGCGCGGCACCCTGCGGGAAGACCTCAAGGAGACCTTTGAGAATTTGCACCGGTTTTAGATCAAGCTCAACCCAGAGAAGTGCGTGTTCGGGGTACCAGCCGGCCAGCTTCTAGGCTTCCTGGTCTCCGAACGCGGCATCGAGTGCAACCCAGTGAAGATCAAGGCCATGGAGAGAATGAAGGTCCCTACCAAGTTGCGAGACGTTCAAAAATTCACCGGATGCCTGGCGTCCTTAAACCGCTTCATGAGCCGGATCAGAGAAAAGGCTCTCCCCCTCTACCGACTCATGAAGAAGTCCACTCACTTCAGGTGGAATGACCAGGCGGACCAAGCTTTCCATGAGCTGAAGAAGATGTTGTCCACACCACCTGTATTGGTGGCCCCAACTGAGAAGGAGCCCATGCTCCTCTACATCGCCGCCACCAGCCGGGTGGTTAGCACAATCATCATAGTCCAGCGTCCAGAAGAAGGCCGAGCCCAGCTAGTCCAGAGGCCGGTATATTATTTGAGCAAAGTATTGTGCGCCTCAAAGCAGAACTACTCGCACTATCAGAAAATGTGCTATGGTGTGTACTCGCCTCCAAGAAACTCAAGCCCTACTTTCAAGAACATCCCGTCACGGTCGTATGCACTGCCCCGCTTGCCGAGATCATAGGCAGCCGGGACGCATCCGGCCGAGTTGCGAAATGGGCCATCGCGCTGGCTCCTTACATGATCTACTATCAGCCCCGCACCGCCATCAAGTCCCAAGCATTGGCCGACTTCCTCGTCGACTGGGCCGAGACCCAATACTTGCCACCGGCCCCCGACTCCACTCATTGGCGGATGCATTTTGACGGATCCAAGATGCGTATCGGCTTGGGAGCCGGCATCGTCCTCACCTCTCCCAAGGGCGACAAACTCATATACACACTTCAAATCCACTTTGCCGCCTCCAACAATGTGGCCGAGTACGAGGCGCTCATACACGGGCTCCGGCCAGCCAAGGAACTCGGCATCCGCCGGATCCTGTGTTATGGCGACTCGGATTTAGTGGTTCAGCAATCATCCGGTGACTGGGATGCCAAGGACGCAAACATGGCAAGCTACCGTTTCCTCGTCCAGCAGCTCAGTGGATATTTCAAGGGGTGCAAGTTCCTTCACGTGCGACGGGCCGACAATGAGCAAGCAGATGCCCTGGCACGAATAGGCTCCACCTGGCAAGCTATACCAACCGGCGTCGCCCTCCAACGCCTCCTCAAGCCATCTGTCAAGCCGTCTCCAGAATCCAGTTCCATCTTCGTGCCGCCTGACCCCGACGCAGTCGGATCCGACTTCGGGGACCAGGCAGGCGGCCCGGGGACTTTGGCAGCCGGCTCGGGGACTGCCATAGTCGAACCCGGCCCGGGGACTGCGGAGGCCGACTCCAACTCTTCACAACCCAGCCCGCCCACCCTGGTTGCAGTAGCCGTTTTGGCAATCGAAGAAGTCACAGCTCCACCATGGGCTCAGCCCATCCTCTATTTTCGGGTAAATGGAGAGCTGCAGACTAACGAGATCTCGGCAAGACAAGTCCAACGCCGGGCCGGAGCTTACACAATAATGAACCAAGAGCTAGTTAGGCGCAGTGCTACCGGAGTCTTCCAGCGCTGCGTCGAGTCAGACAAAGGCATACCAGTCCTCGAAGACATTCACCAAGGCGAATGCGGCCATCATGCCGCATCCAGGGCGCTCGTTGCTAAGGCCTTCCGCCATGGATTCTTCTGGCCGACTGCTTTGGAGGATGCCAAGGAACTAGTCAAACACTGCAAAGGGTGCCAAGTCTTTGGCTCCAAGCAACACCTGCCGGCTTCTGCACTCAATACCATCCCCATCACTTGGACCTTTGCCGTCTGGGGGCTGGACATGGTCGGCCCATTCAAGATGGCGCGTGGCGGCATGACACATCTACTTGTCGTCATGGACAAATTTACCAAGTGGATTGAAGCAAAGCCGATCAAAAAATTGAATGGGCCGACTGCCGTGACATTCATTGCAGATATTACAACCCGGTATGGCGTACCACATAGCATCATCACCGACAACGGCACAAATTTTGCCAAGGGAGCACTAGCACGTTTCTGCGTGACACAGAGCATCCGACTAGACTTAGCGTCCGTTGCCCACCCGCAGTCAAACGACCAAGTCGAGCGAGCAAACAGCCTCATCCTCTCCGGCATCAAGCCCCAACTGGTCGTGCCACTGGAGCGTTCGGCCGGCTGCTGGCTCGACGAGCTACCGGCCGTCCTTTGGAGCCTGCGCACTATCCCAAACAAGTCAACCGGCTTCACCCCTTTCTTCCTTGTATATGGTGCTGAGGCTGTCATCCCAACTGACATCGAATTCGACTCACCTTGGGTCAGCATGTACACGGAGGCAGAGGCTAAAGAAGCAAGAGAAGATGGTGTCGACTTGCTAGAAGAAAGCCGGTTGTTATCCCTCAGCCGGTCCTCCATCTACCAGCAAGGTCTGCGCCATTACCACAGTAAGAGGGTGAAGCCAAGATCCTTCCAAGAGGGAGACCTTGTGCTCCGGCTGATACAGCGAACAACCGGCCAACACAAGCTCTTAGCCCCTTGGGAAGGCCCCTTCGTCATCATCTGGGCTCTGGGAAATGACTCCTATTACTCAATCGACACACAGAAACCAAAGGCACGCAAGAGAGATGACTCCGGCAAGGAGTCAGAGCGCCCATGGAACGCCAATCTTCTTCGAAGATTTTACAGTTGAAATGTAGTATGTATCACGCTACCCTTTGTATTAAGTATGAGACAACGGGCCCCCGAGGAGTTCTTGGGGACTACCCTATTTTATCTATGTATGCAGGGTATCATACCCATGGTTATCCCACTACATTTACTTTCTCCATCCTGTACCGGGTTCGACTAGTCGGCCGGGGACTTGCCGCCTTGAGTTATGTCCAAGTTCTACCTGCAGTTAGACAAGTAATGTGCCGGCACCCAAGCGCTCTCTTGTGAAAGTCACAGATCGAAGAATTGGCTGCCCGACTAGCAAGAGCTGAAGGCGGAAAGGATGCCCACATGAAAAACGGCTAAGGACTAACGAACGTACATAACACAAGCCAGCTCCCCCCTCGCCAACCGGCTGTCGAAGCAGTCGGTTGGCCGACTTCCTTTCCTACTCTTCTACAATCCAAAAAAGCTTGAGTACTTGCCTTCCAAGACGGCTGAACTCCTTACCCAACCACAGACTGTAGAACAGCTGTCCGACTAGGAAGGAGGCAACCAAGGGAAGGCGGCAAAGGAAAAAAGCCGACAGATAAAAAGCAAGTAGGAATGGAAGCCAAGCACATGCATAATAATATTTACACAAAAGGCCTTCGAGAGGCCGGCATTCAACAAAGTTTGAATACACCCCCAGTGGATGGAATTGCGCAAAGATAACAAACATGTTCAAAGAGTGTCAAGCAGGAAAATAAAAACAGTGAATCAAGACAAGAGAGCGCCCGGAGCGTCATGAAGATTGGTTGAGACGGTGGTGTCGGCTGAAGGAGTGGCCGGCTGGTGAGTCTTGGCCTGGTCGTCACCAGCGGCAGGTGGAGCATTCGCGCATGCCTCGTTGCTGGAGGCACGGTCAGGCTAAGGCTGGCTGGCTGCTCCAACATCCGGCACAGCGTCTTCATCGTCTTCCTCCTCCTCCTCTTCGCCCTTGTCGCTAGAGTCAATCTCCTCCGCCGAGTCTTCACCGTCGGCCGGGTTCAGCCCGAACCATTCCTCCGGCTGTGCGACGCTATCCTTGTTCACCTCAGGAGCAAAGGCGCTGGTCGGTGAAGTTGGCGATCATCGAGGCGCGCTGGATGATAGCCGGCCGCACCGCCTCCAGCTCCTCATCAGCCTCCTGCCGCCAGGTGCGCAGTTGGTCCATGTTCAGCCAAGGGTACCAAGCCAGGACGAACTCGAGCGCCCGGCGAGCGCCAGATCGAGCTGCTGAAGCCTTCCAGGCCTCGAGGTGGCCGACGACTACCTCCAGCTAGTCGACAGTACGGCTGGCGGTGCGAGGAATTACTTCGCCAGGCCAGAGGGCGGCCAGCACCTGTGCTCCGGCACGCTGAAGCCGACGGAGCATGCAGTAGGCCGGCTGAAGGCAGGCCTGGATCGCCAGAAGCTGCTCCTCAAGCGACCGGTTGGCATCCGGCGCGATCTCAACCCTAGCCTGCCGCCGGGCTTCACGGTGGGCTTCGATGGCTTGGTTGGCGGCGACGGAATAGCCAGGAAAGTACTCTTCACAAAGAAGAAAGAAATAGAGCAAGTCAGGAGATAAACTGACTTACAAGGACAAGCAAAGAGTGAAGAAGAAGGCGGCCTACCGTCAACCAAATCCCCGACTCGGCTGTAGCCTTCACTCAGAGCTTGCCTTTCCTCGGCCCAGCTCGCCGCCTCGGTCTCGTATTCGGCTTTGAGGGCGGCCTCATTTTCCTGCGCCGCCTTCAGGGCCGCCTTGTGGCTTTCCTCCTGGTCGGCCAGTTTCTTGGCCAGGCGGTCACGCTCCTGAACCAAGGCACTGAACTCACCCTCCTTGGTGCGAAGGGCAGTCTGGGCCACACCCAGCTGCTGCCTCAAGTCGGTGTTGGCTCCTGCCAGTATGGAAAGAAGAAATTATGAAAGAAGTCGGCAAGAAAGATCCGACCCGGCTGCTCAGCAGTCGGCCCGAATCTCGGGGAATACACCCAGTGGGTGCGCTGACGCGCCCCACACGAGATAAAAAGACAAAGACACTCATGCCGGCTCTCGTCAGATCGGTGGCCCTTTGATTTGCCCCCCGGACCTGGGAGTTAAAGGTAGCGGCGTGGAGGTTGTGATAATCCTGCAAACAGGACGAAGAAGCAAGCAAGAGCAAATCAGTAAAGCAAAGTCTTCGAAGAAGTTCCAAGCCACCTGCTCAGCAGCCGACTCGGAACTCGGGGACTACACCTAGTGGGTGCGCTGACGCGCCGCCACGGAAAAAATCAAGAGCAAAGAACTCACCCGAACATGGCTGCAGCGCGGTACACTGCTGCAGCATGGTGCCTTGAGCCTGAAGCTGGCTGCGAACATCTTGCGCCGCCAAGTTTAGCGCGGCCGTCCCACCGCCCGGCGTCCACCCCGACGAGCTAGCTGTAGCCGACTCCAGATCATGCGACAACGAGCTGGAGCCGGCCGCCCTCTGCGGGTCCGACTCTGAAGCCGCCCTCCCCGCACGCCAGCGAGCCGGCGACAGGACCACAAGATCCGCTGTTGCAGTCGGCCCTCCCCCAGCCGGCTGCTCAGGCGGCACCTCGGGCTGGCCGCCTTCGCTGGTCCCGACCGACGGAGGCAGCACCACTTCTCCCTCTGGGACGACTACGTCGCCCCCTCCCTCTCCATCACCGGCGGGTCGCGGCCGATTTCCTCCGGCGGGGGTACCGGGATGTCCGGGAGCACGGAGCGGAGGGGGATGACGAGTTGCGGAGGCTGGCCACGCAGGGCCTCCGCCGCCCTCTCCGTGGCCTCGGCCTCCGCCCGGGCCCTGGCTGCAGCGTCGGAGTGCGCCTCGGCGGACTCCGCCATCGTCTCCTGGGCCGGCTCGGCGGCGGCTGCCCTTCGCTCCTCCGCCTCCCGCTCTTCCCGCGCCTCCCGTGCGTTCCGCTCCGTCGCCGCCTGAAGCTCGGCGCGGGGGTCTATGCGACGGGAGCCCCTAGATCCTCCCGCTCCGCCAACTATGGAGGCGACGGTAGTCCGCTCAAGAGAGAGCGGGGCCCTAGTTGGAAAAACGGAGAAAGGACTTAGAAGAACATCAACTAAAGAAAGAAAGAAAAATGCGTAAGGACTAGAACTTATGCTGAGACCGCCTGCGGCTGCTTCACCACTTTGCGGAAGCGGGCCGCCTTCGCGGCCGCCTCGTCCCGCTTGGTCAGCGCCGTGGATCCCTTGGGCTTCTTCGGCCGGCCGCCGATGAGAGTCGGCGTCGCCCGACACTTCTGTGCGCCGCCTCGCGCGGTCGGCCCGCCGGATGGGCCGGCGCCTTGGGGGTCGATCGCCGACTAGTGACGCGGAATGGGATCGGCCTCGTCATCATCGAGCCAGTCGTCAAAGCCGGCAGTGAAGCCGGAGCCGCATGTCTCGTCGCCGCCCCACACGGCATCGTCGTCCAGGGCGGCTGCCCCCAAGTCGGCGTCCCCAAAGTCGTCCGCCTCGCGGTCGGGGGCGAACTCGCGCTCCGGCCCCGCGATCCCGGCCGAAGGATGAAGCAGAGGATTCTGATTAAAGACAAGCCGACTAGTCAAGAGTCGGCCAGAAAAGAAAATTGGGCAATGAAGGAAGAAAGCAAGCTTACCAAGGGTGGTGGATTAGCGTGACAGTATGGTGCCTTGCCATACTGCCAGTCCTCGGTGAGCTTACAGATGGCGATGTAGTTCACCATGTACGATACCTCGTCGTGAGGCATCTCCCTGGTGCTGAGCTGGCTTGGGTTGAAGCGGCCGCTCATCTGACAGATCAGATGAGGGCGGCCCTGAGGCGGAAGAACCCGGTGCTCGACGAAGGCGGCGATCAAGTCGGGCCCGATCAGGCGCTCCGACTGGATCAGTACCCGAAGCTGGGAGACGGCACCAGCTCTAGCCGGCGTTAGTGACCTGGCCCGGTAGGACCATGAAGCCGGCCTCGCCGCCGGCGGGCCGGCTACGTAAGCCGGCAAGTTGACATAATCACCGTTCGGAGCAACATTCTTCACGTAAAAGTAAGAACGTTGCCAGAGCTTCACCGACTGGATCAACGCGATAGGAGGGAATGGGTTGTCGGCGGTGGACCTCCTTATGGCAATGAAGGCGCCGCACGGAGCCGACACGCCTGCGACAACCGTGGTGATCTTGGAGTGGAAAAACTCCACCCAGAGCTCGATGGTGGGGAGGACGCCGAGGAAACCTTCACACAACGAGACGAAGGCCGACAGAAGCACCAACGTGTTGGGGGTGAGGTGGTGCGGCTGAAGTTGGTAGAAGTCAAGAAATGCGCGGAAGAAGCCGCTCGCGGGGAGGCCAACGCAACGCAGGCAGTGCGAGGGCGAGCGTGCGAACGACTGCTGCTCCCCCTCCCCGCCCCTACTTATAGCCTCGTGCGGTGAAGCCGAGGAGGCGAGGCGCGGGGGGTCATGGGATTAACTGCGCCCACTCCCCCACGACCCGCGATTATTGCGCCTTGATGGCGTGTGGGAACCGCCGCCGGAAAACGTGCGGTCGATTCAGGCCACAGAAGATCTGCGCATGGGCCGAGGTGCGGAAGTGGTGGGCCCTGGCCTGCGGCGGCGTCCCCTCACGTGCATGGGCTGGCAGGCCCTTCCAGCCAAAGGGTGCCACATGGCACGCGGATAGCGTGCGGTCAGCCTGCCGCTCTGCTCGCGCATCAGCTGTTATCCGCCTTTGGAATTTGAGAAGGCTTCGCCGGGAAGGCACGCACAAGGGACGCCGGCTCCTAGCTGCCGGCTCTTCGGGATAGGAAGCTGGCCGAATTTTTTGTTTCCCCCTTCAGCCACGAAGCCCAACCAGCTTCGGGGACTACTGTCGGAGTAAATGACCACGGGTAGCCTAACCGTCTCCCTTTGGCCCTCAAAAAAAACAATGGGCCGACCGAGCCTTGAAGCGCCCAAGACACGGGGCCGCCTTCCTACGGTCGGCTATCAATAGGCCGACTGGAGGAAGGCGGCCCAGCCACAAACAATCTTTAGGGAACGCCACAACCGGGCCGACTCCAAGAAAGCCGGCCCATGCAGGGCCGACTCCAAGAAAGCCGACCCATGAAGGACCGACTCCAAGAAAGCCGGCCCATGGCAGGCGGCCATGGGTCGCACCCTAAAGTCAACCCCCCATAACAGTGACGAGACGGGGCGTGGCTACAGTGGACCTTGCCACCCCCGAATCCCGGAACATGCGTGGCTACATTACGCCGTACAGGGTGGACATCTCCTGTTCGGCGAGGCACTGTTGCCATGCGAATCATGACACCATCCGCGACGGCCCGCCGGTACGGCCCTAAGGCGGCGGGCCCCTTCGGTCAGAGAGATATCCGAAGGCGGCTTGACTTCCCCCAGCCGGCCTAAGGCCAGGCCGACTTCCTATAGCAAGCTTGCTCCCCTCCTCGGGGCGCATGCACCATTAAGCAGACAAGACGAGGTAAGGCTATAGTGAGAGCCCGCACGGCGGCGACACTATAGCCATGCTTACCTCGACAAAGCCCTCGTCATCAGAGGCGAGGCAACAGTAACCAGCCCCCGACAAGACCCCCCCCCCCAAGCGGTGGGGCTGGCCTGTCGACCAATGGGCCGGCAGCCGGCGGGACCCACTAGTCAGTGGGCCCCATGAGCCGGCGGAGAAGCCGGTGACCATAGACGCCGACGGCCTGGACCCACGCCCAGCCGGATTACCATTGTACCCCCGGGGGGTAGGCCTATATAAGCCCCCCGGGACACCCATGCAAAGGGTTGATCTCAGAGAGTTCTAGACACCACCATAGGGAGAGAAGAGAGCTAGCCTTGCCCTTCTTCCTCCTCCCACCGAACAGCTCAAAGAGCCTCTTGTAGCTTCTTATCGATCTAGTGATCATGCGGAGACCCCACAGAGCAGGAGTAGGGGTATTATCTCCACGGAGAGCCCCCAACCTGGTAAGATTCGCCGGCGTGCATGTCTTCACCTTATCCCGTTTCCAGGCACCGGCGATGTCTTACTGGCTCCCACAATGATAAGCCATCCGTTGGCATATGTCGCACCTACCACCCGACAAATGTGGCATGTATTCAAACCATTTTTTAGAATTTACAGTCTTTTTTTTGTGCAGTAGAATTTATAGTCAATTTGATCTTTTTTTGAATTACAGCCATTAGCTGGGCTGGGTGAACAAATAATGTAGCATCCATGCGGCCCATTTATTTTATTTCCTTAAAAATTACAGGCCATTTTCACTTTCTCGAAATACACGATTTTGTTAGGCTGATTCTAATTATGATGTTGGGTTGGGCCAGCAATGTTATCAAAAAATAAAAAGGGGCTGAGCATTTTGTTATAAATATATTTAAATAATAAGTGATATTATTACATTCGTGCTTAAATCTTACCAAGCTTTTGTACACAATCACTAGGATATTCGTGCCAAAACAATCCAGGATTTTATTTGTTAAGAAATTATTTTTATAAGATAATAAGATGCGGGATATTGTTTTCTTACATATGTAAGTATCTGCTAATTATATGATGAAAATAAAAATAATATATAATAACATATAAAATAATTGAAATATATATAATATAGTTAGAAGGGAAACATAAGTTGGACCTGGCGTTCCTATTCTTATATAGAAAAATATAACAGACCACTACGTTTTCTTCAAAAAAAATACATAAATTGGGCTGCCAAAAATAAAACTTCGGATGGGAGGTCCATAGGCCGGTCGATACATGACGGCCCTAAGAAAATACAAACAGGTATATGGACCTCCCATCCGAGGTCGTGGGTTGCGCATGTTAAAAATGAAAGCCTAGACGGGGCAGCCCAAAACCACGTCCATCACTTGCCAAAACTTCGTCCCTCGTTTTCTCTGTGTTTCGCACACTCTACATTGTGTGGGCATTTTGACTGTGCATCATATGAAGATGTGATATGCATGAATGTTGATCAGCATGATGTTAACTGGCTGGTAGTTCCATTTTCGACCATGAATAAAACTTCCAAGATGATGCTAACCCTGTTTGAAAAGGCCGTGTTTATATAAATGCTCTGCCTCTGAAAGTTGCAGTTTCTTATCTGAAACTGAACTTGCAGTTTCTTATCTGAAACTGAAACTTGCAGTTTCTTCTCTAAGAGTCACATTGTCTGCACTTTTATACTCCTATGAAACTACATTTTTTAAGTGCTAAAAACAGATCTCTAGAATTCATAAAATACTTCATATGCTCAGTACTGCAAATCTGAAACTCAAAAGACATTCATATCTGAAAGTACTCTCAAAATACACAACACAAAACACAACTCACAACCTGCAAATACTGACAACCCTAAGCTCCTCCTGACAATTCACAACCTGCCCGACTATTGGGCTGGGGGGGCAGCCCCCTCCTATTCCTCGGCGGCAGATAGCTGCCCCGTGAGACGATGTGAACGGCGAGGGAGATGATGGCGGGGAAGCATCGTCGGGCCAACTGCTTTTCTCCTCTTGCAGTTGGGTTCAGTCGACGAAGACTCCACCGGCTCGCTCTGGCAGGACACCCTCACAAACGGCACCCTGTAGATGCTCGATCCTTCAATCTCTAGTGTATGCTCCATCTGGGATCGATACTCCCACCACCGCTCCCTCACAATCGGATTCGGTGAATCTGTTTTCTCCATGGCCCAGAGGAGCAGCTCTATGTACTCCGGCGCGACTCCCTCCGGGAGTATCGCCGCCTTTTCGCTCTGTTGCAGATATTTGGCCATGGATGTCACCGTCGCCGCTAGTTGGTCCTCGTTGTCAAACCAACATTGTATCTCCAACATCCTAGCTAGCTTCACAGGGTCGCCGTCTGCGATCCTCATGTATCGGTTGTACTCCTCATCGATCTACTTCTCCACAGCACCTTCACTTGCCGGCGGTGGTTTTTGAATGGAAGAGGAGAGGAGCAGCGGTGGTTTTGGATTAGAACGGGAGAGGAGCGACACTAGTTTTGGACTGGAACAGGAGAGGAGGGGCGGTGGTTTTGAAATAGAAGAGGAGAGGAGCGGCGCTGGATTTAGATTGGAACAGGAGAGGAGCGGCGGTGGTTTAAGAGGAAAAGAGCGGAAGAGCGGCACTGGTCTTGGAAGTATTTTTTTTTGTTTTGCGTATTTTGGGTCAAAGTTTGACCACGTACTGTATTTCACAAGCAAAATGTGAATGCATGTCACCAAAAATTGTATCATTTGGTTCGTATCTGAATGTACTTTCAAAATATATTATTTTTGCAACGTATAACATATATTTTATGTGCGAAAATCATGGTTAATTATGACCCAGAATAAATGGGAGACTAGTTAATGTGGTGTCGCTTTCTTAATTGAAGGATAAATTGATTTTGATTTTGATCAAGTCACAGCACACCAGCCCTCTCATCCAATCCTAAATCGCTGTCGCACGCTCCTCTCCCTCTTCTCCATTGCAAAACCACCTCCTCTCCTCCCCATCATCACCATTCCAAAACCACCGTCTCGTCTCTCCCTCTTCTGATCTTATCCATTGCAAAACCACCTCCTCTCCTCTCCATCATCTCCATTCCAAAACCACCTCCTCTCCTCTCCATCATCTCCATTCCAAAACCACCGTCTCGCCTCTCCCTCTTCTGATCTTCTCCATTGCAAAACCACCTCCTCTCCTCTCCATCATCTCCATTCCAAAACCACCGTCTCACCTCTCCCTCTTCTGATCTTCTCCATTGCAAAACCACCTCCTCTCCTCTCCATCATCTCCATTCCAAAACCACTGTCTCGCATATCCCTCTTCTCTATTGGAAGACCACCGTCTCTCCTCCCTTCTTCCAAAGCTAGCACTGGACCACTCAAAAGGACATCTATGGAGAGGATGCAGCAGCGAATCAGGCAGATCGCTGGCGGCGACCAGGCAAAGTTAGCCAGGTTGAAGTAGATCCTTAGTTGGTTTGACAATGAGTGGGTGATTTCAAGGACGATGTGGGCCATCTGGCAATGTATGCGAAAGAGTGAGACGGCGGCGATGAGGGCGGCGATGTACATGCACTCCTCGGCGGCAGTCACGCCACAGTCCTCCGAGTTCATCGAGTATCTCCTCTGGGCGATGGAGCAGACAGATTCGCCCGAGGCGACAGTCATGCGTAGGTGGTGGGCGTACAGGTCGAAGTTCGAGCACCCAGAGGATAACGAATCGATCGAGTATGGTGTGCCATTCGTGAGGGTGCAGAGATAGCCGGAGCCACAGGAGTATTCATTCTCCCACCGCAAGAGGAGGACGGATGGCGCGACGTCGCTTCCCCATCGTTCTCCACGGTTCCCTCGATGCTCGCCTCCTTTCAACGGCGGCGGTAGGGTTTAAGGTAAGCTTCGCACTAACCTAATCTTCCACCTACTCATGCTTACAATCAGTTTGACAACTAATGAAAATCATGCTTAGAATCAGTCTCCGAGTACTACGCCAATCACCTTAAAATAGCTCTGGACCTTTGGGTCAAAGTTGTGACACAGTGTACAAATAAAGAAAAATAGATTGGTGCTTCTTTAAGAAAAGAGTACTCCCTAGAAAACTGCCAATATAAGCTACTAGTATTTGGTTAGAGGATTTGTTGCCGAGAAAGATCCGTCCATAGAGAGCGCCACACATCCCACTGGTGCTGGTGGATGCCAATGCGTGCATGCAGCATGGTTGGTGTCGGTAATTTTTGCTTTGCACACCTCGCACTCTGCATATATGCCGGTTCCATACGTACATTTGTGCAGTTCCACCAAAATGCAGCTGAATAACCCTGTTTGCACAAATAACGAAAAAGTGTGATTACATTATAGTGGCACTAGTTGATGAAATATTGCGATAGTATCATGCATAGTTTGCCATGTTGCGAGGGCGAGATGGGCCGTGCGACGCCTCATACGGTACGCCTCATACTCGACATCGTCCCAAGTCTCCCAGATACACATTCTGCCAGTGATGAACATCAGTGTGCAGTGGTAGTACAAGGAGGCGCCTTGAGACATTGAAATCTCTATTTTTGTACATATCAACTAAAATTAAGCACCCCAGTTTGCAGAAACACTTAAACATTAACAATGGGACTAGTTGATGAAACATACATTAACAAAGAGAAGCACTTTCTTTATCTACATTGGAAATGAAATGATAGAGATGACACTCGCTCTATTTTAAATGTATTATTACTTCATTTTATCAGTGACACTAGGGTCGTGCAGGTGGCAAACAAGGTGTACCGTGCATCGAAAGGATGGACGCCGGGGGTGCTTAGACTGGGATGCTGAAGCTGGCTCTTTCAGTCACCAACATGGATGATTCAATTCATGGGACCTTTTGGTGCAGTTCACCTGAAATGAAGCAATTTCCCATGAGCTAACAGCTTCTTCTTCAAAAAAATTTAAGAAAAGGGCTCCAGCCCCGGTTCCATTTCCATTAGAAAACGAAACCCACAGAGCTTCTTCTTCATTTGTTGCAATAAAATTGAGCAACATCAAGGTTGGTTTTGAAGCTCCTGGAATGCTCAACTATAATTTGGATGTCATTTGTGCAGTTCAACTAAGATCGAGCGTGAAATGTATATCTCTGTTTGCACAAAAAAGGTGGAAAGGAGGGTGACTAACAAGTGATGAAACATGCATCAAATTAAAAGAAGCATGTTCCTTATCTGAATGGCAATCCTACAAGGACAGTAGAAATTTCAAAAGCAGTGGCATTGCTAGATATTAGTGTGGGCATTAGGATTAACTATGACAACCGTTAAATACGACATTACTTTGGGCACGGGAGAGTAGACGGACCAGGACAGTTGCATTTCTAACGAAAAGAACCAACTTATCTTAATGGGAAATTTTAGCAGGTCATGTAAAGAAGTGCCATTGATTGATATTACTGGAGGCATTACATTGAAAACAACATTGGTTTAACGTGTCCTTACTTTTAACAGTGCCACTGCTACATTTTACCAGTGTCATTGCATAAGAGTAGCTCGGGGCAACAAACATCAGAAAAGGATATCTGGGTTGGTATATTAGTGTGGGCATTAGGATTAACTATGACAACCGTTAAATACGACATTACTTTGGGCACGGGAGAGTAGGCGGACCAGGACAGTTGCATTTCTAACCAAAAGAACCAACTTATCTTAATGGGAAATTTTAGCAGGACATGTAAAGAAGTGCCATTGATTGATATTACTGGAGGCATTTCATTGAAAACAACATTGGTTTAACGTGTCCTTACTTTTAACAGTGCCACTGCTACATTTTACCAGTGTCATTGCATAAGAGTGGCTCGGGGCAACAAACATCAGAAAAGGATATCTGGGTTGGTCCCATTTTTGTTCGGTATAGCCACCCTATACTGTGTGAGGCTAGCAAATCTAGTGCTGGACTTACTCTGTTGACTTGTCCCCCAGTCCCCACTTTCTTTACTTTTTCAATCAATAGATCGGTTTTATATTGAGTTTGTATTGTGTTTCCATTTATTTCCCTATTAGACCTGATGATCGCCGGGATGCCGCTAGGTGGGCGGTGGGAGGCCAGATCTTCCCACACTACGGCAGCGAGGAAGAAGGGGTCGGAGGCCCTCCCTCACCAGTGGTGCTTGGGAGAGAACGGCAAGGCAGGCTGATCGGGACGCGCCCAGCAGTGGGTAAGAGCTGTCGCCGAGGACGACCGCGTGAACGTTGCACCTTCTCACCTTCCCCGGCTGAGAGGATCCGGCTGGATCTGTGACCAGTGGTGAGCAGAGAGAGAGAGTGTGGCCACCGCTGTCATGTTTAGATCTGGAGAGGCCGGGACAGTGTGAAGAGAGCAACACTAGCAAGCAAGCGCGGAGGCTCCTGCCTATATAGTGGAGTAGTACTAGTTTTCTTTTGTCTACCGGAGCCGGCTTGACCTCATCAATGACCGTCAAGAAGTCTTCATGCACGTGGCCTGGAGGCGCAGTTGTCGTCATTTTGATCTGAAGCGCCGGATTATAACATATAACACCAAAAAATGCCACATGAAGAAATCGTAACCTCACTACCCAAAGGAGACAACATGAATCCCGACGGACAAACTAGACGAGGAACAAAGCTCAAATTAAAGATAAACTCATAGAAAAGGGGTCCGTCGATAGATGTCCTAATTAACATAGCCGGCTTGACCTAGATGGCAGCCGAGTAGTCATTGTTCGTGCATGTGCCCCAATGACTAGCCCAACTCAGTTGTTGCTATTTAACCCTCGCAGTTATCCGAAGCACATGACACCTAATTTTGCGAGATGACAAGAAACCTTTTTTATATTTCTCACCGCAACTATAGCCATGTACAAGACAGCCTGCACGATATGTAGACGATAGCCAATCCAGGCGTGTCTGCTGGAGTCTGGTCACATGCATGGACGAACTGATCTTCCGTGTCTTGCAGGGATCGTCCAGGCACAAACATAGTACAACACTTCTCTAGTACTGTCGCTCGTCTCCCTCTTCTATTAAGTCACCCGACTTGCGGGGACGGGGAGTGTGCCTATGGTCGGTTCTCAATTGCCGTCCGACATGTGTGTGCAAGCGCAATATGACACACGTTCCATTCGAAGAGCAGCGTGCCAGACCGGCCGACCGTCTGGGGCGGGGATTTTCCTGTGCGGTATGCGGCGGGGCAGTTCCGCCTAGTCGGTTCGACAGAGACACGAGAAGACGAGGGAGTAGGCTGCTACAAACGTAGGGTTGTGTGATTTGATAGCGAGTTACTGCTGGACAGGTGGGGCCCCGTGATTTGACTTGCCATTATCATTTTAACTACGGCGCTACGACCGGCGCGAGTCTCCCGATTCCTGACCACCTCCATACAGGTGCCTCTCCCAATGCTCCACCATGTAGTAGAGGCTGCCTCTTGCATGAGAGCCCACTTCTCCACTTTTTCTTTGCCTCTCTTTCCTCCACATATGCAAAAATGCCATGTAAAGCGCACTATTGTACTTACTTTTACTTGCTCCTACAGGTGCTAAGCTTGCCACATAGGCATAAAGTCTGATGTGGCAAGTTAATCAAGAAGAGAGAGACTAGTTTGGTGACCCAAGGAAGAAACGGTGCTAAGCACGTGTACCTAGGTGGAAAGACAATTTTGAGTCTATATCTAATTAAATGAAGCAAACTTAGCAACACCATTTCATTGGAAGAGGTCACTCCTTGGCAAATGCAATAAATACTAGTACTCCCTGTGTCCCATAATATAAGAATGTTTTTGGCACTACAGTAGTGTCAAAAACGTTCTTAAATTATGGGACGGAGGGAGTACGAAGAAAGAGATAGAGAGGAGTAAAAAATACACTTATAGCCAACCTTATAGCTAACCTTGTTGTAGTATGAGTGACTAAGTGATGACTATGTATGACATGCAAACATCAAATAGCCTAACGCACCGCGTTAAATCTCTAAGGGCGCGACTGCGCGAGCGACGCGACGGTCGTGGTAGGCGCGACCATGATACGGGCTGTTGGCAGCCCTTGGATCTAATATCAAAGGGTCGCATGCTAAGTTGCTGAAAATTTGTAGAATAACGCTCCAGGATAGGATATTCACCCATAGGTCTAGAATCACGCCATGCAACCGTTCGATCTCAGATACAAGGGCCCTCGGAAGCCCGTATCATGGGAGAATGGAAAGCCACTACCCTGCCGTTCACACGCTGGCAGTTCGCTCCTACTCGTCCCTGCACGTCCTTTAATACTACAATGGTTCGCTTCTAGTCGTCCCGTCCATTCACATTACGCCAGTTCCACTAATGCTAACCCTCCTCCCAAATCCATGGAGTCCCAAATCTCCACGATCGGTGGTGAGTACAAGGTTAGAACCATCACCGGCGATGAGTTCGACGTGATCTACACCCGTTCTTCCGCGATGGTGAAAGGATGCCTTTCTCACTTCAGACGCATGTTCGAAGACTCAGATGATGAGTGGGTCGCTGGGCTAGATGTTGAGTACATCACAGTCCTGGGACGAGAGAAGGATCTAAAGGATGAAGCGAGGAAGAAGCCCGCCGTGATCCAGGTTTGCGTGCATGACTTATGCTTGGTCTACCACATATGCCATGCCGACGTTGAGTGTCAGGATTTTAAGGACTTCCTTGAGAGCAACCTAGTCAAATTCGTTACTGTAGACTTTGGTAACGACAAAGAAGTCCTGCGTCAGATAGGCCTCGTTGTAGGCAACACCTTCGACCTCCAGAAGAATCGGCTGGTGTCCTCTCGTCAGCCTTCAATGCTGACCCTGGCAGGAGCCATGGTTCATCCTTCGTACGGTAAACTGGAGAAACCACCATACACGTTTCATCGTCATGCATGGCAGCGGAATGTACTAGATATAGACCACATCCACTATGCTGCAATGGATGGCTACCTTTGCTTCAATATCTACAAGGGTTGGATGAAGAGCAACAGCCAAGTGTGTGGTTCAAGCAAAGAAGTATCGGCCAAGAGGAAGAGGGACAAGGACGAAGTCGAGGACGTGGACGAGGACTCCGAGTAAGGTGGCAGTGTCATTGCTCATGGTGGTTCTAATGCAATGTCTACCAGAATAGTTGCAAAGTTTAATTTCAGGTGTGCTTAATTTAATTTGAGGGGTGTGTTGTGCTGAGCCCCCAGCAGAACTATATGTTATGTTTCTTCTTGTTACTTTAACTCTTCAGTACGTACATACTAGTATTTCTTACATTTCATCTTTTAGTTGGTATAGTACTACCACTCGTTTCTTCACATTGTATACGTACAATATATATGGCCAACATCATATAGCCAGCCGTTTAGTTGTCAAAGAATTTCAGGGTGCTTAGTTTTTTCAAAGAATTCCAGGGTGTTTAGTTTTATTTGAGGGGTGGGTTGTGCTGGACACCATTATTGTGGCTAGCCTTTTTAATAGTACTATATGCATAATTTGGCGACGAGCGCTCTCTATATGTACCACCTTTTTTTTTATTTCAAGTTTTGCTCCATGGCGCAATCCATCGATAATACTGTTGTACAAAAGTATACATTTTTTAAAAGGCTAGAGGGCAGGGCAGTCTAGCTTGGTCGGTTTCGTGAGAGGCGAGGGCCTTTGTGATTTGACAACTCATTACGGCTGGAAGGCGGGGCCTTGTGATTTGACTGCTCATATAAATGCGCCGGCGACCTGATCGAGGAGGAGCAAAAAACCGTGCGGTATACTCAAGTTTTCCACTGGAGTAGTACTGCGACGGAGGAGCACGAAACACGGTAGCCCAGTGCCATATGGCGATAAAAATGATCTAATTTGCTAGGCATCTCATTGTTAGCATTATTCTATTCATTCCCTCAAAAAACATTGTTCTATTCATGCCTCGCAGAGAACATGACACGTGTGGCGAAACACCCGAAGCAAAAGATGAAACACAAGAGCAAAAGAAGAAGGAAGATTATCACCCCAAATTATCTAATTTGCCGCGGAGTCGTAACTGCTTCTTCATCGCCACCTTGACCTCCATATCCTTCTGCATCTCCTCCACCATCTTCTTCATTCTGTCCATGATGCGGGATTTCTCGACGCAAGCCTTCATTATCTGTTCCACGGCCGCATTACGTACCTTGACAGTAGCCAGGTGCTCGATGCGGAGCTTCACCAACTCCTCCTTCTGTTCCATGACGAGGGCCTGCAGCATCTTCATTGAGGAACTACCATTCTCATGCAGCTTCTTCCAGCCGACATTCTTCTCCTTCAACAGGTCGATCTCGTGGCAGAGCTTCGCCTTGTCCTACTGAAGTCGCAGGATTTCGCCGGTCGCCTTCTTCTCCGAGGCAATGCTCTTCTTCAGCAGCATCACCAAGCCGGTGGTCAACTCCCTCTGCTGATTGAGCTCAGCGGGCATGTCGTCGAGGCTCTCCTTCAGCAACTCTATCAAGCCTTGGATGAACTCCTTCTGCTTATTGAGGTGCTTATTGAGCTGATCGGGTATGCCATCGAGGGATAACGACTCCAGCTCCGCCGGCTCGGCATGTTCGCCTCCACGGCTAGGGCGCTCGTGGGAGCCATCTCCTGCCCGTGAGAGATCTTTCGAGGTCTCTGCGTGGGGGCGTGATACGTCTCCAACGTATCTATAATTTATGAAGCATTCATGCTATTATATTATCTGTTTTGAATGATTATGGGCTTTATTATACACTTTTATATTACTTTTGGGACTAACCTATTAACCGGAGGCCCAGCCCATATTGTTGTTTTATTGCCTGTTTCAGTATTTCGAAGAAAAGGAATATCAAACGGAGTCCAAACGGAATGAAACCTTCGGCATCGTGACTTTTGGAAGAATATCATCCTGGAGGCTTGGAGATCAAGTCAGAAGACCCTCGAGGAGCCCAGGAGATAGGGGGCGCGCCCCCCTACAGGGCGCGGCCCCTGTCTCGTGGAACCCTCGAGCACCTCCCAACCGACTTCTTTCGCCTATATATGCCTACGTACCCTAGAACCATCGAATATCAAGATAGATCGGGAGTTCCGCCACTGCAAGCCTCTGTAGCCACCAAAAACCTCTCGGGAGCCCGTTCCGGCACCCTGCCGGAGGGGGAATCCATCACCGGTGGCCATCTTCATCATCCCGGCGCTCTTCATGACGAGGAGGGAGTAGTTCACCCTCGGGACTGAGGGTATGTACCAGTAGCTATGTGTTTGATCTCTCTTTCTCGTGTTCTCTCTCGTGTTCCCTCTATGGCACGATCTTGATGTATCCCGAGCTTTGCTATTGTAGTTGGATCGTATGATGTTTCTCCCCCTCTACTCTCTTGTGATGAATTGAGTTTCCCCTTTGAAGTTATCTTATCGGATTGAGTCTTTATTTGAGAACACTTGATGTATGTCTTGCCGTGTTTATCTATGGTGACAACGGGATATCATGTGCCTCTTGATGTATGTTTTGGTGACCAACTTATGGGTTCCGCCCATGAACCTATGCATAGGGGTTGGCACACGTTCTTGACTCTCCGGTAAAAACTTTGGGGCACTCTTTGAAGTACTTTGTGTTGGTTGGATGAATCTGATATTGTGTGATGCATATCGTATAATCATGCCCACGGATTCTTGAGGTGACAATGGAGTATCTAGGTGACATTAGGGTTTTGGTTGATTTGTGTCTTAAGGTGTTATTCTAGTACGAACTCTCTAATAGATCGATCCGAAAGAATAACTTTGAGGTGGTTTCATACCCTACCCTAATCTCTATGTTTGTTCTACTCTATTAGTGGCTTTGGAGTGACTCTTTGTTGCATGTTGAGGGGTTGTTATATGATCTATCTATGTTATTATTGTTGTGAGAACTTGCACTAGTGAAAGTATGAACCCTAGGCCTTGTTTCCTATCATTGAAATATTGTTTATGATCACTTTTATCATTAGTTACCTTGCTGTTTTTATTATTTCAGATTACAAAAACCTATATCTACCATATATATTGCACTTTTATCACCATCTCTTCGCCGAACTAGTGCACCTATACAATTTACCATTGTATTGGGTGTGTTGGGGACACAAGAGACTCTTTGTTATTTGGTTGCAGGGTTGTTTTAGAGAGACCATCTTCATCCTACGCCTCCCACGGATTGATAAACCTTAGGTTATCCACTTGAGGGAAATTTGCTGCTGTCCTACAAACCTGCGCACTTGCAGGCCCAACAACGTCTACAAGAAGAAGGTTGTGTAGTAGACGTCAAGCTCTTTTCTCGCGCCGTTGCCGGGGAGGTGAGTGCTTGAAGGTATATCTTTAGATCTTGCAATCGAATCTTTTTGTTTCTTGTTTTATCACTAGTTTAGTTTATAAAAGAAAACTACAAAAAATGGAGTTAAGTTTGTCTCATACGCTTCTTCTTTTTAATATCTTTCGTGAGTTTGATGGAAATAAAAATTGTGCTGAAATGCTAGAAGAAGAATGCTTTAAAATGTTTGGTACTAAAACTTTGAATGATGAGCATGATTGCAATGTTGTTAGTATAAACTCCTCAAATATCCATAGTACTAATGATGATTGCTCTAGTCATGATGAAAATATATCTTATGAGCATGTCAACTTTTGTGGAGTGCATGTTTGCATGAACACACCAAATAGAGAAGATATATATTGCAAGAGGCATAAGTATTTAGAAACTAAGAAGTTGCAAGAAAGGCTAGATAAGAGTGCGGAGAATTTAAGATATCTTTCCCATTGTGAATTTTGCAATAAACAAGATCATTTACATCTCCAATGCAAATTGTTTCATGATCGGATCGTGTCCAAAAATTGTGATGATTTGATCTCCCTTTCTCATTACAATGAACTTAGATTGCTTTTGGGTTGTGAAGAGTTGGAACGTTTAACTAAGCCTATTCCAGAATTTAATCTTAAGCGTTTTCTTGATATTGATCTAGAAAAGATTTATATGTTTTGTGTGGAGAATTGCATTGAAAATCCTTATATTGCCAATTACCTAAAGAAAAGAAAGCAAATGGAAGATGATGAGAGTACTAATGAAAGGGAAGAGACTTCCCAATCTCCTCCTATTATTTCTCATGATGAATCAGGTAACGAGGAGGAGCTTTCTATTCAACCAATCTCATCAATAAGGAGCTCAAAGAGGAAGGATGAACCTACACATAATGTGAAGAAGAAAAAGAAAAGAAGGAGCAACAAAGGTAGAAAGGTATCCCTCCCAAATGATGTTGCTCCTACTACTCATTGTGATGATGATAATTGCTTTACTATTGGTGCTATCCATATTTTTAATGATGAGAGTGATTATGCTTATGATATGAAAGGGCCCAAGCTTGGGGAAGCTATGTTTGATGAGTATGAAATATTTGAGAATATATTTGCTGAAATTAATGTTTGTGCCAAGCTTGGGGAAGCTATGTTTAATGAATATGATATTTTTAGCACCCCAAGTTTTGATATGCAAAGTTGTTATAATGATAGCATGCCTCCTACCTATGATGATTATATAGATGAAAGTGGGTTCGGAAGAGTGTCAACTTTAGGAAATAGTGATCCCACTATTTTGGAGGATGTTGAATTTTATTGTGATGAATATGAAAGTGGATTTGAAAGAGTGTCAACTTTATTTAGTGATTCCACTATCTTGGGAGAGGTTTCAATCGATTATGATGAGAACGAAGTTGCTACTTATGATGATTATTGTGATGAAACTTTGCTATAAAAAGTAGTGATGATTATATTTATAAAACTTGTCATGATTATGATTACCCTTTTTCTGAACATTACTCTTTTAATGTGGAAACAATTTTTAGTGTTCAAGTCTTTTATGATACTCCCAATATTCTGAATGAGAAGAATTTTGCTTATGTGGAGACTAGTAAATTTTCTATGCTTGTAGATCATGAAAAAAATGCTTTAGGTGCTGGTTATGTTGTTGAATTCATTCATGATGCTACTGAAAATTATTACGAGGGAGGAATATATGCTTGTAGGAATTACAATAATGTCAAGTTTCCTCCCTATGTGTTGAAAATCTTGAAGTTATGCTTGTTGTGCCACCCTATGCTAGTTGATTATTGTTCCCATAAGTTGTTTGCTCAAAAAATCCCTATGCATAGGAAGTGTGTTAGGCTTAAATGTGCTAGTCATATTCTTCATGATGCTCCCTTTATGTTTCAATTCTTATCTTTTATGTGAGCATCATTGCCATCATCATGCCTAGCTAGAAAGGCATTAAAGAAAAGCGCTTGTTGGGAGACAACCCAATATTTACCCTTACTGTTTTTGTGTGTCCACATGATTATGCTACTGTAGTAATCTTGTTTTATAGCTTTTATTTCAATAAAGTGCCAAGTAGAACCTTTGGGAAGACTTGGGTGAAGTTTATGTGATCTTGCTGTAAAAAAAATAGAAACTTTTGCGCTCACGAGATTAGCTGCCATTTTTTAATGGAGAGTTCTTTTAGGTTGATTATTTTTGCAGGTGATTAATAGATAAATTCCTCAGGTCCATAAATTTAGTTCACAATTGTTTGACTTCCAGAAGTATACTTTTGATCCAGATTACTACAGACTGTTCTGTTTTTGACAGATTCTGTTTTCTATGTGTTGTTTGCTTATTTAGATGAATCTATGAGTAGTATCGGAGGGTATGACCATAGAGATGTTAGAACAAAGTAGATATTACACCAATATGAATTTGTAATGAGTTCATTACAGTACCTAAGTGGTGGTTTTATTTTCTTATACTAATGAAGCTTACGAGTTTTGTTTTGAGTTTTGTGTGGTTGAAGTTTTCATGTTTTGGGTAAAGATTCAATGGACTATGGAATAATGAGTGGCAAGAGCCTAAGATTGGGGATTCCCAAGGCACCCCAAGGTAATATTCAAGTACAACCAACAGCCTAATCTTGGGGATGGCCCGGAAGGCATCCCCTCTTTCGTCTTCGTTCATCAGTAACTTTACTTGGAACTATATTTTTATTCACCACATGATATGTGTTTTGCTTGGAGCGTCATTTTATTTTGTCAGTTTTTGCTTTATTTTAGTTAGAATAATGTTTTTCATCTTTAGTTTCAATAAAAATGTCAAGGATAGCCTTTGCCATGCTTATTTTGCTAGTATACATGCTGCTGTTTGAAAACAGAAAGTTTACCGCTGTTGCGAAAATTCCCTAGAAAAGTCGGAATGTTATAATGTTGAATCATTTTTCATATTGAGCTCTGATAAATTTATTACAGTGGGAATTTTAGTTCATAATTTTTGGAGTCAGGGAAGTATTGATACTCTTGCATTCTTTACAGACTGTACTGTTTTGGCAGATTGCTGTTATGTTTGCATTGTTTGCGTATGTTTGCTTGTTTAATGATTCTATTTGAGGATAGGAGTATTAAATATGCAGAGACATTTATTATGCAATGTTGAATAATAATTTTAGTGATTTGTTACAGTAGAAAATGATAAGGTTTTGCATTGGTTTATACTAACCTATCTCACGAGTTCTTGTTGAGTTTGGTGTGAATGAAGCTTTTTGAGAAATAGAGAAACCATGATATGAGAGGAATTAAGGGGACACCAAAGTTCAAGCTTGGGGATGCCCAAGGCACCCCAAGATAATACTTCAAGAAGTCTCAAGCATTTAAGCTTGGGGATGCCCCGTTAGGCATCCCACCTTTCTTCTTCAACTACTATCGGTTAGTATCGGTTGAGCCTAAGTTTTTGCTTCTTCACATGAGTTGTGCTATCCTTGCAATGTCATTTTATTTTGCTTTGCTTGATGCTTGAATACAATACCAAGATCTGAAATTCTTTAATGAGAGAGAGTCTTCACATAGTTTCATAATTATTTAGCTACTCATTGATCTTCACTTATATCTTTTTGGAGTAGTTTGTCATTTACTCGTGTGCTTCACTTATATCCTATCAGTAAATAGTTGAATGAGTTGAATGTCATAAATCTGAAATTATATATGTTTCATTTTCTTACTCCCTGGGGAGTAATGACTTCACATCTCAGAAGTAGAGATTGTAAATTTATTGACGGTTAGCAAGCATTGTATTAGTCATTTGAACAATTCATGAAAGAATATTGAAGGAAGAGAGATTTTAGATATAAATATATTACCATAGACATCTTTTATAATTGTGAGCACTCATTAAGTATGACATGCTAAAGAGTTGATGTTGGACAAGGAAGACAACGTAATGGGTTATGTTTTCTCACATCTCAGTTAAAGTATATTGTCATGGATCATTCAAACATGTTGAGCTTGCCTTTCCCCCTCATGCTAGCCAAAAATTCCTAGCACAAAGTAGAGATACTACTTGTGCTTCCAAATATCTTTAAACCCAGTTTGCCATGAGAGTCCACCATACCTACCTATGGATTGAGTAAGATCCTTCAAGTAAGTTGTCATCGGTGCAAGCAATAAAAATTGCTCTCTAAATATGAACGACTTATTAGTGTGGAGAAAATAGGCTTTGTACGAACTTGTTATGGAAGCGATAAAAGCGACGGACTGCATAATAAAGTTCAATATACAAGGGGCAATATAAATTGATGTTCTTTCACATTAAGATTTTGTGTATCCAACCCTAAAAGCGCATGGCAACCTCTGCTTCCCTCTGCGAAGGGCCTATCTTTTACTTTATGTCTTTTACTTTTATGCAAGAGTCAAGGTGATCTTCACCTTTCCCTTTTTCATTTTATCCTTTGGCAAGCACTTTTTGTTAGTGTGATCCTGATATATATATCCAATTATATGTATGTTAGCATGAACTATTATTCTTGACATCACCTAAAGGTGAATACGTTTGGAGGCAACATCATAAGCCCCAATCTTTCTCTGTGTCTGATTAAAACTTCATAACCATAAGTATTGCGTGCGAGTTAGCAATTGTATAAGACTATATGATAGTTGAGTATGTGAAGTTTGCTAAATCAAATCTCCGACATAGACCCTTCCTGAAAATAAGATGGATTGCAATTATTTGATGACTAAGAATGAAGTTTGCTAGTTTTCAAGAAAGTTTATGGTCTATGCTTTAACATGTGAATTGCTTGTTACTTTATCGTGAAAAGTTTTATGAGATGAACTACTGTTATGACATATTATCATGCTAGAAAAGGTGATTGAAATTATTATTGATCAAACTTGTGCACCTTCTAGCATTCACACTTCATAAATTCTTTCTTTATCATTTACCTACTCGGGGACGAGTAGGAATTAAGCTTGGGGATGCTGATACATCTCCAATGTATCTATAATTTATGAAGCATTCATGCTATTATATTATCTGTTTTGAATGATTATGGGCTTTATTATACAATTTGATATTACTTTTGGGACTAACCTATTAACCGGAGGCCCAGCCCAAATTGCTGTTTTGTTGCCTGTTTCAGTATTTCGAAGAAAAGGAATATCAAACGGGGTCCAAACGGAATGAAACCTTCGGCATTGTGATTTTTTGGAAGAATATCATCCTGGAGGCTTGGAGATCAAGTCAGAAGACCCTCAAGGAGCCCAGGAGAAAGGGCCCCCTACAGGGCGCGACCCCCTGTCTCGTGGACCCCTCGAGAACCTCCCAACCGACTTCTTTCGCCTATATATGCCTATGTACCCTAAAACCATCGAATATCAAGATAGATCGGGAGTTCCGCCGCCGCAAGCCTCTGTAGCCACCAAAAACCTCTCGGGAGCCCGTTCCGGCACCCTGCCGGAGGGGGAATCCATCACCGGTGGCCATCTTCATCATCCCGGCGCTCTCCATGATGAGGAGGGAGTAGTTCACCCTCGGGGCTGAGGGTATGTACTAGTAGCTATGTGTTTGATCTCTCTCTCTCTCGTGTTCTCTCTCATGTTCCCTCTATGGCACGATCTTGATGTATCCCGAGCTTTGCTATTGTAGTTGGATCTTATGATGTTTCTCCCCCTCTACTCTCTTGTGATAAATTGAGTTTCCCCTTTGAAGTTATCTTATCAGATTGAGTCTTTATTTGAGAACACTTGATGTATGTCTTGCCGTGTTTATCTGTGGTGACAATGGGATATCATGTGCCTCTTGATGTATCTTTTGGTGACCAACTTCTGGATTCCGCCCATGAACCTATGCATATGGGTTGGCACACGTTCTTGACTCTCCGGTAGAAACTTTGGGCCACTCTTTGAAATACTTTGTGTTGGTTGGATGAATCTGAGATTGTGTGATGCATATCGTATAATCATGCCCACGGATACTTGAGGTGACAATGGAGTATCTAGGTGACATTAGGGTTTTGGTTGATTTGTATCTTAAGGTGTTATTCTAGTACGAACTCTTTTATAGATCGATCCGAAAGAATAACTTTGAGGTGGTTTCATACCCTACCTGTCGGTGTACTAGAGTAGGGGTACCCTAGTATCCCGAACTTGTGCACGGGCAGTTGCAGCGCCCCGCGGCAAGGCTTGCCGGGTGACCGCCAAGGTCCTCCGTGGTTCCTTTGGAGCCATTCAAGAACAAAGTATTCAAGCCAAGGAGACAAGGCCCCAGCAAGAGGAGCTTGCCGGGAAGGCCAACCAAGGCATCGCAAGGAACTTGCCACGACGCGCCACGGTGAGCGACAAGCTTCCGGACGCGACAAGACAACGACCGCGGCAAGGCGCTTGCCGCGGAAAACTACCACTCTGTACCCGCGCTCCAGCACATCCACCAACGTGTCGCCCTAGGACCTTTCCAGGTGCGCGTGGCAAGAGGCTGTGCGGCTAGCGGTGCTTGGTGGCAAGCGACGCTGACAAGATTGCCATCATGGCAAGCGGTGGCTTCCCTGACGGTCCTTTTTGCACTATTTGGGTGACGCAGACGGGCATTTAATGCCTTTGTCCCCTGCCATCAGGGTTAGGTAGGATACACTGTACAGGTAGTTGTACCAACCACAATTCCTTTTCCATTTTTGCCCTTGTCTACGTTGCCACCTGTCGGAGACCCCTTTAGCATATAAAAGGAGGCCCATGCGCAACGTAGGAGGGGGTTCGAAGCCAGATAAACACTCACGCTCGGTCTCGTTTGCAGCTAGAGTGTACTGTAGCACTCAGCGCTCCCGAGCAAGAACTCAATACAATCAGACATGCAGCAGTAGGAGTGTTATCTCTCCGGAGAGCTCCGAAGCTGGGTAAACTGCTCGTGTGCTTCACCTCGATCCGCTCTTCGTGCGATCTCCGCCCCCCGCCGAACCGAAAGGGGCTCGGTCTGCCGTCCCCATAGGTGTTCGTGGATCAGTTTCCCCGACACTTCCGTAATCTCTATGTTTGTTCTCCGCTATTAGTGGCTTTGGAGTGACTCTTTGTTGCATGTTGAGGGATTGTTATATGATCTATCTATGTTATTATTGTTGAGAGCACTTGCACTAGTGAAAGTATGAACCCTATGCCTTGTTTCCTATCATTGCAATACCGTTTACGCTCACTTTTATCATTAGTTAACTTGCTGTTTTTATAATTTCAGATTACAAATACCTTTATCTACCATCCATATTGCACTTGTATCACCATCTCTTCGCCGAACTAGTGCACCTATACAATTTACCATTGTATTGGGTGTGTTGGGGACACAAGAGACTCTTTGTTATTTGGTTGCAGGGTTGTTTGAGAGAGACCATCTTCATCCTATGCCTCCTACGGATTGATAAACCTTAGGTCATCCACTTGAGGGAAATTTGCTACTGTCCTACAAACTTGTGCACTTGCAGGCCCAACAACGTCTACAAGAAGAAGGTTGTCTAGTAGACATCACGGCGAGCCCTCTCTTTCTTTCCACAGCCTTGGTTGCCGCTCCCTTGTTACGAGTAGTTCTTGACCTAGAGCTCTGCTCACCAGCCATGGCAACGACGGACCAAGAAGAAGCACTTATGAGGAGGAAAGGTAGAGTAATTTTCGGTTAGGTAGTTCCCCTTTTTATAACCTAAGTACTAGCACTATTACTAATACCTGCATAGTGGGAACATGTTCAGGTTTCATACGTACTAGTAAGTGTGAGCAGGCTTTCGAATGTGATGGGAACAAGGTAAAGATTAATTGATGGTTTTGGTTTCGAGGCCCGAAACAGCTCCCGATGAGTTTAGCAGAACATAAATTTCAAGTACTACACTGCTCAAATGCGTAAATATTATGTTACTGTCAAAAATTGGCACAAAATACGAAGGAGACCAATGGAAGTACTACTAGAAACCCACGATTTAACTACTCACATGCGCGCAGTGGAGTAATAATGTCTTTCTTCCGCCCTCACGTCCACTCAATTTGCATGCGCTGTATTAATTGACCATCAATGAAGTGAACAACTTCACACGCGTCAAATTATCACATGGGGTGGATCTTGGTACAAAATTGCGTCCGCCCGTGTACCCGCGTGTGTGTGCGAGGGAATGAGTGTGTGTGTGGCGTGCGTGCACATCTTCGCTTCGTGCATGTACCGCCAGTATGGCTCAGGGAGGACGAGTACATTCTTCTGGAACCAGCAGCACTTCACTGTGATCAATCCACGCAAGGAGGTTGCGACAACGCCTCCACATGTGCCATGTGGCTTCATGAACTGTAGGAGAGACACTGTGTAGCGTGCCATTGGTATTCTAATTACGTGTTTTGCACATACTCGAAGTACTAGTAAGGTACACATGCATTGCACGCATCAGATTTTGCAACCAAATTATGAATAAATACCACACTATAGCATGTAAGCTCTGAGTCATATATGCCTGAAGTAGCCCTTCGTTTAATTCTTATAGTTCATCTCATTCAAAATTAATTAGTTTTTATAAAAAAGCTAAGAACGCGGGAATAGGAAAAACATGGAATTATAGTGGAATGTTGTCTTGAATCCTACAGGATTGTACGAGTATTTGATTGTACATAGAAAAACGTAGAATTCTTTCAAAGAGGTTTGAGTGGATGGGATGTGATACATCCATTTTGCATCATGCTTCTATATCGATATTTATTGCATTATGGGAGGTTACTTCACGTTATGTCACAATATTTATGGCTATTCTCTCTTATTTTAGAAGGCTTACATGAAGAGGGAGAATGCCGGCAGCTGGAATTCTGGGCTGGAAAAGGAGCAAATATTGGAGGCCTATTCTAGGCTACTCCAAAAGTCCTAAAACTCCACGGAATGTCTTAAAATAAATAAAGAAAAATCGTCGCCAAAGATGAAGGCCAGGGGTCCCACACCCTGCTCACGAGGGTGGCCCCCCTGGGCGCGCCCCCCTACCTCGTGGGCCCCCTGGTGGCTCTCCGATGCCCGTCTTGTCCTATATGAAGTCTTTCGATGAGAAAAAAATAGCAGGCAACCTTTCGGGACGAGACTCTGCCGCCACGAGGCGAAACCAATCTAGGGCTCTGGTAGAGCTGTTCTGTCGGGGACACTTCCCTCCGGGAGGGGGAAACCATCACCATCGTCATCACCAACGCTCGTCTCATCGGGTGAGGGCAATCTCCATCAACATCTTCACTAGCACCATATCATCTCCAAACCCTAGTTCATCTCTTGTATCCAATTCTTGTCTCCAAGTCCAGGATTGGTGCTAGTAGGTTGCTAGTAGTGTTGATTACTCCTTGTAGTTGATGCTAGTCGGTTTATTTGGTGGAAGATCATATGTTCAGATCCTTTATGCACATTATTACCCCTCTGATTTTGAACATGAATATGCTTTGTGAGTAGTTACGTTTGTTCCTGAGGATAAGGGAGAAGTCTTGCTATTAGTAGTCATGTGAATTTGGTATTCGTTCGATATTTTGATAAGATGTATGTTGTCTAACCTCTAGTGGTGTTATGTGAACGTCGACTACATAACACTTCACCATTATTTGGGCCTAGAGGAAGGCATTGGGAAGTAATAAGTAGATGATGGGTTGCTAGAGTGACAGAAGCTTAAACCCTAGTTTATGCGTTGCTTTGTAAGGGGCTGATTTGGATCCATATGTCTCATGCTATGGTTAGGTTTACCTTAATACTTTTGTCGTAGTTGCGGATGCTTGCAATAGAGGTTAATCATAAGTGGGATGCTTGTCCAAGTAAGGGTAGTACCCAAGCACCGGCCCACCCACATATCAAATTATCAAAGTACCAAACACGAATCATATGAGCGTGATGAAAACTAGCTTGACGATATTCCCATGTGTCCTCGGGAGCGCTTTTCCTATTATAAGAGTTCATCCAGGCTTGTCCTTTGATACAAAAAGGATTGGGCCACCTTGCTGCACTTTATTTACTTTTGTTACTTGTTGCTCGTTACAATTTATCTTATCACAAAACTATCTATTACCACTTATTTCAGTACTTGCAGAGAATACCTTGCTGAAAACCGCTTGTCATTTCCTTCCGCTCCTCGTTGGGTTCGACACTCTTACTTATCGAAAGGACTACGATAGATCCCCTATACTTGTGGGTCAGAAAGACTCTTTTCTGGCTCCGTTGCCGGGGAGTGAAGCTCCTTTGGTAGGTGGAATTTGGTAACTGAAATTTTCTGTCACTTGTTACTATGGAAAGTAATTGTCTGAGGGGCTTGTTCGGGGTATCTTCACCCCGTCCAGTTGAGCCAAGAGTTGCTCCTCAACCTACTGAACCTATTGAATCTACTGAAAATGAAACTCCTTTTCAGATTCCTTCGGGTATGATGGAAAAACTGCTAGCTAACACTTTTGCAGGAGATGGAACAAAGCATCCTAACGAACATCTACGCTATGTTGATGATATTTGTGGACTATTTAAGCTTGCAGGTATACCATATGATGTTGTTAAGAAGAAGGCTTTCCCTTTATCTTTGGAGGGAGACGCATTGACATGGTATAGGCTATGTGATGATATGAGATCATGGAACTATAAAAGATTGAAATTGGAATTTCATCAAAAGTATTACCCTATGCATCTTGTTCATCGTGATCGCAGTTATATATATAATTTTTGGCCTCGCGAAGGAGAAAGCATCGCCCAAGCTTGGGGGAGGCTTAAATCAATGTTATATTCATGCCCCAATCATGAGCTCGCAAGAGAAGTGATTATGCAAAAAAATTGTGCTCGGCTTTCTGAAAACAATCGCACCATGCTCGATACTTCTTGTGCTGGCTCTTTTATGATGAAGACTATTGAATTCAGATGGAATTTATTGGATAGAATTAAACGCAACTCTGAAGATTGGGACCTCGACGAAGGTAAGGAGTCAGGTATGATACCTAAGTTTGATTGTGTTAAATCTTTTATGGATACCGATAGTTTCCGAAAGTTTAGCACTAAATATGGACTTGACTCTGAGATAGTAGCTTCTTTCTGTGAATCTTTTGCTACTTATGTTGATCTCCCCAAGGAGAAGTGGTTTAAATATCATCGTCCCATAGAAGTAAAAGTAGTTGCACCTATTAAAGTTGAAGAAAAGACTGTCACATATAATGATCCTATTGTTCCCACTTCTTATGTTGAGAAACCACCTTTCCCTGTTAGAATGAAGGATCATGCTAAAGCTTCAACTGTTGTTCGTAAAAGCAATATTAGAACTTATACCCCTCCTGAGCAAGTCAAAGTAGAACCCAATATTGCTATTGTTAAAGATCTATTGTCTGATAATATTGATGGGCATGTTATTCAATTCTGTGGTGAAGCTGCCAGAATTGCTAAGTCTTGTGAGAGAGATAAACATAGACCTGTGGTAGGCGTGCCTGTTATTTCTCTTAAAATAGGAGATCGTTGTTATCATGGCTTATGTGATATGGGTGCTAGTGCTAGTGTAATACACATTGATTTATACAAAGAAATTATGCATGATATTGCACCTGCTGAGTTAGAAGAAATTGATGTTACAATTAAACTTGCCAATAGAGATACTATTTCACCAGTGGGAATTGTTAGAGATGTTGAAGTCTTGTGTGGGAAAACCAAATATCCCGCTGATTTTCTTGTTCTTGGTTCTCCACAAGATAGCTTTTGTCCCATTATATTTGGTAGACCCTTCTTGAATACTGTTAATGCTAAGATAGACTGCAAAAAGAATGTTGTTACTATTGTCTTGGATGATATGGTTCATGAGTTTAATTTCTCTGAATTTAGTAAACAACATCGCGAGGAAGAAATGCCTAGTAAGGACGAAATTATTGGTCTTGCTTCTATTGCCGTACCTCCTAGTGATCCTTTAGAACAATATTTGCTAGACCATGAAAATGATATGTTCATGAATGAAATAAGGGAAATAGATGAAGTATTCTTTAAACAGGAACCTATTCTGCAACACAATTTGCCTATTGAAATCCTAGGGGATCCTCCCCCACCCAAGGGTGATCCCGTGTTTGAGCTTAAATCGTTGCCTGATAATCTTAAATATGCTTATCTTGATGAAAAGAAAATATATCTTGTCATTATTAGTGCTAACCTTTCAGAGCATGAAGAAGAAAGATTATTGAAAACTCTGAAAAAGCAATGTGCCGCTATTGGATATACTCTGGATGATCTTAAGGGCATTAGTCCCACTCTATGTCAACATAAAATAAATTTGGAAGCTAATGCCAAACCAGTTTGTGATCCTCAACGACGTTTGAATCCTAAAATGAAAGAAGTGGTAAGAAAGGAAATACTCAAGCTTCTGGAGGCAGGTATAATTTATCCCGTTGCTGATAGTCAGTGGGTAAGTCCTGTCCATTGTGTCCCTAAGAAGGGAGGTATTACTGTTGTCCCTAATGATAAAGATGAATTGATTCTGCAAAGAATCATCACCGGTTATAGGATGGTAATTGATTTCCACAAATTAAATAAGGCTACTAAGAAAGATCATTACCCCCTACCTTTTATTGATCAAATGCTAGAAAGATTATGCAAACATACACACTATTTCTTTCTAGATGGTTATTCCGGTTTTTCTCAAATACCTGTGTCGGCTAAAGATCAATCAAAGACTACTTTTACATGCCCTTTTGGTACTTTTTCTTATAGATGTATGCCTTTTGGTTTATGTAATGCACCTACTACCTTTCAAAGATGCATGATCGCTATATTCTCTGACTTTTGCGAGAAAATTTGTGAGGTTTTCATGGATGATTTTTCCGTCTATGGCTCCTCTTTTGATGACTTCTTGAGCAATCTTGCTCAAGTTTTGCAGAGATGTGAAGAAACTAACTTGTCTTGAACTGGGAAAAGTGCCACTTTATGGTTAATGAAGGTATTGTCTTGGGGCACAATGTTTGTGAAAGAGGTATTGAAGTTGATAAAGCCAAGGTTGATGCTATTGAAAAGATGCCATGTCACAAGGACATCAAAGGTATAAGAAGTTTCCTTGGTCACGCCAGATTTTATAGGAGGTTCATTAAGGACTTCTCAAAAATCTCTCAGCCTCTGACTAATTTATTACAAAAAGATGTACCATTTGTCTTTGATGATGATTGTGTAGAAGCATTTGAAATACCTAAGAAAGCATTAGTCTCTGCACCTGTTGTTCAGCCACCTGATTGGAATTTACCCTTTGAAATTATGTGCGATGCTAGTGATTATGCTGTAGGTGCTGTTCTAGGGCAAAGAGTTTATAAGAAATTAAATGTTATTCATTATGCTAGTAAGACTCTAGAAAATGCTCAAAGAAATTATGCTACTACCGAAAAGGAACTTTTAGCAGTTGTATTTGCTTGTGATAAATTCAGACCCTATATTGTTGATTCTAAAGTTACTATTCACATAGATCATGCTGCTATTAAATATCTTATGGAAAAGACGCAAAACCTAGACTTATTAGATGGGTTCTCCTATTGCAAGAATTTGATTTACATATTGTTGATAGAAAAGGAGCTGAGAACCCCATTGCAAACAACTTGTCTAGGTTAGAGAATGTTCTTGATGACCCTCTACCTATTGATGATAGCTTTCCTGATGAACAATTAAATGTCATAAGTACCTCTCGTAGCACTCCATGGTATGCTGATTAGGCTAATTATATTGTAGCTAAATTTATACCACCTAGCTTCACATACCAACAAAAGAGAAAGTTTTTCTATGACTTGCCACATTACTTTTGGGATGACCCACATCTTTATAAAGAAGGAGTAGATGGTGTTATTAGACGTTGTGAACCTGAGCATGAACAGGAACAGATCCTACGCAAGTGTCACTCCGAAGCTTATGGAGGACACCACGCTGGAGATAGAACTGCACATAAGTTATTGCAATCCGGTTTTTATTGGCCAACTCTCTTCAAGGATGCCTATAAGTTTGTTTTGTCTTGCGATGAATGTCAAAGAATTGGTAATATTAATATATGTCAAGAAATGCCTATGAATTATTCACTTGTTATTGAACCATTTGATGTTTGGGGCTTTGATTATATGGGACCTTTTCCTGCCTCTAATGGATATACTCATATTTTAGTTGTTGTTGATTACGTTACTAAGTGGGTAGAAGCTATTCCAGCTAGTAGTGCTGATCATAACACCTCTATTAAAATGCTTAAGGACGTTATTTTTTTGAGGTTTGGAGTCCCTAGATATCTTATGATTGATGGTGGTTCACACTTTATTCATGGTGCTTTCCGTAAGATGCTTGCTAAATACGACGTTAATCATAGAATTGCATCTCCATATCACTCGCAGTCTAGTGGTCAAGCAGAGTTAAGCAACAGAGAGCTCAAATTAATTTTGCAAAAGACTGTGAATAGGTCTAGAAAGAATTGGTCCAAGAAACTGGCTGACGCATTATGGGCCTATAGAACTGCATACAAGAATCCTATGGGTATGTCTCCGTATAAAATGGTTTGTGGAAATGCTTGTCACTTACCTCGAACTAGAACATAAGGCATACTGGGCTATCAAAGAGCTCAACTATGATTTCTAACTTGCCGGTGAGAAGAGGTTATTTGATATTAGCTCGCTTGATGAATGGAGAACCCAAGCTGATGAAAATGCCAAGTTGTTTAAAGAAAAAATCAAAAGATGGCATGAAAAAAGGATACAAAAGCGTGAGTTTAGTGTAGGTGATTATGTATTGCTATACAACTCTCATTTAAGATTTTTTGTAGGAAAACTTCTCTCCAAATGGTTAGGTCCCTACGTTATCAAGGAGGTCTATCGTTCCGGTGCCATAAAAATCAACAACTTCGCAGGAACAAATCCGAAGGTGGTAAACGATCAAAGGATTAAACACTATATTTCAGGTAATCCCATAAATGTTGAAATTAATATTATTGAAACCGTAACCCTGGAGGAATACATAAAGGACACTTTCCAGCCTGTTTCAGACTCCGAGAAGGAATAGGTATGTGTTACGGTAAGTAAACCGACTCCAAAACAATTTTTAAGGGAATATTTCTCCATTTTGGAATATTTAGAAAAATAGAAAAATAAGTAGCAGTCCGGGGAGGACACGAGGCCTCCACTAGGGTGGAGGGCGCGCCCTACCCCCTGGGCACGCCCCCTACCTCATGAGCACCTCATGTGCCCTCCGGACTCCGTTTCCTTGCACGATACGTATTTTGGTCGGTAAAAATTCCTTATATAAACTCCTTAAGGTTTTGACTCTAGTATCACGCAATTATCCTCTGTTTTTGTTTTCGAGTTGTTGCTGCTACAGATTAGAGCAAGATGTCTTCTCAAGAGTCAGTCGGGGAGAGCTGGGTATCCAACCCGGCACCGGAACCAAGGGCAAACAGCGACGCTGACCACCTTGGGCCAGCAACGGAGGAAGAGATGGAGGCTGACCTTATGAGAGTAGATGCCATGGAGGATCAAGAAGTCACCTCTCGCCTCCGAGCTAGGCTTACGATGGGGGAGCTAGAGAGCTCAGCTATTCCAAACTCAGTTATCCCTTCCAATGTTAAATTTCTTTCTTATGAAAATATGAGGAGGAGTGTCTCTGGTTCTCCCGCAGCTATGCAACACCCTTAGGTGCAAGGAGATTTAGCCGTTACAGGAAAGCTTCGCAAGGAAATAATGGACCTCAAGCAGCAAGTCAATAAGCTCGAGGAGGAGAACCGTATTCTGAGGGTAATCATCGCCAAGAATATTACGCCAACAACAAAGAAGGAGAAATAATTACATGGGTATGGGCGCTCCCCTTGGCAACTGAAGCTTGGGGGAGGTGCCCTAGTATCGTATCACCATCACAACTCCTATATTTACCATTTTTTAGTTCGATTCTATTTAGTAGTATCTTGATTTAGTAGAATAAAGTCATGGCATGATCTAGTCTTGAGTTTTGCTTTATGATCCTTCTCTGTAATCGAGTCTGTGAGCTATATAATAAAGATTAGTGTTGAGTCAAGGGCTTGAGTGTTTTGCCATGATCTTGGGTGATTAGAAGAAAAAGAATAAAAAGAATCAAAGAGTTCATATTGATCTTAGTGAAAGTAATGACTTCACATAGAAAGAGTATGATGATTAAAAGTTGTTGGGAGTTGGCAAATATAGCTTTGGTCATTGTTGCAATTAATAGGAAGTAATAAGGAAAGAGAGGTTTCACATATAGATACATTATCATTGACATCTTTTATGATTGGGAGCACTCATTAAAATATGACATGTTAAAGAGTTGATGTTGGACAAGGAAGACAACATAGTGAGTTATGTTTTCTTACATCTGAGATAAAGTATGTTGTCATGGATCCTCTAACGTGTTGAGCTTGCCTTTCCCCCTCATGCTAGCCAAATTCTCAGCACTAAGTAGAAATACTACTTGTGCTTCCAAATACCCTTAAACCAGTTTTGCCATGGGAGTCCACCATATCTACCTTTGGATTGAGTAAGATCCTTCAAGTAAGTTGTCATCTGTGCAAGCAATAAAAGTTGCTCTCTAAATATGCATGACTTATTAGTGTAGAGAAATAAGCTTTGTACGAACTTGTTGTGGATGCAATAAAAGCGACAGACTGCATAATAAGGGTTCACATACAAGGGGCAATATAAAGTGACGTTCTTTTGCATTAAGATTTTGTGCATCAACCCTAAATGCGCATGACAACTTCTGCTTCCCTCTGCGAAGGGCCTATCTTTTATTATTATCTTCTACCTTATGCAAGAGTCACGGTGATCTTCACTTCTCCTTTTTCATTTTATCCTTTGGCAAGCTCAGCACGTTGGAAAGAACATGATATATATATTTAATTGGATGTGGGGGAGCATGAATTATTACTGTTGACATTACCCTTGAGGTAAAAGGTTGTGGGGCAAAACTATAAGCCCCTATCTTTCTCTGTGTCCGATTAAAACTCCGTAACCACAAGTATCGCGTGAGTGCTAGCAATTATGAAGGACTAAGTGATAGTTGAGTATGTGGACTTGCTTTTAGGCTCTAACATAGACTCTTTCCGATGTTATGATAAATTGCAATTGCTTCAATGACTGAGGTTATAATTTGTTGGTGCTGAATAAGGTTTCTGATTCATGCTTTTTGCTTTGTGAACTGATCATCACTTGAACATAAGTAATCATATGACAAAATCTTTATATGTTGTTGTTATGAAAATAATCATGATGCCTTCATGTCCGTATTTTATTTTTATCGACGCCTCTACCTCTAAACATGAGGACATATCAATTGTTATCGGCTTTTCGCTTGAGAAAAAGCGAGGTCTAAGCTTGGGGGAGTTGATACGTCCATTTTGCATCATGCTTCTATATCGATAATTATTGCATTATGGGCTGTTACTTCACGTTATGACACAATATTTATGGCTATTCTCTCTTATTTCACAAGGTTTACATGAAGAGGAAGAATGCTGGCAGCTGGAATTTTGGGCTGGAAAAGCAGCAAATATTGGAGGCCTATTCTGCGCAACTCCAAAAGTCCTGAAACTCCACGGAATGTCTTAAAATAAATAAAGAAAAATCGTCGCCAAAGATGAAGGCCAGGGGGCCCACACCCTGCTCACGAGGGTGGGGGCGCCCCCCTGGGCGCGCCCCCTACCTCGTGGGCCCCCTGGTGGCTCTCCGATGCCCGTCTTGTCCTATATGAAGTCTTTCGATGAGAAAAAAATAGCAGGCAACCTTTCGGGACGAGACTCCGCCGCCATGAGGCGAAACCAATCTAGGGCTCTGGTAGAGCTGTTCTGTCGGGGACACTTCCCTCCGGGAGGGGGAAACCATCACCATCGTCATCACCAACGCTCGTCTCATCAGGTGAGGGCAATCTCCATCAACATCTTCACTAGCACCATATCATCTCCAAACCCTAGTTCATCTCTTGTATCCAATTCTTGTCTGCAAGTCCAGGATTGGTGCTAGTAGGTTGCTAGTAGTGTTGATTACTCCTTGTAGTTGATGCTAGTCGGTTTATTTGGTGGAAGATCATATGTTTAGATCCTTTATGCACATTATTACCCCTCTGATTATGAACATGAATATGCTTTGTGAGTAGTTGCGTTTGTTCCTGAGGACAAGGGAGAAGTCTTGATATTAGTAGTCATGTGAATTTGGTATTCGTTCGATATTTTGATAAGATGTATGTTGTCTAACCTCTAGTGGTGTTATGTGAATGTCGACTACAAAACACTTCACCATTATTTGGGCCTAGAGGAAGGCATTGGGAAGTAATAAGTAGATGATGGGTTGCTAGAGTGACAGAAGCTTAAACCCTAGTTTATGCGTTGATTTGTAAGGGGCTGATTTGGATCCATATGTCTCATGCAATGGTTAGGTTTACCTTAATAATTTTGTTATAGTTGCGGTTGCTTGCAATAGAGGTTAATCATAAGTGGGATGCTTGTCCAAGTAAGGGCAGTACCCAAGCACCGGTCCACCCACATATCAAATTATCAAAGTACCGAACGCGAATCATATGAGCGTGATGAAAACTAGCTTGACGATATTCCCATGTGTCCTCAGGAGCGCTTTTCCTATTATAAGAGTTTGTCCAGGCTTGTCATTTTCTACAAAAAGGATTGGGCCACCTTGCTGCACTTTATTTACTTTTGTTACTTGTTGCTCGTTACAATTTATCTTATCACAAAACTATCTATTACCACTTATTTCAGTACTTGCAGAGAATACCTTGCTGAAAACCGCTTATCATTTCCTTCTGCTCCTCGTTGGGTTTGACACTCTTACTTATTGAAAGGACTACGATAGATCCCCTATACTTGTGGGTCATCAGGATGTTTCCTATGAAATATAGTGCAAATGAATCATATGGAAAAATTCATATGGTTTACAATCCTACGAATCAAACAACCAAGATAGGAAAAATTCCTAATGATTAGAATCCTCCAAAATTCCTTTGAGAATCCTTTGAATCAAAGAAGCCCATAATCCATTTCATGATTCATGGAATTGTGCGTTGTAAAGCATAAAGTAAAAAACAAATAATGGCAATTCAACTAGAAAAAAAGTTTGGGCAGTTATGATACGGAAGATTCTAGAACAAAAGAGAACCACTCTTGTTTTGAGGTTTGTGCATTATGCTTACGTTCAACCATGGAGTCTGCTAGATTGTACATGTGGCAAAATCCGGTAGGGGCTAGAAGATGGTGCGAGGGGCCGAGTGGAGGGATACTATGAAGGAATGCACAAGTGCGAGATCGATATTTAGAGAGAGGGGGCGAACACGTGCGCTGTTGCACGCAGTGGCAGAACCATGAAAAATAAATGAGCTAGGGGCCCAAGCATTGCTAATCCTTTACGAGGAAGGTCAATTCATGAACTTAAACCATTTTTAGCAGGAATTGTCTAATGATCACATTCATATTAGCCTCGATATATAGTGATGTTAGGGGGGGGGGCAGGGCCCTTACTGCCCCCTGTCTTTGCCATTGTGCATGCGTCTGAGAGATGAAGCGGAAGGCATGGATGATGAGAGGGGGACGTTGGATATGTAATTAATGTGGGTGTATTAGCTATATATGTTAATCCTATATAGAGAGGATAGATTGATCGATGTGGACGTGGGAAAGAGGGTGAGACCTCATTGGATATATTGATTGATCGGTTTGTGTGGAAAACTATGAAAGACCTAGCTATATACACACATACATAGAGGAACATCGATCATTGTGCATGCACGCGTGAGAGATAAAGAATGCCCGATATGATGAAGAGGGGGATGTGTGTGGGTGTGTGCCTTCATGGGAGACCGACCTGAAGAAAAAGATTGCATGCGTGCAATGGATAATGCCGACTGGTAGTGTGTGTGCATGCATGCACGAGAGAAAGTTAGTGGTACAATTATAAAGAGAAGACTACTGTGTGGGTGTAAAACAATAGATGAGGTCGTAATCAATGTAAAGTTGAATTCAACTATTTGAATAAGAGATCCTGATGTTTGAAACCCATGCATGCATGAATATAATGGAGATCTGCGTTGTGTGGTTTGGAAACGAGCATGTTGTAATGTATACACATTGAACAAGGTCAGACTGATTTGAATTTGAGATACCAATGGCAGACATCATTTGGCCACGTCGCATCCGTCCATGGACACACTATTCTAATTGGAGATGATGGGCGGCTTTCGCATCACATATCTATATCTATACCCCTATATATATATATTATATTATATATTATTTTATATTGTGTGTGGGTAACTTTAACATTGAAAGATGGTCGTTGGATGAGGCGAATCTGATGGTCCAAAGATGGCAAATTTGAGCACTGCTGGCCGTTGTATATCATCTAGATTCCACCAGATTTCGCCACATGTATAATCTTGAAGACTCCATGGTTGAACTTAAGCATAATGCACAAACATCAAAACACAAGCACTTCTAATTTGTTCTAGAATCTTGCGTATTAGAATTGCCCAAATGTTTTTCTACATGATTTGCCATTATTTGTTTTTACTTTATGTCTTACAACGCACAATTCCATGAATCTTAAAATAGATTAGCTTTCTTATAAAAACTAGATGATTTTGAATGAAATGAACTATAAGAATTAAACAAACATCTACATCATGCATATATGACTCAAGCTTGCATGCTATAATGTGGTATTTATTCATAATTTGGTTGCCAAATCTCATGCATGCAATGCACGTGTACCTTACTCTAGTCTAAATGGTGTTTGTGTGTGTGTTGTGTGTGTTGAGGTGCAAATTGTCTTTTTTTGGGTACACGTTAAGCTTGTTCTTCCGAAATTTCAAGCCACGCCTTGTTATGCCAAAAATTCAAGTTAGCGTGTCTGTCTATCGTGCTGCGAAACTCCCGCCTCTTCAACCCGCGCCTTGTTAGCCTGAAATATTTAAGATATATCTTTGTCTCGTTGTTCTCCGACAACTCCCTCCATCTCAACCCACGCCTTGCTATTCCGAAATTACAACGCGCGCGAAAACTCCCACCTCCTGTGAAATCCCGACAGGCGAAATGCCCATGGTACCCCTAAACTAAAAGAACCGCCTCAAATCGGTGGGGGTACTTTCGTAACTTACCCCACATTTCGGACAAGCGCGTCTCTAAGCCATGGTTCCCCACTGCCATCCCATCCGCCCACCTATTCGTACACCAAGGCTGCGAAAACCCGCGACGAAACCCCACACCCTACTCCGTCTGCCACCCAGCCGAAGCCTCATCCCCAACGACATCATCCACAGCAACACCTCGACGTCCCTCATCCATCATACCGGATGAGGATCTGTCGTCGATCTCATCGTCCCGCTGGTTCAGCCACCCCGTCGTCCACCTCCAAGGAGCTGCCCTGACATTCCCCTCGTATTTTGCGCCACCTCCATTCCCACACCACAGTCTTTACCTGCACCACCGGAAGAGCATCATCATCACAGTTTCCTTGGATGAAGATGCGGCCTAATCGGTGCCACCAAAGAGGTTGTACACTAATCGCCGCATTTTCTTCTTGATTCGATCTCACGGTGCTGCCGGTGCTTGGTCCCGAGCCGAGAGGGCGCGGCTCCATCCACGGCGGCATCGCCGGCCACTTCCTCCACGGTGTCGCTCCCTCGGCAGTGACGTCCACATCAGTAGGAGCTGCTGCTGCTTTAGCTCTTGCTCGCGCTGCTGCTCTACTCTTGCTCTCGGTCCCCTACATGGTCTACTCTTGCTATTGCTCTTGCTCGTGCTACTGCTCTCGCTCTTACTCTTGCTTGCGATGCTGCTCCTATTTAGCTACACTTCAGTCGACTGAATCGACTTTTGGGTCAGTCGATTTTTAGGGGGTGGGAGGGCTCACCGGGGTGAAGGAAGAACCTGCCGCAGCGGGGAGGGGGGATCATCGGAGAGGTACCCCACTATCTATCTTAGGGTTCAGGATGGGGGCGGTGGTCGCCGGTAGTGGCGGGGCAGTGGCGGGGCGGTGGCGTGGGGATCGCCGGAGAAAAAGCTCGGCACGGGGGGGCCTAGAGGGATGGTCGGGGAGGCGGCGAACCGGTGGTGGGGAGTGTTTTTAGGGCGGGCGGGGCAGCGCATTGCCGGCCGCGGGCGGTAGGGGGCTGCTGTTTGGCCGGTGGTGGCTGGCGGCTCAGGGGGGTGGAGGTTGAAGATGAACCACAGGCCCTTGATTTCGTATCCAATGGCTGCAAAATCGACTGACCAGAGATGAAAAAGTTAGTCGACCGATGTGTAGCCTCACCTTGCTAGTGCGTTCAATTTCGACAGCAAAATTCAGTTTCGACAACAAAATTCAGTTTCGACAGTTAAATTCAGTTCCGACAGTTAAGTTCAGTTTCGACAGTTAAGTTCAGAGATGAGCGGCTGATGTATTTTACATCTAGCACTTTGTGGTTATGTATTTTACGTCATGTATTGGAGATGCTATTAGAATTCCACTCAGGTTAACGTTGTTCGTTGTCTCTCTTGTCCTACTTCAGCCTCGGCATCGTACAACTCACCGGAGCTACTCCAACGATGAAACCCTCCATCACAGCGGAGCAGTACCTCGGACTCCATCTCCAGACGCCTAAGATCTTCTTCCCCTCCTCCGACAGCTAAGTCAGCCGGAGCATCCTCACCGGCCAACCCAATCACGCTGAATCGACATGGCTTCGCCAAAGAGGTTGTACACTTGTTGCATCTCTTTTTTACTCTACATGTTATATATATTGTCCATTGAGCACTCGTAGTAACGGGAAATACGATTATTTTATCCTACTATATGACAAGCAGTGAGGTACCAGGCAACTTAGCTATCCGTGATGGACTCTCTTGAATGCCATCATTATTTATCTCTGCGTGTTTGAGCTATGCATTTGTCGATGGGCCTGGGAGTTGAGCTATTATGGCAGTGGTCTGGGTCCAAAGTAATAGAAGTAGCACAAAAACATTTTTTTAGTGTAGGATTTTCCTTGCTCAAGCCTGCCTACTAGAATTGCCAGTGCTTGAAAGGAAAAGTGAATGAAAAATATAGGAATTGGAAAGTTTCCTATGGTACTACTTTTCATGAATTTGGTGCAAAGGAATGGAGCAAAGCAAAACTGCAGGATTTGTTCCTTGAAAGAAAAAACATAGGAATTCTAATTTCCACTTCTCCTCCTTTTCATATTCCTATTGATCAAGCACAAGACTAAGAGATAGTAGCATAATAGCATTATAATCGTACATTTTCTTGTGGTTTGACTTAATCTCACCATGCTTTTTTGCATCCTGTGATCTTCCAATTGTTGTGAATCGAACACCCAGATTGGCAGAAATCCTGTGTTTTTAAATTCTCTGTTTTGCACGTGCATTCCTATCCTATTCTTGTCTATTTCCTATCCCTGCATTGTTAGAATCCTATAATTCAAACAAGCCCTTACTCAATTACTTCTTTTACAGATATGTGTCAAAGAAAACCTTGTGTGGTTTGTCCTGCTCCTGCGGTGCTGTGTTCCACCCCAGCTCAGCTGCTCCAACGACGGAAGGGTTCACCACAGCAGGGATCCGCTCTCTAGACTATCTTTCGCTGCCTCAGATCTTCTTCCCCGCTACCGACAGCCACGACAACTGCATTACCATCATCAACTGAGCAGATGACCTTGAGGACTACACAGGTCCGCAATAGAGGTCGCACTCTTCCGTGTCTGCTTACGTTATGCGTCGCTTAATATGATGACATGCTACATTATTGTCGTGTTCACCTATTAGACTCCGAGTCAGGTCCAAACTAATGCTGAAACTTGAGTCTTTAAATGGTTGTGGGGTACATATTGGGGCAGCAATCAGTACTATTTGTCTACTATCTGGTTAATCTCCGGTGTCTACTATGAGTTTCATGTTGGGTGCAAACAAACATTAAAGGAGCCATTATCTGTATTTTTAACTAAAGCTATTATCTGCCTGCTATCATTGGTTTTGGGTCTATCCACGGTTTGCTACCATCACTCTGGATTTGTGCATGCACTCCTTACATAATCTCACTATGTTTTATTCCTATGCATGCCAGTTATTGTACACAATGGAACTGATCATGTAGAGCAAAAGAGATGAGCCTTGTGTGGCAATAAAATTTCATGCAGACGTTTTCCATGGTGGACGCAAAGGAAGCCCCCCCTCCACCCATTTCGGATCAGGAAGATAACTGTTCTGAGGGGGATTCAGAAGGAGAAGATCACTCCTATTTACCCCATGAGGTCTTCGCTCTAACTTGGCATGCTGATGTTGGTAATATCATGCATATGGTGCCTTGCATTGCTTACTGTATACATTAAAGATGTCATCTACTTAGTTTAGACATGCTTTGTGTCAATGCCATTTGTTTAGTTTCTTTATCATATATGTGAGTCATGCAATGCCATCTTGTCTAGCCAGGCATCATATATGTGAATTTTGCAATGCCACCCTGGTTAGCCAGTCATCTTATATGTGAATTATATCATGCCATCATTTTTTATTACGTGTTAAATTTGTCAACAAATTTAGTACATTCAATTACTCTTCCTGTGCATCAGCCATTCAGCACAGTCATGGAAAAATCTGGAGTGGAAACAAGGTCTTCATAGCAGACAATGCTATCTGACGAAGCGCATGTCTTGTTGGTTACCGATAGCTCCTCGGAGGAGGATTCAGAGACAAATGTGTAGGAAGTTGAGAAGAGGTGTCTAGAGGGGGGGTGATTAGACACTAAGTACCAAAGTTGCAGTTTTTAAATTTCCTTAAGTTTAAGTGGAGTTTAGGCACAAGTTTAACATTTACAACATATAGCAAGCAAGCATGCAAGTGTATGAGCAGCGGAAAGTAAGGCATGCAACTTGCAAAAATGTAAAGGGAAGGGTTTTGGAGGATTCAAACACAATTGGAGACACAGATGTTTTTGGCGTGGTTCCAATAGGTGGTGCTATCGTACATCCACGTTGATGGAGACTTCAACCCACGAACGGTAACGGTTGCATGAGTCCACGGAGGGCTCCACCCACAAAGGGTCCACAAAGAAGCAACCTTGTCTATCCCACCATGGCTGTCGCCCACGAAGGACTTGCCTCACTAGCGGTAGATCTTCACGAAGTAGGCGATCTCCTTGCCCTTACAAACTCCTTGGATCAACTCCGCAATCTTGTTGGAGGCTCCCAAGTGACACCTAGCCAATCTAGGATACACCACTCTCCAAGAAGTAACAAATGGTGCGTTGATGATGAACTCCTTGCTCTCGTGCTTCAAATGATAGTCTCCCCAACACCCAACTCTCTCTCATAGGATTTGGATCTGGTGGAAAGAAGATTTGAGTGGAAAGCAACTTGGGGAAGGCTAGAGATCAAGATTCATATGGCAGGAATGGACTATCTTGGCCTCAACACATGAGTAGGTAGTTCTCTCTCAGAAATAGGATGCTGGAAGTGTAGGTTCAGTCTGATGGCTCTCTCCACAAATTAAGATGAGGCGGATGGGTATATATAGACTCCACACAAAATCTAATCGTTACACACAATTTGCCAAACTCGGTGGGACCGAATTGAGAAACTCGGTCAGACCAATTCAGCAAATCTAGTGACCGTTAGTGATTTTCGGTGGGACCGAAATGCAACTCGGTGAGACTGATATGGTTAGGGTTAGGGCATAACATAATCTCGGTGAGACCGATTACACAAACTCGGTGAGACCGATTTTGGTAATTAGCTAACCAGAGAGTTGGTCAGGCAAACTCGATTGGACCGATTACTCAAACTCGGTGGGACCGATTTTGGTAATGAGTCAACCAGAAAGTTTGCATTCTAATCTCGGTAGTACCGATTGCTCAAACTCAGTGAGACCGATTTTTATAATGAACATACACAGAAAGATTACAATCCCATCTCGGTGAGACCGAGATCCCTATCGGTGAGACCGATTTGCCTAGGGTTTGTGGCAGTGGCTAAGACATCCAAACTCGATGGCGCCGGATAGGAAGAATCAATGGGGCCGAGTTTGACTTTAGGTTTAGGACATATGTGTGGAAGTGGGAAAGTAGTTGAAGGTATTTGGAGCATATCACCAAGCACTTGAAGCAAGAGGCTCATTAAGCAACACCTCATCCCTCCTTGATAGTATTGGCTTTTCCCATAGACTCAATGTGATCTTGGATCTCTAAAATGTAAAATGAAGAGTCTTGAGCTTGAAGGTTGAGCCAATCCTTTGTCCTTAGCATCTTGAAGGAGTTCCCACATCCTTTAGTCCATGCCACTCCATTGTTGAACTTATCTGAAACATACTAGATAAAAGTGTTAGTCCAACAAGAGATATGTTGACATTAATTACCAAAACCACCTAGGGAGAACTTGTGCTTTCAATATCCCCCTTTTTTGTAATTGATGACAACATACATCAAAGCTTTAGATAAGGATATAAGGAATAGCAAGTAAAGCTTTGGAAAGACATGTAACAAGCATAGGCTCCCCCTACATGTATGCAATCATGTGAATATGAAATATAGAAGCATGTGAGAGCATAACCATGATAGAGCAGGCAATGTGTTACATGTATCTTGGCCATATGCATCAGAGCAAAGAATATTAAAGAGAATACCTTCATGCCCATGAGTCCTTGCAAACAGTATGTACATCAGCAAGAATTCCTCATACACATGATTGTGATGCATATACTTACCTTGTAGTCTTGAGTTGGCTTAGGATGGAATGACCCTGCGTAAACAAGGTTAGATAACACATATACATCTACTAGCCAGAGCAAACAAAAGAAACCACAAGAATACCAAGACTGGGATGACATGTAGAGAGTGAGTACTAAGTACCACATTGGATTAGACATGTCCCCAAGAGTAAAGATATGCAATGAATTTAAATGATTTCTTTCCCTTAGATGTCTTGCTCCCCCTGAATCTAGCATAGGATACTGGGAGAAGATAGGGAACAGAAAATCAGAGCTGAAAGATATAAATGAACAGAGCTAATGAAAATTAATGCAAATAAGCACATATGAACATGTCTTTCCCCTCAAGAAGACATGTGGCATCTCTCCTCTTGAACACCAAGCATCTGGGATCCTTGAGAAATACTTTCTACCAGTATTCTCTCCCCCTGGAGATCTCTCTCTCTCTCTCCCTGAGGAGGTGATATATTTTCTGATGTGATCTCTCTCTAAATGATAAGCTTTGATGTGATCTCTCTCCCCCCCTTTGACATCAATTTCCAAGAAGGGCTTGATAAAAATGTGATCTCTCTCTCCCTCTGTGGAATTTGCCGTGAATGGGTTTGATCCTTGAGTCACAATAGAAAGCACTGATAAAAATGTGATGCTTGTAGAGGACAAGATTCATTGAGTGGACCTGGATCAAAAGAAACACAGAATAAGTGGCAAACTGTTCTTCATGTTGTGAAATCGGTGGCACCGAGTTGTAGGCTTCGATTGTACCGATAGGATTCGGTTGGGCCGAAAACAACAAATCGGTGAAAACAAGTTCATCACAGAGAAAACACTTGTCACCTCAGCTCAGTAGACTTGTAAGATCTCACAAAGATTTGCAAGGAATTTACTGAAAGATGTGCAATGAATTGGAATGCAGAAAATGCAGAGCAAACAGAAAGAAATCTAGATGAAGTTTTTTTTTGAAAGGGGAAACACATATGCATGAGACAAATGCAAAAACACAGGAAAGAACACAAGAGAACTTCATCTAGAGATGGTCGGGGACAAAGTCACCTATGTTAGAGTATATTGACTTAGGAGTCAAGTGAGATCACTTGATCATAGGTCATACTCATCGTTTAAGCTCAAAATGGGGTTGCCATTTTTCATTTAAGCATCTTGATGTATTCACATCTTGTCGAGTTGCTTTAGCTCATGACTTGGAGTAAAGCTTCTCTAAGATGGAATAACATACCTTGGTTGGTGGTGTTGTCCATGTAGTTGAACTTGTGTGGGTTGCTTAAGGTTGACGTAGCTCATCAAGAATTTGGAGCACCACTTGGAATTTGAGTCCATCTACCTACAAGGGTTAGTTCGTGCAAGGAAGAGCACTTGTGTATCCAACAATGACAATCATGAAGCTCAACATAGAATTTGTCAAAGGATATGTTTAAATGGTTTTGTGCTTCCTTGGCTTCAACGACCTTGTGTGGAGACTTGGTGATGTAGAGATTGCTCAAGATATGAGTAGGTTACAACCTTATGGAATTAGATTCATCCAAGTACCTACATGGGTTAGATAACATGCAACATACAAATATATCCAAGACATAAGAGTTCCATCATAAGAGAGATATCAAGGATTAGGAATAAGCTCATGTATTGCATGTATCCAATGGAGTTTCTACTACAAGTTTGAAGCATCAATTATGTTCAATTCTCCTCTTAACCTGCAAAACACTTTCTCATCAAGAGGTTTAGTGAATATATCCGCTAATTGCTTTTTGGTGCGAACATGCTTAAGATCAATGTCACCCTTAGCAACATGATCTCGAATGAAATGATGACGGACTTCAATATGCTTAGTTCGAGAATGTTGCATAGGATTATGACCAATTTTGATAGCACTTTCATTGTCACAAAGCAATGGAACATGTTTCACATATATCCCATAATCTTTAAGAGTTTGGTTCATCCAAAGTAACTGAGCACAACATGAACCGGCGGCAATGTATTCCGCTTCGGCAGTGGATAAGGATACCGAGTTTTGTTTCTTGGAGGACCAAGACACAAGAGATCTACCAAGAAATTGACAAGTACCCGAAGTGGAATTTCTATCAACCTTGTCTTCGGCATAGTCCGAGTCGGAGTATCCAACAAGATCGAAAGAGGCCCTCTTAGGATACCAAATGCCAAAATTTGGTGTATGAATTAAGTATCTCACTATCCTTTTCACGGCCTTAAGATGACATTCTTTAGGAGCAGCTTGATATCGTGCACACATGCACACACTTAGCATAATATCGGGACATGAAGCACATAGATATAACAATGAACCAATCATAGAGCGATAAACCTTTTGATCAACCGGTTCACCATCTTTGGTTAAGTCAAGATGTCCACTAGTAGGCATGGGTGTAGTCATACCTTTGCATTCTTGCATATTGAACTTCTTGAATAAGTCCTTGGTGTACTTCATTTGAGAAACAAAAGTACCTTCCTTAGTTTGCTTGATTAGCAACCCAACAAAGAATTTGAGTTCACTCATCATAGAAATCTCAAACTTCTCCGACATTAGCTTCCAAAACTTTTCACTAAAATGAGGGTTAGTTGAACCAAATATAATATCATCAACATAGATTTTCCACACAAAGAGTTCTCCATTAACCCTTTTAGTAAAAAGATTAGAATCAATTTTCCCAATTTCAAAGCCTTTTTCAATAAGGAACTTGGTCAAGCATTTATACCATGCTCTAGGAGCTTGTTTAAGACCATAAAGAGCTTTGTGAAGTTTGTAAACATGATTGGGTTTCTTAGGATTGACAAAGCCGGGAGGTTATTTAACATAAACTTCCTCCTCCATTTCACCATTTAGAAAAGAACTTTTAATGTCCATTTGGTACAAGGTGATATCATGATGATTAGCATAGGCAAGTAAGATGCGAATGGACTCAAGTCTAGCAATGGGGGCGTAAGTCTCACCATAGTCCATACCTTCGACTTGCGTGTAGCCTTGGGAGACGAGACATGCTTTGTTGCGAACTACTTGTCCATCTTCATCTTGCTTGTTGCGAAACACCCATTTGGTACCGATGATGTTGTGGTTGTTGTCGGGCTTCTCAACCAATGTCCAAACTTGGTTCCTCTCAAAATTGTGTAGCTCTTCATGCATAGCATTTATCCAATCCGGATCTTCCAATGCTTCTTCGACCATCATAGGTTCAATTCTAGAGATGAAAGAGTAGTTTTCACAAAAGTTAGCTAAACGAGTTTTAGAGCGAGTGATTCTCCCGGTTTGAATGTCATTGTAGGTTTGCTCGACGGGATGATCTTTAGAAATTCTTGCTCGAACTCGTGATAGATTTTGCTTGGGTCTTCGTTGAACATCTTCTTCATCTTGTTCTTCTTCTTGGCCTTCTTCATTGTTGGCGTTGTCGTTCTCTTGTCGTGGTGGAGAAGGAAGTTGTTGACGTTCGTCTTTATGCACTTCCTCGTTTTCTTCATCTTGGTATGTCCCACTTGTGGATGCTTCCGTATCAACTCTTGGTTCACCTTGTCATGAAGTAGAAGCTTCCACTTGGACGGACGAGGTACTCTCCTTCACCTCCGTTGGACGGACCTTGCCAATAGACAAGTCTTGGATCGCTTCCGAAGGATCTTTGTCTCCTACATCAATTGGCAATTGCTCTACTTGCGAGCCGTTAGATTCATCAAACTTCACATCTACCGTCTCTTCAACCTTTCGGGTGAAATTGTTGTAGACACGGTAAGTGTGAGAGTTTGAGCCATAACCTAGTAGGAAACCTTCATGAGACTTAGGAGCAAATTTGGAACGACAATGCTTATCAAGAATGTAGCACTTTGAGCCGAATACTCGAAAGTATCCAACTTGGGGTTTGTTACCGGTGAGGAGCTCGTATGCCGTCTTGCCGAGTAGCTTGTGAAGATACAAGCAATTTGTTGCATGACAAGCTGTCTCAACCGCTTCTGCCCAAAAGTGCTTTGATGTCGTGTACTCATCAAGCATCGTTCTTGCCATTTTGATGAGCGTCCGGTTCTTCCTCTCAACAACTCCATTTTGTTGAGGTGTACGTAGCCGAGAAGTCGTGTGAAATCCCTTCTTTGTCAAGAAAGGTGTCCACATTTGTGTTCTTGAACTCCGTTCCGTTGTCGCTGCGAACCTTCTTGATCATCACTTCAAATTGATTTTGGGCCTTCCTAGCGAAGTTTTTGAAGATCTTTTTGACCTGCGATTTATCATCGAGAAAGAACACCCACGTAAATATTGAAAAATCATCAACTATAACTATGTAATGCCCCAGATTCGATGCGCTAGGTGTCTGCCAGTTATTCGCCGTCATTGCCATGTCATTTGCTTGCGTGTTGCATATTGCCATCTCATCATGTGCATTTCATTTTGCATACGTGTTCGTTTCTTGCATCCGAGCATTTCCCCGTTGTCGGTTTTTGCAATCCGGCACTCCTATGCCCTTCGGCGTCCCCCTTTTGTCTCCTGTTGTGAGCGGGTGTTAAACTTTCTCGGAATGGGCCGAGGTTTGCCAAGCGGCCTTGGTATAGCACTGGTAGACCGCCTGTCAAATTTCATGCCATTTGGAGGTCGTTTGATACTCCAACGGTTAACCAGGTAACCATTAAAGCCTCTTTTGTCTTGCAGTCCAACACCCCTCCAAAGTGGCCCAAAACCCATCCAAACCCCCTCCATGCTCTCGGTCGTTCGATCACGATCGTGTGGGCGAAAACCGCTCCTCATTTGGACTCTCCTAGCTCCCTCTACCTATAAATATGTGTCCCTCCCCGTCCAAAACGCAGATCAAACCCTAGACAAACTCCTCCACGCCGCCGGACGCGTCCACCGCCCGCTGCCACGTCGCTCCAGCCAATCGCCGGTCGCCACATCACCCCGCCGCCGCCCGCAGCCAATCCAGCTTTGCAACCTCAGCCCGCGCCCGCACCCTCTCTCTCCTCCCTCCGCCGCGGCCCTGCGGAGCCCGCGGAAGGCCCTCCCGGCCCGGTCGGCCGTCGCCGCCGAACCGCGCCCCGCGCCTCCCGGATCCCGCTCGTCACCGGAGCCGGCAACAGCCGCCGCCACCGCCATGGCTCTGCTCGGGGTCGAACACCCCGCTCGCCTCCAACGCGCCCGCATGGGCCACCTCGCATGGGCCCCGCGGCCCAGCTCTGTCGGCCGCCTGCCTCCTCTCCACTCTGGGCCTCGGCCCGCTTCGGTGAGCAGCCCGCTATATCCCGCCTTGAGAACACCCTAGTAATCTGGCGCTCGACTATTTTTTCAGAAAAATGACCAAGTCCCTAATATTTTGATGCTATGTTTGACATGCCATAACTCCATGTGTGCTGCTTCGTTTTGCGTGCATAATATATCAAAATGTTCGTTGTGAGATGCTCTACATTTCATTCCATTGCACCATGTTCATTTGAGTTCATCTTGATGCCTGAATCATCGTTGCAAGAGTGCTATATAATGTTGTCTACTGTCTGTTAACAGAACATGCTCATTTGTCATTTTTGCCATGTTTGATGTGTGCATCCTATGAGCAGGAGCTCTACATGTGTTTTGAACTACATCATGCCATATTTACGGGGGCATATGCCATGTATTTTTGTGATCAATGTGGTGACTAGAACAAGCATGCAAACTAGGCTTCGTGATGTTGCTGATTTCAGTCCCTGTTCTGCTGTTATTTTTATGCCATGTAAACTTGATGCTATAGAGAGATCCAAGCATATTTTGAGATAGTTTAGTAAGGATATTTTGAACATATGCTTATCCTCTATCCATTAATGCCCCTGTTTGCAATTATGGAGTAGTCTAGAATGTCATTTTCTTTCTCTAATTTTGCTATAAAATGTTTCCTGGCAGATTGTTTACATGCTATTCAATTTTGCCAAGGTTGTTGTACTTGATCCTTGCATGATATGAACTTGTTCTTGCCTCGGTTAGTTTCATAAACATGTCTTCTTGCTGATGCTATGCTTATATTGTCATGCAATGACTTGTGGTAAGTGAATCGAGCTCGTGAAGTAGAGTACTTGCTGTTGTTGTTTTGCATGTCTGAATCTGTTATTTTGTGATGCTATGTAAACCTGCTGCTACAAGTCGTTCTATGCATAATCTGGAGATGTTCACTAAGGATGTTTTCTCATAAATGTCATTCTCTATCCATCCATGCCCCTGGTTGCATTTATATCCTGCTGTAGCTTGTTGTAATCTTGCTCTCAAGTTGCTAAATAATGTTGCTGTCAGCTTGTTAACATTAAGTTCAGTTTTGCCATGTGATTTTCTAGTGATCCATGCCCCCTACGAACTTGCTATTGCCATGCTTAGCTTCATAAACATGTCTTATTACTGTTGGTTTCCTTGTCATGTGATTTATTGCTCTGTGGTGAGCGGTACAAGCTCACCAACATGCCTACTTGTCATTGTTCCTGCTATGTTTGAATCTGTCATATAACTTGCCATGTTTACGTGGGTGCCATCATATCTTATGATCCTTTTTAGCTCATGGTCAGTAAGGGACTTTCGTTCTATGAAATTAGTAGGTTTATGCCATGCCTTTGTTTTCCATGTTAAGATCCTGTAACATGTTGTTTGATAGCTCTAAACATTGCAACCTGATGTTATTTCTGCAAAGTCTGAAACTGTTACTATATGCAATCTTGCCATGTGTTTTTCAGCATGTTCTAGTAGTTTCCGGAGATAGCTCAGTGTTCATGTTTTGTTATGCTTTACCTGTAAATCATGTCCATGCCTTTTGTTTTTATGTTAAGGTGCTGTAGCATGTTGTTTTCATGCTTGCAATATGCCTAGTTGCTGTTTTGGACAGATTGTTGCTATAACTTACATAGTGTGTGTGTTGAACCGTTGCTCCATTTTGAGTGTGCTCTATATGAAACTTGCTTGATTTTGCATGTAGTTCCATATTATCATGTTGAATCAATGTTTTGAGGTGTTTGCTTGATGTTTAGGTGCATTTTGCATCAATGCCATGTTAAACTTGTTTTGCTCATATCTTCTAGGTCGTAGCTCCAAATCTAATGAACTTTATATGTAACTTGACTAGAATCTTGTGTAGATCATCTTGGTGCATCTTAACGTGCTGTTTAACAACTTGAACATAAGGTTTATTAAGATCTGGACCTATTTCGAAATTTGGATTGGAGGACTTACCGGAATTGTTATATGTTGTTTCCGGCCTCATTTAAACTTGCTTTGATGTGTTGCTCTTGTTTGCATCATCTCTTGCCATTAGTAGCTTTGTCATGCATCATGCTTGTTGTGCATCATGTCTTGTCTATGTGTGGTGTGTTTACCTTGTTGTGTGCTTCTTCTCGATAGTTCCTGTTTCGTTGCGATCGTGAGGATTCATTCGTCTACGCTTGGTTCGTCTTTGTGGCTTCATCTTCTTCATGGACTCGTTCTTCTTCCTTGCGGGATTTCAGGCAATATGACCGCTACCCTGGATCTCACTACTATCATTGCTATGCTAGTTGCTTCGTTCTATCGCTATGTTGTGCTATCTATCACTTGTTCCTCAAGCCTCCCAAATTGCCATGTCAGCCTCTAACCTTTTTCACCCTTCCTAGCAAACCATTGCTTGGCTATGTTACCGCTTTTGCTCAGCCCCTCTTATAGCGTTGTTAGTTGCAGGTGAAGTTGAAGATTTCTACATGATGGATAGGATTATGTTGGGATATCACAATATCTTGTATTTAAATAATGCATCTATATACTTGGTAAAGGGTGGAAGACTCGGCCTTATGCCTGGTGTTTTGTTCCACTCTTTCCGCCCTAGCTTCCGTTATACCGGTGTTATGTTCCCAAATTTTGTGTTCCTTACGCGGTTGGGTGATTTATGGGACCCCCTTGACAGTTCGCTTTGAATAAAACTCCTCCAGCAAGGCCCAACCTTGGTTTTACCATTTGCCTCACCTAGCCCTTTTTTTCCCTTGGGTTTCCGGAACCCGAGGGTCATCTTTATTTTAACCCCCCCTCCTGGTCCAGTGCTCCTTCGAGTGTTGGTCCGAAACGTGCAGACTGTGGGGCCACCTAGGGGCAACTCGAGGGCTGGTTTGACTTGTAGGCTGACCTATCCGGTGTGCCCTGAGAACGAGATATGTGCAGCTCCTATCAGGATTTGTCGGCACATCGGGCGGCTTTGCTGGTCTTGTTTTACCATTGTCGAAATGTCTTGTAAACCGGGATTCCGAGTCTGATCGGGTCTTCCTGGGAGAAGGTATATCCTTCGTTGATCGCGAGAGCTTATCATGGGCTAAGTTGGGACACCCCTGCAGGGTATAATCTTTCGAAAGTCGTGCCCACGGTTATGCGACAGATGGGAATTTGTTAATGTCCGGTTGTAGATAATTTGACACCAGATCCGAATTAAAACGCATCAACCACGTGTGTAGCTGTGATGATCTCTTTTCGGTGGAGTCCGGGAAGTGAACATGGTTTTGGGTTATGTTTGACGTAAGTAGGAGTTCAGGATCACTTCTTGATCATTGCTAGCTTCACGGCCGTTCCGGTTGCTCTCTTCTCGCTCTTATTTGCATATGTTAGCCACCATATATGCTTAGTCTCTGCTGCAACCTCACCACTTTACCCCTTCCTTTCCCTTTAAGCTTTGCTAGTCTTGATACCCATGGTAATGGGATTGCTGAGTCCTCGTGGGTCACAGATTACTACAACAACAGTTGCAGGTACAGGTTTTGCGATGATCATGACGCGAGAGCTATGTTTGCTTGTTTGGAGTTCTTCTTCTGCTTCTTCTTCGATCAGGGGATAGGTTCCAGGTCGGCAGCCTGGGCTAGCAGGGTGGATGTCGTTTGAGCTTCTGTTTGTGTTTCATCCGTAGTCGGATGATGCTCTTATGTATTGTGATGTTGTATTTGTGGGGCATTGTATGCCTCTTGTATGTATCCCCATCTATTATGTAATGTTGATGTAATGATATCCACCTTGCAACCGCGTTTCAATATGTGGTTCTATCCTTGGTGGGACCTTCGAGTCTCTTTAGGACAGTATCGCATATTGGGCGTGACAAGTTGGTATCAGAGCCTCGACCGACCCTAGGAGCCCCCTTGATTGATCGTGTAGTTTGGCCGTTGTTGAGTCTAAAAGAAAACTATTTTCAGAGTCTAGCTATATCGGAGAGTAGGAATTCTTTTTACTCCTCAGCCCCTTAGTCGCTCTGGTAAGGAATCTTGATGTAGGTGTTTTGAATTACTTCTCTTCCCTTTCAAATTTTTCTTTAGGATCACTTAGTTGGTTTTCCGATCGTTGGTTCTCAGCTCTTTGCATCCGGTGCATTTCTCGTCAAGTTGACTCGAGCCTCTTCATCTTTGTCAAGTTCAATCCTCAGTTGTTTTCTTTTCCCACCCGCCCACCCTTCTTATTCTCGGAACCGAAGTCTGTAATCGAGTATCCATCCTACTTGTGCGAAGTCTTTGCTTTCTTTCCTCAATGATTGCAACCGGTGTTTTCTCTTCAAGTTATTCGTCGGTTCTCCCTTCCAAGTTGCCTTTGTTTTTTCCCTCCCTACCACCCTCTTCTTCCTGGAGTCTGAGTCTCTCTCGACCATCTATTTCATTCGTGTGGAGCCTCTTCAGTCTTACGTAAATTGTTTCAACCGGTGAATTCTCGTCTCGGTGGACATTCTTCATCTCTTTTCTTCTACGGTGGATTCAATTCCAATTTTCGGTAGTGATTATATTCTTTCCCTAAGCTCAAGTGTTTTCCCCGCTCGTTCGCCTCTCGCCAGCTTATCCTTCCGGAGTGCTTAAGACTTCTCAGGGGATTCGTCAGTGTTCCAATTAATTAGAGGTTGTCACCTCATTCGAGTATTTCAATTGTTCTGGTGCTTCATCTATCTGTTCAACATCGCTTTCCAACGGTGTTTTCTTTTATTGGGCCCTAAACCACATGTCTTTTCCCAGGATCTTACCTGACTCTTCTATTTATTCCAGAGGTATTCCAAATTCTTTTCAAGAGTGACGTAAGAATGGATTCCATCAGTCCATTGCCGTCTCCAAGATCGCTTTCAAATGCTTTTCATCTTTGGTTCAACCCTTCCTCTTTTTTGTTCTCTCGGAGTACCTCAGCAATTTTTGGTGGTGTTTCTCGCCGTCTTTCTCAGCTTTGAAGATCGAAGAAGAGTTTTCATATCACCCTCTCGAATTATTCCATTTGTCATATATTCCTTTTTCTCACCTATCCGGAGTATGTCAAGAGTTGTTTTTCCCATTCCTTTTTCACCAGAGGCCATCATTCCAGCTATCGTTCTCTATTTACTACGGCGCTTCATTCAAATGTTCGTTAATCAGCTCGAGGTCTTCCCGTTCTCTTGCATCTAAATCCTCTCAAGCATATTTGCCTTCTAATTCTTCCCGGTGATTCATTCTCGTTCGTCAGTCATTTCCAAATTTTTACGGTGGTTTATTCAGATTCGTTTTCCTTGATTATCATTTTAATCCATTCGTTCTTTCCAATCCTACGGTGGTTCATGAAGACTTTCTCAAGTTTTGTGCTATACCCCCCCCCCCTTAATCCTTTTGAAGAAGAATAAGTAATATGCAAAATCCATTGCTTGTCATCAAGTTAATTTGATGAAGGATAAGCATACAATAAATCTTATTCTTATTTCATCCAAGTGAGTAATCCTTTCCCTTTGGAGTTCGTTCTTGTTGAATAAATTCTAGTTCCAAGTCTTTTCGTCTTTTCTTTTCCGGAGTTCAAATTTCCTCGGCCATTTCGTCGGAACCTCCTTCTAAATCACCGCAACGCTCATCTTATTATTTTCATCCTTCAATTCTATCTCATTGTCCTTTTGTTTACCGGAGTTCTTCCTAGTGGTTCTTCACGATTTAATTCATTCTTCAAGAGTTCATCAAGTATCATTCCATCCTCTCAAGTTCATGTTCTAATCTTTCTATGTTCAGCTGGAGTTCTGCCTAAATTCTGTCATCCTTATTCTGCTTCTATCTTGTTCTAATCAGAGTGGTTCCAAATTCATTTTTGTTTCGGACCTTTCGATTCTCGTCATTCTCGTCGTTCCTCTCTTCTTCTCGAGTGCTCTCGATTCTTTCCTTCTTCTCTTGAGTTATTGTTTCACCTCCTCCATTTTCCCTTCCGTCTCGGTCCTAAGATCTCGGGACGAGATCTCTTGTTAGTGGAGGAGTGTTGTAACGCCCCGGATTCGGTGTGCTAGGTGTCTGCCAGTTATTCCCCGTCGTTGCCATGTCATTTGCTTGCGTGTTGCATATTGCCATGTCATCATGTGCATTTCATTTTGCATACGTGTTCGTTTCTTGCATCCGAGCATTTTCCCCGTTGTCCGTTTTTGCAATCCGGCACTCCTATGCCCTTTGGCGTCCCCCTTTTGTCTCCTGTTGTGAGCGGGTGTTAAACTTTCTCGGAATGGCCCGAGGTTTGCCAAGCGGCCTTGGTATAGCACCGGTAGACCGCCTGTCATGTTTCGTGTCATTTGGAGGTCGTTTGATACTCCAACGGTTAACCGGGTAACTGTAAAAGCCTCTTTTGTCTTGCAGCCCAACACCCCTCCAAAGTGGCCCAAAACCCACCCAAACCCCCTCCATGCTCTCGGTCGTTCGATCACGATCGTGTGGGCGAAAACCGCTCCAAACTCTTCCCCGCTGCCGGACATGTCCGCCTCCATGCCGGACGCGTCCACCGCCCACCGCCACGTCGCTGCAGCCAATCGTCGGTCGCCACGTCACCCCGCCGCCGCCCGCAGCCAATCTGGCTTCGCCACCTCAGCCCGCGCCCGCACCCTCTCTCTCCTCCCTCCGCCGCGGCCCTGCGGAGCCCGCGGAAGGCCCTCCCGGCCCGGTCGGCCGCTGCCGCCGGCCCGCGCCCCGCGCCTCCCGGATCCCGCTCGTCGCCGGAGCTAGTAACAGTCGCCGCCGCCATGGCTATGCTCGGGGTCGAACGCCCCGCTCGCCTCCAACGCGCTTGCGTGGGCCACCTCGCATGGGCCCCGTGGCCCAGCTCTGCCGGCCCGCCTGCCTCCTCTCCACTCTGGGCCTCGGCCCGCTTCGCTGAGCAGCCCGCTATATCCCGCCCTGAGCACACCCTAGTAATCTGGCACCCGACTATTTTTTCAGAAAAATGACTCAAGTCCCCGACATTTTGATGCTATGTTTGACATGCCATAACTCCATGTGTGCTGCTCCGTTTTGCATGCATAATATATCAAAATGTTCGTTGTGAGATGCTCTACATCTCTTTCCATTGCACCATGTTCATTTGAGTTCATCTTGATGCCTGAATCATTGTTGCAAGAGTGCTATATAATGTTGTCTGCTGTCTCTTAACAGAACATGCTCATTTGTCATTTTTGCCATGTTTGATGTGCGCATCCTATGAGCATGAGCTCTACATGTGTTTTGAACTACATCATGCCATATTTACGGGGGCGTATGGCATGTATTTTTGTGATCAATGTGCTGACTAGAACAAGCATGCATACTAGGCTTGGTGATGTTGCTGATTTCAGTCCCTGATCTGCTGCTATTTTTATGCCATGTAAGCTTGATGCTACAGAGAGATCCAAGCATATTTTGAGATAGTTCAGTAAGGATATTTTGAACATATGCTTATCCTCTATCCATTAATGCCCCTGTTTGCAATTATGGAGTAGTCTAGAATGTCATTTTCTTTCTCTAATTTTGCTATAAAATGTTTCCTGGCAGATTGTTTACATGTTATTCAATTTTGCCAAGGTTGTTGTACTTGATCCTTGCATGCTATGAACTTATTCTTGCCTTGGCTAGTTTTATAAACATGTCTTCTTGGTGATGCTATGCTTATCTTGTCATGCATTGACTTGTGGTGAGTGAATCGAGCTCGTGAAGTAGAGTACTTGCTGTTGCTATTTTGCATGTCTGAATCTGTTATTTTGTGATGCTATGTAAACCTGCTGCTACAAGTCATTCTATGCATAATCTGGAGATGTTCACTAAGGATATTTTGTTATACATGTCATGATCTATCCATCCATTCCCCTGGTTGCGTTTATAGCCTACTGTAGCTTGTTGTAATCTTGCTCTCAAATTTCTAAATAATGTTGATATCAGCCTGTTAACATTAAGTTCAGTTTTGCCATGTGATTTGCCAGTGATCCATGGCCCCTATGAACATGATATTGCCATGCTTCGCTTCATAAACATGTCTTCTTACTGTTGGTTGCCTTGTCATGCCATGTATTGCTCTATGGTGAGTGGTACAAGCTCACCAACATGCCAACTTATCGTTGTTCTTGCTATGTTTGAATCTGTCATATAACTTGCCATGTTTACGTGGGTGCCATCATATCTTCTGTTCCTTTTTAGCTCATGGTCAGTAAGGGACTTTTGTTCTGTGCAATTAGTAGGTTTATGCGATGCCTTTGTTTGCCATGTTAAGTTCCTGTAACATGTTGTTTGATAGCTCTAAACATTGCAACCTGATGTTATTTCTGCAAAGTCTGAAACTGTTACTATATGCAATCTTGCCATGTGTTTTTGAGCATGTTCTAGTAGTTTCTGGAGATAGCTCAATGTTCATGTTTTGTTATGCTTTACCTTTACATCATGTCCATGTCTTTTGTTTTTATGTTAAGGTGCTGTAGCATATTGTTTCGATGCTTGCAATATGCCTAGTTGCTATTTTGGACAGATTGTTGCTATAACTTACATAGTGTGTGTGTTGAACCGTTGCTCCGTTTTGAGTGTGCTCTATATGAAACTTGCTTGATTTTGCATGTAGTTTCATATTATCATGTTGCATACATGTTTTGAGGTGTTTGCTTGATATTTAGGTGCATTTTGCATCAATGCCATGTTAAACTTGTTTTGCTCATATCTTCTAGGCCGTAGCTCCAAATCTAATGAACTTTATATGTAACTTGACTAGAATCTCGTGTAGATCATCTTGGTGCATCTTAACTTGCTGTTTAACAACTTGAACATATGGTTTATTCAGATCTGGACCAATTTCGAAATTTGCATAGCAGGACTTAACGGAATTGTTATATGTTGTTTCCGGCCTCATTTAAACTTGCTTTGATGTGTTGCCCTTCTTTGCATCATCTCTTGCCATGAGTAGCTTTGTCATGCATCATGCTTGTTGTGCATCATGTCTTGTCTATGTGTGGTGTGTTCACCTTGTTGTGTGCTTCTTCTCGATAGTTCCCGTTTCGTTGCGATCGTGAGGATTCGTTCGTCTACGCTTGGTTTGTCTTCGTGGCTTCATCTTCTTCATGGACTCGTTCTTCTTCCTTGCGGGATTTCAGGCAAGATGAGCGCTACCCTGGATCTCACTACTATCATTGCTATGCTAGTTGCTTCCTTCTATCGGTATGCTGCGCTACCTATCACTTGTTCCTCAAGCCTCCCAAATTGCCATGTCAGCCTCTAACCTTTTTCACCCTTCCTAGCAAACCATTGCTTGGCTATGTTACCGCTTTTGCTCAGCCCCTCTTATAGCGTTGTTAGTTGCAGGTGAAGTTGAAGATTTCTACATGATGGACAGGATTATGTTGGGATAACACAATATCTCTTATTTAAATAATGCATCTATATACTTGGTAAAGGGTGGAAGACTCGGCCTTATGCCTGGTGTTTTGTTCCACTCTTGCCGCCGTAGTTTCAATCATACCGGTGTTATGTTACCGGATTTTGCGTTCCTTACGTGGTTTGGTAATTTATGGGACCCCCTTGACAGTTCGCTTTGAATAAAACTCCTCCAGCAAGGCCCAACCTTGGTTTTATCATTTGCCTCACCTAGCCCTTTTTTCCCTTGGCTTTCCGGAGCCCGAGGGTCATCTTTATTTTAACCCCCCCCCCCCCCCGGGGCCAGTGCTCCTTCGAGTGTGGGTCCGAAACGGGCAGACTGCAGGGCCACCTCGGGGCAACTCGAGGGCTGGTTTTACTTGTAGGCTGACCTATCCGGTGTGCCCTGAGAACGAGATATGTGCAGCTTCTATCGGGATTTGTCGGCACATCAAGCGGCTTTGCTGGTCTTGTTTTACCATTGTCGAAATGATTTGTAAACCGGGATTCCGAGTCTGATCGGGTCTTCCTGGGAGAAGGTATATCCTTCGTTGATCGCGAGAGCTTATCATGGGCTAAGTTGGGACACCCCTGCAGGGTATAATCTTTCGAAAGCCGTGCCCGCAGTTATGCGGCAGATGGGAATTTGTTAATGTGCGGTTGTAGATAACTTGACACCAAATCCGAATTAAAATATTTCAACCGCGTGTGTAGCCGTGATGGTCTCTTTTCGGCGGAGTCCGGGAAGTGAACACAGTTTTGGGTTATGTTTGACGTAAGTAGGAGTTCAGGATCACTTCTTGATCATTGCTAGCTTCACGGCCGTTCCGGTTGCTCTCTTCTCGCTCTTATTTGCGTATGTTAGCCACCATATATGCTGCAACCTCACCACTTTACCCCTTCCTTTCCCTTTAAGCTTTGCTAGTCTTGATACCCATGGTAATGGGATTGCTGAGTCCTCGTGGGTCACAGATTACTACAACAACAGTTGCAGGTACAGGTTTTGCGATGATCATGATGCGAGAGCGATGTTTACTTGTTTGGAGTTCTTCTTCTGCTTCTTCTTCGATCAGGGGATAGGTTCCAGGTCGGCAGCCTGGGCTAGCAGGGTGGATGTCGTTTGAGCTTCTGTTTGTGTCTCTTCCATAGTCGGATGATGCTCTTATGTATTGTGATGTTGTATTTGTGGGGCATTGTATGCCTCTTGTATGTATCCCCATCTATTATGTAATGTTGATGTAATGATATCCACCTTGCAAAAGTGTTTCAATATGCGGTTCTATCCTTGGTGGGACCTTCGAGTCTCTTTAGGATAGTATCGCATATTGGGCGTGACAAACTAGACCAAAAGAATTTCCACCGAGGCTCTTGTAAGAGTTGGGACCAAAAAGATCCATATGAAGTAGCTTGAGTGGCCTCCTTGTGGTCATAATGTTCTTCACGGGATGCCTTCCTCCAACCTGTTTACCTGCTTGACAAGCACTGCAAAGTCTATCCTTATCAAATATGACATCATTAACTCCAAGTATATGATTCCCTTTAATAAGCTTGTCAAGGTTTCTCATGCCAACATGACCTAATCGTCTATGCCATAACCATCCTTTTGAGGATTTAGCAATGAAGCAAGTTTTAGGTTGAGCCTTTTTAGTGAAATCAACAATGTATAGATCACCTCTACGTACACCGGTAAAGACCATTTTATGATTGTCTCGACGAAACACTTGGCAATCTACTTCAGTAAATAGGACATTGAAACCGAAATCAGCAAGTCTACATACTGAAAGTAAGTTGTATCCAAGAGATTCAATGAGTATGACATTTTGTATGGAGCTATCATGTGATATGGCCACCTTACCGAGGCCAACCACCTTACCCTTTGAGTTGTCATCGAAAGTGACATACTTTCGAGGACTATCATTTTCAGCAAGCTCACGAAACATGTCTTTATCTCCGGTCATGTGATCGGTCCATCCACTATCAATAACCCATTCCTTTCCTCCTGACATATATCCCCGAAGATTTGCCATAAGACCAAAATGTCTCATTGCATCATCAAGGTCGAAGTCACTATCATCATCCTCATCATAGTATCCATGTTCAACATCATCATGTGGTGGATCAAATCCTAGAGAGGGTGATTCGTTAGAGTGAGTTTGACAATGATCTTGCTTATGAATTTTTATAGCTTCGGAAATAATATCACTAATAATACCAATATTTCCTTTGGCACACATAAGGTTTGTAAGCTCAAATAGACGATCACCAAACATAGGATCACTAGTATTCATCTTACTCAAAGCAATAGACTTATGGAGAATTTCATCAAGATTTTTCAAGGAATAATCTGGAAATCGTTCCTCAAGAAATTTCCACAAGGTGTAGGCACACTTAAGAGTAGGCAAACATCCAATCAAGTTTCTAGGCAATCCTCTAATAATAAGTTCGATAGTTCTAAGATTCCTAATCATGTCGATTGACTCATCATGAGTAGGATGCATAGGGTCAACATAAGGTGCACAAGGGCTAGCAATGTACTTGTTCAAATGATATTGATTGAAAATTACAAGCATCTCATTTTTCCACTCACGAAAATACTCTCCATCAAGAATAGGCACTCTATGTCTAAGACACCCCAAAGTAGACTCATCCATCTTCCTCCAATGGTGATTAAACCAAGGCAATGGATACCAATGCTCTGATACCACTTGTAGGACCTTGAGAAGAGGTGTCTAGAGGGGGGTGATTAGACACTAAGTACAAAAGTTGCAGTTTTTAAATTTCCTTCAGTTTAAGTGGAGTTTAGGCACAAGTTTCACATTCACAACATATAGCAAGCAAGCACGCAAGAGTGTATGAGCAGCGGAAAGTAAAGCGTGCAACTTCTAAGAATCTAAAGCGAAGGGTTTTGGAGGATTCAAACGCAATTGGAGACAGGGATGTTTTTGGCGTGGTTCTGATAGGTGGTGCTATCTTACATCCACGTTGATGGAGACTTCAACCCACGAAGGGTAACGGTTGCGCGAGTCCATAGTGGGCTCCACCCACAAAGGGTCCACGAAGAAGCAACCTTGTCTATCCCACCATGGTTGTCGCCCGCGAAGGACTTGCCTCACTAGCGGTAGATCTTCACGAAGTAGGTGATCTCCTTGCCCTTACAAACTCCTTGGTTCAACTCCACAATCTTGTCGGAAGCTCCCAAGTGACACCTAGCCAATCTAGGAGACACCACTCTCCAAGAAGTAACAAATGGTGCGTTGATGATGAACTCCTTGATCTTGTGCTTCAAATGATAGTCTCCCCAACACTCAACTCTCTCTCATAGGATTTGGATCTGGTGGAAAGAAGATTTGAGTGGAAAGCAACTTGGGGAAGGATAGAGATCAAGATTCATATGGTAGGAATGGAATATCTTGGCCTCAACACATGAGTAGGTAGTTCTCTCTCAGAAATAGGATGCTGGAAGTGTAGGTTCAGTCTGATGGCTCTCTCCACGAATGAAGAGGAGGTGGAGGGGTATATATAGCCTCCACACAAAATCTAACCGTTACACACAATTTGCCAAACTTCGTGGGACCGAATTGAGAAACTCGGTCGGACTGATTCAGCAAATCTAGTGACCGTTAGTGATTTTCGGGGGGACCGAAATGCAACTCGGTGAGACCGATATGGTTAGGGTTAGGGCATAACATAATCTCGGTGAGACCAATTACACAAACTCGGTGAGACCGATTTTGGTAATTAGCTAACCAGAGAGTTGGTCAGGCAAACTCGGTTGGACCGATTACTCAAACTCGGTGGGACCGATTTTGGTAATGAGTCAACCAGAAAGTTTGCATTGTAATCTCGGTAGTACCGATTGCTCAAACTCAGTGAGACTGATTTTTATAATGGACATACACAGAGAGATTACAATCCCATCTCGGTGAGACCGAGATCCCTATCGGTGAGACCGATTTGCCTAGGGTTTGTGGCAGTGGCTAAGACATCCAAACTCGATGGCGCCGGATAGGAAGAATCAGTGGGGCCGAGTTTAACTTTAGGTTTAGGACATATGTGTGGAAGTGGGAAAGTAGTTGAGGGTATTTGGAGCATATCACTAAGCACTTGAAGCACGAGGCTCATTAAGCAACACCTCATCCCTCCTTGATAGTATTGGCTTTTCCTATAGACTCAATGTGATCTTGGATCACTAAAATGTAAAATGAAGAGTCTTGAGCTTGAAGCTTGAGACAATCGTTTGTCCTTAGCATCTTGAAGGAGTTCCCACATCCTTTAGTCCATGCCACTCCATTGTTGAACTTATCTGAAACATACTAGATAAAAGTGTTAGTCCAACAAGAGATATGTTGACATTAATTACCAAAACCACCTAGGGAGCACTTGTGCTTTCAAAATGACCAGTCATATTCCCCCCCCCCCCGAGGTGCATGCCCTAACTTGGTAGGGTTATGTTGCTCATATCGTGCGTATGGTATCTTACATTGCTATGTCATTTGCTTAGTTTAGACATGCTTTGTGTGAATGCCACCTATTTAGTGTCTAATTACCATATATGTGAATTATGCAATGCCATCTTGTTTCAAGACATTATATATGTGAATTATGCAATGTTATCTTGTTGCAAGGCATTATGTATGTGAATTATGCAATGCCATGCTGTTTAGGCAAGCGTCATATATGTGAATTATATCATGCCATCCTTTTTTTTGTATTTCTCATTGCTTTTGTCGACAATGTTTGTATATTCAACTGCTCTTCCTATGCATCAGCCATTTGAATTGGTGATGGAGAAATCTGTAGTGAAAACAAGGTCTTCAGAGCAGACAATGCTACCTGCTGAAGCAGGTAGCTTGCTAGTTACAGATAGCTCTTTAGAGGAGGATTCAGAGGCAGATGACCAGTCCTATTATACCCCTGAGTGTATGCTCAAACTCGGCAGGGTTATATTACTCTTATGATGCATATGTTGTATTGCAATGCTTAGTTTTTACATCGTATACACAATATTGAATGCCATCTCCTTAGTTGACACATCATATATGCGATTGCCCTCCGCTCACTTCCTTAGTATATAAATCATATATTTGAATTATGTCATGCCATGATGTTTACATAGACAGCATGTATCTGAATTATGGCATGCCGACCCATTTTCTAAAGACTTAATATAGTTATATCATCTCATCTTGTTTACATAGTCATCATATTTTAAATTATGTCATTCTATCCGTGAATTATATCATGCCATCATGTTTCCATTGACGGCATGTTTGTGATTTATGGCATGCCAACCACTTTATAGACACATCGTATAGTTATATCATGTCATCTTGTTTACATAGTCATCATATTTTCAAGTATGTCATTCTATCCTGTTTAGTTAGCCATCATACATGTGAAATTGTGTCATGTTATCCTGTTTAATTAGCCATCATATATGTGAAATTATGTCCTGCTATTCTGTTTGCTTAGACAACATAAATGTGAATTATTTCATGCCCTATTTTCTTCCCTACTATCCATTGCACCTGTCTATCTTACAATGTCTGTACATTCAATCACTTTTCTTGTTTATCAGCCATTTTAATTGGAGGGAGTGATGGCAGTATATGTGGGAGTAAAAACACAGTCTTTAGAAAAGATCATGCTACCTGTTGATGCAGATAGAACCATGGTTGTACTTGCCCAAGAACCAGCCCCACCACACATAACCCACACTCATGCAGATTGTACCCCGACCCAGTTGGACAGAGAACCAGCTAGACCCCTTCTAACCCCAACCCCAGCAGATAGACACCCAGTTCCCGTTGACACATCACCGTCTCCACCACAGGGCACCCAAACACGAGCAGTTAGTAAGGCAACTGCAGTGCCCAAATCATGAGGACCACCACTCTGAACCCGAAGTCAACGCTTAAAGCAGAAGAAGAATTGTTCTCAGGTCAGGTTCCATAGCTATGGTTCATACTACTTTGCTCTTGGATCACTGTATTTACTGATACCAACTAATTTCAAATTTGAAGGATGCAATTGAAACTCCAATGGCGCAACAGGTATGTTTTAAACATGTTTCTTCAATGTGTTTGGCTATTTGCTGTTGTAACTTGCTCAATGTTGATTTCAGTTTCAATTGAATAAACAGTTATGTTCTCATGCCATGCACATTACAAGTGTTGTTATTGCTGTGTAGTTTCCCACACTTATATTCTATCTATGCTGCTTTGTCTTAAATAGATATGATTCAAACTGTATCTATCTTGATTTGGCAACATAAACTAGAATGATAAAGACCATACAATGACCATACTACATAGATATATGTTTGTTTCATGCTGTTTTCCTGTCCACCTTACTACTGAAGTGGTTTACCAAAATGAGTTTCATATACTACATTGGAAACCTGAGATGTGTTTGTTTTTTTCTCTTTTAGAACACGGATAAAATATTGGAGAAGAGTACCCTGTTATGAAATGGTAAAGGAAGTAATGCAGATAAGGTTCAAGATAGTGAGACATCCCTGTTGGTCTCCAGGAAAGCTGATAAAAACTATATTGAAGACACTGAGACAACCCCAAAGTCCTGTGTTGATGTAGTGTTCGAGTGACTGGCTACCACTGCTAGCACCAGCTCTTCAAACTCGTTGCCTGAATCAGTTTGGCTTCTTGAGTCTCAACTTCAAGTTGAAAGACATCGATCAGATGTTATGCGACAAGTAGCCGAAGGACTGAGGAAGTCCCTGCAGAATTCAGATGCATACTTTCTGGTGCAATAGCAAGCGCTGGAGGACTTAAGCGCCAAACAAGAAAAAGTTAATAAGCTTGCTAAGCATATTGCCAGCATTATGGGTACCCAGGATATTGTTTCTTGAGCTCTTCTGAAGTGGTTTCATTTCTGGACTTGTTTTGTTGTGGCGTTTATATGCTGATGTGTTCCCTATATTTGCACTAGTGGCGAACTTTGATGCCCAGTGGATGTAATATGTGTAATAGCCGTGATAGCCTAGTGTAAGTTGCTTGCTTATTTATTTCCTTGTTGTCTTGTTTATTTGTTTGCTTGTGGTCAGTGCAGTTCTTTTTCTGCTGTTTGCTAGTGGCTTCAATAACCTATTTTTTAAAACTAGGCCACAATAACCATGGGCTAATATTTATTGTAGTGACACTGGGCCTCCTATGAGCCGTAGAAACAGTGGGCCTTCTACGGGCCGTATAAACAGTGGGCCTTCTACGGGCCATAGAAACAATGGGCCTTCTATGGGTCGTATCATCAATGGGCCTTATACGGGCAGTATGATTAATTGGCGAAACATGGGCCAATAACAGGCCGCAATATGGCCGTAAACGGGCTAGAGTTGGAATCGTCCGTTCATGGGCCAACCATAACGGGCCATCATTAATAGGCCGTATTTGATGACGCTATGAAAACGGCCCAACGTATTAACGGACCACAAACGGGACGACTGTAACCACGGGCTGAATTTGGCCCACAAGCAGAAAATGATAGTAATGGGCCGTAAGTAAACGAATGCTGGAAATGAGCCCAAGAATAAATGGGCTCTGAGAAGGCCGAAAGATAAAATGGGTTGGAAATGGCCCACCAGAATAACGGGCCGTTAATGGGTATAAAGTGATACATTGTTCTTTATGGGCCAGTTTCACCACGGGCCGTTAATGGGTGTAAAGTGATGCACTGTTCATTACGGGCCAGTTTCACCACAGGTCGTTAATAGGCCAAGAGTTACATAGGGCCTCATATGGGCCGAAAGACGTCATGGGCCATACATGGGCCAGAAGTGAAAACGGGCTGGAATCATATTGGATGGCCCAGATGACGCTACTGGGCCTAATTCGAATAGGGCGTAATGGGCCTTAGGTTAGCGGGCTGTAAATGGGCTATATGCGAACAGGCTGTTAACAGGATTTCCATGGGCCGGCCCACCACCTTTTAACCAAGTTAAACGGGCCGGCCTTTTCACCGGAATGGGCCTCTGTTGGGCCGTGCCACGTGTCGACGTATCATAGGCGCCTTCTATCCAATGAGTGGATGACATCTGTCCCAGTGATGAGCCGACACGTGTTTCCTCCAGCCAATGATGATTTTACATGTGGAAAATCCCCATTGGTCGGGGCTGTTAACGGGTTATCCGATCCAAAACCCGACCCGGTAGCTTAACGGCGTTCCATTACGGTGGATGCCACGTGTCGGTCACCCTTGACGAAAGCACTTCTGTGACGCGCGATTTATCGTCATGGAAGTGGACACTTCCATGATGATAATTTTGGTAATGTCATGGAACACTTCTACGACAGCACAGGTATGACTATCTTGATTCTATCATAAAATCGTCATGGATGTACATGCATGACAGAAAATGCGACCTATTGTGACAAACACGTATCATCAGGGAAGTGTGTTTTTTTTTTCATGTCTACCGGAGCTCTAGATTGGTTCCGCTAAGGTTCCGCCTCGTGGCGGCTGAGTTTCGTCCCGTAAGCTTTCCTCCTACTTTTTCCGGGGTAAAAGCCTTCATATAGCAGAAGATGGGCACCAAAGGGCCACCAGGGGGCCCAGGAGACAGGGGGCGCGCCCAGTAGGGGTGGGCGCACCCCCCACCCTCCTGGCCAGGGTGTGGGCCCCCTCGTGTGCTTTCTTCGCTCAATAATTCTTATTTATTCCAAAAATAGCTTCCATGGAGTTTCAGGGGTTTTGGAGCTGTGCAGAATAGGTTTCCAATATTTGCTCCTTTTCCAGCCAGAATTCCAGCTGCCGGCATTCCCCCTCTTCATGGTAAACCTTGTAAAATAAGAGAGAATAGCCATAAGTATTGAGACATAATGTGTAATAAGAGCCCATAATGCAATAAATATTGATATAAAAACATGATGCAAAATGGACGTATCAGCTCTTCTTCCTCCTCGCTCCCACCCACCTCACGTCAGCTTGCTCCCCTCGTACTCCCAAATTCCTCACCTCACTCCTACAGAAAACCCCAACTCCCCTTCTTCCTCACTACTACAGAAAAACCCCAGCTCCCCTTCTTCTTCACTCGCACTACAACTAGACTCGTCATTCGTTACTCTGCTCAAATCCGTGAGCGCGACGTGACGCCCTCGAGGAAAATGGAGTCGGCTGACTCCAGCGCCATAAAGATGAGGCTCCCACCAGCGGCGACGCCTGTTGTAGATCCCGCACTGGCAGCGCAGGGAGAAGCGGCGACCCCGCCCCCACCGGATCCCAGGAACCTGTAGAATCTCGGGTGGACTGCATCAGCGATCTCCCAGACGCCGTCCTTGGGGAGATCATCTCGCTTCTCCCCACCAAGGATTGCTGACGCACCCAAGTCCTCTCAATTCGGTGGCGCCCTCTATGGCACACCATGCCCGTTAATCTCGACTGTCCTCAACTATCTCTCTTCAATGATTTTGAAATCCCCAGAGCCATCATCTCCTCCCACCAGGGCTCCGTTCAAAGCCTCTGCATCCCGTCATGCTACCTGAGCAAGCATACCATGCCCTGCACGGTGGACGTCTGGCTGAAATCCCCTAAATTCACAGAACTACAGCTGCTTGAGTTCTACTATTCCCCTAGAAATCACATACCACATACCGAACGCCATGAACTTGTGCCCTCAGCACCGATGTCCATCTCGCGGTTTTCCTCCTCTCTCCACACCGCCACCTTTGCATTGTGCTACCTACCAGACAATCTGGTACTAAACCTTTGTCTCCCATTTCTCAAGGAACTTTCACTTGTGTGGGTTCATATATGGGAGGCCTCATTGCACAGCATCATCCACTCCAGTTGCCCTGCCCTAGAGTGCTTGGTGCTTGTTTTCACAGTTAGAATCGGTTGTCTCCAAATAAAGTCGCCTAACCTTGTAAGAATTGGAATTTCTTTTGACGGAAGGCAGCTCATCATCCAAGATGCCCCTTCACTTCAAAGGTTCATCCTTGATTCTAGTTATTCACCATTGCAAATAACCGTCCTCTCTGCACCTAAACTGGAGACCTTGGGTGTAATACATGATATATGTGCTCAATTCAATATGGTGTTTGGCTCCATAGTTCTTCAGGTACTTTATATTATCATCTACACTTGTAACCAGAAGCTGCATTTTAAATTTCTACGCATAAGTTATATATCATCTTGGAGTACACATTTTGTACTAATATTATGTTCTATGCTCAATGAAGAGTTTCTCCATGGATGGCCTATCAATGGTGCTGGATTCCATCAAGATCTTATATATCCAAATGAATAGTTTTGATCTGAACAAGATTATTGGCTTGCTGCAATGCTTTCCATGTCTGGAGAAGTTGTATATAAAGGTGATAATTTCACGCACATTGGAAGCCCGCATATAGTGTACTAGAATTAATCGTTCAGTTGTTGCTCTTTCGACACTCTTTTTTTAGACCTTAGCTATTTTCAATATTCATGTCTTTTTAGGCAACAGGACGGCGTAAGAAAGTTATAACCAATCGGTGGATTCGTAAGCATCGGGATTTTCTCACTTCTCATGAGATTCGATTGAAGACAATAACGCTAGAACGATATGTAGCCAACCATGCAAACACTAGATTTGTCACATTCTTCCTGTTGAATGCGAGGTTACTATTGTCCATCAGGCTTAAGTTTATCAGCAGCATGGTTTTTACAGATGGGTATGTCGAAGAGCAGAAAAAGGAGTTTCGGGTGGGCAAAAGAGCTTCTGAACGTGTCGGGCTTCTATTTACAACATATTGTGGTCATAATCCAGTAAATTTTACAACCCAGGATGTTCATTCTATGGAACTGGCCGATCAATTTGACTGTGACTGTCGAAACAGTGCTGAAGTTAGATGTTGTTGCCCTTTTGGACTTGGGTTTTTTTGTAAACCTAAAGAACAATTAACCCTCATGCTTTTGTACAATTTGTAAGTTGTAGTTAGATGCTCCTGCCATTTTCAACTCGGCTGTGATTGTCATATTTTCTTTGAAACAAGGCAAATGACTTGCCATTCGTTTAATTTAGAGTGAAATATTGTAAAAAATCCCAACCAAGGGAAATAACATCACTCTCTCTGGCTGCTTGAGCTCATTGTGCATTACATAAGCCAAGTGATTAGCCCCCACCAGCACCCACAAACTTATTTCGAACTAGCACATCAAATGGGCTATAAAATTTCATAGGAAAGGTTGCATGACCATGACAGATTTGGATTCTAACATTTGGGACCCGCGAGGAAATAGCCTATCCAAGGTGGTGTCAACTTACTAGCCATTCAACAAATGATTCTGCCTACCAGCCGTTGGATTGACATCCAACATCTGTCGTGTATCTTCTATCTCTTGTCTTCTTCTTCCTCCAGCCGCCCAAACTAAACCACCCCGTCGGCTCCGCCTGCTCCCGCATCCCATGGCATGTTGCGCCTCCACCGCCCTACCGTACATACCCTCCAATGTTGTCCAGTCCCTCCCTCTATTCCCCCACACGTCCTGTTATTCTCTAGCGACGTCAGCCCCAACACGCACCCGCACCCGAACCAGTCAACTCTCGTACTCCCCTTTGCCTGCGACTGGACCGACGCATCTTCCATGGCTCCTATTCGTTCCGTCCGACGCCTCGTCGTCGTATTCCGCCTTGCGTCCTTGGTTCGCTCGCCGTTCACGGTGCGCCGCCCTCTTGCGTTATCGACATTGTCAATAACCGAGAGGAACAAGGAGATGACTATACGTGGAGAGGATCACAGTAGGGACCCACCAGCGTCATGGCAGTAGCAAGCAAGTGCCTCTATATTACAAGCCCAAAAATATGGTTCCTCCTAATGGTTGGACATCTAGGGCTCATGCCATTATCAACGTAGTCAACAAACGAGAGAATTACACTACGAGCGGCTGACACATGGGACCCAGCAGGTCGCGCGTTTTTTTAGGAACAAGCAGTTGTTATTTATACTAGTTTTAGTGATGGATCAGGGTAACAACGGGGCTGTGCGGGGGCTGTGGCCCATCTAGCCAGGGTTTTATTTATGTTTACCACATCATGAGCCCAGTTGTGTTTTTTTCTTGCTGAAAATGGCTAGCCAATTCTATTTTTTTAAAGAAATACCCAAATAAGGCCTACTTGCTTTATTGGCCCTGTTGGGCTGCAAATATTTCAAGATGAGGAGAGTTTCGTTTGGTTTTCCTAGAAATGGGTTGTACATTTTTAAAGCACATCAAACCGGGAAGTAGTTTCAATTTTTTTTTCATTACAAGATTTTTAAGTTCCATTGATTTTTATGCGTGCACAATTATTTGGATTTTATATTTATATAAATTATTTTTCAAAATAGTTTGAATGTGAATCGATATTTCTGGATTAAAAATAGTTGACCGCACTGAAATATGCAAAATTTCATATACTTTTTAACCGTGGCTACAATATGGGGTGTAATGTTAACGAAAAGAAGATGGGCTCCAAAAAAATTCTTAAGAATTAGCAAATGGGATGTACATTATTAGAAATAATAGCAGATGGGTTGTACGCTGTTTTCCACAGATTTGAGGCTGACTTGTGCGCCTACTACAGGTTGACGCATATGCTTTCATAAAAAAAAGGTTGACGCACATGCAACGCCCTGCTAACTTAGTCAACACACGAGAGCAGTGACTGTTGGATGTCCATCCAACGGCTGTCGTGCTTCTTCAAACTTTGCTCTCCATGCTCTAGCCGCTCAAACAAGCGCCGGCGGGACTGCCTGCTCCCTCCTCTCGCGGCCAGCTATGCTGCCCCGCAGGCCTCACGGCCCCATCGTACTCACATCCCTGGCCTAGCCATCCCTCTACTCACACACACTTGTTGTTATTCTTTGGGGAGGGAAAACGAACCAGTAAACCCTCGTACTCCTCCACGTGTGAAACAACTGCCGAGTATTCCCTGGCTCCGTGTCGTTCCCTTCCTAGGCCTCGCCGTCGTCCACCGCCCTGGTGCTCTCGGCGCGGCCTGGTCAATGTGGTCAATGAACGACATCCATCGGAAGTGGACTGTATGTGGAGAGGCTGACGGCTGGGTCCACGGCCGCACGCAAGGAAATGCCTCCTTATTACACACAAAATAATGATTCCTCCACCTTATAGCTAGGACCCACAGGAAGGGCCTCTGTATTTCGCAAAAAAACGTTCCCCCCGCTGACAGGTCGGACCCACCAGCTATATCTTCGCGCGCAAGGAAGTGCCTCCTTATTACGCCCAAAAAAATGAATACCCCCTGCTAGCTGGGACCCACCATATTGTTGGTCTGACTTGTGGGCCTACTAAGTTGACGGGGACGGAGGGCTTTGTCAACTTAGTCAATACTCTAGTGACCGTATGATGTCCATCCAACGGCCATAGTGCTTATTCAACCTCTGGTCTTCTTGCTCCAGCCGCCCAAAGCAGCGCCGGTCGTGCCGCCTGCTCCTACCTCCCGTGGCCGGCTGTGCTACCGCGGAGGCCTCACCACCCCATACTACTCCTACCACTTGCCAGGCCATCCCTCCACTCACCCACACCCCCTGTTATTCTGCGGTGATGGCAGCCTCACACCGCAGCCGAACCATTGAACCCTCGTACTCCTCTATGCGTGGGCATCCACTGTCGTGTCTTCCCCGGCTCCGCGTCATCCCCTTCCTAGGCCTCGCCATCGTCCACCACCGTGGTGCTCTTGGCGCGGCGTGATTAATGTGGTCAACGACCGACTTCCATCGAAAGAGTACTATACATGGAGAGGCTGACAATTGGGTCCACGACAGCCGCAAGGAAGTGCCTCCTTATTATGCGGAAAATAATTATTCCTCCACCTGATAGCAGGGACCCATCGGACGGGCCACCAGTATTTCATGAAAAACGTTTCCCCCTGACTGCTGGGACCCATCGTACGGGCTACCTTATTTTGCGAAAAAATGTCCCCCCCGCTGTCAGCTCAGACCCACCGGAAGTGCCTCCTTATTACGCACAACAAAATGAATACTCACCCTGCTAGCTGGGACCCACCTTGGTGGGAGGATGACTTGTGGACCTACTAAGTTGACGGGGACGGAGAGCTTTGTCAACTTAGTGAATAAGAATGATTCTAGCTCCAGGGACCGTACGATGTCCATCCAATAGCCGTAGTGCTTCTTCAACCTTTGGTCTTCTTGCTCCAGCTGCCCAAAGCAGCGTCGGTCCTGCCGCATGCTCCTGCATCCCGTGGCCGGCTGTGCTGCCGACGAGGCCTCACTGCCCCCTACTATTCCCACCACTGCTAGGCCCTGCGGCGGCGGCAGCCTCACACCACACCCGAACCAGTGAACCCTCGTACTCCACTCCACGCGGGCTTGCACTGCCGCTTCTTCCCTGGCTCCGCGTCGTCCCCTTCCTACGCCTCGCCGTCGTCCAACACCCTGGTGCTCTCCGCGCGGCATGGTCAACGTGGTCAAGGAACGACTTCCATTTGAAGAGTACTGTACATGGAGAGGCTGACAGCTGGGTCCACGGCGGCCACAAGGAACTGCCTCCTTATTACGTGCAAAATAATTATTCCTCCACCTGACAGTAGGGACCCATCAGACGAGCCACCGTATTTCATGAAAAAAGGTTCCCCCTGACTGCTGGGACCCACAAGCTAAACCTTCCCACGCAAGGAAGTGCGTCCGGGCAAAAAATGATTCGCCCCCTAACTGCTGGGACCCACCAGCTACATCTTCGCACGCAAGGAAGTGCCTGATAGTCGGGACCCACCTGGTCGAAGCATATGTAGCGTTGTCATTCTGGTCGCGAATGTGTACGTACATACTGGTGGATGTAGAGGCGCGCACGTGTCATAGTAGAGGCGCGCACATAGCATGTACACGTACGTACAGCGGCCACTGTGCAAGAAAGAAAATATGGCCACGTACGTACATACGGGCGGGGTCTCAAACGAATACTCACGCATACTGTTGGAGATATGCCCTAGAGGCAATCCTGTATGATTATATTTCCTATGTGTTTATGAATAAAGATATTCCTTGGACATTATCAATGATGTGTATCAGCAAGTACCTGACTTGTTTGTGGGACTATGCATTGTATGATGACTGTCCTAAAAGGTCCCTAGTCGAAAGGGCTGTGTGGACGCGCAGCCGACTAGACTAGCGTATGACACGGTCGATGACTTGGTCTCACTAGCCATGGAGCATTGGATGCTAACCGGATAATATGGACTTGGAAAGGTCTAGTTGGATTCGACGTAGTCGGATCCGAGTTGAGATAAGGTCCGAGTCAGACAGACCCAACTATGAGACGCAGCGATATGTCATCTATGAGTCTCTAGTACAATGTATGTTCTATGTCCTAAGACCTGAGCTGACACATGTAATCGGGAGGGTGACAGACATGCTTTGGGCCTACCAAACGTTACTCCATGACTGGGTAGTTACAAAGGTAGGTTTCGGGTTTATCCAGTTCCATGTTGCGAGACATGGTCAAGCAAGATGGGATTTGCCCCTTCGATTAGGAGAGATATACTCTGGGCCCCTCGTGTGATTCGATCAGGATAAGCATGGCCATGCGACAAGGATTATGAGATAATATGGATAGTGCTCGGTATCACTGGAACGATAAAGAGGCTGGGCTAGCACAAGGAAGACATTCTCGCCTTGAGCCCGACAACATATATCGTGTGGCAAAGGGAACAGAAGTGTGACACGTTGTATAGGTTTACCTAACCAGCTTCATGGTCTGCTTGGTGGTCGGCATGCCCTGCTAGAGGCCGCTACCAACCGTGCCGGTCGGAGGTGATCCGGATTGTGACCAAGCCGACTTGAACCTAAGGGGTCGCACGCTTAACGGAAGGAACCTACGAGGTCAGATCCTAGGACACTGGTCGGATGTGATCCGAGCTGTATTCAGATTGTGGCCGAGTAGACTTTTGGGCTTTAGGGTCTGTGCGAGGCCCAAGTGTTGAGCCTGCAACGGACGCCTATATAAAGTGGAGGTGCGGCACACTCATGCGATTGATCGCTTCGGCGCTGTCACTAGGGTTTGCATGTGTTGCGAATAGCCACCTCCACTCGCCGCCGACTGTTTGATCGGACCTAGCAGTCCGCCGCACGGTGTTCCTCCTGCACGCGCGGATACCGTTAGAGGCGTTGCACTTGCACCGCTCCGGCGAACTTGTACGTGGGATCGGACGACCGGTTGTTTGAGGGAGATCGGACAAGGAGGAGATGATCCACGCGGACGCGCTGCCACAACTCTTCTTCCGCTGCACGGCACTGCGCGTCTAGTGGTAGCGATCTGTGATCCATCTCCCGTAGCATGTTCTTGGTTGTTCTACGCATAGGAAAGTTTTAATTTGTAGTCGACGCACCTACCGTAGATCCCAACAGTGCTATCAGAGCCTCTGCTATAGGATTTGGATTCAGATCGTACGCATATTAGATATGTGGAGGTGGCAGATGAGATCTGTTTTTGTTTACGAGATTGGCCATGTGCACAGTTGATATGATCAACTGCACATGGGGATCGTTGAGGCTATGTTTTCTGTCAATTGGGATTGATGAGGTCGTGAAACGATCTACCCCTACCGGTCGGTCATCCACCATCGCGGTTAACAGTGAAACGTAAACCCAAATCGGATTCGTGATGATCGGTAACACTGATCATATCAGAAGATTCGGCGTGAACGGAGTTCAGATGCAATCTGTGATTTCCGAAAATGTTTGGCGCTAACCGGCTAGCGGGACCGCCGTGTGCATAGCACCGTGTATTTCATACCCGACACACAAACCGGTAGAATATGTTTCTATGCATAACTTTGTTTTGCAGGTTTGATGTGAATAGTATGGCTCATGTGTATGTGATGCATGTGTGTAATTTATACGTGGCCTGCGTGTCATGTTTGTCAGCCGACAGGAGCCAAAGTGTTGTCATTATATTGTATAACGACTTGTGTGTCGACTTGTGACTCTATGTAAAATTCATTACTACTTGTAGTAGTTGGATAATAGAGATCAGGTTGGTGGCTTGGCGTCCCGACGTGACAAACAAGATGGAGTTTCTAGATGGTCATCGGAGTCGGAGCCGACCTAGAAGAACATCCATGAAGGAGCCATACTATTTCACAATATGTGTTTATTTGTGATTATTATGCTTCTTTGTTTCTATGCATGTTAGAATGGTAGAATGATCCCTCATGAATATCACGCGAATTGCCATCCCCGATGTTGCACCTTCGCACGTCAAGTACGTCTAGTAGTGAGCTCATAAAATTGACGTGCCGCTGGGTGTCCTTGAACTAAAGGGTTCATGTCGAACACGGACATGCACTGCATCAGGTTAACTTGACAAGGCTATCAAAACGGTTTTGGGCCTTGTGGCAAAGAGGGTTGGGAGCCGGGGTATGAGATACCTTCCCGACCGACAAGAGTCGTATAGAGACACGATTAGCAAGGAGTTGCTTACCAGATAGGTATGTTGGCTAGCAGTGATGCTAAAGCTCACTAGTCGCATGCGCTAGTCGGATCCTAAATCACTGAGAGTTTGCGGAGGGATTCTGACTTTAGTGGGAGTATTTCTGTTTAGGCTTGAATTACTCTACATAAACACATTGCTTAGTGATTGCATATTTTCTGTTGTAGATCAATGGCACCACCTGCTCAACCCAACTTTGCATTGAAATCAATTCTGGAAAAGGATAAACTGAATGGAACAAACTTTACCACCTGGTATAGAAATCTGAGAATTGTTATCAAGCATGATAAAAAGGAACATGTTCTAGAGGATCCACTTCCAGAGGAACCTGCCGATAATGCTAATGCCACAACTAAGAATGCGTACCAGAAACTCGTTGATGAATCAACGGAGATCAACTGTCTGATGCTGGCTTGTATGGAGCCCGATTTGCAACATCATTTTGAAAATGTTGAGGCTTACGATATGATCGAGAGTCTCAAGAGCATGTTTCAAACACAGGCTAGGACCGAAAGGTTCAACGTCTGGCGATCCTTGATGGATTGCAAGCTGAAGGAAGGTGATCCACTAAGCCCACATGTGATCAAAATGATCGGATATGTGCAAGCTTTGGATCGGTTGGGATTCCCGCTCTTGGATGAGCTGGCTACTGATGTTGTTCTGGGTTCTCTTCTGCCCAGCTATGGGACGTTCATCTCGAACTATCATATGCATGGCATGGATAAGAAGCTCTCTGAATTGCATGGGATGCTCAAAGTGGCAGAGCAGGATATTAAGAAAGGCATGCATCAAGTGTTGATGGTACAGAAATCGGCTAAGTTCAAGAAGAGTTGGTCCAATAAAAAGGCTAAGGCAAAGGGCACAAAGACGGTAACCTCCGCTGTTGCGCCGATGTCTGGAATGGACTCGAAGAACGTTTGCTATCATTGTAAGGAGACCGGTCACTGGAAGAGGAACTGTAGCAAGTGGCTTGCAGAGCATGGCAAGAAGGCCGGGAATGCTGCTTCAGGCAAAGGTACACTTGTTGCATATGTTATAGACATTTACCTTGCTGACATACCTAGTAGCTCTTGGGTATTTGATACCGGATCCGTTGTTCATATTTGCAACTCGATTCAGGGGCTGGTAAGAACTAGGCGTGTGGCACAAGGGGAGATTGACATCAGGGTCGGCAAGAAAGCAAGAATTGTTGCGTTGGAGGTCGGCACGATGCAGCTCCAGCTTCCTTCCGGATTCATTACGGAATTGAATAATTGTTATTACATTCCGGCACTTAGTCGGGACATTATTTCTGCCTCATGTTTGATGTGTCAAGGTTATGAATTCAGTTTAAAGGACAATGGTTTTTCGATATTTTTGAATGGTATGTTCCACGGCTATGCACCCATTTTCGATGGGCTATTTATATTGAATCTAGAACATGAACCGGTCTATAACGTGAATGTCAAGAGGCATAAGCCTGATGAGATAAATCTGACATACTTATGGCATTGCCGACTTGGACACATTAGTTTGAAATGCATGAAGAAGCTCCATGATGATGGGCTCCTAACTTCGTCCAACTTCGGGTCGTTCGATACATGTGAATCATGCTTGCTCAGCAAGATGACTAAGTCTCCTTTCGCAAAGAGTCGCGAGAGGGCGTCCGAGCTGTTGGAGCTTATACACAGTGATGTGTGTGGTCCAATGAGCACAACTACCAGAGGTGGCTATCGGTACTTCGTGACTTTTACCGACGACTTGAGTAGATATGGACATATCTATTTGATGAGGCACATGTCGGAAACTTTTGAAAAGTTCAAAGAGTTTCAGAACGAGGTTGAGAATCAACTTGGCAAGACAATAAAGCTTCTACGATCAGATCGTGGAGGTGAGTACATGAGCCAGGAGTTTGATGATCATCTAAAAAGTCGAGGTATAGTACCTCAGCTCACACCTCCTAGTACGCCACAGAGAAACGGCATGTCAGAACGGAGGAATAGGACCTTATTGGACATGGTCCGGTCAATGATGAGCAAATCGGATTTACCTTTGTCATTCTGGGGATACACTCTAGAAACTGCAGCTTTCACACTTAATAGGGTACCATCAAAATCCGTAGACAAGACACCACATGAGATGTGTACCAGGAAGAGTCCCAGTTTGTCTTTTCTAAAGATTTGGGGTTGTGAAGCATTTGTCAAGTGACTTATGTCAGACAAGCTTACACCCAAGTCGGATAAATGCATATTCGTGGGATATCCGAGGGAAACCTTGGGATATAACTTCTACAACTGGGAAGAGAACAAAGTGTTTGTTGCTCGGAACGGGGTTTTCCTTGAGAAAGAGTTTCTCAGTCGGGAGGCCAGTGGGAGGACGGTCCGACTCGAAGAAATTCGAGGACCACACGGGGACAGCTCTGCTGGTGATGAGATCATACCGGAGTCAGTCAGGGAACCCGTAGTGGAAGCTGCACCGGAACCACGGAGGTCGGAAAGATTGTGCAGAGTGCGTGATGTATTATTGCTAGAAAGCGATGAGCCATCCACGTATGCGGAAGCGATGGTGTCGGTGTCAAAACCGGCGGATCTCGGGTAGGGGGTCCCGAACTGTGCGTCTAGGCGGATGGTAACAGGAGACAAGGGACATGATGTTTTACCCAGGTTCGGGCCCTCTTGATGGAGGTAAAACCCTACGTCCTGCTTGATTGATATTGATATTGTGGATGTTTACAAGAGTGGATCTACCACGAGATCAACGAGGCTAAACCCTAGAAGCTAGCCTATGGTATGATTGTAAGGGTTGTTGTTGTTGTTCTAAGGACTAGAGCCATCCGGTTTATATAGACACTGGAGAGGGCTAGTGTTACATAGAGTCGGTTACAATGGTAGGAGATCTACGTATCCATATCGCCAAGCTTGCCTTCCACGCCAAGGAAAGTCCCATCCGGACACGGGACGAAGTCTTCAATCTTGTATCTTCATAGTCTTGGAGTCCAGTCGATGATGATAGTCCGGCCGATGATAGTTCGGCTGATGATGGTAGTCCGGCTATTCGGACACCCCCTAATCCAGGACTCCCTCAGTAGCCCCTGAACTAGGCTTCAATGACGATAAGTCCGGCGCGTATATTGCTTGGCATTGCAAGGCGGGTTCCTCCTCCGAATGATAGAAGATTGTGAACACCAGGATAGTGTCCGGCTCTGCAAAATAATTTCCACATTCCATCGTAGAGAGAATAATATATACTCAAGTTCAATCTGCTGACGTTTTTTGCGGCATGACGTCACGCCACTACCAAGCCATTACTTGAATCGTTTTTTACTCTACCACCTCAGCGCATTTAGCGAAGCAGTTTCCTTGGCATGTCTTGTCGAAGCAGAGATCGTGTTCCCCCTTAATCCGGGATTCTCATCAATACGGACATGGGTAACCCAACCGCGCCCGTCGCCCCGCCCCCTCTATCGAAGGTGAGTCCCAAACGGTCACGGAGACGGCTCTTGGTATTCTCCCTCTTTATAACGGACCAAGGCTCGTTTCTTTTCTTCAATCCTCCATCGAATCCTCTCCCCACTCCAAGTTCCAGCACCTAGAGCTCCAGATTCGACCGCTTTGGACCTTCAATGATGTCCGGTTCCGACCTCCAGGGCCGGTGGATGCCCACCTCCGTCACGGAGGAGGACGTGTTAAAGCTGCGGGAGGCCAAGTACCTGGCTTATGAGATTTCGCACAGGTTGCCTGCCGAAGGGAAGGCCATCCCCACCCCCGAGCCCGGTGAGTATGTCGTTTTTGTATCCCACCTCCGTCGGGGTTTAGGCTTCCCGATGGATCCTTTTGTGAGAGGTCTCATGTTTTACTATGGGTTGGAATTCCACGATTTGGCTCCGGAGTCCATCCTCCATATTTCCGCATTTATTGTTGTCTGCGAACCCTTCCGCCGCGTCACCCCTCACTTCGGCCTGTGGCTGAAGACCTTCAATGTGGCGCCGAAGATGATTGGGGGCGTCAAGCGGAGTGCGGCGGGGCGGCCATAAGTAGGAGGGCCGATGCCCCGTGGCCCGCTGGCTCCTTCCAAGAGGAGCTCGGCCCGTGGCAGCAAGAGTGGTTCTATATTACCGTTCCGAGGGGCCGCAGACAAAAGCCGCCGCCCTTATTCCGCTCGGGACCTCCACGACGGTTGATGTCGTGGGTCAACAAAGGGCTCAACTAGGGGCCGTCAAAGGACGTGCCCCTACTGCAGGGCCGGATTCGAGATCTCCAAACAAGGGAGGTCGATACGGTGGTGGTAATGCAGGTTATGCTGATTAGGCGTCTCCCGCCCTGCAAACGCCGCCCTCTCCGGCTGTGGGAGTTCAATCCGGAGGTCCCACGGATTCTTCAACACTTCATGGGTATGACACCCTTGGATATGTACAAATTATTCTTCGGATCGCAAGAGGCGCGTCCGAAATTGACCGAGGATGCTGGCCTAAGCTGCAATCGCCCGGATACTCAAGTAAGTAGTTCCAAGTCCGGACATACCGTTTGTTTGCCTTTCGATGATTCACCTTGTGACCAACTTCCTTCTAAACAGGAGTGGATAGCGGAAGCAAAATTAATATGGTGTCCGGCCCCCCTCCCCGAGACCGCGCCGGATTCCGTGCTGGTCCGGATGCTTGAGGTTGCGCCTCCAGAGGAAAGCGAAAGGGAAAGCAAGAAAGCTGCTGCCTCGCCTAAGGAGGCTCTTGAAAGAGGGGGGATCGAGAATCCCTCCCTCCAGGGGGAGAAGAGGACTGCCTCCGGGGACCCGGGGGCAAAAGCCCCTAAGCGGGGGAGGAAACCTTCGCCAGAGGGTCCTGCGTCCGAGGAGGCCCCGGCCGCCCAATCTCCCTTAAAGAATCAGCCCTCCAATGAGCCGTAAGTAGAAAGAAAGGAGTTTTATCATAAGGGACATCCCTATTTGTGCTTCTGAGGATAACTAAAGTTTTTACCTTGTAGTTCGGATCTCCGTCCTTCGCAAATGAGCTCGTCTTCGGGGGACCTTCATCCGGAGATGATGGAGAGCGAGACGCCTCCGTCTGGGGCGCCGTCGCATAGGGCGGACGAGCCTGAAGTGTCATCACGGAGGGAGCCCCCGGGTTTGGCAAAGCCGGATAGTTCGGCGCCAACTGGTGTACGGCTGAAGGATCTGCTTGAGAAGGCGTCTATCTCAGAAGATCACCACGCATTGATGAGCATGGTGATTGAAAGGATTTCGTCCGCCGAAGGCGGGTTGCATAATGCCATCAGGAGTTTGCTGGCGGGGTTTGAGGTGCGTAAAAATTGCATACCTTTTAACAGTTTTGCATATAGAATGCGCCCTGTATAGATAGTAGCCCCTGAGACTCGGTAGGTTGTCAAAATCAACAGCGTGCCGAGGATCAAAATCGCAAGATTAAATTTCCGCTGTGCCGATGCAGGTGGCGGGTCGTCCGGGGGCCAGCCGGACTGATGGAGTTGCTGAACTAAAGCGGCAACTCGCTGTTGCGGATGCGGACATCACGCTGGTCAACAGGCGACTTGATGAGTCGCAAGGTAAGTGTTTCTGTGCGGTCACTTGGTAAGGGAGCCGAAGCCAGCTCCTTACAACATGTGTGTGAAATGCAGATAGTGCCGCTGCTGTGGAGAGCCTTCGGGCCGAACTTGCTCAAGCCAAGGAGCAGGCCAGAAGGAGTAATGCGGCGGCCTCGAGGGCGGCCGAGGAGTTAGTGGCCGAAAGGGTCGCACACTTCCGGAGCAGGGAAGAGATGGCCGAAATGGCCTTGAAGTTAAAAGATGCTACCGACCGCAATGAGGCTCTTGGGAAGGAGCGCCTAGCGGGGCAAGAAGACCTGGGGAAGGCCACCGCCGAAGACAAGGATGCCCGCTCTGCAATGCGGGCTATAAAGGAAGAGCTGCGCCAGGCCGGAGATATTGTAGCTGGCAAGCTTTTTCTGCTGCGCCGAAGGTTTACGGATCCAAAGTATGCTCAGCTGGGCCAACTGTGGGGTCCATAGGACCCTTATATGGACTTAGCAGCGAGTGCGGTGGATGCCGTTGTGCAATTTCGAAGCCAGAAGGATCACAAGACGGAAGAGCTGTTTTGGTCTCAATTCCATAGTCCGGAGCGTTCACTTCCGCTGACCGACCGTTTGGCCGAGTGGGCTGAGCTAAATAGGTTGTCCGGGCTTGCTATGACGGATATAGTGACCCATGTCCGGCCGGATAGGCCCGAGCCGAAGAGTTACTTTGGCTTATTGCAGCAATTTCTTGGGGCGGTGCCGCATATCAAGGCGATGAAGCGGTCGGCCTGCATAGAGGGTGCGCGGATGGCACTCGCCCGTGTGAAGACACATTGGACAGAGATGGATGCCACCACTGTTGCGACCCCGGGTTCGGATGATAACCGGTTACCCGCTGAGCACTATTTTGGCGAAGTGCTGCGTGGTGCTCGTGTAATAGAGTCGCAGTGCTCAAAAAATGTTACGTTCGAATGAACATTTTTATGATGTAAAACAATATTTATGATGTAAGCGCCTTTTATACTTGTGCGTTCAAGTAATAGAATATCTCCTATGCGGCCGTTCATGTATACGTGTGTATAACCTGAAAGATGGCAGTCGTCGGCTTCAGCCCCCACGCACAAGGTGCGGGGGTGTTCGCAAAAAATAGTGCGTTTTCACACTTAATCCGACGTCTCGGTCCTGTAAAGGAGGTGGTAGCATAGCAAACGAGGCAACCGGACTATAATGCTTTATCACTTTCACTTAGCCATGGAGTTCGAGGGTGGGGCTACGACATAGCCCCTGGGGGCACCGCGCTCTCCGAATTTGGGGCGCGTATGTGCCTGACCGGGAAACGGCCCTTCGTCAAAGCGGAGGAATTCTAAACATTCCCATGGTCGATCGAGTGGTTGACCAGTCTCCAGTTGTATCATGACAGTCAGTTTTCGGCTTTCTCTACTGAGGTGCTCGCCCAGCCGAACTGGGGCACAATTGCAGTAGTTCTCCTGGTGCCGCGTTAGCCGATGATGCGGAACGTAAGGCAGCAAAACACAGGAGCCGGGCAAACCCAACATTTGACCAAAGACATGATTCGGAGCTGATGCATATAAGGCCTAACTCGAGATGCCGAACACTCCCGAAGGTGTTCGGTCTTTATAATAGCGGCCAAAACAATGCCCTAAGCCCCTTGTGTCCAGGTACGGGCAGGTTCTTCTGGCGCGGCCGATGCCAAAATGCCAGTCTCCACTCTGGTTATAATGAGAAACCAGGGGATTATAGCAACAAGAGACATTAAGAAAGGTTTACATAGGGTCTTAGTCTGAAAAGAGTCCTTGCAACGGGTCCCTACTGCACGTCTGCGCCTGTATCTCCGTTGTGCCGTATCCTGGACGGGTGTGCACGCTGTTCATCTGTAAAAAACAGAGGAACTTAGTTTGAAAAGAAATCTTGTGAGAAAGTGCATAAAAATTTGAAATATAGATTTCTAAAGCTGAGCCTATGCTAGCTCATTATGGCTTATATGTACAAACCCTTGTGAAGGGGTGTGTGGCTAGGTAGCCCCTAGCTTATTTATTCCGGACTCGTCCAGCCGTGTCCGGGGTCTCAGGCGACCTTTTAATGAAATGATGCCACGTGGACCGGGCATTTTAAGCGTAAGAGACGCGTAATGTGGTATTGCATTGAATCGGACGAAAGCTTCCCGTCCCAGTGATGCTTGATAGCTACTTTTAAATGGCGCGACAAGAAAGGTTAGCTTTTCTCGTCGGAAGTTGTCAGGTGACCCGAACACAACTTCTAGTAATAATGAAACTGTGCACCTGGCGTAAGGGCCTGGCGCCACTCCTTTGAAGGAACTGCAGCTATGCCGAATTGTAGTAGGGTCTATCCCAACTTGCGGATTGTGTCCGGATATAGCAGGTTTAAGTCACTGCCGCCGTCCATCAAAACCTACGTGAATTGCAGTCCGTCTATTATGGGATCCAATATCAGGGCAGTCTATCCTGCGTTCCGGATACTTTTGGACTAATCCAGATGGTCGAAAGTGATTGGTTTTGACATCCAATCTCGATGTTCCGCTGGGGTGGACCGTGCGACACTTGTCTTAGCGAGTGCCGTGTTGGTTTTCTGTACTATCACATGAAGTGAGTTTACTGTTTTGACTTCTTGTGGGAAAGTCTTTTGACTTCCGGTGCTCTGTTGGTGGGGTTCGTCATCGTCCTCGCTTGGCGCATCGAGCCCCTTGTGTCCGGCGTTGAGTCTGCCGGACTGTTTAAAAACCCAACAATTTCGGTTGGTACGGTTTGCAGGCCTTCCGGAGGTACTGTGGATTTGACATATCCGATCTAAAATTTTGTTTCAATTTGATAGCTCACCGCTGTTGTCCTTAAGAGGCAGTGTTTTATTGTTTGGCCGCAAGTTTTTGAATCCGACGATGACCGCCGTGCCCTTTGGGCTTTTTTCTTTATTCCGGCGCTGATCTTTCCTGCGCTGTGATTTTCTGTTTCCATCTCTGATCTCGGATGTACTCGGGTCGCTGGTGCTGCATCTTGCAAGCCAGCTGTCTTCTCCTGCGCAAAAGCGCGTCATGAGGCTTGTTTGCGCGGCCATTGTTCTTGGCTTCTCTTGGCCGAGGTGTCTGGCGAGCCATTCGTCTCGGATGTTGTGTTTAAAAGCTGCTAAGGCTTCCGCGTCCGGACAGTCGACTATTTGGTTCTTTTTGGTGAGGAACCTGTTCCAGAATCTACGCGCTGACTCTCCGGGCTGTTGGGTTATATGACTCAGATCGTCTGCATCCGGAGGGCGGACATAAGTCCCTTGAAAATTTGCTCTAAACGCGTCCTCAAGCTCTTCCCAACTTCCAAGAGTGTTTTCTGGGAGGCTTTTGAGCCAATGCCGAGCTGGCCCTTTGAGCTTGAGGGGTAGGTATTTTATGGCGTGGAGATCATCTCCTCTAGCCATGTGTATGTGTAGTATGTAATCTTCTATCCAGACTCCTGGGTCTGTTGTGCCGTCGTATGCCTCTATGTTTATGGGTTTGAACCCTGCTGGAAATTCATGATCCAGCACTTCATCGATAAAACATAGCGGGTGTGCGGCGCCCCTGTATTTGGGTGTGCCGCTGTCTTCGAACACTTGTTGTGTTGTGTTACTTCCTGGGGCCCTCCTTTTTGGCCCGTAGATGGACCTAGTTGGGCCGTCCGTTTTCCCAGGATCATAAGTCGGCTTGTGTGCGGCGCCGCTTGTCGCCTTTGGCCTGTCATCTGGCCGTCTATCCGGCCAGGCGGCCTCTTTATTTTTTGACCGTGAGGGCTCTATGGCTTCCTCGTCAAATTCTGGCAGCAACTTGCGTTTCGGGTAGCTCTTTGTTTGATGGCCATTGCCATATTTGTCTGCGGTCTTGAGTACTTTGCTCCACTTCATTCTGAGTATGTCTTCCGCTGTTTTGAGCTTCCGTTTTTCCTTCTTCATACTTCTTGCAGTGGCGACGAGTCTTTTGTGAAGGTTCTTATGCTCCGGTGTTGTGTCCGGACTGTTGATTGCTCCGTGAAGGGGTTGATTATCTGGTTCGTCCTGTTCGGATGGTTGCTTGGTTGTATGTTCGTCGTCCGCTGGTTTGCCCTGCTCTATCGCTGGGTCGTTAGGAATTCTGCTTTGAGGCGGGACTTAGGGCGGCGTCTACGTCGCCGTTTTGGTTGTTTATCGGCAGGATTATCCTCTGCCGCGTCCCATTGTTCCTCGGTATCGCTTCCCTTTGAGGTGTCCACCATATGTATGTCATGTGACGAGGTGGCCTTCCAGTGCCCTGTAGGCGCTGGTTCTTGATCGTCTCCATCATCGTCGTCCATACCGTTGATGTCTTCGGAGTCGTAGTTTAGCACGTCGGTTAGATCGTCGACGATGGCTACGAAGTGGGTGGTGGGTGGGCTCTGAATTTCTTCATTGTCCGCGTCCCGACCATCCTGGCCATAGTTTGGCCAGGGCTCTCCGGATAGTGAGAGGCGCTTCAGTGAATTTAAGATATCGCCGAAGGGTGAGTGCTGAAAGGTGTCCGCAGCGATGGATTCCATGATCGGCGCCCAATCGGATTCGACTAGCAGGGGCGCAGGAGGTTCGGAGTCCGGCAGAGAGTACGGCACCTCGGAGTCATGAGCTTTATGCGGGACAAGGTAAGTGTTCGGCTCCATCGCCGTAGAAGTTGCAGCTCCCGAGGCGGTGTCCAGCCATCCGTCCTCGATCTGAGCGATCGGATCCGGACTATGGGTCAGAGCAGATTCGTGTGCGGCCTCCAAGGTGCTGTCCGGCGGCAGAGTTAGGTCGTGCCCATCATGACAGCGCGGCACGCTCGGCTGTGGCTCAGATCCATCGAAGATCAAGTCCCCGCGGATATCGGCCATGAAGTTTAGGCTTCCAAACCTGGCCTGACGGCCAGGGGCGTAGCTTTCGATCTGCTCCAGATGGCCAAGTGAGTTGGCCCGCAGTGCGAAGCCGCCGAATACGAAGATCTATCCCGGGAGAAAAGTCTCACCCAGGACTGCGTCGTTGTCGATTGAAGAGGCCATCAAGCCTATCGGTGACGACACAGAGGAACTCTCAATGAGAGCACCAATGTCGGTGTCAAAACCGGTGGATCTCGGGTAGGGGGTCCCGAACTGTGCGTCTAGGCGGATGGTAACAGGAGACAAGGGACACGATGTTTTACCCAGGTTTGGGCCCTCTTGATGGAGGTAAAACCCTACGTCCTGCTTGATTGGTATTGATATTGTTGATGTTTACAAGAGTGGATCTACCACGAGATCAAGGAGGCTAAACCCTAGAAGCTAGCCTATGGTATGATTGTAAGGGTTGTTGTTGTTGTTGTTCTACGGACTAGAGCCATCCGGTTTATATAGACACCGGAGAGGGCTAGAGTTACATAGATTCGGTTAAAATGGTAGGAGATCTACGTATCCGTATCGCCAAGCTTGCCTTCCACGCGAAGGAAAGTCCCATCCGGACACGGGACGAAGTCTTCAATCTTGTATCGGCTCATAGTCTTGGAGTCCGGTCGATGATGATAGTCCGGCCGATGATAGTTCGGCTGATGATAGTAGTCCGGCTATCCGGACACCCCCTAATCCAGGACTCCCTTAGATGGTGAGCCCAGATTCTGAGGCATGGCTGGAGGCCATGAGATCCGAGTTAAAGTCCATGGATGAGAATCAAGTCAGGGACTTGGTTGATCCGCCACCTGGGGTAACTGCCATTGGTTGCAAATGGGTCTTTAAGAAGAAAAGCGATGTGGATGGAAATGTTCAGATCCACAAAGCGCGGCTTGTCGCTAAAGGTTGTGGACAATTTCAAGGAATTGACTATGACGAGACTTACTCGCCGGTAGCGATGCTAAAATCGGTGAGGATCGTACTAGTTATAGCTGCATATTTCGATTACGAGATATGGCAGATGGATGTCAAAGCGGCTTTCCTTCACGGAAATTTAACCGAGGACGTGTATATGATACAGCCCAAGGGTTTTGTCGATCCTACTAGCACTAGTAAGGTATGCAAGCTCAAGAGATCCATTTATGTGTTGAGGCAAGCATCTCGGAGTTGGAACATTTGTTTTGATGAGGTCGTCACTGGTCTCGGTTTCATCAAAAGTGACGAGGACTCTTGTTTATACAAGAAGTTAAGTGGGAGCTCGATAGTGTTTTTGATCTTGTATGTGGACGATATACTACTAATCGGGAACGATGTTTCGTTGTTGAACTCGGTCAATGAGTCATTGAATGGCAAGTTTTCGATGAAAGACCTTGGTGAGGCAGTCTATATTTTAGGCATTAAGATCTATAGAGATAGATCGAGGAGGCTGATCGGCCTAAGCCAGAGCACGTACATAGATAAAGTGTTGAAGCAGTCCAACATGAGTGAGGCGAAGAAAGGGTTCTTGCCACTCTCACATGGTATAAGGCTAAGCGAGACTCAGAGTCCTTCGACATCTGATGAGCGAAGCAGGATGAGTAGGATTCCGTATGCCTCGGCAATCGGATCCATCATCTATGCCATGATATGTACAAGGCCTGATGCTACTTTTGCAATAAGCCTAACAATTAGATACCAGGCCAACCCAGAGTCACTGGGCAGCGGTAAAGACTATTTTGAAGTACCTGAAAAGGACTAAAGAGATGTTCCTAGTTTATGGAGGTGAGGAAGAGCTCGTCGTAAGGGGTTACACCGATGCTAGTTTCCAAACCGACAGAGATGATTGTCGATCACAGTCCGGATTCGTGTATGTCCTGAACGGAGGGGCAGTGCACTGGATGAGTTCCTAGCAGGATACGGTGGCCGATTCTACCACAGAAGCCAAATACATTGCGGCTTGTGAAGCTGCAAAGGAAGGTGTTTGGATCCGGCATTTTCTAGATGATCTTGGTATTTTCCCAGCCTCGGTAAAACCTTTGGACCTTTATTGTGATAATTCTGGTGCCATCGCACAAGCCATGGAGCTGAGGAATCACCACAAGGTCAGACACATAGATAGGAAATATCACCTGATACGAAAGATCGTAAAGAATGGTGATGTAGAGTTATGCAAGATTCACATAGATGCAAATGTTGCAGATCCGTTGACTAAGCCGCTTCCACAACCCAAGCATGAGGGGCACGTTAGAGCTATGGGCATTCGATGTCTATTTGGTTGACTCTAGTGCAAGTGGGAGACTGTTGGAGATATGCCCTAGAGGCAATCATGTATGATGATATTTCCTATGTGTTTATGAATAAATATAGTCCTTGGACATTATCAGTGATGTGTATCAGCAAGTACGTGACTTGTTTGTGGGACTATGCATTGTATGATGACTGTCCTAAATGGTCCCTAGTCGAAAGGGCTGTGTGGATGCGCAGCCGACTAGACTAGCATATGACACGGTCGATGGCTCAGTCTCACTAGCCATGGAGCATTGGATGCTAACCGGATAATATGGACTTGGAAAGGTCTGGTCGGATTCGACGTAGTCGGATCCGAGTCGAGATAAGGTCCGAGTCGGACAGACCCAACTATGAGACACGGCGATATGTCATCTGTGAGTCTCTAGTACAACATGCGTTCTATGTCCTAAGACCTGAGCTGATGCATGTACTCGGGATGGTGACAGACTTGCTTTGGGCTGACCAAACGCTACTCCGTGACTGGGTAGTTACAAAGGTAGGTTTCGGGTTTGTCCAATCCCGTGCTGCGAGACATGGTCGAGCAAGATGGGACTTGCCCCTCCGATCAGGAGAGATATACTCTGGGCCCCTCGTGTGATTCGATCAGGATAAGCATGGCCATGCGACAAGGATTATGAGATAATCTGGATAGTGGTCGGTATAACTGGAACAAGAAAGAGGTTGGGCTAGCACAAGGATGACAGTCTCGCCTTGAGCCAGACAACATATATCGTGTGGCAAAGGGAACAGAAGTGTGACACGTTATACAGGTTTGCCTAACCAGCTTCATAGTCTGCTTGGTGGCCGGCACGCCTTGCTAGAGGCCACTACCAACCGTGCAGGTCGGAGGTGATCCAAACTATGACCAAGCCAACTTGAACCTAAGGGGTCGCGCGCTTAAGGGAAGGAACCTACGAGGTTAGATCCGAGGACACTGGTCGGATGTGATCCGAGCTGTATTAGGATTGTGGCCGAGTAGACTTGTGGGCTTTAGGGTCCGTGCGAGGCCCAAGTGTTGAGCCCGCAATGGACGCCTATATAAAGTGGAGGTGCGACACACTCATGCGATTGATCGCTTCAGCGCTGTCACTAGTGTTTGCATGTGTTACGAATAGCCACCTCCACTCGCTGCCGACTGTGTGATCGGACCTAGCAGTCTTCCGCACGGTGTTCCTCCTGCATGCGCGGATACCGTTAGAGGAGGTGCACTTGCACCGCTCTGGCGAACATGTACGTGGGATCGGACGACCGGATGTTCGAGGGAGATCGGACAAGGAGGAGATGATCCACACGGACGTGCTGCCACAACTCTTCTTCCGCTGCACGGCACTGTGCGTCTAGTGGTAACGATCTGTGATCCATCTCCCGTAGCATTTTCTTGGTTGCTATGCGCGTAGGAAAATTTTAATTTGTAGTCGACGCACCTATCATAGATCCCAACACATACGTACGGCTAGGGCTCGTGTACATGGCTGGGTCAGAATGGATAAACAGCATCATCTTCGTGTTCATGGGGAGCCAACCGGCTGGGTCGGAACGGAATGCGTCGTCGTGTTCATCAGGAGGGCTTGGACAGAACAGGCGATGGAAATGAGGCATGGTGTACCGCAGAACAGAGGAAACAGCCTTGTGTTCGAGCGGCCACGTTCGAAACAGGATCATGTTCATCGGGAGGGGTCTGGCGTACCACAAAACGGAGGAAACGGACTTGTGTTGGACCTCCTACGGTCGAAATGGGATCCTGTTGATCGGGAGGGGTGTGGCGTACCGCAAAACGGATGAAACAGACTTGTCTTGGAGCGCTACGGTCGAAACGGGGGTCCTCTTCATCGAGGGGGTGTGGCGTACCGCAAAATGAGACTCCACGGGATAATGTTCATCTCCACCATCGACCTCCTCCATCCTCCACGGGCTACTGTTCATCCACCATCTACCTCCTCCAGCCTCCACCTGCGACTGTTCATCCACGGGCTCCTGTTCACCCAGCCTCCACCGCGCTCTACTCCACCGGCTACTGTTCAACCACCCCTCTCCACGGGCTCATGTTCAACCACCCCTCCACGGGCTCCTGTTCATCCACCCCTCCACCATCTATGTTCATCCAGCCCTCCACGTAGTCATCCTGTTCATCCAGCCCTTCACAGGGTCCTGTTCATCCAGCCCCAACTGGCTCGATCGATCAGGGTCCTGTTCATCCACCCCCACCACTCACTGTTCATCCAACCCCCCCCCCAGCAACGCTCACTATTCATCCAACCCCCCTGCAACGCTCACTGTTCATCCAGAGGCAACATCGACCTGCTTCAGTTAGCAGCAGTAGCGAAGGAATCGCTCAATCGCTCGGGTTCAGTAACGCGTAGCCTGCAGTGCAATCACTCGGGTTCAGATAGGCGACGCCTCACTCGGGTTCAGTTAGGGCCCAACGCCTCGCACACAGGCGCGTACATGTACGAGAGAAATGCGCATCGCTCGGCCCCGACCTCCCACCGTTACCGGGAACTCCCCGAAAATTTCCTCGCTCTCGCTTCTACCTCGGTTTTTTCCGTCATGGAAGACCCAAAGAATGTCATGCAGTTGTGTCTCCGGCCCGCCCAGGACGAAAAGCCCATTTTCTATCATGATTTTTTGTCATAGAAGTAGGATCCCACCACATCTATGATGATACCAGGTTTTGTCACAATTATCATCATAGAAGTGTCATAAGTATGACAGAAAAAAAATTCGTTCGGCCAAAAATGCCACGCATGTTTCTTTTTTTGTAGTGCGACTTTGCTTAGGCCCAGCAGTTTCTTTAGGACCAGTTTCTTTAGCAGCACCAGCATGATTTTCTTCATGATCAGGAATCACTTCTTCAGCAATTTCTTTGGTAGGGATGACATCCTTAGTAGCTTTGAACTTGATGGATTCCTCAGGTGACATTTCATCTAGCACAGGAAGTAGGTGCTCTCTTTGCGAACCATTAGATTCATCGAGCCGCACATCTACAGTTTCAACAACCTTATGATGGTTGATGTTGAAGACTTTGTAGGTGTGCGAGTCCTTTCCGTAACCAAGCATAAAACCCTCATGCGCTTTCGGTGCAAATTTAGAGTGATGGTGAAGACATTGGGTTTCTTGTCAGTGAGGAGTTCATATGAGGTCTTTTTGAAGAATTTGTGAAGATATACCCTATTGATGATGTGGCACGCAGTATCAATTGCTTCAGGCTAGAAGCGCTCAACTATCTTGAATTCATCAAGCATAGTGCAAGCCATCTCAACAAGAGTCTTGTTCTTGCGCTCCATGACGCCATTCTGCTAAGGAGTATAAGGAGCAGACAATTCGTGAGTAATACCAAGCATATCAAGATATTCATCGAGGCCAGTGTTCTTGAACTTGGTTCCATTATCACTCCTGATATGCTTGATTCACACCAAAGTTTTGTAGCGACCAGACCTCAAACAGTCTGATCTATGTGCTTTAGTGTCATCCCTAGATCAGTAATGCTGACACGCACAGTACTTGAAGGATTTATAACAGAGTGGCAATCACACACTTATTACATTGAATGTCTCAAAAGAGAACTTATTACAATAGATATGGCTTAAGGCCATCTAATAACGATAACAGCGGAAAGCTTGGAAGATAAGTGAGTCCATCAACTCCAATGGCATCACTGAGTATAGAACCACGACCTAAGGTACCTTACTCATCGTCTAAAAAGTCTGCAACATGAACTTTGCAGCCCAAAATGGGTCAGCACATGGAATATGCTGGCAATGTAACACATAGAGAGTAATGAAAGAAAAGCTATACTACATGCAAGTATGGCTTGGTGGAAAAGCTCTATGGTTACAGTTTTGCATAAATCCAATTTTTCCCTACTTCAAAGGAATAAATTTTTATTTAACTATCATGGTGGTTGTTAAACATTGAGAATGGTTGACAGCATTCTCAATCCCAATTAAGCATCATCATTAAAACCCAACAATATTAATTAAAGTAACATGATGAGATTCACATGATAATCCAAGTACTAGATACTCAAGATGTCCATAACCGGGGACACGGCTAACCATGATTAGTTTATACACTCTGCAGAGGTTTGCGCACTTTTCCCCACAAGACTCGATCTCCTCCATTGGGATTCTCGCACTACAGGATGTTTGAGAAACGGATGACCAAGACATAGTCTTTTAGAAGTGCTAGCACCTTACGATTGGGTAGACAGTACCAACCTACATCCCCTACATCTGCTAGTCTACCACTGTAAGAGTTCGCACGACTTAGTCAACTATGCTAGAGCCCATAGTAGCTTGTGGCTGCACACGGAAGTTTCTAGCATGAATAATCTCATGATCCCTTTGAGCCTGGGTGGCGGTCCATCAAGAAAATAGGCAATCGCTGGAATACCCAGGTGCCTCAATCCACCCAGATGTGTATTGAAGTTGCCACCTTAAATAAACCATTAAATTAACAATCTCACATCTGTCATGGATACACTCACCCAATCCACGTCTACTAGCATAGCATGGCATAATAAGCAAACGTAGAGTAACACCCAAGGTTTTGATAATAAAACAGGTAATAGGTACTAACTCATCTACTTCCCAAAACCCACATATTAAATCAGATCCTAATCATGCAATTGTTTGACGATTGATCTAATGCAATAAAACTGGGTAGTAAAGAGATATGATCAAAGTGTTACTTGCCGTGCTGATGATCCGTGAAACCTAGAGATTCAAAGTAGCAAGGGGCGCACTTCGGGTACTCTATTGCAAACAAACAAGCATACAATAAGAACTCATCTAATGCACAGGTAAAACTCAAATAAGAGATCTAACCAGAAAGTTCAACCTAAGAACTCCGGTTTGCAAAAAGAATCAAACCAAACGAAGCAACAAAAGTCAAACAGGAAAGAAACAAGCTTTCTTTACTAATCTGGACCTAAGTCAAAATTTACAATAGCAAAAACTTGTTTGAGTAGGTTAAACGGAAAGAGGGTTTTGAGATGAAACTCTAGGCGCTTCAATCGCCTGATTCCGATAAACAAGCGAAAAGTTATACTAGAAAGAAAATCAGATCAGAAATCACGATCAGAAATAATCGCGGAAAATCCGAGAAAAACAAAACAGACGAATAGGCTAATGACCGAATGTTCGCTGTCTGCGAAAAAACGAAAACCGTTCGTTACAACAAACGTATGAACGGGCGTTCGCTAAATAACTAAACCGGGAAAATAAAACCGATCTAAAAAAACAACTGCGGTTTTTATATAAAAAAACGGGCGGTTAACCGGCGAAAACCGGCGGCGGCGGCGGCTACCTCGGGGTCGGGGTCCGGCAGGGCAGCGGCGGGCTCCGGCGGGGACGGCAGCATGGTCCGGTGAGGCGGCGGCATCGGCGGGTGCCGGTGACGGCTGCGACAGCAGGCGGAGGCGGCGCGCGGCGCTAGCGGCGGCTGGCTAGGGCGGCGGCGGCTAGGGTTTCGGGTGGGCTTGGGGTGGCCTCCCGGCGCTTATAAAGGCCGGCCGGGCCAAGTGTCCTAGCCGGACACGGCCCGGTTAGGTCGATTCGCGTTTTTTTAAAAAGAACATTACCCGCAGAAAAAACAATTAAAAGAAATACTAAACGGACTCCAAAAATCCCGAAATAAATTTTCCCCGACTTCTAAAATCAAGCCGGTTTAGATAAACATTTACTTGGGGCCTAAATGCAATTTTGAAAAACGCACATTTTCCTAAATTCAAATAAAATAGCAATAAACTCCAAAATAAAATCTTATTTGATTTTATTATTAAATCCTCAATATTTATTATTTTGGGAAAGTCATTTTATTCCCAACTCTCTACGTGGGTCCTTGAGTTGAGTAGAATTTCTAAGATCGAGCCAAAATGCAATAAATATGATATGCAATAATGATCTATTGTATAACATTCCAAATTGAAAATTTGGGATGTTACAAGTTTGTGGAAGCCCTTGACGAAAATCGTCTGAAGACTTCCTGCACTTCATTTTTGTAAGTGATGATATGCACCCATGTGTAACGAGAATAGTCATCAACTATGACAAAGCCATATAATGATGCAGAACTAGGGAATGTGGCATAATGAGTAGGGCCAAATACATCCATATGAAGTAATTCGAAGGGACGAGAAGTGGTCATGATAGTCTTCGCGGGATGCTTGGCTCTGGTGATCTTTCCAGCCTCACAAGCCCCACAAAGATGATCTTTGAGGAATTTGACACCCTCGATGCCAGTGACGTGCTTCTTCTCGCGAGTGTATGCAAGTTCCTCATCCCAGCATGACCAAGTTGTCGATGCCATAACCAGCATTCTGAAGCTTTTGCAAGTAGGCATATGGCTGGTTATGGTCCTGTAGAGAAATCAACAATATACAAGTCTCCTTTCCTAAAGCCTTCGAAGACTTCGGAGTTGTCAGATTCATTAGCACAAGTCAACGAAATTTGCCGAAAACAACAACCATATCAAGATCACAAAGCATTGAGATTGACATAAGATTGAATCCTAAGGACTCAACAAGCATGACTTTGTCCATGTGTTTATCCTTTGAGATTGCAACCTTACCTAGACCCAATACCTTGCTTTTTCCTTAGTCAGCGTAGGTGATATGCTTCAGATGAGATGGTGATAAATCAATGTCCATCAGCAAGCTTGTGTAACCAGTCATGTGATTTGTACATCCACTGTGGAGGACCCACTCAGTAGCTTTGAGTTGTTCATCCTGCAGATGAATTAGTGCAACTTACAGCCCATATACTTCATTAGTGAATAATATGATATCAATTTCATCAACAGTAACAAATATATCAATATGAGGACGTGAGAAATGAATGATTCATTTCTTCATGTTTAGCTTGCGTCCTTTCAAGCACATTCAGGTCTCCAGCAAATTCTTCAAACGATCAAATTCGTCTGGAGACCTGACCCTGCATAAGAGATTAGTTCTTTTTCTTCACCACCCACATCTGGAGGGGTGGGAAAGAGTTCATCATTCTGCGAGCTCCATAAAAATGATGGCATAGAAGCCAATGCACTTCGTTTCACAGAAGAGTGGTTAGGATAATGTGAATAAGCAAAGAAATTCTTTGAGGACTTATGAACATAATGGTTTGAAGAATAATGCCCATATTCATGGCCCTTAGACTTTCCCTGCGAAACAGAAGTGTTAGCACGATGATGTTCATATGCGGATTTTGATCCATGTGAGGAATTTGATCCACGTGAAGAATTTGGTCCATATGAGGACTTGGATCCATATGAAGAATTTGGTCCGTATGAAGAATTTGATCTGGGGTTCCTATTCTTCATGGGTGGTGTCATGATGACATTCACCTGAAGATTTTCAAGGCAACTTTTAGGAACCTAGATTTTCTTCCTAGGGGGACCGTTCCTGCAGTTACTACCAACATATCGAGCAAATACTTCACCGTTCTGATTCTTGAACAGTTTATAGTTGGTGTCAAATGACTCATCAGATGAATATGACAAATCAGAAGTAAAGCCAGATAAAGTGCATGGATCTATAGGAGGTCGTTTCGCAGTAACCCATGAGGTTTTGGGGTACTGCTCAGGTTCCCAGTAGGTTCCATCAGCATTGAGTTTCCTCTCAAAGGCAATACCCGCTTTCCTAGGGTTCCTGTTCAAGATCTGCTTTTTGCACATCACAAAGAGTCTGATGCCCTTTGAGGCTTTTTGTAAATGTCTGTCACATACAATTCCTTCAGCCCTGCATTACTATTAGTGATACATGTGGTATCCTCAGATGAGGAATTTGTTACCATAGAGATAGTTGAAGAATTTGCAGCAATAGAAGCATTTGAACATTCAGGTGATGAATTAGCAGATTCACGCTCAATGCATTTAAGACATGGTGGAATAAATTCTTCCTAAGCGAAACTGATCTGTTGAGCAAGCAATGAATCATGCGCGCCTCTACTATGACACGTACGCGCCTCTACTATGACACGTGCGCGCCTCTACATCCACCAGTATGTACGTACATGTTCGCGACCAGAATGACAATGCTACGTATGCTTCGACCAGGTGGATCCCGACTGTCAGGCACTTCCTTCCATGCGAAGATGTAGCTGATGGGTCCCAGCAATCAGGGGGGCGAATCGTTTTTTTTTGCCTAGACGCACTTCCTTGCATGCGAAGATGTAGCTAGTGGGTCCCAGCAGTCAGGCGGGCGAATCATTTTTTTTGCGCGGACACACTTCCTTGCGTGCGAAGGTGTAGCTGGTGGGTCCCAGCAGTCAGGGGGAAACGTGTTTTTTGCGAAATACGGTGGCCCGTCCGGTGGGTCCCTGCTGTCGGGTGGAGGAATCATTATTTTCTGCGTAATAAGGAGGCACTTCCTTGCTGTGGCCGTGGACCCAGCTGTCAGCCTCTCCACGTATAGTCCACGTCCGATGGAAGTCATTCCTTGACCATGTTGACCACACCGCGCCGAGAGCACTAGGGCGGTGGACGATGGAGAGGCCTAGGAAGGGGACAATGCGGAGCCGGGGAAGATGCGGCAGTGGAAGCCCGCACGAAGAGGAGTACGAGGGTTCACTGGTTCGGCTGTGGTGTGAGGCTGCCGTCGCCGCAGGGCCTGGCCAGCGTTGGGAATAGTAGGGGTGGTGAGGCCTCCGCGGTAGCACAGCCGGCCACGGGAGACAGGATCATGCGGCACGACCGGCGCTGCTTTGGGCGGCTGGAGCAAGAAGACCAGAGGTTGAAGAAGCACTACAGCCATTGTACGGACATCGTACAGTCACTGGAGCTAGAATCGTTCATATTGACTAAGTTGACAAAGCCCTCCATCCCCGTCAACTTAGTAGGCCCACAAGTCAGCCTCCCACCAAGGTGGGTCCCAGCTAGAAGGGGGTATTCATTTTTTTGTGCGTAATAAGGAGGCACTTCCTATGGGTCCGAGCTGACGGCAGGGGGAACGTTTTTTTGATGAAATACGGTGGCCCGTCCGGTGGGTCCCAGCAGTCAGGGGCAAAAGTTTTTTCGTGAAATACTGGTGGCCTGTCCGGTAGGTCCCTGCTGTCAGGTGGAGGAATAATTATTTTCCACGTAATAAGGAGGCACTTCCTTGCGGCTGCCGTGGACCCAGCTGTTAGCCTCTCCACATACAGTACTCTTCTGATGGAAGTCGGTCGTTGACCACATTGACCACGCCGCGCCGAGAGCACCATGGCGGTGGACGACGACGAGGCCTAGGAAGGGAACGACGCGGAGCCGGGGAAGACACGGCAGTGGATGCCCACGCAGAAAGGAGTAAGAGGGTTCACTGGTTCGGCTGCGATGTGAGGTTGTCGTGGCCGCAGAATAACAGGGGGTGTGGGTGAGGGGAGGGATGGCCTGTCCAGTGGTGGGAGTAGTATGGGGGCGGTGAGGCCTGCTACCTCTTGAGCACTGCGTTGGATTTCCCCGAAGAGGAGAGGATGATGTAGTAAAGTAGCATAAGTATTTCCCTCAGTTTTTGAGAACCAAGGTATCAATCCAGTAGGAGACCACGCACAAGTCCCTCATACCTACACAAAATGACAGCAACTCGCAACCAACGCTTTGGGGTTGTCAATCCCTTCACGATCACTTACGAGAGTGAGATCTAATAGAGATAATATTTTTTGTATTTTTGATAGATAGATGCAAAGTAAAAAGTAAAGGCAAAGTAAAAACAAAGCAAGTAAATAAAGTGATATAGATTGATATGATGAGAATAGACCCGGGGGCCATAGGTTTCACTAGTGGCTTCTCTCGAGAGCATAAGTATTCTACGCTGGGTGAATAAATTACTGTTGAGCAATTGACAGAATTGAGCATAGTTATGAACATATCTAGGCAATGATCATGTATATAGGCATCACGTCCAAAACTAGTAGAACGAAACGATTCTGCATCTACTACTATTACTCCACTCATCGACTGCTATCCAGCATGCATCTAGAGTATTAAGTTAAAACAGAGTAACGCCGTAAGCAAGATGACATGATGTAGAGGGATAAATTCATGCAATATGATAAAAAACCCGATCTTGTTATCCTCGATGGCAACAATACAATACGTGCCTTGCTGCCCCTTTTGTCACTGGGTAAGGACACCCCAAGATTGAACCCAAAGCTAAGCACTTCTCCCATTGCAAGAACTACCAATCTAGTTGGCCAAACCAAACGGATAATTCGAAGAGACTTGCAAAGATAACTCAAGCATACATAAAAGAATTCAGAGAAGAATCAAATATTTTCCATAGATAATCTGAATCATAAACCCACAATTCATCGGTCTCAACAAACACACCGCAAAAAGATGATTACATCGAATAGTTCTCCACAAGAGAGGGGGAGAACATTGTATTGAGATCCAAAAAGAGAGAAGAAGCCATCTAGCTACTAGCTATGGACCCGAAGGTCTGAAGTAAACTACTCACACTTCATGGGAGGGGCTATGGTGATGATGTAGAAGCCCTCCGTGGTAGACGCCCCCTCCGGCGGAGCTCCGGAACAGGCCCCAAGATGGGATCTCGTGGATACAGAAAGTTGCGGCGGTGGAATTAGGTCTTTGGCTCCTCGTCTGATCGTTCGGGGATACGTAGGTATATATAGGAGGAAGGAGTACGTCGGTGGGGCTCCGAGGGGCCCATGAGGTAGGGGGGCGTGCCCAGGGGGCGCGCCCTCCACCCTCGTGACCTCCTTGGACACTGCTTGGAGTAGGGTCCAAGTCTCCTAGATCATGTTCGGTTGGAAAATCACGATCCCAAAGGTTTCATTCCATTTGGACTCCGTTTGATATTCTGTTTCTTCGAAATACTGAAAAAGGCAAAAAAACATCAATTCTGGGCTGGGCCTCCAGTTAATAGGTTAGTCCCAAAAGTAATATAAAAGTGGAAAATAAAGCCCAATATAGTCCAAAACAATAGATAAAGTAGCATGGAGCAATCAAAAATTATAGATACGTTGGAGACGTATCAAGCATCCCCAAGCTTAATTCGTGCTCGTCCTCGAGTAGGTAAATGATAAAAAAGAATTTTTGATGCGGAGTGATACTTTGGCATAATTTCAATGTAAATCTTCTTAATTGTGATATGAATATTCAGATCCGAAAGATTCAAGACAAAAGTTCATATTGACACAAAAAAAATAATACTTCAAGCATACTAATCAAAGCAATCATGTCTTCTCAAAATAACATCGCAAAAGAAAGTTCATCCCTACAAAATCATATAGTCTGGTTGTTGCTCTATCTTCATCACACAAAGTATTTAATCATCCACAACCCCGATGACAAGCCCAGCAATTGTTTCATACTTTAATAATCTCAAACTTTTTCAACTTTCACGCAATACATGAGCGTGAGCCATGGACATAGCACTATAGGTGGAATAGAATGGTGGTTGTGGAGAAGACAAAAAGGAGAAGATAGTCTCACATCAACTAGGCGTATCAACGGGCTATGGAGATGCCCATCAATAGATATCAATGTGAGTGAGTAGGGATTGCCATGCAACGGATGCACTAGAGCTATAAGTATATGAAAGCTCAACGAAAGAAACTAAGTGGGTGTGCATCCAACTCACTTGCTCACGAAGACCAAGGGCAATTTTGAGGAAGCCCATCATTGGAATATACAAGCCAAGTTCTATAATGAAAAATTACCACTAGTATATGAAAGTGACAACATATGAGACTCTCTATCATGAAGATCATGGTGCTACTTTGAAGCACAAGTGTGGTAAAAGGATAGTAGCATTGTCCCTTCTCTCTTTTTCTCTCATTTTTTTTATTTGGGCCTTTTCTCTTTTTTTATGCCCTCTTTTTTTTATTTGGGCTTCTTTGGCCTCTTTTATTTTATTTCGTCTGGAGTCTCATCCCGACTTATGGGGGAATCATAGTCTCCATCATCCTTTCCTCACTTGGGACAATGCTCTAATAATGATGATCATCACACTTTTATTTTTCTTACAACTCAACAATTACAACTCGATACTTAGAACAAAGTATGAATCTATATGAATGCCTCCGGCGGTGTACCGGGATATGCAATGAATCAAGAGCGACATGTATGAAAATTATGATGGTGGCCTTGCCACAAATACAATGTCAACTACATGTTCATGCAAAAATCAATATGACAATGATGGAGTGTGTCATAATAAACGGAATGGTGGAAAGTTGCATGGCAATATATCTCAGAATGGCTATGGAAATGCCATGATAGGTAGGTATGGTAGCTGTTTTGAGGAAGGTATATGGTGGGTGTATGATACCGGCGAAAAGTGCACGGTATTGGAGAGGCTAGCAAAGGTGGAAAGATGGGAGTGCGTATAATCCATGGACTCAACATTAATCATAAGAACTCATGCACTTGTTGCAAAAATTTAGAAGTCATCAAAAACCAAAGCACTACGCCCATGCTCCTTGGGGGATAGATTGGTAGGAAAAGACCATCGCTCGTCCCCGATCGCCACTCATAAGGAAGACAATCAATAAATAAAATTGTGCTCCAACTTCATCACAAAGCGGTTCACCATATGTGCATGCTACGGGAATCACAAACTTCAACACAAGCATTTTTTAAAATTGATAATCACCCAACTAGCATTACTTTGATATTATCACCTCCATATCTCAAAACAATTATCAAGCATCAAACTTATCTTAGTATTCAACGCACTCAAAAGAAAGTTTCACATATCTTGAACACCAAGTATATTAACATTAAGCAAATTACCATGCTATTAACGACTCTCAAAATAATCTAAGTGAAGCATGAGATATAAAATAGTTTCTTTAAAACAAATCCACCACCGTGCTCTAAAAGGTATAAATGAAGCACTAGAGCAAAAATTATCACGCTCAAAAAGATATAAGTGAAGCACAATGAGCAAAACTATCAAGCTCAAAAGATATAAGTGAAGCACATAGAGTATTCTAAAAAATTCCAATTAATGTATGGCTCTCTCAAAATGTGTGTACAGCAAGGATGATTGTGGTAAACTAAAAGGCAAAGACATAAATAATACAAGACGCTCCAAGCAAAACACATATCATGTTGGTGAATAAAAATATAGCTCCAAGTAAATTACCGATAGAAGTGGACGAAAGAGGGGATGCCTTCCGGGGCATCCCCCAGCTTTGACTTTTTGGTGTCCTTGGATTATCTTGGGGGTTCCATGGGCATCCCCAAGCTTAGTCTCTTTCCACTCATTGTTCCATAATCCATCAAAAGAAATCACCCATAACTTGAAAACTTCACAACACAAAACTCAACAGAAATCTCGTGAGCTCCGTTAGAGAAAGAAAACAAAAGACTACTTCAAGGTACTGTAATGAAATCATTCTTTATTTATATTGGTGTTAAACCTACTGTGTTCCAACTTCTCTATGGGTTATAAACTATTTTACTAGCCATAGATTCATCAAAATAAGCAAACAACACACGAAAAACAGAATCTGTCAAAAACAGAACAGTCTGTAGCAATCTGTAACTAACGTAAACTTATGGAACTCTAAAAATTCTACCAAAATAGGAAGTCCTGGAAAATTTGTTTATTGATCAGAATCAAAAAGAATCAACGCAAAATCACGTTCCTGTGATTTAACAAAATTATATTCGTGCGTGCAAAGTTTCTGTTTTTTCAGCAGAATCAAATCAACTATCATCGTAGGTTATCCTATAGGTCCTACTTGGCACAAACACTAATTAAAAGACAAAACCACATCTAAACAGAGTCTAGATGGATTATTTATTCCTAAACAGTAGCAAAAACAAAAAACACAAAATAAAATTGGGTTGCCTCCCAACAAGCGCTATCGTTTAACGCCCCTAGCTAGGCATAAAAGCGAGGATAGATCTAGGTATTGCCATCTATGGTAGGAAATTCTTAAATGAGGCATCTACCTCCTTTATAATTTCCTTTCTTTCTAGTATTTTTCAAATTTTCAGGCAAAAGATCGAAAAATTCATCTATAGCAAATGGTTCCTTAATGATGGTAAAAAGATTGGGATGAACACTTACAGATTTAAGATCCGCGGTTTTCATACTAGATGATTCACCCTTATTCTTAGGAACATACATAAGCTTAGTATTTTTAGTAGAAGAACTTGGAGTGTTTCGAACGGAAGAAAAAGCGGTTCCCAAGTTAGTGATGATACCCTCAAGTTTATCAATTTTGTAGAGTCTAGATTTATTTTTTCGTTAGCTATCGGTTCTTTTTCTTTAATATTTTTCAAAGTCATTCCTACCTTAGATCCATATTGGGTAATTTGATTGTGGATCTTTTTATCAAGATTTTCAATTGATTCAACGGTAGCAACTTTATTTTCAATAGTTTCAAGCCTTTGCATAACATGCTTCAAAGTTAATGTAGTTCCATTAATCAAAATGGGTGGTGAGCCAAATATATCTATTAAAGCATTATAAGAATCAAAAGTATGGCTACCCAAAAAATTCCCTCCGATAATGGTATCAAGGATATATCTATACCAAGGATTAGCACCTACATAAAAATTGCGAAGAAGAACTGAAGTAGATTGCTTCCTGGTAGATCTATTTTGAGCATTGCAAATTCTATACCAAGCATATTTTAGATTTTCTCCCTCTCTTTGCTTAAAATTTAGAACTTCATTCTCGGGAGATAACAGAGAAGATAAGAGACTAGTCATGATGACAAGCAAGCAAACTAGCACACGAGCAAACAGAAAGGCAACAATGAAAAGGAAAACGGAAAAGAGAGGAGGAGATTGGGAAAGAGAGGGCAAATAAAACGGCAAGGGTGAAGTGGGGGAGAGGAAAACGAGAGGCAAATGGCAAATAATGTAATGCAAGAGATAGGGATTGCGATGGGTACTTGGTATGGTTGACTTGCTTGCGTGAGCCTCCCCGGCAACGGCGCCAGAAATTCTTCTTGCTACCTCTTGAGCACTGCGTTGGATTTCCCCGAAGAGGAGATGATGATGCTGTAAAGTAGCATAAGTATTTCCCTCAGTTTTGAGAACCAAGGTATCAATCCAGTAGGAGACCACGCACAAGTCCCTCGTACCTACACAAAACAATAGCAACTCGCAACCAACGCTTAGGGGTTGTCAATCCCTTCACAATCACTTACGAGAGTGAGATCTAATAGAGATAATATTTTTGGTATTTTTGATAGATAGATGCAAAGTAAAAAGTAAAGGCAAAGTAAAAACAAAGCAAGTAAATAAAGTGATATAGATTGATATGATGAGTATAGACCAGGGGGCCATAGGTTTCATTAGTGGCTTCTCTCGAGAGCATAAGTATTCTACGGTGGGTGAATAAATTACTGTTGAGCAATTGACAGAATTGAGCATAGTTATGAACATATCTAGGCAATGATCATGTATATAGGCATCACGTCCAAAACAAGTAGATCGAAACGATTCTGCATCTACTACTATTACTCCACTCATCGACCGCTATCCAGCATGCATCTAGAGTATTAAGTTAAAAATAGAGTAACGCCGTAAGCAAGATCACATGATGTACAGGGATAAATTCATGCAATATGATAAAAAAACATCTTGTTATCCTCGATGGCAACAATACAATACGTGCCTTGCTTCCCCTTCTGTCACTGGGTAAGGACACCGCAAGATTGAACCCAAAGCTAGGCACTTCTCCCATTGCAAGAACTACCAATCTAGTTGGCCAAACCAAAAGGATAATTCGAAGAGACTTGCAAAGATAACTCAATCATACATAAAAGAATTCAGAGAAGAATCAAATATTTTCCATAGATAATCTGAATCATAAACCCACAATTCATCGGTCTCAACAAACACACCGCAAAAAGAAGATTACATCGAATAGTTCTCCACAAGAGAGGGGGAGATCATTGTATTGACATCCAAAAAGAGAGAAGAAGCCATCTAGCTACTAGCTATGGACCCGAAGGTCTGAAGTAAACTACTCACACTTCATCGGAGGGGCTATGGTGATGATGTAGAAGCCCTCCGTGGTAGACGCCCCCTCCGGCGGAGCTCCGGAACAGGCCCCAAGATGGGATCTCGTGGATACAAAAAGTTGTGGCAGTGGAATTAGGTTTTTGGCTCCTCGTCTGATCGTTCGGGGATACGTAGGTATATATAGGAGGAAGGAGTATGTCGGTGGGGCTCCGAGGGGCCCACGAGGTAGGGGGCGCGCCTAGGGGAGCGCGCCCTCCACCCTCGTGACCTCCTCGGACACTGCTTGGAGTAGGGTCCAAGTCTCCTGGATCACGTTCGGTTGGAAAATCACGATCCTGAAGGTTTCATTCCGTTTGGACTCCGTTTGATATTATGTTTCTTCGAAATACTTAAAAAGGCAAAAAACAACAATTCTGGGCTGGGCCTTCGGTTAATAGGTTAGTCCCAAAAGTAATATAAACATGGAAAATAAAGCCCAATATAGTCCAAAACAATAGATAAAGTAGCATGGAGCAATCAAAAAGTATAGATGCGTTGGAGACGTATCAAGGCCTCCACGGTAGCATAGCCGGCCACGGGAGGCAGGAGTAGGTGGCACGACCGGCACTGCTTTGGGCGGCTAGAGCAAGAAGACCAGAGGTTGAATAAGAACTATGGCCGTTGGATGGACATCATACGGTCACTGGAGTATTGACTAAGTTGACAAAGCCCTCCGTCCCCGTCAACTTAGTAGGCCCACAAGTCAGCCCAACAATATGGTGGGTCCCAGCTAGCAGGGGGGTATTCTTTTTTCGGGCGTAATAAGGAGGCACTTCCTTGCATGCGAAGATATAGCTAGTGGGTCCAACCTGTCAGCGGGGGAATGATTTTTCGCGAAATACAGAGGCCCTTCCTGTGGGTCCTAGCTGTCAGGTGGAGGAATCATTATTTTGCACGTAATAAGGAGGTATTTCCTTGTGTGCGGCCGTGGACCCAGCTGTCAGCCTCTCCACGTACAGTACCACGCTAACCAGGCCACACCGAGAGCACCAGGGCGGTGGACGACGGCGAGGCCTAGGATGGGAACGACATGGAGCCAGGGAATACTCGGTAGTTGTTTCCCACGCATAGGAGTACGAGGGTTTACTGGTTCGTCTGCCGTCCCCGGAGAATAACAGCAGGTGTGGGCGAGTAGAGGGATGGCTAGGCCAGCGATGAGAGTACGATGGGGCCGTGAGGCCTGCGCGGCAGCATAGCCGGCTGTGGGAGGAGGGAGCAGGCAGTCCGGTCGGCGCTTGTTTGAGCAGCTGGAGCATGAAGAGCAGAGATTGAAGAAGCACGACAGCCGTTGGATGGACATCCAACAGTCACTGCTCTCGTGTGTTGACTAAGTTGACAGGGCGTTGCGTGTGCGTCAACCTTTTTTTATGAAAGCATACGTGTCAACCTGTAGTAGGCGCACAAGTCAGCCTCAAGTCTATGGAAAACAACATACAGCCCATCTGCCATTATTTCTAATAATGTACAGCCCATTTGCTAATTCTTAAGAATTTTTTTGGAGCCCATCTTCTTTTTGTTGGCATTACACCCCATATTGTTGCCACGGTCAAAAACTACACGAAATTTTGCATATTTTAGTGTGGTCAACTATTTTTAATCTAGAAATATCGATTCATATTCAAACTATTTTGAAAAAAAATTATATAAATATAAAATCCAAATAATTGTCCACGCATAAAAATCAATGGAATTTAAAATCTTGTAATGAAGAAAAATTGAAACTAATTCCTGGTTTGATGTGTTTTAAAAATGTACAACCCATTTCTGGGCAAACCGAATGAAACTCTCCTCGTCTTGACAGATTTGCAGCCCAGCAGGGCCGATAAAGCAAGTAAGCCTTGTTTGGGTATTTATTTAAAAAAATAGAACTGGGCTAGACATTTTCAACAAAAAAAAACAACTGGGCTCATGATGTGGTAAACATAAATAAAACCCTGGCTAGACGGGCCACAGCCCCCGCAAAGCCTCGTTGTTACCCTAATCCGTCGCTAAAACTAGTATAAATAACAACTGCTTGTTCCACAAAAAAAACTACGCGGCCTGCTGAGTCCCTGGTGTCAGCCGCTCGTAGTGTAATTCTCTTGTTTATTGACTATGTTGAAAATGGCATGAGCCCCAGATGTCCAACCATTAGGAGGAACCTTATTTTTGGGCTTGTAATATAGAGGCACTTGCTTGCGTACTGCCATGATGCTGGTGGGTCCCAATTGTCATCCTCTCCACATACAGTCATCTCCTTGTTCCTCTCGGTTGTTGACAACGTTAACAACGCAAGAGGGCGGCACACCACGCACGGTGAGCGAACCAAGGCCACAAGGCATAGGACGACGGCGAGGCCTCAGACGGAACGAACAGGAGCCGTGGAAGATGCGCCGGTCCAGTCGTAGGTGGAGGGGACTACGAGGGTTGACTGGTTCGGGTGCAGGTGCATGTTGGGGCTGATGGCGCCGGAGAATAACAGGACGTGTGGGGAATAGAGGGAGGGACTGGCCAACGTTGGAGGGTACGTACGGTAGGGCGGCGGAGGCGCAGCCAGCCATGGGAGGCGGGAGCAGGCGGAGCCGACTGGGTGGTTTGGTTTGGGCGGCTGGAGGAAGAAGAAGACAAGAGGTAGAAGATACACGACAGATGTTGGATGTCAATCCAACGGCTGGTAGGCAGAATCGTTTCTTGACTGGCTAGTAAGTCGACACCACCTTGGATAGGCTATTTCCTCGCGGGTCCCAAATGTCAGAATCCAAATCTTTCACGGTCATGCAGCCTTTCCTATGAAAATTTATAGCGCATTTGATGTGCTAGTTCGAAATAAGTTTGTGGGTGCTGGTGGGGGCTAATCACTTGGCTTCTGTAATGCACAGTGAGCTCAAGCAGCCGGCGAGAGAGATGTTATTTCCCTTGGTTGGGATTTGTTACAATATTTCACTCTAAATTAAACGAATGGCAAGCCATTTTCCTTGTTTCAAAGAAAATATGGCAGTCACAGCCGAGTTGAAAAGGGCAGGAACATCTAACTCCAACTTACAAACTGTACAAAAGCATGAGGGTTAATTGTTCATCAGGTTTACAAAAAAACCCAGGTTAAAAAGGGAAACAACATCTAACTCCAACACTATTTTTGGCAGTCACAGTCAAATGGATCGGTCAGGTCCATAGAATGAACATCCTGGGTCGTAAAATTTACTAGATTATGACCACAATATGTCATAAATAGAAGCTCGGCATGTTCAGAAGCTCTTTTGCCCACCTAAAACTCCTTTTTTGCTCTTCGACATACCCATCCGTCAAAACCATGCTGCTGATAAACTTAAGCCTGATGGACAATAGTAACCTCACATTCAGTAGGAAGAATGTGACAAATCTAGTGTTTGCACGGTTGGCTACATATCGTTCTAGCGTTATTGTCTTCAATCGAATCTCATGAGAATCCATAGATTGGTTATAACTTTCTTACCCCGTCCTGTTGCCTAAATAGACATGAAGATTGAAAACAGTTAAGATCTAAAAGAAGAGTGTCGAAAGAGCAATAGCTGAACGGTTAATTCTAGTACACTATATGCAGGCTTCCAATGTGCGTGAAATTATCATCTTTGTATACAACTTCTCCAGACATGGAAAGCATTGCAGCAAGCCAATAATCTTGCTCAGATCGAAACTATTCATTTGGATATATAAGATCTTGACAGAATCCAACACCATTGTTAGGCCATCCATGGAGAAACTCTTCATTGAGCATAGAACATAATATCAGTACAAAATGTGTACTCCAAGATGATATATAACTTATGCGTAGAAATTTAAAATGCAGCTTATGGTTACAAGTGTAGATGATAATATAAAGTACCTGAAGAACTGTGGAGCCAAACACCATATTGAAATGAGAACAGAGGTCATGTATTACACCCAAGGTCTCCAGTTTAGGCGCAGAGAGGACGGTTATTTTGCAACAGTGAATAACTAGAATCAAGGATCAACCTTTGAAGTGAAGGGGCATCTTGGATGATGAGCTACCTTCCATCAAAAGAAATTCCAATTCTTACAAGGTTAGGCGACTTTATTTGGAAACAACCGATTCTAACTGTGAAAACAAGCACCAAGCATTTCAGGGCGGGGCAACTGGAGTGGATGATGATGTGCAATGAGGCCTCCGATACACGAATCCGCACAAGTGAAAGTTTCTTGAGAAATGGGAGTCGAAGGTTTAGTACCAGATTGTCTGGTAGGTAGCACAACGCAAAGGTGGCGGTGTTGAGAGAGGAGGAAAACCGCGAGAGGGATATCGGTGCTGAGGGCACAAGTTCATGGTGTTCGGTATGTGGTATGTTATTTCTAGGGGAATAGTAGAACTCAAGCAGTTGTAGTTCTGTGAATTCAGGGGATTTCAGCCAGGCGTCCACCGTGCAGGGCATGGTATGCTTGCCCAGGTATCATGACGGGATGCAGAGGCTTTGAACGGAGTCCTGGTGCGAGGAGATGATGGCTCTGGGGATTTGAAAATCATTGAAGAGAGATAGCTGATGACAGTCGAGATTAAGGGGAACGCCGCACCATAGAGGGCGCCACCGAATTGAGAGGACTTGGGTGCGGCAGCCATCCTTGGTGGGGAGAAGCGAGATGATCTCCCAAAGGACGGCGTCCGGGAGATCGCTGATGTGGTCCACCCGAGATTCTATGGATTCCTGGGATCCGGTGGGGGCGGGGTTGCCACTTCTCCCCACGCTACCGGGTGCGGGATCTACAACAGGCGTCGCCGCTGGTGGGAGCCTCATCTTCTTGGCGCTGGGGTCAGCTGGCTCCATTTTCCTCGAGCATGTCGCGTCACGCTCACGGATTTGAGCAGAGTAACCAATGACGAGCCTAGTTGTATGCGAGTGAAGAAGAAGGGGAGCTGGGGGTTTTCTGTAGGAGTGAGGAAGAAGGGGAGCTGGGCTTTTCTATAGGAGTGAGGTGAGGAATTTGGGGGTACGAGTGGAGCGAGCTGACGTGAGGTGGGTGGGAGCGAGGAGGAAGAAGAGCACCCAGGTTTTTTGGGGGGCGGTGTGCTTGGTGTGGGTAGCGCCTCTCTGTCAGGACCCCGATCCTGAGTCACACCGATCTAGCATGTAACACATCATATCACTTTGCGGCCTCATGCACGGTATTCCCACGGGTGCCACCTTACCTGGCCCGGGACAGTTTGCGCCTTTTGGCTAACGTATATGATAGTGCCGCTAGCATCCATATGACAAAGAACCCGGGCTGACATGGCTAGTCGGGAACCCAAAGTGGCACTAACTTATAGGGACAGGCATACATGACCCAACAACGAACGTGTCGGTCATCAGCGAGTGAATCCGGGCTGTAGCAACTGGGCTAGCAGGACTCCGGTAAACCGGGCTGTAGCAGGCTAACATGACTCCGGTAGACACCGCGTGACATTTCCCCGAAGGGACAGACACAGGAACAAAGAAGGACACATGCCGGCCAGCCTAAGTGTTCCGGAGCAGTAGCAAGCTACCAAGGCTCAGTGGAAGCACTAGGAGACATTTCCCGGTAAGAGAGGCTACCAAGGATAAACAACTAGGTTGTCAGATCCCACGCATACCAAGCATTTCAATAACATACACACAATATGCTCGATATGTGCGAATACAACATGGCATCACAACATGACTCTACAACTCAGGTATTTTATGCAATAGGCTCCGAGGAGCGAGATATTACAATCATTGGTCTCATGACCCAGCATTCAGAGCACACAAGTCAAAGCACAAGCGGAAGCTTAGCATGTCTCAGTACAGACATCTACAAATGAAAAAGGCTGAGAAGCCTGACTGTCTATCAGATCCTGCCGAGGGCACAAGATCGTAGCTGAGGTAACAAGCTAAACGTCGAAGTCCACGTGGAACTACTAGCGAGACTGAAGTCTCTCTGCAAAAACATAAATTAAGCAACGTGAGTACAAATGTACCCAGCAAGACCTACATCAGATTTAACTACATATGCATCATTATCAACAAGGGGATGGTGGGGTTTAACTGCAGCAAGCCAGCTTTGACTCGATGGCTATCCTGAACTACGACTGCAAGTAACTCTTTTGAGGTGGCGCACACGAGTCCACATATTCACCATATCAATACACCACTATGGATCCGCTCCCGTCTCCCTACGAGAACGCCATCCATAGCACTCACGCTTATCTTGCGTATTTTAGAGTATCCACTTTCACTTGTCTGTGAACTGTACAGGCAAACCAGAAGTCCTTTACCGCGGACACGGCTATTCGAATAGATAATGTTAACCCTGCAGGGGTGTACTTCTTCACACACGCTCTCGCCACTTACCGCCATGTACACGTCATGTATCTCGGCAACCTTCAAGCGGAAGCCTGGCGAGGGTGTCGGCCACGACCTGACTAACCACACAAGTCTCTAGTCCAGGTTTATCGCCTATTCTAGCTCCATCCGCAAGGAGATCCGGTCGGGGTGTCGCTCACGGCCCCAAACGATGTGAGCAGGGTTCCCAAGGCCACCTCGATGGCTGGATCTATGCTTGGTACATCGTGCCACTATGCCTAGTCTGTCCCAAGCCCACCTGTACCGGGTGCCACTTGGTAGACTACTAACACTACCTACAAACACCAGAAACTAGTTGCAACTCCTGGACAGAGATCGAGTTGATTAATAAGCCGAGAGGGGTCGAGTTACCGGAACCCAATGTGTGGTAGTAACTGTTCATGGATCACAAACACAGAACTCAGTTCCTGAGGACGGCTGCAATGAGACAACCCACCATGTACTCCTACATGGCCTCTCACCGCTACCTTTACCAAATCGTGTTCACACACTTAGCTCACACACAACAGGACATGTTTACACACCTTCGATTCATCCCCGATGAATCAGACCTGACTCATTTCTAAGCAGTAGCAGGCATGACAAACAAGCATGAATGAGTAGGCACATTAGGGCTCAAACAACTCCTACTCATGCTAGTGGGTTTCATCTATTTACTGTGGCAATGACAGGTCATGTAGAGGAAAGGGGTTCAACTACCGCAGGATGTAACAGTTGAATTGTTGTTGTCCTAATGCAGTAAAATTGAGCAGGAGCGAGAAAGTGGGATTTTATCGGAAGGAACAAGGGGGTTTTGCTTGCCTGGCACTTCTGAAGATAGTATAGCTCTTCATCGGTGTCATCGAACTCATCGTCGGAACCACATCTATCGAGAGGGGACAAACACCGGCAAACAAGGAAGAGCACAATCAATGCAATGCACAATATGATGCATGATCATGACATGGCAACATGCTGTTGATTGAGTTAATGCAACTAACAACAAGTTAAATGGAGTTGGTTTGAACACTAGGTTCAAATTCAAACTCCATATGTGATTTCTTAAATGCCATTTAATTGAATTGTCCTAAACAGTAGTCATAAGTTTTTCTAACATGCATGAAAATGGTATAGATGGATAGATTGGATTTTTCTGATCATTTTTCATATATAAATTATTTCATTCCGAGTTACGGTTGAATTTATATGAATTTTTGATGTTTTGGATATATTCTGGAATTTTCAGAATTAAATTAAATCCAGAAAAGAGTTACTGCGTCAGCGCGACATCACCCTGATGTCATCAGGTCAACAGGGCGGGTTCAGGTCAAACCTGACCAGTGGGGTCCACTGGTCAGTGACTGGGGCTGATTAGTGTCGCTGACATGTGGACCCAGTCTACAGCAACGTCAACAGGGTCAACTCTGACGCGTGGGTCCCGCTGAGTTAATCTAAACTAAACAGGAAATAAAACCTAGGGTTAATTAGGGCGTGGGGCCCATGTGTCAGTGAGCTACGGGTTTAGTTAGTGGCGTCATTAGCCACTAATGGCGGTGCCACGTCATCTCGGAGTGTCGCCGGCGATGACCAAAAACGCGGCGGGGACGCACTGGGGTGGCTCGGGTTTCGCCTACAGGCCGCGGTTTGGGCCGCGGTTGGTCTCTACGGGTGGCTGGCATTGCAGCGCGTCGGCTGGTGGCAGTAGCCGGGCCTGGGATTGCCGGAGTCGACGGCCACGAGCTCAAAGGCGGCAGCCGGAGTTCGGTGGGGCACGGGCGGAGCACTGCGGCTTGCGGGCGAGCGAGCGAGGTAGGTGGGTGGCATCTCTGGCGTTCCAGGAACACAGTGGTGCAAGTGGTCGGAGCTGAGGTGCTCAGGAGCGAGGACCTCATCGGCCATGGCGGACGGCGGCTCCGGTTACTCGCGGGGCAGTGGCTACAGGACGAAAACGACGACATGGTTAAGGGGGAAAGGACCGAGAGCTCACGTTGAGGCCGAAGACAGGCTCAGCTGGCTCGGGGACGACCGGAAGGAGACGAATCCGTCGATGGAGTCTGGCGGCCGTGCTCGGGGAAGATGACTCGTGGCGGCGATGTGGGGCTCCCGTGGTGGCGTGGCTCGGGGTGGAAGAAAGAGGGGGTCGAGGCAGAGCCTCTGCGCCGGTCAGAGAAGCGAGGGGGAGGCGGTGGCTGCAGCTACGGCGAACGGCGTCGGTGGCAACAGCAGCGCTCGGCTGTGGGGAGGAGAGCGAGACAGAGGAGGGGGAAAGCACGGGGGAGAGTGAGAGAGGTCCAGGGGGTGCGTGGCGTCTCCGTGGCATCGTCTAGGAGCACCGGGGAGGAGCCAGGCAGGCAGGGAGGGAGGAGGTGGCTGGCGCGGGGCGGCCACGCGCCTCCATCCTTCTGGCGGGGAGGGAAGACGACAGGGAGGAGGCGGTGGTGGGCTGGGCCGGCCAACTGCAGTGCTGGGCCGGTCGGTGGGCGCCAGGTAAGCTTCTGCCAGGTAAGTCCTTCTCTCTCTCTCTTTTATTTGTTTTAGTTTTCTATTTCTTCTGTAGCTTTAGGGCTTTATTTAAAATACCAGAACAAACCCAAAAATCAAGGAACTGCTCATGGATATTGTTTAGAATATTACCAACAGCAAACATTTTAGTTCATGATTATTTGGACATTTAAAATATTTTATAGCATTTAAATGCCCAAATGCAAATAGAGTATGATTTAATCCAGAGCCCAAATATGTCATGGAAAAATGTGCATCACCTCTGCTTACTGGTTCCAGCATTTTCCAAGAATGTTGAATATTTTTGGAAGCCATTTGGATTTCTGGAAATATTTTGGTTGAACCTAGTGAATTCTTTTAATGCTAAGGTTTAGGCAATCCCCATTTCAAGTTTCTTTCAAAGTTTAAACATGATGCACATATGAAGTTAGCCTAGTGGATTGCCAGAAGCTAGGGATGTGACAACTCACCCCTACTAAACAAGAATCTCGTCCCGAGATTCAAGCGTAGGGTAAGATGAAGGGGGATCGCAAACTAACATAATCTTCATGATCCAGGTGGCACTTCAAAGAACGTTGTTTCGATCACCTTCATTGTCTTGAAGTCTTGCTCTGAGAACTCCTGCCAACATGACACGGAGAGAAGAAGGAGACTCTAGAAGGGTCAATCTTCTCGAAGATCGAACAACTCAGGATTAACTCACGGAATGAGACATAGCAACCTCTCTCGAGCTGAGATACGAAACATTCATCCAAATGAATGGAGTGGAACAGATGTCGAAGGTTCACTAGGTAGACAACAACTCCACACTTAAGAGGGTGGTGAACAGTTGTCAACGTAGCGAGGAGTTGAGTTGTCATGATACCACAACGAGACACCTTAGGGATGGTGACTCGTAGATATAACCCTTAGGTGGAAAAAAGAATTACCTTTGATTCAAAATCATGGGAACTCTTTATACCAGCCTAAGGCAATTCACCAACAATCGATTTCCGGGGTGCAAAGGAATGGCATACCCATACTAGAATGGATGATGTGGATTACCTTGTTGAAAACAACACAAGGGATGATTTTAGTAATTGGGGAGAAGCTCAACAGTAGAGAGTGAGTCCACTATTTGAAAAGTTATAGCATAATCGAGGAAACTAAGAGCAATCCAGTTAGTGCCGATGATAACACCTAGCGCTTGTGCGTGCTCTCAAGAACTTGAGCATTTCCATATTCATCAAGGTTTTACCAATATCCGTGTCAAGGATCCTGGCAACACAACATACTACCATGATGAGTAGTGATGGACGATGCAGATGCAAAGGAAGATAACACTTTCTCAGATTTCACCTTAGCGAGGCCAAGGAAGCAAAATCTGGATGATCGACCGAGAGACATTTAGCACTCCGCTTCTAATGTTCTCCTTGATGTGCTACTGTAACCCATTCATAGATATGGTTTGATATCTAGAACATCAAGTAAAAGGTCGGACTTCGGGAACACCAAAATCATAAGGCACAACTAGGGGGTAAATCCTACGAAGTCCTTATGGGGTGTGGCCAACTTCTTCAAGCAAGATACTACAATAATAGGTCTTTCGGCTGGGTGTGCTGGCCATGACATGCAGTTTACCGATTTATAAAGAGACAAATATTATAGTTCTTGGGAAAACGTTCCAACCATCATATCTGCGTGAGATTCAGATCTGGTTGGTGTCAGGATATTCCAGACTCTTCTGGTCTAGGAAGGAAAATGAAAGTTTGCAACACAATTCGACGAGACGGCGTTGCGAGGTTCTCGGGGAATGAACTTCGATAGCAAGCTCCAAAACATGAGCTGGTTCTGCTACAAACATGTGAACACGTTGTCCAAGACAAGTATGACCACATAGTAGTCTTACAACGAAACACTACCGAGTTCAGATTGGGAACCATCATTGATGATATCGAAGTCTAGTGCATGTCCGTCTGGGCCCTTCAGGATTAGTGCATGAACTTCTTTTCTTTGAACAAATCAATCAGTGGCTTGGTGTGCTAGGGAATACCGATGGAATGGAGGTAGCTAATCTCTTAAGCCATAGTATACTTCGCACGTGCATGACTGACTTGGGATGATTCCAGAGGAGGTAAAAAAACATGCTTTCTCGAATTCACGGCGGCAACTTGCATCAAATGCACATGAATTAGAGGAAGTCACTTCTTTCACCAAACATGTATTTCATGAACGGGACATGAAGAAAATGTTTACACAAGTTTCCAACACTAGCTTAATGTTCAACAAAATTAAGGAAAAGGTAAAGATGTTGTCGATGGGCTCAATAACAATTTATCCAGGTTTCCATGAAGATGGAATTCCATAATTATGTGAACAGGTGATAGCATTGGTCAGACCCAGAAGATATAATGGTGTATGCTCGAGGAATCAACCACGAGTAAGACAACATTACGAACATCGCTGGTTCTGATTTGATTTGAGGATAGCCCACACCCAAATCAAAGTTTTAACAAGATGATAGACCCAGCAATTGATCACGAGGACCAATCGATGAATATATCATCTTTCTTCAACACACACACACAAAGAGATATCCTTTGGAAAGAACTAAGTCAGACAAGCTTTTATCTTCCAACTCTCCAAGTTGTTGTTTAGCTTAACCAACTAGCTCAGGGGTATCCAACACGGATTCTTGGAAAAAGGGTGGTTTCGAAAACCAACTTGGTCACGAGCTCAACATAGCAGTCAGGTGACAACCTGGTGATACTTCCGAGAAGATAATCAAAAAATCACGAACCACCGATATGCTATTAAGCTCGAGGACAATCTTGCTTTTCAGGAAAGACGATATGATCAATAGAGCGAGGATTTGAAATAATCCTAACTCATCGGTCGAGGAGTGCACCAGGAGAATGGACTAGGTAGCACGATCAATCTTAGAATGATGATTCAATAACCAGCATGCTAAGAATGAAATTATTGTCCTTTAACTACCAAGCAACGGGGTTGCTAGCAGTATTGATTTCACACATCACGATTCACTTGCGGCATTCCGGTTCAACAACACGGGGACCGAGAAATGAATAATGATGGCGAGAAGTATCACTGCACCAGGAATTCATAAGATGATGTGTAATTCCTATGAATTTCTTAACATAAAGAGGGTAATACTTCAGGGTAGAACAGAACAAAAACTGGATTAGTATTTGATCTGCGGAGTATGACTACTTTGACCCAATCCTAGATATGGATGAGGTGCTGGAGTTCATTTCTCCTAGTCATTCTATGATAGAATGGCTTGACGGAACACAAGAATAATAAGCATCGATGAACGATTGCACGCATACTCTTGACTATCAATTGGTAGACGAGGGTTGAAAGACAACTAAAGCGGGACAACTCAAAGGAACATACGGTTTCTGAGTAGTGGATGCATAGGTTAGTATGTCGAAACAAGTTGAACAAGTTTCTTCCGGATAACCCATGCAAAAAAGTAGAACTGGCAGAGTCGCAATATAGAATGGAGAACTCATCGAGGGCACTCCTGTTGTGATCTTTTGATCCAAGAAACTTCTGCCATAAAGTGGTTCATAGTATTTGGAAGAAGGAAATACCACGAACTTTGAGGACTATTGCAAAGGTTGCTAATAACCTAAAGGAACGAGCAAAAACTATCAACATGAAGCAAGTAGGGTGAATCTCGGGTTCAAAACCCAGGAGTAGAATACCTACTACTAAGTGGCATCACGGGATGCTTTCGAGAATGATGGCCAGAATCATCACACTAGGAACACAAAGCATGGCTGGATTACTAGGTGATACTCTAGACACCTAGGGTCATAATAATAACTCCAACATATATGTCGAGGCAATAGAGTACCTCAACTCAGCAATTAGTGTGATTAACCTGGCCCAAAGGAACATCAGGAACAGGAGGAAGGGATTTTGCAAATTCTTCAGACTATTAAGAAACATGTGATGACTCGAACAGCATAACGGCTGTAAATGCTCAAAAGGATTTAAGACATCCTACAAAATGGTGGCATAGCCACTCAGAAGCACAATATCAAGGTTTCGAGATCAATAGTTAACATACGGAAGTAGTAGGAACTGAACTAAGACTTAAATCCAACAATCTTATAAGTCTACGGATTAGTAACACGTGATCCTGATAGAAAGAAGAGAAAGCCTAGTTTCTTAACCCCATAGGAAAGATAAGATGACTCAGATTAGAAGGGCATAAGGTATAAGGAGTAAAAAGAGCCTTACGTTCCATCCCACAATCAATTCCCTTGTATAACTAAAGAATTGCTAGACTCAACTTCGACCAGTTTGGCTTGGTAATCCTACAGGCAGTCAAGCTCTGATACCAAAGCTGTCAGGACCCCGATCCTGAGTCACACCAATCTAGCATGTAACACATCATATCACTTTGCGGCCTCACGCACGGTATTCCCACGGGTGCCACCTTACCTGGCCCGGGACCGTTTGCACCTTTTGTCTCACGTATATGATAGTGCCGCTAGCATCCATATGACAAACAACCCGGGCTGACATGGCTAGTCGTGAACCCAAAGTGGCACTAACTTACAGGGACAGGCTACATGACCCAACAACGAACGTGTCAGTCATCAGCGAGTGAATCCGGGCTGTAGCAACTAGGCTAGCTGGACTCCGGTAAACCGGGCTGTAGCAGCCTAACAGAACTCTGATAGACACCCCGTGACATTTCCTAGAAGGGACAGACACAGGAACAAAGAAGGACACATGCCGGCCAGCCTAAGTGTTCCGGAGCAGTAGCAAGCTACCAAGGCTCAGTGGAAGCACTAGGAGACATTTCCCGGTAAGAGAGGCTACCAAGGATAAACAACTAGGTTGTCAGATCCCACACATACCAAGCATTTCAATAACATACACACAATATGCTCGATATGTGCGAATACAACATGGCATCACAACATGACTCTACAACTCAAGTATTTTATTCAATAGGCTCCGAGGAGCGAGATATTACAATCATGGGTCTCATGACCCAACATTCAGAGCACACAAGTCAAAGCACAAGCGGAAGCTTAACATGTCTGAGTACAGACATCTACAAATGAAAAAGGCTGAGAAGCCTGACTGTCTATCAGATCCTGCCGAGGGCACAAGATCGTAGCTGAGGTAACAAGCTAAACATCAAAGTCCATGTGGAACTACTAGCGAGACTGAAGTCTCTCTGCAAAAACATTAAATTAAGCAACGTGAGTACAAATGTACCCAGCAAGACTTACATCAGATTTAACTACATATGCATCATTATCAACAAGGGGATGGTGGGGTTTAACTGCAGCAAGCCAGCTTTGACTCGGTGGCTATCCTGAACTACGACTGCAAGTAACTCTTTTGAGGTGGCGCACACGAGTCCACATATTCACCATATCAATACACCACTATGGATCCGCTCCCGTCTCCCTACGAGAATGCCATCCATAGCACTCACACTTATCTTGCGTATTTTAGAGTATCCACTTTCACTTGTCTATGAACTGTACAGGCAACCCATAAGTCCTTTACCGCGGACACGGCTATTCGAATAGATAATGTTAACCCTGCAGGGGTGTACTTCTTCACACACGCTCTCGCCACTTACCACCATGTACACGTCATGTATCTCGGCAACCTTCAAGCTGAAGCCTGGCGAGGGTGTCGGCCACGACCTGACTAACCACACAAGTCTCTAGTCCAGGTTTATCGCCTATTCGGGTTCCATCCGCAAGGAGATCCGGCCGGGGTGTCGCTCATGGCCCCAAACAATGTGAGCAGGGTTCCCAAGCCCACCTCGACGGGTGGATCTACGCTTGGTACACTGTGCCACTAAGCCTAGTCTGTCCCAAGCCCACCTGTACCGGGTGCCACTTGGTAGACTACTAACACTACCTACAAACACAAGAAACTAGTTGCAACTCCTGGACAGAGATCGAGTTGATTAGTAAGCCGAGAGGGGTCGAGTTACCGGAACCCAATGTGTGGTAGTAATTGTTCATGGATCACAAACACAGAACTCAGTTCCTGAGGACGGCTGCAATGAGACAACCCACCATGTACTCCTACATGGCCTCTCCCCGCTACCTTTACCAAATCGTGTTCACACACTTAGCTCACACACAGCAGGACATGTTTACACACCTCCGATTCATCCCCGATGAATCAGACCTGACTCAACTCTAAGCAGTAGCAGGCATGACAAACAAGCATGAATGAGTAGGCACATCAGGGCTCAAACAACTCCTACTCATGCTAGTGGGTTTCATCTAATTACTGTGGCAATGACAGGTCATGCAGAGGAAAGGGGTTCAACTACCGCAGCATGTAACAGTTGAATCGTTGTTGTCCTAATGCAGGAAAATAGAGCAGGAGTGAGAAAGTGGGATTGTATCGGAATGAACAAGGGGGTTTTGCTTGCCTGGCACTTCTGAAGATAGTATAGCTCTTCATTGGTGTCATCGAACTCATCGTCGGAACCACGTCTATCGAGAGGGGACAAACACCGACAAACAAGGAAGAGCACAATCAATGCAATGCACAATATGATGCATGATCATGACATGGCAACATGCTGTTGATTGAGCTAATGCAACTAACAACAAGTTAAATGGAGTTGGTTTGAACACTAGGTTCAAATTCAAACTCCATATGTGATTTCTTAAATGCCATTTAATTGAATTGTCCTAAACAGTAGTCATAACTTGTTCTAACATGCATGAAAACGGAACAGATGGATAGATTGGATTTTTCTGATCATTTTTCATATATAAATTATTTCATTCTCAGTTACGGTTGAATTTATATGAATTTTTGAAGTTTTGGATATATTCTGGAATTTTCAGAATTAAATTAAATCCAGAAAAGAATTACTGCGTCAGCACGACATCACCCTGACATCATCAGGTCAACAGGGCGGATTCAGGTCAAACCTGACCAGTGGGGTCCACTCGTCAATGACTGGGGCTGATTAGTGTCGCTGACATGTGGACCCAGTCTACAGCCATGTCAGCAGGGTCAACTCTGATGCGTGGGTCCCGCTGAGTTAATCTAAACTAAACAGAAAATAAAACCCGGGGTTAATTATGGCGTGGGGCCCATGTGTCAGTGAGCTACGGGTTTAGTTAGTGGCGTCATTAGCCACTAATAGCGGTGCCACGTCAGCTCGCCGGAGTTTCGTCGGCGACGACCAAAAACGCGGCGGGGAAGCACTAGGGTGGCTCGGGTTTCGCCTACAGGCCGTGGTTTGAGCCGCGGTTGGTCTCTACGGGTGGCTGGCGTTGCAGCGCGTCGGCTGGTGGCAGTAGTCGGGCCTGGGGTGGCCGGAGTCGACGGCCACGAGCTCAAAGGCGGGAGCCGGAGTTCGGTGGGGCACGGGCGGAGCACTGCGGCTTGCGGGCGAGCGAGCGAGGTAGGTGGGTGGCATCTCTGGCGTTCCAGGAACACAGTGGTGCAAGTGGTCGGAGCTGAGGTGCTCAGGAGCGAGGACCTCATCGGCCATGGCGGACGGCGACTCCGGTTTCTTGCGAGGCAGTGGCTACGGGACGAAAACGACGACATGGTTAAGGGGGAAAGGACCGGGAGCTCACGTTGAGGCCGAAGACAGGCTCAGCTGGCTCGGGGACGACCGGAAGGCGACGAATCCGTCGATGGAGTCCGGCGGCCGTGATCGGGGAAGACGACTCGTGGCGGCGATGTGGGGCTCCCGCGGTGGCGTGGCTCGGGGTGGAAGAAAGAGGGGGTCGAGGCGAAGCCTCTGGGCCGGTCAGAGAAGCTAGGGGGAGGCGGTGGCTGCAGCTACGGCGAACGGCGTCGGTGGCGACGGCAGCGCTCGGCTGTGGGGAGGAGAGCGAGACAGAGGAGGGGGAAAGCACAGGGAGAGTGAGAAAGGTCCAGGGGGTACGTGGCGTCTCGGTGGCGTCGTCTAGGAGCGCCGGGGAGGAGCCAGGCAGGCAGGGAGGGAGGAGGTGGCCGGTGCGGGGCGGCCACACCCCTCCGTCCTTCTGGCGGGGAGGGAAGACGATAGGGAGGAGGCGGTGGTGGGCTGGGCCAGCCAGCTGCAGTGCTGGGCCGGTCGGTGGGCGCCAGGTAAGCTTCTGCCAGGTAAGTCCTTCTCTCTCTCTTTTATTTGTTTTAGTTTTCTATTTCTTCTGTAGCTTTAGGGCTTTATTTAAAATACAAAAACAAACCCAAAAATCAAGGAACTGCTCATGGATACTATTTAGAATATTACCAACAGCAAACATTTTAGTTCATGATTATTTGGACATTTAAAATATTTTATAGCATTTAAATGCCCAAATGCAAATAGAGTATGATTTAATCCAGAGCCCAAATATGTCATGGAAAAATGTGCATCACCTCTGGTTACTATTTCCAGCATTTTCCAAGAATGATGAACATTTTTGGAAGCCATTTGGATTTCTGGAAATATTTTGGTTGAACCTAGTGAATTCCTTTAATTCTAGGGTTTAGGCAATCCCCATTTCAAGTTTCTTTCAAAGTTTAAACATGATGCACATATGAAGTTAGCCTAGTGCATTGCCAAAAGCTAGGGATGTGACACTCTCATTCAGTAAATATATGGGCTTTCGAATTGATTTTACTATTTACTAGTGTGGATGGGCTGTTTTGTCTTGGGCCCAGAGAAACAATTACTACTAGTACAGCGGAGACACTCTACAGCTACCTAGAAAAACAATTACTACTAGTACAGTGGAGACACTCTACCGCTTCTGGCTCCTTCTAGGTCATTGAAACGTCTCCCTCTATTGAATCCCGTTATACTTTTGTTCACCGACATGCGGGCCATGCAGCGCGCGGGCCCAAATCATCCACCAAATTAGAAGGTAGTATGTGATACGTCTCCATCGTATCTATAATTTTTGATTGTTCCATGCCAATATTCTTCAACTTTCATATACTTTTGGCAACTTGTTACACTATTTTTGGGACTAACATATTGATCCGGTGCCCAGTGCGAGTTCTTGTTTGTTGCATGTTTTATGTTTCGTAGGAAACCCATATCAAATGGAATCCAAACGGAATAAAAACGGACGGAGAATATTTTTGGAATATTTGGGATTTTCCAGAGGAAGAATCAACGCGAAATGGTGTCCGAGGTGGCCATGAGATAGGGGGACGCGCCCTCCCCCCTAGGCGCGCCTGGCACCCTCGTGGGCCACCCGCGAGGCGGTTGATGCTCTTCTTTTTCCGCAAGAAAGCTAATTTTATAAGAAAAATCTGGGCAAAAGATTCACCCCAATCAGAGTTACGGATCTTCGGATATAAAAGAAACGGTGAAGGGGAAGGATCTAAGAAGGCAGAAACAGAGAGATAGATGCAATCTCGGAGGGGCTCTTTCCCCTCCCAAGCCATGGGAGCCAAGGACCACAGGGGAAACCCTTCTCCCATCAATGGAGAAGGTCAAGGAAGAAGAATTAGAAGGGGGGCTCTCTCCCCCTTGCTTCCGGTGGCGCCGGAACGCCGCCGGGGGCCATCATCATCACCGCGATCTTCACCAACACCTCCGTCATCTTCACCAACATCTCCATCACCTTCCCTCCTCTATCTACAGCGATCCACTCTCCCACAACCCGCTATACCCTCTACTTGAACATGGTGCTTTATGCTTCATATTATTATCCAATGATGTGTTGCCATCCTATGATGTATGAGTAGATTTTCGTTGTCCTATTGGTGGTTGATGAATTGCTATGATTGATTTAATTTGCTTGTGGTTATGTTGCTGTCCTTTGGTGCCCATCATATGAGCACGCTCATAGATCACACCATAGGGTTAGTTGTATGTTGATAGGACTATGTATTGGAGGGCTAGAGTGACAGAAGCTTCAACCTAGCATAGAAATTGATGCATACGGGATTGAAGGGGGACCAATATATCTTAATGCTATGGTTTGGTTTTGCCTTAATGAACGTTAGTAGTTGTGGATGTTTTCTAATAGTTCCAATCATAAGTGCATAGGATTCCAAGTCAAGGGTGACATGCTAGCAGTGGCCTCTCCCACATAAAACTTGCTATCGGTCTAGTAAAGTAGTCAATTGCTTAGGGACAATTCCACAACTCCTACCACCACTTTTTCCACACTCTCTATATTTACTTTATTGCATATTTATCTAAACAGCCCCTAGTTTATATTTATGTGTTCTTTATTATCTTGCAAACCTATCCTACAACACCTACAAAGTACCTCTAGTTTCATATTTGTTCTAGGTAAAGTGAACGTCAAGCGTGCGTAGAGTCGTATTAGTGGCAGATAGGACTTGAGAGAGTATTTTTTTCTACCTTTAGATCCTCGTTGGGTTCGACACTCTGACTTATCGAAAGAGGCTACAACTATCCCGTATACTTGCGGGTCATCAAGACCTTTTTCTGGCGCCGTTGCCGGGGAGTCATAGCGTGGGGTGAATTTTCTCGTGTGTGCTTGTTTGCTTTATCACTAAGTAATTTTTATTTGCTGTTCTTAGTTGTTTTCTATCTTTAGTTATGGGTAGGAAACGCAAAATACCAAAAAAATTAGTTATACCTACTGAACCAATGGTTGAAGAACCACTCAAAATCTATCACACTCCTGAAGCTTTTTACTTGGATCATCTTCGATCCCTTTGTGCTCGTGCTGAAACCCCAACTAGCTTAGTTGAGGGCAAATCTTTAGGTGAGCATGCTTGTTATGTGCGACACCGTGTATCTGAAAAAGGGAAACTTTTACTAGATCAAATTCATCGTTTGCAATGTTATGCTTGGAATTTATGTGAAATATATGATTTTACTTGTTGTTCTGAAAACCCTAAGAAACACCTTCCCTAACAATGTGAGTTTATCGATAATGGAATCGTATCTTCGTATGCTAAGGGTGTTTATAATTACTATGATGTTCAACAAATTGAAGAATTTGTTGCTTTTAAGGGTGCTTATGAAATCGCTTCTTTGATTGAAAAGTATGAGGCTACTCTCTACAAATATGAAAATTTTACCGTACTTGAATATTGTTATTATAATTATGCTTCTAATGTCTATGTTAAACCATATATTGAGGAATTCTCTGCCGTCCAAGAAGAGAATAATATTTTGCAGGAAGCAATGGAAGAAGAAATTGATGAAACTGTGAGCTCATTGGATGAAAAAGATGATGAGGAGAGCAAAGAACAAAAGGAGGAAGAGCGGATTGATCACCCATGCCCACCTTCTAATGAGAGTAACTCTTCATCTCATACATTGTTTAATTGCCCTTCGTGCTTACCGAAGGATGATTTCTATGATGATTGCTATGATCTCGTTGATTCTCTTGAAATATCCCTTTTTGATGATGCTTGCTATGCTTGTGGCCAAGATGCCAATATGAATTATGCTTATGGAGATGAACTTGATATAGTTCCTTATGTTAAACATGCAATTGTTGCTATTGCACCCACGCATGATAGTCCTATTATCTTTTTGAATTCTCCAAACTACACTATATCAGAAAAGTTTGTGCTTATTACGGATTATATTGATGGGTTGCATTTTACTACTACACATGATGATTTTGATAGATATAATATGCATGTGCTTGCTTCTCCTACTTGCAATTATTATGAGAGAGGAACTACATCTCCACCTCTTTATGTTTCCAACACGATAGAATTGCAAGAAACTTCTTATACTATGCATTGGCCTTTACTTGGTGTGCATGAATTGTTCTTTTATGTCATGCTGATGCATAGGAAGAGAGTTAAACTTCGTTGTTGCTTGATATATGTTACTTTGTGCTCACTACTAAATCACAAATCATTGTTAATTAAAATTGGCTTTGATATACATTGGGATCCGGGTGGATTCATTACTTGAGCACTATATGCCTAGCTTAATGGCTTTAAAGAAAGCGCTGCCAAGGAGACAGCCCGGAAGTTTTAGAGAGTCATTTATTTCTGTTGAGTTCTTTCATAAAGTCTAAAAACATAAAAAATAAAGAGGGGAACCTAAAACCTTTTCAAAAAGGAAAGTGAAAGTGAGAGAGACAAGCATTGTTGAAGTGGGAGAGCTCCTTGAACTTTGTTCATACTCACGGAAACTTTGTGAATCTTGATTACAGAAAATTTTCATCAAAATAATTATCCCCTTGTACAATTCCATTGTATTATAAAAATAATGTGCCAAGGTTTGCCTTTAGGATGTTTACAATGCTTGTTGGTTTGTACGGTGCAGGACAGAAACTTTGGCTGTAGTGCGGGATTTTACATTTTTAACTGGAATGTAAAACGGTTCTGATTCTTATTGCACTATCTTGATGTACAACTTTTTTATTTTTCTTAATTTTGGTAGAATTTTTGGGGTACCAGAAGTATGGTGAATGTTCAGATTGCTACAGACTGTTCTGTTTTTGAAAGATTCTGTTTTTGATACATAGTTTACTTGTTTTGATGAATCTATCAATTTATATCAGTGGTTTTAAGCCATGAAAAAGTTATATTACAGTAGAAACAATGAAAAAACAAAATATGAATTGGTTTGCAACAGTACTTAGAGTAGTGATTTGCTTTATTATACTAACAGATCTTACCGATTTTTCTGTTGAAGTTTTGTGTGGATGAAGTGTCTAATCGAGGATGTCTCGATATGAGGAAAAGGAAGAGAGGCAAGATCTCAAGCTTGGGGATGCTCGAGGCACCCCAAGTAAATATTCATGGAGACTCAAGCGTCTAAGCTTGGGGATGCCCCGGAAGGCATCCCCTCTTTCTTCAACAAGTATCGGTATGTTTTTGGATTCGTTTCGTTCATGTGATATGTGCAACCTTGGAGTGTATTTTGAATTTAGTTTTCATTTTTCTTTTATGCACCATGCTGGTATGATATAGTCCTTGGTTGATTTATAGAATTCTCTTTGCACCTCATTTAAAACTTTTGAGTATGGCTTTATAGAATGCTTCATGTGCTTCACTTATATCATTTGAAGTTTGGATTGCCTGACTCTCTTCACATAGAAAACCGCCAATGCTCTTTTGCTTCACTTATATTTGTTAGAGCATGGGCATATCTTTTGTAGAAAGAATTAAACTCTCTTGCTTCACTTATATCTATTTAGAGAGATGACAGGAATTGGTCATTCACATAGTTAGTCATAAAATCCTACATAAAACTTGTAGATCACTGAATATGATATGTTTGATTCCTTGCAATATTTTTGCGATATAAAGGTGGTGATATTAGAGTCGTGCTAGTTGAATAATTGTGAAACTGAGAAACACTTGTGTTGAGGTTTGCATGTCCCTTAGCATGCACGTATGGTAACCATTGTGTGACAATTTTGAAGCATGCAGTGTTTCTTTGATTGTCTTCCTTATGAGTGGCAGTCGGGGACGAGCGATGGTCTTTTCCTAGCAATCTATCCCTCTAGGGGCATGCATAGTAGTACTTTGCTTCGAGGGCAAGTGGACTTTTGCAATAAGTATGTGAGTTCTTTATGACTAATGTGAGTCCATGGATATACGCACACTCACCCTTCCACTTTGCTAGCCTTTATTATGCCGCGCAACCTTCGCCGGTATCATGCACCCATTATTTACCATCCTCAAAACAGCCACCATACCTACCTATTATGCCATTTCCATAGCCATTCTGAGATATATTGCCATGCAACTTTCCACTGTTCTATTTATTATGACATGCTCCATCATTATCATATTGCTTTGCATGATCGTAAGATAGCTAGCATGATGTTTTCATGGCTTGTCCGTTTTTTGATGTCATTGCTACGCTAGATCATTGCACATCCCGGTACACTGCCGGATGCATTCATATAGAGTCATATCTTTGAGTTGTAATATTGAGTCGTAAGTAAATAAAAGTGTGATGATCATCATTATTAGAGCATTGCCCCAGTGAGGAAAGGATGATGGAGACTATGATTCCCCCACAAGTCGGGATGAGACTCCGGACTTTATGAAAAATAAAAGAGGCCAAAGAAGCCCAAATAAGAAAAGAGGCCAAAGAAGCCCACCAAAAAAAAATAAAAGAGAAAAAATGAGAGAAAAAGAGAGAAGGGACAACGTTACTATCCTTTAACCACACATGTGCTTCAAAGTAGCACCATGTTCTTCATAGAGAGAGTCTCCTATGCTTTCACTTTCATATACTAGTGAGAATTTTCATTATAGAACTTGGCTGGTATATTCCGATGATGGGCTTCCTCAAATGCCCGAGGTCTTCATGAGCAACCAAGTTGGATGCACACCCACTTACTTTCAGTTTGATCTTTCATATATTTATAGCTCTAGTGCATCCTTTGCATGGCAATCCCTACTCACTCACATTGATATCTATTAATGGGCATCTCCATAGCCCGTTGATATGCCTAGTTGATGTGAGACTATCTTCTCCATTTTTGTCCTCATAACCACCACCATATACCACATATAGTGCTATGTCCATGGCTTGCGCTCATGTATTGCGTAAGAGTTGAAAAAGCTGAAGCGCGTTAAAAAGTATGAACCAATTACTCGGCTCGTCATCGGAGTTGTGCATGATGGGAGCATTTTGTGTGACAAAAATGAAGCATGGCCAAACTATATGATTTTGTAGGGATAAGCTTTCTTTGGTTATGTTATTTGATAAGACATAATTGCTTGGTTGGTATGCTTGAAGTATTATTGTTTTTATGTCAAATGATAGACTATTGCTTTGAATCACTCGTGTCTTAATATTCATGCCATGATTAGACATATGATCGAGATTATGCTAGGTAGCATTCCACATCGAAAATTATCTTTTTTATCATTTACCTACTCAAGGACGAGCAGGAATTAAGCTTGGGGATGCTGATACGTCTCTGTCATATATATAATTTTTTATTGTTCCATGCCAATATTCTTCAACTTTCATATACTTTTGGCAACTCTTTATACTATTTTTGGGACTAACATATTGATCCAGTGCCCAGTGCCAGTTTCTGTTTGTTGCATGTTTTATGTTTCATAGGAAACCCATATCAAACGGAATCCAAACGGAATAAAAATGGACGGAGAATATTTTTGGAATATTTGCGATTTTCCGGAGGAAGAATCAACGCGAAACGGTGTCCGAGGTGGCCATGAGACAGGGGGGCGCGCCCTCCCCCCTAGGCGTTCCTGGCACCCTCGGGGGCTACCCGTAAGGCGGTTGATGCTCTTCTTTTGCCGCATGAAAGCTAATTTTACGAGAAAAACCTGGGCAAAAGATTCACCCCAATCGGAGTTACGGGTCTCCGGATATAAAAAAACGATGAAGGGGAAGGATCTGAGAACGCAGAAACAGAGAGATAGATCCAATCTCGGAGGGGCTCTCGCCCCTCCCAAGCCATGGGAGCCAAGGACCAGAGGGGAAACCCTTCTCCCATCTAGGGAGAAGGTCAAGGAAGAAGAATAAGAAGGGGGGCTCTCTCCCCCTTGCTTCCGGTGGCACCGGAACGTCGCCGGGGGCCATCATCATCACCGCGATCTTCACCAACACCTCTGTCATCTTCACCAACATCTCCATCACATTGCCCCCTCTATCTACAGCGGTCCACTCTCCCGCAACCCGCTGTACCCTCTACTTGAACATGGTTCTTTATGCTTCATATTATTATCCAATGATGTGTTGCCATCCTATGATGTTTGAGTAGATTTTTGTTGTCCTATTGGTGGTTGATGACTTGCTATGATTGATTTAATTTGCTTGTGGTTATGTTGATATCCTCTGGTGCCCATCATATGAGCGCGCACGTGGATCACACCATAGGGTTAGTTGTATGTTGATAGGACTATGTATTGGAGGGCTAGAGTGACATAAGCTTCAACCTAGCATAGAAATTGATGCATACGGGATTGAAGGGGGACCAATATATCTTAATGCTATGGTTGGGTTTTGCCTTAATGAATGTTAGTAGTTGCGGATGCTTGCTAATAGTTCCAATCATAAGTGCATAGAATTCCAAGTCAGGGATGTCATGCTAGTAGTGGCCTCTCCCACATAAAACTTGCTATCGGTCTAGTAAAGTAGTCAATTGCTTAGGGACAATTCCACAACTCCTACCACCACTTTTTCCACACTCGCTATATTTACTTTATTGCATATTTATTTAAACAGCCCCTAGTTTATATTTACGCGTTCTTTATTATCTTCCAAACCTATCCTACAACACCTACAAAGTACCTCTAGTTTCATACTCGTTCTAGGTAAAGCGAACGTCAAGCATGCGTAGAGTCGTAGTAGTGGCAGGTAGGACTTGAGAGAGTATTTGTTCTACCTTTGGAACCACATTGAGTTTGACACTCTTACTTATCGAAAGAGGCTACAAGTATCCCGTACTTGCGGGTCATCAGTATGCAGGCGGAGAGTCACCCCGGTCGTAGCGCGGCAGTAACGAGCCATCGTATCACAAAACCCCACCTCCCCGCAGTCTAAGTTTGATGTACGAAGCAACCATCATTTCAGTCTTCACTAAATCCCCTTCTCCCTCACCGTCTTCAAGAAAGGCAACACTCACATCTGCCACTGTTCTTCTCTCCCAACGAAAGGAAGGTCAGCGGATCCGTGATGTTGGTATATTTTTGTTCAGAGAAAAAAAAAGAACTTTTGCAAAGTAGTAACCGATCATCACTCTCTTTTTTGTTTCATTGTCATTGCGATTCTGTTTTCCTTTCAGTGGTCTCCTAGTATTCGTCAGTTTCATGATGGACCAAGGAGAACCAGGAAAAGATCTGCTGATATTGGAGCAGACGTGGGAGGCTGATCCCCACGAGACAGAGAGCTCCAAGAAGATGGAGGTAGCCACCGAGCCAACCCCAGATATGCTCACGGACACTACTGAGATGGTCAACGCCCTGTTTGAGGTTACAGCCCCCATAGCACTGCAGGAGCAGTTTTCCCCCTTCGAGGGTGTGTCGTCCCCCCCCCCCCCACTGAGCTGCCCAAGGTGATTTTCTTCTTTGCCGATCTCGATTGTGGTTTTTCATCCAAGTATGTGGTGATTAATAATGCAATATTTATTAGCTTCGATGCCATGCTATACATAATGGTTTAAATAACTTGTGTTTCTTATACTGAAAAGTAATTCAGAATTTGTTTCTATTTCAATTAGAGCCCTGATGCTGACAAGGATTGTGTGGTTGTACATGTCACTCGCTATGAGGTGGATGACCTGAATATACGAACTGGGAAAACAGAGTTCTTAGGCTATTGGTAGAAGCCATTTGCGGTTATACCAATGAAGAGTTGTATTCCATCCTCACTGTGGCCAGGCGTGTTGTCCAGGGTGTACTGAAGCACAAGAAGTTCAAAGCTACTCCTTCGTTTGTGAGGCATATTGTTCTTGTCAAGCTATGCAGGAAGATGACGTGGCATGGCTCCACAAACAAGTTTATCAGTGGCAAGGCCACAAGGTTGTCTTCATGAAGGTTCACAGGATTGAGCTGCCGTGGGACGTCCTCAATGATGTTCATGGCAAGGTCCATCTTGTGTCCAGCCCAAATTAGATCGAGGCATGAAATAGTTGCCCAAGCTAGTGTTTAATAGTAGTTTGGATTGTGTCTAATTATCCGAACCTTGCCTGTTATCGACCCCTCTGGGGCTAGTACTCTGTTTGAATCCGTCTATGGGAACTACTGCTACTTTTGTGTGCCCATGAATCATATGAGAACCATCGTAATTGTTGCAAAAACAGATGTGTCCTCGCTAGTTTTTTCATGAATATGGCATGGTAAGACATAAGTTGTCACGGTTTATCATACGAGCAGTGTGTGTTTTGATGAAATAGAGCACTCGTTTGAGAACTGTGAGCCGACGTATACATAAGTACTTGTAAACACTGTTGGTGCTACCCCACTTGTAAGCAGTTGTGCAAAACACGGCACATTGGCTCAGCTCGCTTCAACACTAGGCTATCGACCAGCTAACAATCAACAATCTGTTGTCTGACATATAAGAAACTATGTATCTTGTTACAGTGGTTCATGCAGTTAACTGAGGCCACAATGTAATAAATTCCAAACGTTCACACGCTAGTCCAGCGCTCATGTGGAACACTCACATTAAACTTGTCTTCATAAAAAACTTGAAAAGCATAAGTTAAGCAATTTTATACATCTCAGTGATTCATAGAACATAATAAACATATACTAGTTCATAGCAAAAGACAAAGTTGTGAGAAGGTTTACAAATCAGGAAAAAACAAGCAAGGCTTCTCTGAGCAAAGGGCCTCCCGGCAGGCTTAAATTTCCTGGAGTTCACTCTAGTTTTTTCTTGTTGCCACCATCTAGGGTTAGGTTCTCTCATTCCAGAATAACCAATTATAATTGTGGTCTCAGTTGGAATGCTGAACTGAACCATGCAGTGTACTGACCAGGTGAAATTCTTGTGCATTCCACTAAATTTAAGCACCGCTATTTGCAGAAATAAGCAGACCACAATGCCTCTTATCTGCACACCTGTCCAAAAAACTGCCGTGTAGCTGTGCCAGCTAGTCCTCGGCCCATGGATGAACTGGTAGAAAATGCATTCCGGATTAGGATGCAGTTGTTGTCGCTCGTCCCTGCACTGCAGTCAGGAAGTAAAAGGTACGAATCAGCTTCTTTTAGATTGCGTTGGTCATTCTACCTTAGTTACTACCAATGTAGGAATACCTTGAAGACGGGGGGTTAGACGACGGAAACGAGGGATAGCCATCTCATTTTGCGCAGTTGTACTAAAACTGAGGTGTGTGCTTTTGATTGCGCAGATAGAAACGATACAGAGACAGACATCCCGAAACGATATGGAGACAGACATCCCTATTTGCGCAAAGACGAAATACGGTTATTTAAACAGTGACAGATATTTGCAGTGGCATATGATTAACAGCAGCATCTATTGTGTTATAATTGGCACTAGATTGATAGTATGAAGAGTATGTAAGTAAGTAGCATCACGTCACATCAACAATGCCTCTAGATTAACATGCAGAACAATAGCATTAGTATTACTGTCATGAGAGTAGCACATGGTCAGTAAATGTGCAATCAAATTTGGGCAGTTCCACTGGGATGAAGCAATGTTAGCGGTGTGAGATTTAAGTGTAACTGCAAAAACACAATTCATGGGAAATAAAGCAAGACGGAAGCACTTCATAAAATGGTGGTCGCATTGCTTCAATTTATCGACGGCACTAGACCATTACTTATAGTGACATTAGGTGGCATTGCTTAATGTTTCATGTGATTTTACATTAACGGTAGCGATATGGCGTAGGGACAGCAGGGGCATAAAGTGGTGAGGCAGATGTGGTTGCCGAGAGCTGGAAACACTCAGGTAGCATGTCTACATTTGTCCCATTTTATATCTCCTCGGCAACATTTTCCTATGTGAGCACAGGAAATCTAGACCTGCTAATTCTCATTTGCGTTGTCCCCCAACACCCGTCACTTTCTTTCCTTTTTCAACTAAGAGATAGGTCCACTTCCCCCACCCTTCGCCATCCACCATGCTTTCTTCGTATTTTCAACCAAGAGACCGGTTGGGTAGCCAATATCTACTACTTTCCCCCATTTCCTCTTAGAACCAAGTCCTAGATTCATGCTACAGCTTTCCCACTTTCTTCCCTGTTTGAACCAACGCTTAGAGTCGACTGTATGGACTAGCTTTACCCCTAATAATAGTAAAAGTCTAGGTGGCTTTGGAACAGCGGATGGAAGTAGAAAAAGATCCACACGGAGGGAGCTAGGGCAGTAGAGCAAGGCAGGTTTCGAAGGAATATATACCTGAGGGTCGTCGGCATGTGGCAAAGACGGCGTCGGGAGGCCGCGTCTTGGCCACAATACCGCAGGGATGAAGAAGGGATCGGAGGCCCTCCTGAGCTAGCGCTCTCTCGGAGAGAACGGCACGGCCGTCGATTAGGATGCAAGGGCAACCGTTGGTCTCCTCCCTCGCCACCGACAACAGCATGAACGATGCACCTACACCCTTGCCCCGGCCGAGGTTGTCTGGCCAGATTTGTGACCGGCCGTGAGCTGAGAGAGAGTGTGGCCACCTATGTCTTGCTTAGATCTGGAGAGCATGAGAGAGTGAATGAGAGGAACCCTAGTAAAGCAAGCACTAAGGCTCCTGCTTATATATATAGTGGAGTGATTTTGTTGTACCAGCTAAAAAAATGCGCTCCTACATGTACCCGCGAGTGGGTGTGAGAGAACTAGTGTGTGTGTGCACCGCTTCTCCTCGTGAGAGAACAATATACTATGCCCAAAGAATGTTTGCCGCAAGAGTAATAGTATAAGTGTGTGATGTGTGAGCTAAAATAAAATGTGCGCGATGTCTTTTGTTTTTTAGAAGTTCTGAGGGTAGGGTGTGAAGAGCACCTATGTGCGTGACGTCTACCTGCAGATAGACGGTGGGTGCGACGTGCGAGTCTGTGAGAGGACTCGAGAGAGTCGTGACTCATGAGGGTGCATGTGCATGAGAGAGAGGGGGGCACGTATCAATGCAATGCATGTGTCCGTAAATCATTATCCGACAAACGTTCACCACAAGCCTTTTCCTGACGAACGTCGTAAGAACCGTTAGATCGGCATCCGACAGTGTCAGTTTTGCCATGTCATTTAACAGAACAGCCACTCCTCCTACACACAGATCTTCCACATGAGTGTTAGCAACTGCCGTATGCTCCCTCCATTCTAAAATGTAGTGCATATAGCTTTATTGAAAATTCGACCCTCGCAAACTTTTACCGAGTTTTCGTCTACCAAATTGCACATGTAGAATACCCTGTAGATATCATTTCATTCATCTTCGAGAGGTAACTATAAAGATGGGTGAGGAGTCTACAAAGAAAGACCATCGTATCACCCGCAGCAATTTCAACCATGCTTTAGTGTCAAGGAATATCATAGGAACTCTATATGATATGAATTTTATAGGATTTTTTCCTTTAGAGCCAATTGGTTCATAGGAATAGATTCATATACTCCACATTTCAAAGGAAATAAATATGATATCATTTCTATAGCTTTAGAGCCACTTGGTTCATATGAATGGATTCCTATACTCCCTTAATTTCAAAGGAAAATAAACATTAGCGTATATTTAGTAGAAAAGTTCCTATGATATGAACCAAATTACATCTCTTTTCTAATCCCTCCTCATAGGAATTGAGATACATGTCATCTCTAGATTCAATAGAAAAGTTCCTATGATGTGAACCAAATGACACCTCTTTTCCAATCCCTACTCATAGGAATTGAGATGCTCCATGTCATCTCTTTCCCTACAACTTCCATGTATACATCTTCTATTCCTAAATAGATAGTACAACCCACTAGTAGCTTTTTTACAAAACATGCAATTATGGCACAAGAACTATATAGTGTGCCAATAACTTTGAAAGATGGTCGCTGGATGAAGCTAATCCGATAGTGCAGAGATGGCAAATCCGAGCACTACTGGCCATTGGATATCATCAACATTCCACCAGATCTGCCACATGTACAATTTAGAAGACTCCATGGTTGAACTTAAGCATAATGCACAAAACTCAAAACACAAGCACTTCTCCTTTGTTCTAGAATCTTTTGTATCATATTTGATTATTTTTTATAAATGAATTGCCATTATTTGTTTTTTACTTTATGCTTTACAATGCACAACCCCATGAATCTTAACATTTTTATAAAACTAATTGATTTTGAATGAGATGAACTATAAGAACTAAACAAACATATACATCATGCATATATAACTCAAAGCTTTACATGCTATAGTGTGTATTTATTCATAATTTGGTTTCGAAATTTCATGTGTTCAATGCATGTGTACCTTACTAGTTTTGAGTAGAGTAGAAAATTTCGCGCGGCCCCGGGTATATCAAAATGCATGGCCCATGCATCATTGCCTTTTGGTCGAACCTAAGTCCACAATTTTTTGTACGTATACTATATCTCCACTGGTCCCCGAACCCAAAATGTTGCCTCGTTCCTGTAAAACCAAGCGGCCCACACATATTTAAGGCGTCGACTCGAACCCGTTTACTATGACGTGGCCCCGCACGCCGTAGTACTCCTACAAACCCTACTGCCGCACTCATCATCAATTTTCTTCAAGAGGACAAGAGAGAAGACGATTTGTAGTGAAGGCGCTTACAAAAAAAAGGACCTGTAGTGGAGACCCCTACCCTAGGGTGCCCTAGGTAGCTGCCGCACGCATCATTGTTTTCTCTTTTCTTTATGCTCTTGCGCCCTAGAGTGAAATGATGGTTGCTTCGTCCGTCCAGCTTAATGCGGGAAATGTGGGGCTTTGTGATTTGACCCCTCATCGCTCATTTTCTACTACTGTGGCATTACGACTGGGGTGCCTCCAATTCCAACCGCTGCTCCGAACTGTAATTTGGTGCATCGCACCTGGAACAAGATGGTGGATGAGCCACATGTCGGCCAAAGGGGTCCTGTTAAGTGTGTCACCATTTCGTGTGTGGACTGACCCTGCTTGAGTTGCTACGCCAACACAACAGGAGCAGCCTACCACTTGGTTTTGTTCCTTGGTGAATCCTGACTATATTGATCTAAAAAGATACGTGCTGAACTACCCTCTCCGTCTCGGTTTTTTATTTTTAGGTGTCTCGATTTATAGGGCATGCACGTAGTTCTAGGTGATCCATTTGACTAACTAAATATGAGTTACTATGTCACAAAAAGTATATCATTGGATTCTTAAGCAGATGTAGTTGTATTTAAAAGTCGAGGGCGGGGCTTTTCTTGCGCGGTAAGCGGGGCAGTTCCGCCTAGTCGGTTCAACAGAGACGCGAGAAGATGAGGAATAGGCTGCTGCAAACGTAGGGTTGTGTGATTTGACAGCAAGTTACTACTGGATAGGTGGGGCCCCGTGATTTGACTTGCCATTATCATTTTAACTTCGGCGCTACGACTAGTGCGAGTCTCTTGATTCCTGACCACCTCCATACAGGTGCCTCTCCCAGTGCTCCACCATGTATTTGAGGCTAGCTCTTGCATGAGAGCCCACTTGTCCACTTTTTCATTGCCTCTCTTTCCTCCACATATGCAAAAATGCCATGTAAAGCGCACTATTATACTTACTTGCTCCTACAGGTGCTAAGCTTGCTACATAGGCATAAAGTCTGATGTGGCAAGTTAATCAAGAAGAGAGAGACTAGTTTGGTGACCCAAAGAAGAAACGGTGCTAATCGCGTGTACCTAGGTGAAAAGACAATTTTGAGTCTATAGATAATTAAATGAAGCAAACTTAGCAACAAAAAACTAATAAGCGCACCATTTCATTGGAAGAGGACACTCCTTGGCAAATGCAATAAATACTAGTACTCACTGTGTCCCATAATATAAGAACCTTTTTGGCACTACACTAGTGTCAAAAACGTTCTTATATTATAGGACGGAGGGAGTATGAAGAAAGAGATAGAGAGAAGTAAAAAAATACACTTATAGCAAACCTTATAGCTAACCTTCTTGTAGTATGAGTGACTAAGTGATGACTATGTATGACATGCCAACATCAGATAGCCTAACGCATCGTGTTAAATCTCCAAGGGCGCGATCGCGCGTGCGACGCGACGGTCATGGTAGGCGCGACCATGATACGGGCTGCTGGCAGCCCTTGGATCTGAGATCAAACGGTCGCATGCTAAGTTGCTGAAAATTTGCAGAATAACCCTCCAGGATAGGATATTCACCCATAGGTCTAGAATCACGCCATGCAACCGTTCGATCTCAGGTCCAAGGGCTCTCGGAAGCCCGTATCATGGGAGAATGGAAAGCCACTACCCTGCCGTTCGCACGCTGGTAGTTCGCTCCTACTCGTCCCCGCACGTCCTGTAATACTATGGCGGTTCGCTCCTAGTCGTCCCGTCCTTTTCACATTACGACAGTTCCACTAATCCTAACCTTCCTCCAAAATCAGTGGCGTCCCAAATCTCCATGATCGGCAGTGAGTACAAGGTTAGAACCATCACAGCGATGAGTTCGACGTCACCTACACCCGTTCTTCCGCGACGGTGAAAGGATGCCTTTCTCGCTTCAGACGCATGTTCGAAAACTCAAATGATGAGTGGGTCGCTGGGCTAGATGTTGAGTATACCACAGTCCTGGGACGAGAGAAGGATCTAGAGGACAAAGAGAGGAAGAAGCCCGCCGTGATCCAGGTTTGCGTGCATGACTTATGCTTAGTCTACCACATATGCCATGCCGACGTTGAATGCCTGGATTTTAAGAACTTCCTCGAGAGCAGCCTAGTCAAATTCGCTATTGTAGACTTTAGGAACAACAAAGAAGTCCTGGGTCGGATAGGCCTCGTTGTAGGCAACCCCTTTGACCTCCAGAAGAATCGGCTGGTGTCCTCTCGTCAGCCTTCAATGCTGACCCTGGCAAGAGCCATGGTTCATCCTTTGTACCGCAAACTGGAGAAACCTCATTACACGTTTCATCATCATGCATGGCAGTGGAATGTACTAGATATAGACCACATCCACTACGCTGCAATGGATGGCTACCTTTGTTTCAATATCTAGAAGGGTTGGATGAAGAGCAAGAGCCAAGTGTGCGGTTCAAGCAAAGAAGTATCAGCCAAGAGGAAGAGGGACAAGGACGAAGTCGAGGACGTGGACGAGGACTCCGAGTGAGTAAGGTGTCAGTATCGTTGCTCATGGTGGTTCTAATGCAGTGTCTACCGGATTAGTTGCATAGCTTAATTTCAAGCGTGCTTAGTTTAATTTGAGGGGTGTGTTGTGCTGAGCCCCCAGCAGAACTATGTTATGTTTCTTCTCGTTACTATAACTCTTCAGTATGTACATACTACTAGTATTTCTTTAATAGAACTTAGCACCCCAATTAAGCATGTACTAGCTTTTTTAATAGTACTATATGCATAATTTGGCGACGAGCACTCTCTATATGTACCACCTTTTTTTTAATTTCAATTTTTGCTCCATGGCGCAATCCATCAATACTACTACTTTACAAAAGTATACATTTTTTAAAAGGCTAGAGTACCGTTCATCACATATATAGCCAGTTAAATTCTCAACCTAGAACGACGTGCATGCCATGTTGTAAACCGATACTGAGGAAGTATAGTAAAAATGAGGTGATTTTACCGAGCGATCGACGGGGGAGCATGGCCTGTCATACGGTCCCACGTGTCATGATGTACCAAGGCGATGCACATGTCCCTCTTGAGGCAGAAGCAATACTACGTGGTTTGAGATGATGGCGCACCGAAGTGTGAAATAATGGTCGCTTCGTCCGTCTGGGAAGGTGCGACCTTGTGATTTGACGTCTCATTGCTCATTACTACTACTGCGCCGGTACGAGTGGGGTGCACCCCCCTGCTATTCTGCACTATTATTTGGTGCTTGACACGTCGACCCGGTTGCTATATGTCCCACATGTCGGTGACAGGAAGTACAGAATTCATGAAAGGGAGCGACTTAGTTTGGGAAAAATCTGTTTTTACGGAGTACGTACCCACTGGGGTTTATAGGGCTCATCTAAAAAACATCCGTTTTTCCGTTTGATAAGTCTCAATTCTACTACTAGTAGTAGTACCATTACATGTTGGATTTCGAGGTGCGTTAGATCACCCGATGCAAGCAGTGTCAAGAGGAAACTCACCAATTCATGTAGAAGTTCATGGAAATTTAGTGGTCATTCATGCATTCATTCTAATTAATGCCTCGGTAAACATAACTTCTTGAGAAAAATGAGCGTACTAATTACTTGTGCAAACTACAAAATTAATTCGACCACTCACCGTCTACCTTGGTTGGAGAGATTTTGAAATTGAGCCATAAACTGGAAAGGAGGGAGTAGTAACTTTTGTCTCTATTACTATTTGTGGCCTTGTATAGATGCAAAATGTAATTTTTTATAGTGGCCTTGTATAAGTAAATGGAGGGAGTACTAAAGACATACTCCCTCCATTTCTTTTTACTCCGCGTATAAGTTTTGGTCAAAGTCAAACTACACAAAGTTTGACCAAATTTATATTAAAAAATATGAACATCTACAATACTTAAATTATATAATATGAAAATACATTTCATGGTGCATCTGAAAATGTTGATTTCATGTTGAAATGTTGATATTTTTTAATATAAAGTTAGTCAAACTATGAAAAGCTTGACTTTGACCAAACCTTATATGCAGACTAAAAAGAAACGGAGGGAGTATATATTCCAAACAATATGATAATCTCTCTAACCAAGGTACGTAGTAGGGATGAGGACTAAACGGAGGGAGTAGTAAATTTTCTCCTCGTGCTGTGAGCCACCGCGCACGTGGGAGAGTGAGCGGCCGTAAGGCGTACAGTAGTAGTACTACTATTACTCGTAATCAAGCCTCACCTCATCCTGTGAGCCACCGTGCCCGTGGGCGGGGGAGACGGCGTACTAAGCAAGCTTCTCCTCGTTCTGCGAGTGGATGGGACACATCAAAAGTACTCCAGTGCATAGAGCCTTGCCTCTAAGGTAGGCCCCACATGGTTTGCCTCTTTTTTAACATAACACGTCAAGTTGCAATTTGTTTGTTCACCCGTGGTAGACGATCCTCCCTCCACCAAGTGGACAACCAGTACACATGTCAAATTACCACGTGGGCTACCTTTTCATACAGAAATGAGCTCCATCGTGTACCCGCGCGGGTGTGGTTGGGAAAGAGACGGGAGTACGTGCGCCATGCATGCACCTCTTCTCTTCGTGCATGTCCACCACCTACGTGGGTGTGTGTGAGAGAGATACAAACCTAGACATAATGCGTCGTCCATCCCCATGCCTCCGCCCAGTCCGACCACCAGTCACCAGCATGCCCCACTCCTCCTCACCTTATCTCTCATCTTTCTCCCTCCATTTTTATATACAAGGGGCCACTATCAAAATTATAATTTGCAGATATACAAGGCCACTAACACTAATTGATGCAATATTAATGGTGTTTGCCTCGTGGTACTAGCAAAGGAGGACATTAATTATCCCTTGCATGCATGCGGGAGTTTGTAAAACAACACATGGCAAAATTCCACGGCGAACAAGGGATTTGAATCTGTTGGGAGGGGCTGTTTGGATCTTGCCCGGGGTAGCCAAAATATTGGCGACCCTTTTGTCCACCGGTGCCTTTGCCACCGATGAACGAGGAATGGCTCGGGTGCTCATGCATACTCCAGCGCGCAGGTTGGAGACGAGCTCACACCAGATGCGGTTTTTTTGTCCCACAATGCCGCCCAAGCCGCCCGCAGACTGACCACCGACCCGCAAATTACGCCATCCAACCGTAGCCGCACACATTATCACAGCAACTCAACGAACCGGACGAAATTCACGCAAACACATAGACAAATTGATATTTCATATAACAACGACAGAAATCATATAAAATACCAGATTTTCATACAAACATGACGAATTTCATTACATTCAAATGAACTACGCGGTGCTAGTTTTGGACAGCACAGGTATATAATACCTGGCCTAAATGGTCGGCCGCGGATCGATTTGTGTTCCTCATGTCCTGCAGCACGATCACCGGACTGCCGGGAGCCCCGGAGGTATATGCTTCAGCGCAAAGGACAGCTCGCTTTCCCATTGCCCAACAGATATCATTGGCTGATGCCGAATATGATGGTGGCCGGCACCGGTTCGAGTTCATCACCGGCCACTACTTCGCCATGGCCGGCACCGGCTCGAGTTCATCCTAACATTCCCCTCTTCCGTGGAGCCCATGCGGGGTCGACGAATGTCCTTGCAACAAAAGGATCCGGTAAGACACTTGTTGTGTATGCCGATGTCGCCTCCGCGGTGGCCTTCATGGGACCCAAGCAACGACAGCCTCCCGTGTTCTACTTCTCCTCGATGATGGCGGCGGGCGCGGAGGCGCTGGCCACTGACTCGTCGCTCTCCACGCACTCGGCTTCTGTCGCTGCTTGCATGGCGCGGCCGCTGGCATGGGAGTCTCGTCCACAGAAACGGGAGACGCAGTATGAGGAAGCAGCATGGACGACAGCAATGATGCTCGTGTGTCGCTCCTCGTTGAGCTGGCCTAGAGCGGCGAGTTGTTGAACTGCGCGCCGACTTGGGGCGGCAACTGGCTCTGTCGGGCGAGGGGAGGGAGGTGGATCAGCGAATTGCATAGCTTGTATCTGGCGGGCTACCTAGCTGGCTTGGATGCGGAATAACTACTCTTCGTAAGCCATTGTAAGAGTGGACAAAATGGTGAAGGAGGAGACGGGGGAGCGGTGGAGGTGTGCGATTCTTGGCCGGCGTTTGGCCTCGTTTAAATATGAGATTAAATAGACGACGGATGAGAGGAGCTCGGCCGGCGTTGTGTTTAATGCCAGCCCGGTCATGAACGGACGTGTGTCCAGAGTGGGTTTCTCGGCTTCCACACGGGCGGGTTTCATGGAGGCGTTTGAATGTGGGAAGGAGGCGTGTTCAGCCGGGCGTGCAGCGAGTGGCGCCGTCGACTCTGACCTAGGACACCGGGTCATTCTTCCACTGACATGTGGGCTCTTTGGGTACATGGCCTGCAAGTTAGTGACCCAACGCTGGCAGCGCACAACAGAGGAACCTTTGGTGGGCCAGGGCGGTCAGAAGCGGGCATTTCATAAACCGATGATTGATCATTGAGTGTGACATCATCTTTTTCATGTAGATAAGCCTACTATGTTGATAGCCCATTCGATACGTTGTGATTCATAAAGACCACTGCAAACATCAATGTTCTACTTATCACAGATAAGATTGATTAATACCCGTAACAATCCATGTCCCTAACAAAGGGTGCATGCACGTATAGGTTGAGCGTGTGTCTTGCGTCGTGTGTTGTGTGCATGCAGGCGTGCGAGTGTTGCGTGCGTGCAAGGGTACGTTTGAGTGTTGCATGCATGGGTGCGTACATGCGTGTGTTCGTGAGTGCATGTGTACGTGTCAGCGTTGCATGCCAGCATGCGTGCGTGTGTACGTTATGTGTATGTGTCAATGTTGCACGCCTGCATGGGTGCGTGTCTTGCGTGCGTGCATGTGTACGTGCGGGGTGAGGCTACACGTCAGTCGACTGACTTTTTAATCTTAGATTTTCCAGCCGTTGGATACGAAATCAAGGGCCTCCAGTTTATCATCAAACTCCACCCCCTGAGCCGCCAGCCGCCACCGCCCGAACCGCCGGCCCCCGCCGCCCGCGGCCGGACCGTGCTGCTACATCGCCCCGCCCTCCCCGAAACCACTCCCCACCACCGGTCTGCTGCCGCACGGACCATCCCTCTAGGCCCTCCCGCGCCGAGCTTTTTCTCCGGCAATCCTCACCCCACCGCCCAATCAACACCCCCCCCCCAACCAGAGGTCTCACGACTTCGAATACCCACCGACCACTAATTTATTACCATTTATGTCCTTCATATATGTGCTGACGGGTGGGCCCTATGGTAATGTGCGCCACTGAATGTGGACTGTTTGACTGGTCAATTGATCGTGTTATCAACAAATTACGGAGCTGTATGGTGAGCCAGTGACCGTATGATCACCCTAAAATGTACTCCTATTTTATTAACACAGTACAGACTCAAAGTACCATTTTCTTTCTTTCATATACGGGCTGACAGGTGGCCCCCACGGTTACGCACCCCGATGGTGCGCCGTGTGGAACGTTTGACTGGTCAATTGATTGTGTCATCAACAAAATACGGAATTGTACGGGTGAGCTAGTGACCGTATAATCATGACATGTATTTGTTTAACATGGTACAGACGCAAGGGCTCATATATACGCGCAAGCACTCACCGCTATAAGCGCACACACGTGGACCCTAACCCTATGAGCACCTTCGAGAGAGTGGGCCAGCATATATGATCTTGAGATTTTATGAAGTCACCATAGGTGCCTCGTAGTTGAGTGGAACGTCTCCTCCCACTGAACGCACATCGCCGGAAAATACTGAAATTAACACAAGATAAATGCGAGCACCAGGACTTTAACCTTGGTGGGCTCGAGAAACCATTGTCCTCCTAACCATCCAACCACATGTTGGTTAGCACAACAAAATGTATGTGGTGACCGTGATGAGCTTATTCTGAAGTCAAGTGACCATATCGTGCTTTCGGTTCAAATACAATGACCGTAAGTGTCGCCAACAAAATATGGAGCACGCATCAAATGCAAAGTCCGTCAGTGCCATCAACAAAATATGGAGACGTATCGTGAGCTAGATACTGTTGTACTATTGTATATGCTTATTTTCTTAGTGGTCGATTGCGTGTGTTGTGTGGTGGGCACATCATTTCTAGTTGTGGTGGGTCAACATGAAGACTCATGGGTCGGTTCCATCCTGCGCCACATGTAGGTTGGAACGAGACGCGTTATACGAAGACCCATGTGGAGGACTCGGTGTACAACACGAAGCTACCAGAGTCGCGGAGGACTCTATTCCCATTGGTGATAAGCCGACTATATATGATTTGTAACCCTAGGCCCCCAGTATGTTACAGAAGCTTGGAGGATAGTTTGTCGATAGTATACAGACACGCACAATGCCTGGTATTCATGTGTACTTTGTACACGCCCCTATCACTAATATATAGTACCAGGCGTAGGCTCTTTCTTCAACTGCAAGGGTCCGAACTAGGGTAAAACTTTGCCTCGTATTACCATCCAGCCTAACAGCCAGGGATATCCTACCAAATGATATGATGAAATCATATCTGCCAACTACTAAGAGAGAGGTGTGTCTGGGGGGGCAATGTGTGCGAAAGAGGCCTATCAGACACCCATACTCTATTGAATTATAGCATGTGCATGTGTTTATTTCATATTATCGATCCATAGAGTGAGAGCGGTTTGAAATACAGGCAATGGATGCTTTTGCAATTCATATATAAACATTAATTAGTGCACTCCATGTTGTTAGTGTGAAGCACTTTATACATTTGTCACTTGCATGGATACATTCCAAATTGCTAGCTACGAAATAGAATACATGTCAAATTCAACATAAAGGGGGTTTTGAAGATTCGAATTCATAGGAAGTGCATTCATCTCTTTGAACCCGAGATAATGGCATTTGTAAATCAGATGTAAAAGGGGGCATCAATCTTTGTTGTGAGTTTGAACATGCTATATATATTCATACGCATATCTAACTTTTTAATATATACTCGTGTACAATGTATGTACCCCCTCCATTCCAAAATAATCGTAGCTTTAGGATTTTCAAGAGTAAAGATTTGTGAAGTTTGACAAATCCTGAAAGTTAAATTCAACAGAACCGAAAACGTTAATGCTTCTGCTCCCAAATATTGAACGAAGTGACAAAAAGGCCTGTGGTCACCCGAAACCGCGCGAGACTAATGTTTGGTGGTAGGAAATTATTGTCTGACTCTGGCCCATGTAGCCTATCGGCCCGATGTCCAAAGGTCTAAACCGGGGTAGGTTTGTAACTTCACCAAGACGCCAGTCTCAACTGCCTCCGAGAAGCATTCATACGCCGTGGGCGCCTAAACACCAATGCGCTCGGCCAAAATCTATCCCGCCCACATTTGGGACACCTGAGATTACTGTCCTACCCCGAACCCGCAATATGTCCGAAATTTTAGATGGGGGCAAAGTTTGTAACTTTCCCCAAATTTCAAACAAGCGCATCTCAAACCGAAACATTGTTCCCCCTTAGTTCCCCGCTTCCCTCCGTTTCCCCATTCATACTCCATGGGCACCAAAACGCCCTCTCCACCAGCCGCGAAACCCCAGCCTCCTCCGTCCTCCACCCCATAGCGGCCAATCCACCGTCTCCCTCCTCCATCACGCCAGAGCCGGTACCCCGACATCATCGTCCAACGCAACCGCAACCGCAACACCCTCAAGGACTTAGCAGCTGAAGCCGAGGCAGAGCTGCCTCCACGACACCGACGCCGATGTGCGCCATACCAGAACCACTCCGACCACGCCGTCCTACGCCTCATTGCTGCCGCTCCACTATGACAACGGTCCACCGCACCAGAGCTGTTCCCGCTACGCCGTTGTTCGCCGCCTCGGATCTGGTTCCCCGCCGCCGACAGACGGTCACCGCACCACACTCAACAACTTGGCCATGGGTTCGTCCAAGGCTCCACCATCCTCCACAACTTCTCGTTTCCAGCGAACTACAAGAAGATCGTTGGAAAAACATGTCAGGACCGGTTTTTCAGGATATTAATTTCCAGAAAAAGGCCCTTGTACTCACCAACCCCAGGATTACTGTTAGCTGATGAGGTACCAACTTGATACAGAAATTCCAAGCAAAATACAAAAAATGTAGTACAAGACCATTCTGGCCTGTGAGTACAACAAATGGTTTCTAGTGGTTGATGGCGGAAGCGGTTTGTGGATCATCAGTGTCTATGGGACTCCATTTCCCACAGGAACAGCTGACCAGGTTAACTCCTATCTTCTCGTGGCTGCTATCACCGTTGCTTAGGTTCCGGGGCTGTCATCACGTCGCTCCTCCCCATGCAAGAAATCTGGCCAAGACAATAGCCAGGGACAAGCCAGTGAGTACTTTGAATGTACTCGCAAACATCAAGAACACGGGTATAATATAACAAATGGTAATCATACTCTGGAATATTCTATGATCATAATGTTTGTCATAAAAATAAAATTCTTGATGCATGCAAGCGGGTTATTTATATGCAACATGAATATGCAATAGTGGAGTAGAAATAAAATGCACCGATCGGGTGTCTGAAGCGACACCTCGAAAGGATCATGATATGAAGCATGCCTCAGTCGGGCGTCTAAGCGACACCACATAAAGGGCTTAGGAAGTAAATAAATAACAAGAATGCCACAGTCAGGCATTTCAGCGACACCACATAAAGGGCTTATAGGGTAAATAAATAACAAGCATGCCACAGTCGGGCGTCTCGGCGACACCACATAAAGGGCTTATGAGAAAAACAATCATAGTGAATATCCAGGAGGTAGAACCGTCCCAGGGATACTCAATACTCAAATAATATAAAGGGGTTAGTCCATAATAATAATAATCATAATCATCATAGTCACCCGTCATGATCCAAGTTCTGGTTTAGTAGTTTCTCCTTCGAAGACCGACACTAAGACCGACACTCGACCCATCCCAGACTGGAGTCCTTAACCATGGACACGGCTATTCGAATAGATTTAATCTCTGCAAAGGGTGTACTCTTTACCCACGATTAACGGATTCCTTCAGTCCATTGGGACTAATTCCGTCTATGGTCTTTTAATTGAAAACACGCTTGACCTGCACACACCAGCTTAAGTTACCGGTGTCTGGAATCACCCACGACACCTATTAAGCAAAACTCTAAGTGGGGAGGCTACAACCTCGTGTAGCATGGGATCAAACTTATATCACACACTCTAAGGGGTGGCCTCCCCTCTCGGTCCCAACCGGAAACACCCATGCCCCCGGACCAGGTGGCCTGCCTACCGGATGCATCCGGTATCTTCCACCATGGCCTCTCTGTACGGTGTGTCCTAGGAAAGGGGTTGACAACTTACTGAACCGTACCTACCTGTGGCAGGAACAAGTGGTAGTACGAAACAAGTATGGGGGTTACCGGAACAAGACTCGATCTATGGTCGACTCAGGAGGATTAAGTATTCCCTGCATGATTAGCATAACGAATATATTTCATCCAACAGGCAGAATCACCACTCATCATACCCCATCATGCCATACAGGACACACTCGTCTCGACGAGGAACTAGGGACAAGCTCAGGTCTACCCAAGACAGAGACTTTCCCGGCTTCCTTCCAGCAGGCACGAAAAGCATACGAGGATGATTACTGTCACAAGCTTGACCATTTCCAACAGCAAGGAAATCTCCAATATGCATTCATGCAAATGATCATATCACCCCATAAAATAACGAGTTCTACGTATTGAGGTGGTGTTATAATCGTGTCAAACAATGCATGAAAAATATTATGCCAGGGTTCAGAATGCTTGCCTTCAAGAGCATGCAAGTGGGGTGTGCCTTTTGAAAGTTGACTTCTTCTTCAAAAACCTATTTTTGAAATTATTCAAATTAAAACATAGTTTCAAAACAGTGTAAAAAAAGTTGTCTGAAATTTTTTCAAATAAATCTTAAAATAAACTAGACTAAATTTGAGAGAGGTAGGAAAAAGAATCAATTCATTTGGAGTTTTATTTTAAAATATATAGTCAGTCAAAGTTTAGTCAACTTTTTGTGTTTAAAAAAACTAAAAAGGAAGAAAACGTTTTGGAAAGAGTACACGTCGAAGACGTACTTTGGGAATGTGCCTCCACTTAAAACACGTGGTGGCGGGGCTGGGTCACTGACAGTGGGTCCAGCGAGCCCACTGGTCAGGTTTGACTAGTCCCCCGCCCTCTTCCTCCTCTGTCCGAGTCGAGGTGGGGGCTCCGGCGATCGACGCCGGCGAACGGCGGCTCCTCGCGGGGTTCTGAGGGCGGGTATGGATCCGCCACTCCAGGGCGGTCCTCCCGGTGGTCGAGGGGGCGGCAGGGACGAAGGGAGTCATCAGCGGCGAGCCTTGCGGCAGACGGTGGCTTCGAGAGGTTTGGGGGTTTGGGCTATGGTGGATCCCCGTTGCAGCTAGGGGTTTGGGCGGCTCCGCAAGACAAAGGGGAGTCGGGCAGTGGTGTTGGGAGGGCCGGGGAGGCTCTGGTTGCGACGCGATGGACTCGGACGTGGCGGCGGCCGAGCCGACCGGAGATGGGGAACACGACCTCCCCTGGTCGATTCCGAGCTAGGGGAGCTCTAGGAGGATGGTTTGAGGCTGCATGAGGGTTCGGAGAGGCTCGGGGCTCTCCATTTATAGGCGAGCAATGGCGGTTCCACGGTGGCCGGGGAAAAGATCATCGGCGACTGTCGTTCTGTGCTGCAGGGCGACGTGGTGGCGACGCGAGCTAACGGACGGGCTTGTGGATGAGATCGCATTATTCCAGGGGTAGCTGGCGCGTGCGGGTGGCTCGGGCGGCACTGTCCTGAGCAGGGGCCTACTGTGGCCGGGCGCTAATGGCCACGGCCGACCTGAGGTGGCGCTGTGCGGCCCCAGGGACGACTCTGCGGTGAGGGAGGAGGCGGCCATGCTGGCTGCGAGAGGGTAGTGGCCAGGACGAGCAGGGGAGCGGCAGTGAGACGCGGCGGCTCGGTGCGCGCGCATGCAAAACGTGCGCTTTGGGCGCGCCCAGAGCACGCGCACCAGGTGCTCGGCGAAATGCCAGTGCATCCTAGGAGGCTTGGGTGGAGCTGGGGCTTGCCAGGTCTAGGCTAGGGTGTGCAATTAGATTAGTGGACAAGCTGGTTTGTTCAGGGGATCAAGTTCATAATGCAAACCAAAACTCATGCCAAAACTGCTCATGCACTCAAGGTGTTTGACAAAATGACAAGGGCACTTAGACATTTCTTGGGGTGGCCAAAATCTCCAGATTTGGGTCTCTTTAGGAATAGTAGATGGTGTCCAGGTTAGTTAGTCAAACATAGAAACTTGTTAGTGCAAAATTTTGAGAAAACCAATTCTGGACAGAACCTAAAGGCTGTCATTTCATGGACCAAAAATATTCCAATGGGTTCATGCTCCTGGACTTAAGGGTTTTGCAGGGTGGTCTACAAGCAAGAGAAAGAATCAAGGGAAAAAGAGCGAGCAAAATATGGTTGCAGCACAAATCATCAAGTTGGACCAGAATGAAGATGAGGTTGATTCACTCAAAATTTTCAAAGGACATAACTAGGTTTTTTCATAAAGATGAATAATACACTCCTATTAACACCCCATAATTTTGGTGGAAGTTTTAAAGAAATATTTAATTAGGTTGCAGTGCAAAATTGCCCACTGGACCAGATTTGAAAACTTGGTGTAGAGCTCAAAATCTCCAATGAACAGAAGATATTTTTGCATAAAAGTGATTTAAAAACATCACCTGACATCTGCAATTTTTGGTGGGATTTTTAAATAAATTTATCAATTGGTTGTAGTTCAAATAGAGCTCCAAAACCAATGAAAAATCATTTTAAGGAATAAAGCTCAGAGAGAAATAATTATGCAAATAAATCCACTGATAATAGAAATATTTTACTTGAGAGGGTAAATAAGTCCAATAATGATTGAAAAGTTTTCACTTGGGGTAAAAACTCCATAATAATAAAGAAAAGAATGGTTCTGGAATCAAAAGGAAATCCAGAAAATAAAAGTTTAAGTTTCCTGGAAAAAATTTAATTAATAAAACAATTTTAAAATTTTGGGGTGTCACAAAACAGAAGGAGGACACAGCACTGCCAACAGAAAGAGGTACTCCTCTTCCCTTATTCGTGCAAATCTTACGTCTCTGCTCACACCGTATTCATCCCACGAAAGAAACTAGTTGAGCGCTTCTTACTGCATCTTCTTCGTGATACTAAATGCACAAGGTTTCCTCCCTTTACTATTTCACCTTTGCTAGAGGTAAGTAGCCCGCCTGGATTTCAATTTAGGGTCAGTCGAACCGCAATTAAAAGAAGCAGCACTCGCTTAGGCACGCGGAGAACCTAGTCCGCCTGTTCCTCGGGGAAGCGGCGCATCGGTGTCTATCATAGGGGTGTAGGGCGCAGGAGCTGCTTGCACCTGGTCTGGAGGTCGGCGGGGCTTGAATGGATGGATGGGAGGCGGTGCCAAGCACGGCAGTGCGGTGACGTCGAGGGGAGGGCGCATGCAGGGGAGGAATACTGGGCCGGTGGTTGCTGGCGTTTCGAGGAAGATCGTCAACACTGACTAGCTGGAGGCAGATGAAGGCGATCTGCCCGTTCTTTGTATATCGGACGGTGCAGAAAAAATGGACTAACCTATTTTCTTTCAGTCGACTGTTATTTTCATAGAATCCTGCAGTAATTTAGTGTGCCATGCATGTTGTAGAGCTATCATATGTCTCCCGTCATTTATTTCTCACCGACCTGCTATCTGCTACCTTTACACTGTACTAATTGTGCACACACTTCCCCCATACTCACACTATTTTTTATGCATGGGTATTTCAGACTCTAACGCGGTGTTGATGAATGCAGAAAAGAAGAGACAGAAGTCGCTCCAGTGTAATTCGAAGATAAGCACTAAGTGTTTTAACGCTCTAATGGGTAAGTGTCAGTAGTTGGAGACAGTAAACGTAGCTCTACAGTTGATGATCTCAATTGCCACACACAACCATCCTAGGTGCTTGCTTTAAATTCGCGCTGTCAAATGTGGTTGCATGTTGCATATGGTGTCTAGCTTGTATTGCTTCCAATTTGGTTAAATTGCATCTGCTTACTTTACACATTATACCTTTGATAATTACATGCCTTCCTGTTTTTGATACATACTACATATGTCTATTAACCATGTTCGTACATCAAACTAATGCTCTTTTGTATCCGTCGTAAATCACTTATGATGAGACAGTCACCCGAGTGGGTTACTGTGAGACGCCCTACTCGCTTAAAGAGTGCAGTGTCATCCTCCCCACATGATTCTCAAGAAACAGCAAGGCTAAATGAAGATAGTCAACGTAGCTCTCTAGTTGATCACTGCAATTCCCCCACACCACCATCGCAAGTGCTTGCTCTTACTTGGCAGTGTGGTATGTGGTTGCATGTTGCATATGGTGTCTACCTTGTAATGCTTCTAATTAGGGTAAATTGCATCTGCTTAGTTAACACATTATACCTGTGAATGTGACATGCCTTCCTATTTTTGGTACATACTACGTCTTTCTATTAACCATGTTCTTACATCAAACTACTTTTCTTGTGTATCCCTCATCAATCACTTCTGACGATACACCTTCAAGTTGACAGTGTAATATTGGTTGCATCTTGCATATCATTTCAAACATGTATTGCCTCTAATTTGTTGAAGTGCCACTTATAATGAGATACATCTAACTTGGTAGAGTGATTTTGGTTGGATCTTAATTTGTTGAAATGCCTTCTGCTTAGCATTTTTCATACATATTCCATCCTCCTACAATGTGGTTGCCATACATAAAAGTTGTGTTCGTCAGTATCATGCATCAACGAATTTGGAAGTGCGAATTTCATTCCTTTTTCTTGTGTGTTTACTTGACAACGCAAAATCTGAAAGTATGAAGGCACGGAATGATGGTGGTCCTCTGGAGCAACCGAAACAGATGATCTCTGCAGATTCTCCTGCTACTCGTACTGCGGTGCTAGTTCCAAATCTCATTTCCCCTACTCCACAACCCAAGGTGCTTGCTCTAGCATGACAGTGTGATATCTGGTTACATGTTGCATATGGTGCCTAGCTTGTATTGCTCCTAATTTGTTAAATTGCATATCCTTAGCTTACACATTATACATGTGAATATGACACGCCTTCCTGTTTTTGGTACATACTACATCTGCCGATCACACCATGTTCTTACATCAAACTACTCTTCTTGTGTATCCTGCATCTATCGCTTATGATGAGATAGTCAGGCGTGTGGGTTAATATGAGACGCAATACTCTTATAAAGAATGCAATTTCATCCTCTCCACATGATTCTCAAGAAACAGCAAGCCTAAATGAAGATATTGAATGTAGCTCTGTACTTGAAGACCGCACTTCCCCTACACCACCATCATAGGTTGCTCTAACTTCGTAATGTGATATGTGGTTGCATGTTGCATACAGTGTCTATATTGTAATGCTTCTAATTAGGGTAAATTGCATCTGCTTAGTTTACACACTATACCTGTGAATATGACATGCCTTCCTATTTTTGGTACACACTACATCTATGTGTTAACCTTGTTCTTACATCAAACTACCTCTCTTCTGTATCCTGCATCAATCACTTATGATGAGTCACCTTTATTGATTGCATATTGCATATTATTTCTAGCATGTTGACATGTATTGCTTCTAATTTGGTCAAATACATTTGTTAGGGAACCCTTTTAATTTGGCAGAGTGATATTGGTTTCATCTTTCATATGGTTTCAGTTTGCATTGATTCTAACAAGTTCAAGCACCTTGCTTTATACATCATACATGTCAATATGTCACGCTGTCCTGTTTTTCATACATATTCCATCCTCCTATCATGCGGCTGCCTTACATGAAAGTAGTGTTCGTTAGTATCATGCATCAATGAGTTCTGAAGAGCAAATTTTATTCCTTTTTCTTGTGGATTTGACTTGACAAGGCAAAATCAAGAAAGAGGAAGGAAAAAAGTAAGGAAGGCGATGATGGTGGTCCTCTGCAGCAACGTAAACGGAGCATTTGTACCGATTCTCCTTGTACTGATAGTGCATTACAAGGTCCAAGTCTCCGCTCCCCTACTCCACCATCCAAGGTGCTTGCTCTAACTTGGCAGTGTCATATCTGGTTGCATGTTGCATATGGTGTCTAGTTCGTATTGCTCCTAATTAGTGTAAACTGCATCTGCTTAGCTTACACATGATACATGTGAATGTGACATGCTTTCCTGTTTTTGGTACATACTATATCTGTCTATCACACCATGTTCTTACATGAAACTACTCTTCTTGTGTATCCTGCATCAGTCACTTATGATGGGACACCTTTAAGTTGGCAGTGTGATATTGGTTTGCGTCTTGAATATGATTTCTAGCATGTATTGCTTCTAGTTTGATGAACGCCACCTATGACGAGACAGTTTTAACTTGGCAGAGTGATATTGATTGCACCTTCCATATGGTGTCTTTGCAGTGTTTCTAATTTGTTGAAGTGCCTTCTGCTTAGTTACCACATCATAGGTGTGAATATGTCAAGCCGTCCATTTTTTCGTACATATTCCATCCTCGTATCATGACTTTGCCTTTCATCAGAGTAGTGTTCGTCAGTATCATGCATGAATGAGTTCTGAAGAGCGAATTATATTCCTTTTTCTTGTCGGTATGACCTCACAATGCAAAATCAATAAAGCTGAAGGAAATTGGCAAGGCATTGGATGATGGTGGTCCTTCCGAGCAACTGAAATGGAGGTTCTCTACAGATTCTACTCCGCCATCCTCCCAACAAGATTCGCAAGACAACGCAAGGCTAGACAGTCAACGTAGCTGTGTAGATGATGAGCACATCTCCCCTACTCCACCATCACAGGTGCTTGCTCTAACTTGGCACTATTATATGTGGTTGCATGTTGCGTATGATGTCTAGCTTGTATTGCTTCTAACTTTGTTGAATTGCATCTGCTTACTTTACACATAATGTCTGTGAATATGACATGTGTTCCTGTTTCTACATCATACTACTGTTCTTGCATATCCCGCATCAGTCACTTATGATAAGGCACCTTTAAGTCGCCACTGTGATATTGGTTGTGTCTTGCATATGATTTCTAGCATGTACTGCTTCTAATTTGTTGAAACGCCATACAGTTTGAACATGGCAGAGTGATATTGGTTGCATCTTTCATATGGTGTCTAGCTTGCAGTGCTTCTAATTTGTTGAAATGCCTTCTGCTTAGTTACCACATCATAGGTGTGAATATGTCACACCATCCTATTTATCATACATATTCCATCCTCGCATCATGTGTTTGCCTTTCATCCGAGTAGTGTTCGTCAGTATCATGCATGAATGAGTTCTAAAGAGAGAATTTTATTCCTTTTTCTTATCGGTTTGACTTCACAATGCAAAATCATTACAGCTGAAGGAAATTAGTCCGGCAGTGGATGATGGTGGTCCTTCGGAGCAACTCAAACAGGGGGTCTCTACAGATTCTACTCCGCCATCCTCCCAACAAGATTCACAAGACAACACAAAATGTAGTTGTGTAGATGATGAGGACATCTCCCCTACTCCACCATCACAAGTGCTTGCTCTAACTTGGCACTATTATATGTTGTTGCATGTTGCGTATGATGTCTAGCTTGTATTGCTTCTAACTTGAATTGCATCTTCTTACTTTACACATAATGCCTATGAATATGACACGTGTTCCTGTTTCTAGAACATGCGTGTACATGATGAGCACATCTCCCCTACTCCACCATCACAGGTGATTGCTCTTACTTGGAACTGTTATATGTGGTTGCGTTTTCCGTATGATGTCTAGTTTGTATTGCTTCTGATTATGTTGAATTGCATCTGCGTAGCTTACAACTTATAACTACAACGATCACTTACCCATAAGACACATTTAACTTGGGACTGTTATGTAGGTTGCATCTTGCATTGTCTTCTAGCTTGTACTACTTCTAATTTCTTGAAATGGCACTTACGACGAGACACTTTTTACCTGATAGAGTGATATTGGTTGCATGTTCATATGGTGCCTAGCTTTCATTTCTTCTAATTTTGTTGAAATGCCTTCCGCTTACTGTTTTTCATACATATTCCATCCTCCTATCGTATGTGTGAATATGAAACGCTGTCTTTTTTGTATATATTCCATCCTCCTATCCTGCGCTTGCCTTACATCAAAGTAGTGTTCGTCTGTATCATGCATCAACCAGTTATGCAGAGCTAATTTTATTCATCTTCTTGTGGTTTTGACTTCATAAGGCAATATCAGAAAATAGGAAGGAAAAGAGTAAGTTAGGGGATGTTGGTGGTCCTCCGCACCGACGCAAACAGAGACTCTCTAGATTTTGCCACTGCTACTGCTAATGAAGTTGAAGTCCCAAGTCTACATGATGAGTTCATCTCCCGTACTCCACCATCGCAGGTGCTTGCTCTAAGTTGACAGTGTGATAATTGGTTTCATGTTGCATATGTTGTCTAGCCTGTATTTCTTCTATTTTGATTAAATTGCACCTGCTGAGTTTATACGTTATACATGTGCATATGACATGGCTTTCTATGTCTAGAATACACTGCATCTATCTATCATACCATGTTCTTACATCAAAGTATTGCTGTTGTGTATCCCGCATCAGTCACTCATGATTGGACGCTTCTAACATGGCAGTTTGATAGTGGTTGCATCTTGCATTGATTTCTACATTGTACTGCTTCTAATTTTTCGAATTGCCACTTATGACAAGACACTTTTAACTTGGCAAAGTAATATTGGTTGCATCTTGCATATGGTGTCTAGCTTGCATTACTTCTATTTTCTTGAAAATCCTTTTGCTTAGTTTGCACATCGTAGCTGTGAATATGTCATGTCGTCCTGTTTTTCTTACATATTCCATCCTCATACGGTTGTCTTACATCAAAGTATTGCTTGTCTGTATCATACATCAATGAGCTCTGAAGAGTGATTTTATTCTTTTGTGTTGTGGGTACAGCTTGACATGGCAAAGTCAAAAAAGAGAAAGGAAAATAATATAGTAGGGAGTGTTGTTACTCGTCAGGTGAAATGGAAAAGGATCTGCCGTCGAGATTCTGCTGGTACTTATAGTGCAGTAGAAGGTCCAAGTCCATCGGCTAAATCTACAAACACATTATCACCTACTCCACCAGCTGCAGCATATGCTTCAACTGTACCAGCATCTCAACCAGTTACTCGTTCGTTTGCTCCAGAACTGGCCAGTTCCCAAGCTGCCTTCACACCTAACACTACTTTCGAAGCACTGCTGACACAATAGGACTTGGCAAGATCAGATGAACCTCATGAGCATCAACACCCAGATGGTACCTGACCAAGTCAAGTTGTAGTTGCATGCTCCTTTATATGTACTCTCATAGTTTGATGTACACTAACACTTTCCATATTCGTTGTTGAACTAGCACCATGGTGCAAGCGGAAACAGACATCAGGGATAATGCTTGACAGATTAACAAAATCTAAAGGAGGAAGAATGGAGATCCATTTTGAGGCAGGTTTAAAAAGGCCATGTGATGCTACAGAGTGAGCCAAGTTAGTATCAGAGGCAGCCGTTGCCGTTACGTGTCATGCACGTATCCTCCCAACGTGGATCCAGCACAGGAATGAGAAAGACAATACCCAGTTTAACACCTTCCTTGACCATTTATCCGTAAGTAATGTTATTCATCGCAATTAGTAATATTGTCTTGCTCTGTCCCATACTTTCTAGCTTCCTCCTAATAAGACTCACATTCTTTTTTCAACAGATGAGGTTCAAGTTGGATCCGAAAGATGATGCAACTAAACAAGCATGCACTCATGTTTTTCAGTCTGCTCTGCGACAGTATCGGTACCACCTTAGAAAATCTCACTTTGAAGGCAAGGCTAACAATGAAATCGCCCAAACATCTCCAGTGGAATATATTACAGATGAAGACTGGACAGCCCTCGTTAAACACTGGTCTGATCCAAAGTATCAGGTAGGCTATATGTATTTGATCAGACCACATATTGAACTTGTATTTATGTATGTGCCTTACAAGTGTATCTTCTTCTAGGCTAACTGTTTGAAGAACAAAACCAACCGTTCTAAAGTGAAATTCCAACAGACAACAGGATCTCGTAGCTATATTGCACACTGCGAGGCTCTTGTAAATAGCTGCTACTTCCTTCTTTTTTTGTGCCATATTATCGTATCTATATTGACTTGTTCCAAATACAGAGGAAAGCCCGTGCGGACCAAAAAGAACCTGAACCGAATGCAGTGCAAATCTTCAAGGATTGCCACACCAGCAAGATGAAGGGCATGAGCACACCAGTTCAAGCCGCTGTTGTAAGTCCTTACTCCTCCTGCCTTGAACTGATTGGTACTGTGATGTGTTCATTTAACTACTTGGTTTGCAGCCAATGTCAGTTACTCTGTTCACTTTTATACACAGTTGTCTTAACGTATCATTTCACCTTACATGGTTTAAAAGAGATGAAGGATATTCTTTTGGTCTTGATCTGTAATCTAGTTGTTATGTTCACGTGCGCACACAATGATAAAATAGCATATTTGTTTTATATCTGTTTGCCCATGATATGAATGATGTCATACTATGTTCATCCTACTTTAAACCATGTCTCTTTATCCTTAGATGTCAACGAATGTGAGGAAATAGACAATACAGTAGGCATGCTACATGGACATATGTTCCGAAAGTGATTTTATTATGTAGTTGGCACTACAATACATGCTAATGTATTACAGTAGTTCACCAAAATAAGTTATGTATAAACGTTTAACCTACTTTGTTTTTTGTCTCATTAGTAACTTATCTGGTACACTAATCTACAAGTTCAAACTTTCAGGAAGCTATGGAACAAATGATTGAACAGCCACAACCACCTGAAGGTGACGAGGCTACCACAGGCACAATGTCACCTCTTGCTGCAGTGTGTCAGTATCTCTCCACTAACAGTGCAAAAAGCACCTTCCTGCGTAATTCTGGGTTGGTTGTCAAGGTAACCTCGTCCAAATCGCCTACTGAACAAAATCTTCCTGCTAGACAGAGTGATATATCCGTGCTCCAAACACAAGTCCAATCCCTAATGGACGTCGTTTCGGAAACAAGAATAGTGGTTGACAAATGTCGTCAAGATATGAATGGTTTTGAAACCAGACTATCAGACATTCGCTTCTTTGTTCAAGAGCAATGGCGGAAAAAAGGTGAAGATCGTGCTGCTCCATCAGATTCTACAGCCTGAAACATTAGCACTCAGGTCAAATGATCTGTGCTTCTATACATCTGATGGTGCTTTTATCTGGAAGGAATGTAAACTTTATGCCAACAGGCCTTTTGTTGTATGGTTGGAATTTATTTTGTTGTGATACAACATTTATGATGCTGCCACAGGCTGCAGTAATTACGACGCTATTTTTGTATAGTGTAGGTTTATCTTAGTAATGTATTCGGCCGAAAGCTTCGTAGGAGCCCACCATGCCAACATTCGCCGGGCCCATTCCAATTGGGCTAAAAATGATTACGGGCCAAAATTGGCATGTAGCCCACTAAAAATATATGTGCCTAAATCAGCATAAGTTTTCATATTTTTTGGTAGGCCTGTGCCCATAGTGGGCCTTTAATAGGCCTAAACATAATTTGGGCCCTCAGTAAAAATAGGCCGTTTACAGGTGTAAATATCTTGAGCCCATAAAAACATGGGCCTTTAATAGACTGAAAGTGAGATTGGGCCCTGATTGTGCCAAATAACCCACTGGTCTTAGCAGGCCGAAATGGTGGCCCATTTACGATGCGGATCTTTGACAGGCCGAAATCCGGACGAGCCATAAAAGCGTCGACCTAATACACTGGCCTTTAACAGGCCGGAACTTCGGTCGGGTTAGATTATCGTCATTTTTATATGGTCGTTAATGCGCCTGATATGATGTTGGGCCACATATGGCCCATGGTTTTCGTCCGGCGTTAACAGGCCAAAAATGACAACAGGCCGAATGTGGCCCAAATCTATAGTGGGCCTCTAACAGGACGAATGTCAGACATGGCCGAATATGACCCAAATCCTTCACGGTCGTTTATGGGCCGAAAGTTCTTATGGCCTGAAAATGGGCCCAAATGAAGCAGGACCTTTAATAGGCCCGAAATACATGGGGCCGTAATTCGGCCCAATTACTTAGCGGACTGTTAACGGGCCAGAAGTGATCATGGGTCGCGTTGATGACAAGTTTAGGATAGGTCGTTGATGGGCCGATTAGACAGAGATTGTTGGGCCTTTAGCTGGGCCGGCCCATTATGGTCTGCAAAATCTTGTGGGCCTTTAGCTGGCTCGGCCCATTGTGGTCCACAAAATCTTGTAGGCCTTTAGCTGGGCCGGCCCATTATGTTCTGCAAAATCGTGTGGGCCTTTAGCTGGGCCGGTCCATTATGGTCCGCTAAATTTTGTGGGCCTTTAGCTGGGCCGGCCCATTATGGTCTGCAAAATCATGTGGGCCTTTAGCTGGGCCTGCCCATTATGGTCTGCTAAATCTTATGGTCTTCGGTTGGGCTGGCCCATTTAAACTTTATGGGCCACTTTTGGGCCGGTCCACGTGTCAATATCATAGGCCCATCTCAACCGTTGGATGAGTGACACCTGTGACAACGCGGAGCTGACGCATGGATCCGTCAGCCAATGAGAATTTTACATGTGGAAAGTCAGCATTGGTCGCGGCTGTTTGTTGGGGAATGTAGCAGAAATTCAAAATTTTCTATGCATCACCAAGATCAATCTATGGAGATTCTAGCAACAAGAGACGGAGAGGATGAGCATCTTCATACCCTTGAAGATCACTAAATGGAAGCGTTACAAGAACGCGGTTGATGGAGTCGTACTCGCGGCGATGCAAATCGCGGAAGATCCGATCTAGCGCCGAACGGACAGCGCCTCCACGTTCAACACACGTACAGCCCGGGGACGTCTCCTCCTTCTTGATCCAGAATGGGGAGAGGAGAAGTTGAGGGAGAGCTCTGGCAGCACGACGGTGTGGTGGTGGTGGAGCTCGTGGTTCTCCAGCAGGTCTTCGCCAAGCACTACGGAGGAGGAGGAGGTGTTGGAGGAGGGAGAGGGCTGCGCCAGGGGAAGGGTGCGGCTGCCCTCTCTCTCCCTCACTATATATAGGGGGAAGGGGGAGGAGGAGGCGCCCTAGGGTTTCCCTAGGGGAGGGGCGGCGGCCAGGGGAAACCCTAGATGGGTTTGGGCGCCCCTACCCCCTAGGAAACTTGCCCCCCAAGCCGGGAGGGACGGCTGCCCTAGGGGTGTGCCCCCAACTCTCCATGTTATGTGAGATGGGGTGGGAGGGGAACTCAGCCCCTTAGTGGGCTTATGTGCCCCCTCCCCTTGGCCCATAAGGCCCCCCAACACTTGTCGGGGCCTCCGAAACCCCTTTCGGACACGCTGGTCATCACCTGGTACCCTCGGAACAATTCCGGACTCCAATACCCTTCTTCCAATATACTGATCTTCACCTCCGGACCATTCCGGAGCTCCTCGTCATGTCCGGGATCTCATCCGGGACTCTGAACAATTTTAGGTAACCACATACTATTTCCCATAACAACTCTAGCGTCACCGAACCTTAAGTGTGTAGACCCTACGGGTTCGGGAACCATGCAGACATGACCGAGACACCTCTCCGGCCAATAACCAATAGCGGGATCTGGATACCCATATTGGCTCCCACTTGTTCCACGATGATCTCATCGGATGAACCACGATGTCGAGGATTCAGTCAATCCCGTATACAATTCCCTTTGTCTATCGGTATGTTACTTGCCCGAGATCCGATCGTCGGTATCCCAATACCTCATTCAATCTCGTTGCCGTCAAGTCACTTTACTCGTTCCGTAATGCATGATCCCATGACTAACTACTTAGTCACATTAAGCTCATTATGATGATGCATTATCTAGTGGGCCCAGAGATACCTTTTGTCATACGGAGTGACAAATCCCAGTCTCGATTCGTGCCAACCCAACAGACACTTTCGGAGATACTTGTAGTGCACCTTTATAGCCACCCAGTTACGTTGTGATGTCTCGTACACCCAAAGCATTCCTACGGTATCTGGGAGTTACACAATCTCATGGTCTAAGGAAATGATACTTGACATTATAAAAGCTTTAGCAAACGAACTACACGATATTGTGATATGCTTAGGATTGGGTCTTGTCCATCACATCATTCTCCTAATGATGTGATCCCGTTATCAATGACATCCAATGTCCATGGTCAGAAAACCATAACCATCTATTGATCAACGAGCTAGTCAACTAGAGGCTCACTAGGGACATGTTGTGGTCTATGTATTCACACATGTATTACGGTTTCCAGTTAATACAATTATAGCATGAACAATAGACAATTATCATGAACAAGGAAATATAATAATAACCATTTTATTATTTCCTCTAGGGCATATTTCCAACAGTCTCCCACTTGCACTAGAGTCAATAATCTAGTTCACATCACTATGTGATTGTAATGAATCCAACACCCATGGTGTTTGATCGTATCTCGCTTGTGAGAGAGGTTATTAGTCAACGGGTCTGAACCTTTCAGATCCGTGTGTGCTTTGCAAATCTCTATGTCATCTTATAGATGCAGCTACCACGCTCTATTTGGAGCTATTCCAAATAACTGTTCTACTATACGAATCCGGTTTACTACTCAGAATCATCCGGATTAGTGTCAAAGTTTGCATCGACGTAACCCTTTACGACGAACTCTTTTACCACCTCCATAATCGAGAAAATTCCTTAGTCCACTAGTTACTAAGGATAACTTTGACCGTTGTCCTGTGATCCATTCCTAGATCACTCTTGTACCCCTTGACTGACGCATGGCAAGGCACACTTTAGGTGCGGTACACAACATAGCATACTGTAGAGCCTACGTCTAAAGCATAGGGGACGACCTTCGTCCTTTCTCTCTCTTCTGCCATGGTCAGGTCTTGAGTCTTACTCAATACTCACACCTTATGACACAGCCAAGAACTCCTTCTTTGTCGGTCTATTTTTGAACTCCTTCAAAATCTTGTCACGGTATGTATTCATTTGAAAGTACTATTAAGCGTTTTTGATCTATCGTTATAGATCTTGATGCTTAATGTTCAAGTAGCTTAATCTAGGTTTTTATTGAAAAACACCTTTCAAACAACCCTATATGCTTTCCAGAAATTCTACATCATTTCCAATCAACAATATGTCAACAACATATATTCATCAGAAATTCTATAGTGCTCCCACTCACTTCTTTGGAAATACAAGTTTCTCATAAACTTTGTATAAACCCAAAATATTTGATCATCTCATTAAAGCGTATATTCCAGCTCCGAGATGCTTACTCCAGTCCTTAGAAGGATTGCTGGAGCTTTGCATACTTGTTAGCATCTTATAGGATTGACAAAACCTTCTGGTTGTATCATATACAACCTTTCCTCAAGAAAATTGTCAAGGAAACATTGTTTTGACATCCTATCTGCAAGATTTCATAAATAATGCAGTAACTGCTAATATAATTTCAACAGACTCTTAGCACCGCTACAAGTGAGAAATTCTCATCACAGTCAACTCCTTGAACTTGTCGGAAAACATCTTAGTGACAAGTCAAGCTTTCTTAATGGTGACACTTACCATCATTGTTCGTCTTCCTTTTAAAATCCATCTGTACCCAACAGCCTTACGACCATCAAGTAGTTCTTCCAAAGTGTATACTTTGTTTTCATACATGGATCCTTTCTTGGATTTTATGGCCTCGAGCCATTCATCAGAATCCGGGCCCACCATCGCTTCTCCATAGCTCGTAGGTTCATCGTTATCTAGTAACATGACCTCTAAGATAGGATTACGTACCACTCTGGAGTAGTACATATCCTTGTCGACCTACAAGTTTTGGTAGTGACTTGATCTGAAGTTTAATGATCAATATCATCAGTTTCCACTTCAATTGGTGTAGGCGCCACAGGAACAACTTCCTGTGCCCTGCTACACACTAGTTGAAGTGACAGTTCAATAACCTTATCAAGTCTCCACCATCCTCCCACTCAATTCTTTTGAGAGAAACTTTTCCTCGAGAAAGGACCAGATTCTAGAAACAATCCCTTTTGCTTCCGGATCTGAGACAGGAGGTATACCCAACTGTTTTTGGGTGTCCTATGAAGATGCATTTATCCGCTTTGGGTTTGAGCTTATCAACCTGAAACTTTTTCACATAAGCGTCGCCGCCCCAAACTTTTAAGAAACGACAGCCTAGGTTTCTCTAAACCATAGTTCATACGGTGTCGTCTCAACGGAATTGCGTGGTGCCCTATTTAAAGTGAATGCGGTTGTCTCTAATGCCTAACCCATAAATGATAGTGGTAATTCGATAAGAGAAATCATGGTATGCACCATATCCAATAGGGTGCAGTTATGATGTTTGGACACACCATCACACTATGGTGTTTCAGGCGGTATTAGTTGTGCAACAATTTCCACAATGTCTTAATTGTGTGCCAAACTCGTAACTCAGATATTCATCTCCATGATCATATCATAGACATTTTATCCTCTTGTCACGACGATCTTCAACTTCACTCTGAAATTACTTGAACCTTTCAATAATTCAGATTTGTGTTTCATTAAGTAAATATACTAAGAATCTACTCAAATCATCTGTGAAGTAAGAGCATAATGATATTCACTGTGTGCCTCAACACTCATTGGATTGCACACATCAAATGTATTACTTCCAACAAGTTGCTCTCTTGTTCCATCTCACTGAAAACGAGGCCTTTCAGTCATCTTGCCCATGTGGTATTATTTGCATGTCTCAAGTAATTCAAAATCAAGTGAGTCCAAACGATCCATTTGTATGGATTTTCTTCATGCATATATACCAATAGACATGGTTCGCATGTCTCAATCTTTTCAAAAACGAGTGAGTCCAAAGATCCATCAACATGGAGCTTCTTCATGCATTTTATACCAATATGACTCAAATGGCAGTGCCACAAGTATGTGGTACTATCATTACTATCTTATATCTTTTGGCATGAACATGTGTATCACTACGATCGAGATTCAATAAACCATTCATTTTAGGTGCAAGACCATTGAAGGTATTATTCAAATAAAAAGAGCAACCATTATTCTCCTTAAATGAATAACCGTATTGCGATAAACATAATCCAATCATGTCTATGCTCAACGCAAACACCAAATAACAATTATTTAGGTTTAACACCAATCTCGATGGTAGAGGGAGCATGCGATTCTTGATCACATCAACCTTGGAAACACTTCCAACACATATCGTCATCTCACCTTTAGCTAGTCTCCGTTTATTCCGTAGCCTTTTATTTCGAGTTACTAACACTTAGCAACCGAACCGGTATCTAATACCCTGGTGCTACTAGGAGTACTAGTAAAGTACACATTAATATAATGTATATCCAATATACTTCTGTCGACCTTGCCAGCCTTCTCATCTACCAAGTATCTAGGGTAGTTCTGCTCCAGTGACCGTTCCCTCATTACAGAAGCACTTAGTCTCGGGTTTGGGTTCAACCTTGGGTTTCTTCACTAGAGCAGCAACTGATTTGCCGTTTCATGAAGTATCCCTTCTTGCCCTTGCCCTTCTTGAAACTAGTGGTTTTACTAACCATCAACAATTGATGCTCCTACTTGATTTCTACTTTCGCGGTGTCAAACATCGCGAATAGCTCAAGGATCATCATATCTATCCCTGATATGTTATAGTTCATCACGAAGCTCTAGTAGCTTGGTGGCAGTGACTTTGGAGAACCATCACTCTCTCATCTGGAAGATCAACTCCCACTCGATTGAAGTGATAGTTGCACTCAGAAAATCTGAGCACAAGCTCAACAATTGAGCTTTTCTCCCTTAGTTTCCAGGCTAAGAAAATCGTCGGAGGTCTTATACCTCTTGACGTGGGCACGAGCCTGAAATCCCAATTTCAGCCCTCAAACATCTCATATGTTCCGCGACGTTTCGAAAACGTCTTTGGTGCCTCAACTCTAAACCATTTTAACTGAACTATCATGTAGTTATCAAAACGTGTATGTCCGACATTCGCAACATCCACAGACGACGTTTGGGGTTCAGCACACTGAGCGGTGCATTTAAGGACATAAGCTTTCTACTGTCCGCATAATCGCTACTGTCAACTTTCAACTATATTTTCTCTAGGAACATATCTAAAATAGTAGAACTAAAGCGCGAGCTATGACATAATTTGCAAAGGGTTTTGACTATGTTCATGATAATTAAGTTCATCTGGTTATTAATGAACTCCCACTTAGATAGACATCCCTCTAGTCATCTAAGTGATACATGATCCGAGTCAACTAGGCCGTGTCTGGTCATCATGTGAGACGGACTAGTCATCATTGGTGAACATCTTCGTGTTGATCGTATCTACTATACGACTCATGTTCGACCTTTCGGTCTCTTGTGTTCTGAGGCCATGTTTGTACATGCTAGGCTCGTCAAGTCAACCTAAGTGTTTTGCGTGTGTAAATCCGGCTTACACCCGTTGTATGTGAACGTTAGAATCTATCACACCGAATCATCACGTGGTGCTTCGAAACAACGAACTTTCGCAACGGTGCACAGTTAGGGGGAACACTTTCTTGAAATTTTAATGAGGGATCATCTTATTTATGTTACCATCGTTCTAAGCAAATAAGATGTAGACATGACAAACATCACATGCAAATCATAGAGTGACATGATATGGCCAATATCATCTCGCGCCTTTGATCTTCATCTTTGAGGCACGGCATGATCACCGTCGTTACCGGCATGACACCATGATCTCCATCATCATGATCTCCATCATCGTGTCTTCATGAAGTTGTCTCGCCAACTATTACTTCTACTACTATGGCTAGCGGTTAGCAATAAAGTAAAATAATTACATGGCGTTTTCAATGACACGCAGGTCATACAATAAATTAAGACAACTCCTATGGCTCCTGCCGGTTGTCATACTTATCGACATGCAAGTCATGATTCCTATTACAAGAACATGATCAATCTCATACATCACATATATCACTCATCACATTCTTTTGTCCATATCACATCACATAGCATACCCTGCAAAAAACAAGTTAGACGTCCTCTAATAGTTGTTGCATGTTTTATGTGGCTGCTATGGGTTTCTAGCAAGAACATTTCTTACCTACACAAAAGCCACAACGGTGATATGCCAATTGCTATTTACCCTTCATAAGGACCCTTTTCATCGAATCCGATCCGACTAAAGTGGGAGAGACTGTCACCCGCTAGCCACCTTATGCAACAAGTGCATGTCAGTCAGTGGAACCTGTCTCACGTAAGCGTGCGTGTAAGGTCAGTCCGGGCCGCTTCATCCCATGATGCCGCCAAATCAAGATAAGACTAGTAATGGTAAGCATATTGAACAAACCAATGCCCACAACTACTTGTGTTCTACTCGTGCATAGAATCTACGCAATAGACCTAGCTCATGATGCCACTGTTGGGGAACGTAGCAGAAATTCAAAATTTTCTACGCATCACCAAGATCAATCTATGGAGATTCTAGCAACAAGAGAGGGAGAGGATGAGCATCTTCATACCCTTGAAGATTGCTAAGCGGAAGCGTTACAAGAACGCGTTGATGGAGTCGTACTCGCGGCGATTCAAATCGCAGAAGATCCGATCTAGCGCCGAACGGACGGCGCCTCCGCGTTCAACACACGTACAGCCCAGGGACATCTCCTCCTTCTTGATCCAGCAAGGGGAGAGAAGAAGTTGAGGGAGAGCTCTGGCAGCACGACGGCATGGTGGTGGTGGAGCTCGTGGTTCTCCAGCAGGGCTTCGCCAAGCACTACGGAGGAGGAGGAGGTGTTGGAGGAGGGAGAGGGCTGCGCCAGGGGAAGGGTGCAGCTGCCCTCTCTCTCCCTCACTATATATAGGGGGAAGGGGGAGGAGGAGGCGCCCTAGGGTTTCCCTAGGGGAGGGCGGCGGCCAGGGGAAACCCTAGATGGGTTTGGGCGCCCCCACCCCCTAGGAAACTTGCCCCCCAAGCCGGGAGGGGCGGCTTCCCTAGGGGTGGCACCCCCACCTCTCCAGGTTACGTGAGATGGGGTGGGAGCGGCGCTCAGCCCCTTAGTGGGCTTATGTTCCCCCTCCCCTTGGCCCATAAGGCCCCCCAACACTTGTCGGGGCCTCTGAAACCCCTTTGTACATGCTGGTCATCACCTGGTACCCTCAGAACAATTCCGGAGGCCAAAATAGGGACTTCCCATATATAAATCTTTACCTCCGACCATTCCGGAACTCCTCGTGACGTCCGGGATCCTCATCCAGGACTCTGAACAACATTCGGTAACTGCACACTAATTCCCATAACAACTCTAGCGTCACCGAACCTTAAGTGTGTAGACCCTACGGGTTCGGGAATCATGCAGACATGGACCGTGATAGCTCTCTGGACAATAACCAACAGCGGGATCTGGATACCCATGTTGGCTCCCACAAGTTCCACGATGATCTCATCGTATGAACCACGTGTCAAGGATTCAAGCAATCCCGTATACAATTCCCTTTGTCAATCGGTACGTTACTTGCCCGAGATTCGATCGTCGGTATTCCAATACCTCGTTCAATCTCGTTACCGGCAAGTTACTTTACTCATTCGGTAATGCATGATCCCATGACTAACTACTTAGTCACATTGAGGCTCATTATGATGATGCATTACTGAGTGGGCCCAGAGATACCTCTGCGTCATACAGAGTGACAAATCCCAGTCTCGATTCGTGCCAACCCAACAGACACTTTCAGAGATACCTGTAGTGCACCTTTATAGCCACCTAGTTACGTTGTGACGTTTGGTACACCCAAAGCATTCCTACAGTATCTGGGAGTTACACAATCTCATGGTCTAAGGAAATGATACTTGACATTAGAAAAGCTTTAGCAAATGAACTACACGATCTTGTGCTATGCTTAGGATTGGGTCTTGTCCATCACATCATTCTCCTAATGATGTGATCCCGTTATAAATGACATCCAATGTCCATGGTCAGAAAATCGTAACCATCTATTGATCAACGATCTAGTCAACTAGAGGCTCACTAGGGACATGTTGTGGTCTATGTATTCACGCATGTATTACGGTTTCCAGTTAATACAATTATAGCATGAGCAATAGACAATTATCATGAACAAGGAAATATAATAATAACCATTTTATTATTTCCTCTAGGGCATATTTCCAACACTGTTAGGGGGTTATCGGATCCAAAAAACAGACCCGATAGGTTAACGGCGGTTAATGGCGTCCCATTATGGTGGATGCCATGTGTCGGTCATCCTTGACGAAAGCACTTCTATGACGCGCAATTTATCGTCATGGAAGTGGACGCTTCCGTGATGATATTTTTGGTAATGTCAGGGAACACTTCTACGACAGCACAGGTATGACTATCTTGATTCTGTCATAAAATCATCATGGATGTACATGCATGATAGAAAACGCGACCTACTGTGACAAACACGTATCATCACGAAAGTGTATTTTTTTGTAGTGAAAGTATGAAGCTTTTGATGATGATGTTTATAGACTTGAAAATTTTGCCATCCTTGAATATTGCTATGATAATTACAAATACAATTCTGATATTGATGTATTTATAGAGAAAGTGTCCGCTGTCCAAGAAGAGACTAATATTTTGCAGGAGTCTATGGAAGAAGAAATTGATGAAACTGTGAGGTCATTGGATGAAAAATATGAGGAGGAGAATGAAGAACAAAAGGAGGAGGAGCGGATTAGATACCAGTGCCACCTTCTAATGAGATCATTGCACATCCTGGTACACTGCCAGAGGCATTCATATAGAGTTATATTTTGTTCTAGGTATCGAGTTGTAATTTTTATTTCTTTTGAGTTATAAGTAAATAGAAGTGCGATGATCATCATTATTCTTTATTAGAGCAGGTCCCAGTGAGGAAACGATGATGGAGACTATGATTCCCCCACAACTCGGGATGTGACTCCGGACAATGAGAGAAAAAAAAAGAAAAAGGAAGAAAAAGGAAAAAAAAGAAGGGGAATTGTTACTATCTTTTACCACACTTGTGGTTCAAAGTAGCACCATGTTTTTCATATAGAGAGTCTACTCTTTAGTCACATTCATACAATGTTGAGGATATCACTTACCGTTATCGTCTCGGTTAGCTAGGGATTAGAGATTAATCAGGAAATCGGCCGATTAATCGATTTTATTGGTTGACTATTAATCGGATATTTGTATGTAAATCTCAGGTTCCCAACACTAAAATACACTATATTGAACACCAAAATAATATTTGACAAAAGTGTTACCTTGATTTCTAGCCTTTGAATCCTCGTATAATGGCAAACAAAATAGGACAACAGTACATATTCCGTGACGAGGTCCACAAAACATAAATAAACATAGTTTTTACAAACATCTTGTTATGAATAGGCCTGATTTCTCGGTAGATTCCCGATAAATCGCTTGTCAGAACGATAAATTGGTCCGAAAGATAAACGGCAAAGATACGACATAATCTTATCGATTACCCTCCCCCCCCCCGATTAGCAATAAATCAGAAGATTAATCGGTGAATCGGAAGATTTCTTGAACAGTGCATTCATATACTAGTGGGAATTTTTCATTATAGAACTTGGCTTGTATATTCCGATGATGGGCTTCCTCAAATGCCTGAGGTCTTCATGAGAAAGCAAGTTGGATGCACACCCACTTAGTTTTCATATTGATCTTCCATACACTTATAGCTCTTAGTGCATCCGTTGCATGGCAATCCCTACTCCTCACGTTGATATCAATTGATGGGCATCTCCATAGCCCGTTGGTTAGCCGTGTTGATGTGAGAATTTCTTACTTTTTGTCTTCTCTATATTCATCCCTATCATCATACCCTATTCCACCTATAGTTATATATCCATGGCTTGCGCTCATGTATTGCATGGGACTTGAAAAAGCTGAAGCGCGTTAAAAAGTATGAACCAATTGCTCGGCTTGTCATCGGGGTTGTGCATGATAAATACTTTGTGTTAAGAAGACAAAGCATGACAAGACTATATGATTTTGTAGGGATAGCTTTCTTTAGCATTAATATTTTGAAAGACATGATTGTTTGTTGGGATGCCTGAGTATTGATGCCCTTATGTAAAATTATAGACTATTGATTTGAATCACTTATGTCTTAATATTCATGCCATGACTAGAGATATGATCAAGTTTATGTTAGGTAGCATTCCACATCAAAAATTATCTTTTTTATCATTTACCTACTTGAGGACGAGCAGAAATTAAGCTTGGGGATACTAATACGTCTATGTCGTATCTATAATTTTTGATTGTTTCATGCCAATATTATACAACTTTCACATATTTTTGGCAACTTTTTATATGATTTATTGGACTAACCTATTGATCCAGTGCCTTATGCTAGTTCCTGTTTGTTGCATGTTTTTTGTTTCGCAAAAAATCCATATCAAACAAAGTCCAAACGTGATAAAAATTTACAGAGAATTATTTTGGAATATTTATTATTTTTGGGAGGTGGAATCAATGCAAACGGGGGCCCATAGTGACCACAACCCACCAGGGTGCACCGGGCACCCCCTAGCGCCCCAAGTATCTAGTGCCCTCCTCTAAGGTCGGTTAGGGCCCTTATTCTAGAGCAAGAAGGATAATTTACAGAAAAAAATCGTGTAAAAATTTCAGCGCAATCGGAGTTACCGATCTCCAGGAATTTAAGAAACTGTAAAGGGCCAGATACGGAGAACATGAAACATAAGAGAACAGAGAGGGAGATCCAATATCGGAGGGGCTCCCGCCCCTCCACCACCATGGAGGCCAGGGACCAGAGGGGGAACTCTCCTCCCATCTAGTGGGGGGGGGCAAGGAAGAAGAAGAAGGAGGGGGCTCTCTCCCCCTCTCTCCCGGTGGCGCCGAAGTGCCACCGGGGCTAGGATCGTGACGGCGATCTACATCAACAATCTTGCTACCGTCAACATCAACTCTCTCCCCCTCTATGCAGCGGTGTAACACCTCTTCTCCCTGCTGTAATCTCTACTTAAACATGGTGCTCAACTCCATATATTATTTCCCAATGATATTTGGCTATCCTATGATGTTTGAGTAGATCCATTTTGTCCTATGGGTTAATCATGATTTTGGTTGGTATGATTGTATATCTTATTTATGGTGTTGTCCTACGGCGCCCCCCTACGCGCAAACATGAGGGATCACCGTTGTAGGGTGTTGCAATACGTTCATGATTCGCTTATGATGGGTTGTGAGAGTGACAGAAACTTAAACCCGAGTAGGTGGGTTGTTGCGTATGGGATAAAGAGGACTTGATACTTAATGCTATGGTTGGGTTTCACGACCTTAATGATCTTTAGTAGTTGTGGATGCTTGCTAGGGGTCCAATAATAAGTGGATATGATCCAAGTAGAGAAAGTATGTTAGCTCATGCCTCTCCCTCATATAAAATTACAAGAATGATTACCGGTACTTGTTATCGATTGCCTAGGGACAAATGACTTTTTTGTTGACAAAGGCTATCCACTTTTATTACCTTGCAGAGTATTCATAGTTTTATTCTCGCAAAGTACTGGTAGTTTTATTCTTGCAAAATAGTTTCATACTTGTTTTAGGTAAAGCAAACATCAAGTGTGCATAGAGGTGTATTGGTGGTCGATAGAACTTGAGGGAATATTTGTTATACCTTTAGCTCCTCGTTGGGTTCGACACTCTTATTTATCGAAGAAGGCTACAAATGACCCCCTATACACGTGGGTTATCAGGAAGCTAGGGAGATCTTTGGTTTTTATGGTATGAACCGTGAGAAACCGGTAATAGATGAGATCCTTTACAATAGCAATTATTTATTAAGACATTTGCTTGGCAATGATCAGATCTTTGACGAAAACCTTGAAAATGAAGTTCCTGTTTTGGATATGATCCAACAAGTTTTCAATGATGTTAATCAACAATATTTTTGGACCATAACCGGTAATCAAAGGGGATATGCATATGGACAACTTGATAATGCTAAAATTTCTATGGATGATGTGTTTCATGTTATTTTTTAAAACCTCCCAACAAAAACACATCTATGGAAAATAAGAAGAAAGATGATAATACCTAGATCTATGCAATATGCCTAGCTAGGGGCATAAAACGATAACGCTTGTTGGGAGGCAACCCAATTTTATTTTTTGTTTTTGCCTTTTTGCTTCTAATTTTCAACAAATATGCAATTATACTTCTATTATGATTGTGATTTAGTGTTTTTGTTAGTATTTGTGCCAAGTAAGACCTTTGGGGTGATTTGGAAGATTGTTGATTTGATTTTGTGAAAAAATAGAAACTTTTGCACCTTGTTCTGGAATTTTGTAAATTCACAGAAATGTGCTTTTGCTCTGAAATTTTAAGACAAGATTGATATAGAAATTTCCCGCGCTTTCCTAATTTTTTAGAATTTTTGGAGTTACAGAAGTTTGGCTAAAGTCCAGATTACTATAAATTGTTCTGTTTTTGACATATTCTATTTTCATTGTGTTGTTCGCTTATTTTGATGAATTTATGGGTTGTATCGGGGGGTATGAACCATGTGAAGTTAGATACAGTAGATATAATGAAAATATGAAATTGGAATGAGTTTACAACAATACCTAAAAGTGGTGATTTTCTTTATTATACTAACGGCTCTCATGAGTTTTCTGTTGAGTTTTGTGTTGTGAAGTTTTCAAGTTTTGGGTGAAGTTTAGATGGACTACGGAATAAGGAGTGACAAGAGACTAATCTTGGGGATGCCCATGGCACCCCAAGGTAATATTCAAGGACAACCAAGCGTCTAAGGGATGCCCTGGAAGGCATCCCCTCTTTTGTCTACAATCCATCGGTAAATTACTTGAGGCTATATTTTTATTCACTACATGATATGTGTTTTGCTTGGAGCATCTTGTATTATATGAGTCTTTGCTTTATTTTCTTTTTAGTTTGCCACAATCATACTTGCTGCACACGCCTTTTGAGAGGGACACACATTAATCATGAATTTATTATAATACTTGATGAGCTTCACTTATATCTTTTAGCTAGGTAGTTGCTCTAGTGGTTCACTTATATCTTTTAGAGCACGACGGTGGCTATTTTTTAAAAGAAATTGATGAACTCCCATGCGTCACTTATATTATTTTGAGAGCCTCATGAGTAGTATGGCAATTTTCTTGGGTTATGAATTTAGTCCTAATATGATGGGTATTCAAGAGGGATATAATAGAAACTTTCATGAAGATCATTGAATATATGAGAAGTTTGATTCCTTGCATTTGTTTTGAGATATGAAGATGGTAATATTAGAGTCATGCTAGTTAGTAATTGTGCTTTAGTAAGAATATTTGTGTTAAGGTTTGTGATTCCCGAAGCATGCACGTATGGTCTCTCATTATGCAATGAAATTGGAGCATGATTTATTATTGATTGTCATCCTTTGTGTGGAGGTCGGGAGCGCGCGATGATTAACTCCTATCAACCTCTCCCCTAGGAGCATGCATAGTAGTACTTTGCTTTGAGGGCTAATAAACTTTTTCAATAAGTATGTGAGTTCTTTATGACTAATGTGAGTCCATGGAATATACGCACTCTCACCTTTCCGCATTTTGCTAGCTTCTTCAGTACCATCCATTGCCCTTTCTCACCTTGAGTTGTGGTGCAAACTTCGCCGGTGAATCCAAACTCCGTGATATGATACGCTCTTTCACACATAAGCCACCTTATATATTCCTCAAAACAGCCACCGTACCTACCTATTATGGCATTTCCATAGCCATTTCGAGATATATTGCCATGCAACTTCCACCATTCCGTTTTATTATGACATATCATCATTGTCATATTGCTTTGCATGATCATATAGTTGGCATAGTATTTGTGGCTTGGCCACCATTCATATTTTTTATACATGTTACACTAGATCATTGCACATCCCGGTACACTACCAGAGGCATTCATATAGAGTCATATTTTTGTTCTAGTATCGAATTGTAATTCTTGAGTTGTAAATAAATAAAAGTGTGATGATCATCATTATTAGAGCATTGCCCCATGTGAGGAAAGGATGATGGAGACTATGATTCCCTCACAAGTTGGGATGAGACTCTGGACGAAAAAATAAAAAAGAGAAAAAAGAGGCCAAAGAGCCCAAAATAGAAAAGAGAGGCTAAAGAGCCCAATGGAAAAATGAGAGAAAAAGAGAGAAGGGACAATGTTACTATCCTTTTCCACACTTGTGCTTCGAAGTAGCACCATGTTCTTCATGGTAGAGAGTCTCCTATTTTGTCACTTTCATATTTACTAGTGGGAATTTTTCACTATACACCTTGGCTTGCATATTCCAATGATGGGCTTCCTCAAATGCCCTAGGTCTTCATGGGCAAGCAAGTTGGATGCAAACCCAGTTAGTTTTCTTTTTGAGCTTTCATACACTTATAGCTCTAGTGCATCTATGCCATGGCAATCCCTACTTCTTGCAGTAATATCAATTTATGGGCATCTCCATAGCCCGTTGATTAGCCTCGTCAATGTGGGACTTTCTCCTTTCTGTTTTCTCCACACAACCTCCAACATCATAGTCTATTCCATCCATAATGCTATACCCATGGCTCATGCTCATGATTTGTGTGAGAGTTGAAAAAGCTGAAGCGTGTTAAAAAGTATGAACGAATTGCTTGGCTAATACCGAGGTTGTGCATGATAAATACTTTGTGTTAAGAAGATGGAGCATGACAAGAATATATGATTTTGCAGGGATACGTTTCTTTAGCCATGATATCTTGAAAAATATATGATTGAATTTTAGTATGCTTGAAGTATTAATATTTTTATGTCAGTATTAAACTTTTGTTTTGAATCTTACAGATATGAATATTCATGCCACATAAAGAAAGATTACATGGTAAACATATTAGGTAGCATTCCGCATCAAAAATTTGTTTTTATAATTTACCTACTCGAGGACGAGCAGGAATTAAGCTTGGGGATGCTTGATACGTCTCCAACGTATCTATAATTTTTGATTGTTCCATGCTATTATATTATCAATCTTGGATGTTTTATATGCATCATTATGCTATTTTATATCATTTTTGGGACTAACCTATTAACCTAATGCCAAGTGCGAGTTCTTCTTTTTCCCTTGTTTTTGCCTTTATAGAAAATCAATACCAAACGGAGTCCAAACAGAATAAAACTTTTTGACAATTTTTCTTGACCACAAGACACCCTAGAAGCTTCAGGAGGGCCAGAGGAGCCACGAGGTGGCCACAAGCTCGTACAGCGCGCCCGCTAAGCTTGTGGGCCCCTCGTAGCCCCTCTAACCCTAATTCTTCTTCTATAAATACCAAAATATTCCATGTAGACCAGAGGGCACATAAAAAATACTTTTCCGCAACCGCAAGCTTCTGTCCTCATGAGATCCCATTTGGAGACCTTTTCCGGTACACTGCCAGAGTGGGATTCGATCATAGATGGCTTCTACATCAACCTTGTTGCCCTTTTGATGACGTGTGAGTAGTTTACGACAGACCTACGGGTCCATAACTAGTAGCTAGATGGTGTCTTCTCTCTCTTTGATCTTCAATACAATGTTCTTCCCGATGTTCTTGGAGATCTATTCGATGTAATCTTCTTTTGCGGTGCATTTGTTGAGATCCCATGAATTATGGATTTATGATCAGATTATCTATGAATATTATTTGAGTCTCCTCTGATCTCTTTTATGCATGATTAAGATAGCTTTGTATTTCTCTCCAGTCTAATGATTTGGTTTGGCCGACTTGATTGATTTTCTTGCAACAGGAGAGGTGATTTGTAATGGGTTCAATCTTGTGGTGCTTATTCCCAGTGATAGAAGGGGACATGACACATATTTTTATTATTGCCATTAAGCAGAAAAAGATGGGGTTTGTTCATATTGATTGGATCTATCCGTCTACATCATGTCATCTAGCTTAAGGGGTTACCCTATTCTTGTTAAATTAATACACTAGATGCATGCTGGATAGCGGTCGATGTGTGGAGTAATAGTAGTAGATGCAGGAAGGATTCGGTCTACTTGTCATGGACATGATGCCTATATTCATGATCATTGCCTTAGATATCGTCATAACTATGTGCTTTTCAATCAATTGCTCAACAGTAATTTGTTTACCCACCGTATGCTTTCTTTCAAGAGAGAAGCCTCTAGTGAAAACTATGGCCCCCGGGTCTATCTTTTATCATATTAATTTTAGATCTATAAAATTAAAAACAAAAAATACCCTGCTGCAATTTATTTACTTTTATTTTATTTTGCACTTTTACTTATCTTTTATATCTATCACTATCAGATCTCATAGTAGCTGACTAACCGTGAAGGGATTGACAACCCCTTTATCATGTTGTGTGTAAGTATTTGTTTGTTTGTACAAGTGCAACCATTGGTGACTTGTATGTCCCTCCTACTGGATTAATACCTTGGTTCTCAACTGAGGGAAATACTTATCTCTACTACGCCGCATCACCCTTTCCTCTTCAAGGGATAAACCAACGCAAGCTCAAGAAGTAGCAAAGACCTCTAGCATTTGAGGAAGCCCGTCATGGAATATACAAGCCAAGTTCTAAAATGTAAAATTTCCACTAGTGTATGAATGCTACAAATCATGAAGACTCTCTATATGAAGAACAAGGTGCTACTAAGTGGGTGTGCCATCTGTGGCCCGTCCGCTGAGTGCATGCCGCGGCATGCCCACTATGCGAGATAGAGGGCGCGGGAGGCTGCGACAGCCTCCGCAACAAACATCAACGAGGCAGAGTCACACTCTTTGGTACCTTAATGGATGGCCTGCAGCCCTGGATGACGTAGCCGTGTCGTGGTGGACATGGCCTCCGACCACAACAGATCCATCGTCGACCTCACATCGATCGACATCATCAAGGCTCCAAACACTAACCAGGACGAGTAGGGCATGTGAGATGGCAATGCCTTCAGTCCCGTGAGCCAATGTGTGTCCCATGTCCTACTCTACCTTGCCAGCGATCGAAGCAACACCTCGAGGGATGCAACCAGCCGCCGGACATGGGCACGGCAGAGCCGGACGAGCTCCACTTTGATTAATATTCACGTTGCATGTAATTATATGGATTTGAGGTTTCTTAATTAAGGTATCCAGTTGTGGTAGACATTATTTGAGGAGTGACTGGTCACTTTCCGTGGACATGCTCGAGCGCGCCCGTGGGTGTTTGAGGGTCGGATTCAGTATATCCGAATATAAATGCTCTAAATCGTCAGCACCTCGTAGCTTCCTCTTTCCCGTGCATATCCCTATTTCTCTTATGCACATATTTCTTTATTTCATTTCATCCAATATCCCATGATGACACAAATTTCACGTTGCAAGATGAATAGCTTTGTGTCGTCCTGTTTTGTTCCATATTCAGCGGACCTTGCACTATACTACTATTTAGAATAAGCATAATAGGTCCTACTCAGTAGGCTGCAAGCAAATCGACACCAGTAAAATCCAAGATGGAGGAGAGAAAAGGAGGAGGAGAAGGGAAGGGGCTCTTCGTTTACCGCCCAGCTACAATACAAGAATGGGAAACATCTGCCCATTTGCAGCCCGATATGAGCGCTAGAGGCAACACTTTAGACCCACTACTAGGAAAACCTTATAGGTGTAGGCTTATCAGTAGTGCATCTCTATGGAACGCGCTACGGGTACTTTGTAGCAGCGCGGGACACACACAGGCGCTACTGTTATATGTTTAGCAGTAGTGCTGTCTGGCAGAAAGGCGCTACTGCTATGTGATTTCCACCTTAGCCACCAGGCTATGTGTAGTAGAAACATGGCCCACAAGAAGTGCGCTACCGCTAAAGCTTTAGCAGCAGCGCGTGTTGCAGACCCATCGCTGCAACTAAAGTGTTACTCTGGCACATGGTAGGCCCCACTTAGCAGAAGCGTGGCCTGCAGGCCCACGCTACTGCTACTTTTTTAGCAATAGTGCAGTTTGCTAGCCCATGCCGCTGCTAAGGCACAATAGCTGTCGGGGGTTGGGTGCGACATATGCCAAAGGATGGCTTATCATGGTGGAAGCGAGTAGAATGCCACCGGTGCCCGAAAGCGGGATGAGACGAAGACATGCACGCCGGCATATCTTACCCAGCTTCAGGGCTCTCCGAGGAGATAACACCCCTACTGCTGCTCTGCGGGGTCTCCGCATGATCACTATGGCAAAGTGAATACAAGGGTGCTCCTAGAGCTATTTCTAGAGGTAGGAGAGGGCAAGGCTAGCTCCCTCCTTCCTATATGATTGGGTCTAATGCTAAAGAAGCTATCCCCCTTGCATGGATGCCCCGGGGGGCTTATATAGGCCTGCCCCCAGGGATACAATGGTAATCCGGCTGGGCGCGGGTCCCAGCCGTCTGTCTCTCAGGCCGCCGTCTTCTCTGTCGACTGCTGGGGCCCGCCGACTAGCGGGCCCTGCCGACAGGCCTGGTACTGTAGCAGTGCTTCTCATGACGTTGGCTTGGTCATGGGGTCATGGCAACAGTGCCGCCGCCTGGCGGATGATCACTGTCGCCATTCCCCGTCTTGTCTGGTTAATGGCGTGCGGGGCCCGTGGGAGGGGCCGGCCGACTCCAGGGTGCCGACTCCCACGGGTCCGTCTTTGGGGCGCTCTTGCCGCCTTCTGTACTCCTGCTGATGGACAGGTCCCGCCATCTCTGGGCCGTACAGGTAGGCCGTCGTGGGCACAGTGCGCCGCCCACTGAGGCTGAGGTCAGGGCAGGCATGGCAACAGTGCCGCGCCACGATGGAGATCTCCAACGATACGGTGCACTGTAGCCATGCCAGCCCCTCGTAAGCAGGGTAGAGACGGCCACGCTGTGACCGTACTCCGCCCCGTCCATCGTGGTGAAGGCAGGAGGTGGTTCGAGTCGCGGGCCGACTCCCATAGCCGGCTTCTCTGGAAGTCGTCAGCTAAGAGCCGGCTTACCTGGAAGCCGTCACCTGAGAGTCGGCTTATCTCGAAGTCTCTAGCTGAGAGTCGGCTTATCCTAAGGTCGTCCTTGGGACGCGGCGTGAGGGACAAGGCCGCCGACTCCCAGAAGGCGGCTCCTTATCGTGGGGTCTTGAGGGGCGCAGTCTGCCCTGATGCTTGGAAAGGTTCTGGGGCTCGGTTTAGCCTACCCATGGCCCATTACTCCGACAGTAGTCCCCGAAGCTGGTGAGGCACCGCGGGAGACGTGTAGGGGAGCCTCAACAGTTTCATCTCTCTGGGGGTGGAATCTCGGCCTCGCTCGTCGTCTTCCTCCAGACCGACTAGCTGGAGTCGGACTCGCGGAAAGCCGTCTTGCCTCTTAGAGAGTTTGGACGTCGCGGCGGGGTCCAGGCAACGTGCCTGATAAGCTTCCGGGCAGCCGCCCGTTGCGGTTCCATCGCGTGGCACCACGTGGTGGGGTCAGTCTGCCCACCCACGCGCGCAACGGGACAGGACCTCAGGCGGGGCCCGCCACTATCGTGCCTCGGCACGCGAGCGGATTTGCTGTGGCCGTGCGGACGGTTGGGTTTCCCACGCTGTAACTGCACGCAGTTATTGCGTGTGGTAAATCATGGGGGCGTGGGGGCCGGGGCGCAGTTAATCCCACGCCGCCCCATCGGCTTCTCAGCCCCTAAGCCTATAAGTAGGCGGGAGGAAGGGAGCGGCGAAGCACGCGCGCCCATATCCCCTACTCCCCTTGCTTCCTTCTCGCTTCTTCTTCCTCTCGCTGCCGCCGCACCGAGCCACGCTACGCTTGCGACGGTGAGTTCTTCTTCCACCGCCGCACCTCCCGCCGTGCACTCCGGCGTATGGGACGGCTCCGAGGTGGACGACGACCACATCGAGTTTCTCCGCAAGGCGCGCCGCCTCCCTGGTGTGGGCCTAGTGCGAGCCCGTGCCGCGCCGGAGAGGGAAATAGTGCCGGCGCCGGAGGAGGGCGAGCGGGTCGTGTTCCGCTCGCACCTTATGCGCGGCTTGGGGCTGCCAGCGAGCGGCTTCTTCCGCTCCTTCTTGGAGTTCCACAGGCTCCAGCCGCACCACCTCGCCCCGAACACGGTGGTGCTGCTGGCTGCCTTCGCCACCATGTGCGAAGGCTTCCTTGGCGTTCTCCCCACCATCAAGTTGTGGGGGGGAATTCTTCCAGTCTAAGCTCGGCACGCACGTCGCCGGCGTGCTGGCCCAGTGTGGTGCCTTCATCGCGATGCGGAGATCGACGGCCGACAATCCATTCCCCACCGTTCCGCTGATCAAGTCGGTGAAGATGTGGCAGCGGTCATATTTTTACGTGAAGAACGTCGCCCCAGACGGCGACTGGGTCAATCTGCCACCTTATGAAGCCGGCGCACCGGCTGGGAGGCTCCCCAGCTGGTCCCACCGAGTCAAGACGCTGACTCCCGCCAGAGCCGCTGCCGCGTGACTCCGAGTTCTGACGCAGTCAGAGGGTCTGACCGGGGCCGACCTGCTGGCCGCCTTCGTGGCGCGCCGAGTCCTCCCGCTCCAAGGCCGACCTCATCTGATCTGTCAGATGAGCGGCCACCGAGACCCGAGTCGGATGTGCTCCAAAGACATGCCCCACGCGGAGGTGGCGGACACGGTAAATTACATCGCAAACTGCGGTCTTGCGGCGGATTGGCAGTTCGGCAAGGAGCCGTACTCACGCGCCAACCCCTCGCCTGCGGTAAGTTATCTCTCTTTTTCTTCTGTCTTCTTTTGTAGCCGAATCCGACTTCTGATCTTTTTGGTTTTTTCTCGAGTCAGAACCCCCTCATTCAGCCCTTAGCCGGCACCACGGGCCCGGCCCGTCAGTTCGTCTCCGACCGGGCGGAGAGCGATGTCGACGACCCTGACTTGGGGGCGGCGGCGATGGAGGCCGACGCCGAAGGAGGCGGAGGAGGAGGAGGAGGAGGAGGAGGCTTCAGGCCATCAGCCACCTTTGCCGACTGGCCTGATGATGACGCCGAGGGGGAAGTCATCTCGCGCCGCCAACCAAGAGTCGGCCAGCCGAGCGCGGGTTCCTCCTCCGGCTTGGATGATCAAGGCGGCGCGAAGTGGCGCCGGGCCGGGCCGAGCTAGCTCAGCGGCCGGTCGAAGAAGTTTAAGGGGGCGGCCGCCGCGACCAAGCGGGAAGAGGCGATCGCGAAGGCCAACCGCTTCCGTAAGGAAGTGAAGAAGCCGCCGCTGGCCTCCGCGTAAGTGCTTCCGTCTTTCCTTGTCTTCTACTAGTGAATTTGTCCAAATCTTTTACACGCCCTCATTGCTTCAGGGCTCCCCTCACCTTTGAGAGGGTCGCCGCCACCTCCGTTATGGGGTCGGTAGAGACGTCCGCCACTACTCGGCGGATTGACCCCGCAGCCGACCTCCAGGAGGCGACGGAGCGGAACGCGCGGGAGAAGCGCGACGAGGACGAGGCCGCCCGTCTGAAGAAGGCGGAGGCCGAGAAGGCGGCGGCCTCTGCCCAGAGGAAGCTAGATGAGGCCGAAGCCGCCGTTGTGGCAAAGCGGCAAGCAGAGGAGGCCGCGTGCCGCCAATCGGCGCTGCTTGTCGTTCCGCTGAACTCCGCGCCGCCGCCCTCGGAGTTCACGGGGCCAACTGCGGACGAGTCCGAGGCGAGGCTGCTCCTTCAAGTCGCCTCGCCAGTGCGCCGCCGCCTCGAGAAGGCAACTTCGGCGCCACGCCCGTTGAAGACCGGCGCCGCCAGCTCGGCCATCCCAGACGCTGAGGCGACGAGTGCCGCGCCCGTTGGGTGGGTGCGAGGAGGCGGCACGGGCCCGCTGAACCAGGCGCTTTTGGACGTTTAGGCGAAGCTGCGAGCTGAGGGCGACACCATCCAGGTCTGCACCAAGGCGCATCTGGCATCGCGAGTAGCCGTCCGGGTATGCTTTCTTTTTGACTTTGTTTTTTACTTGTTCTTCTCTGTGGGGGCGCGCCAGCGCACCCACTAGGTGTAGTCCTCGAGTTTCAGGCCGGCTGCTGAGCAGGCGGCCCGGAACTCCTTCTGGCGAGTTTCCTTGTCTAAAATTCTTATTTCAGGAGTATCACAACCTCCGCGCCACTGCCTTCAACCGCAATGTCGAGGAGCTGGGCAGCCGGACTGCCGACTTGTCGGAAAGCCGGAGTGAGTCCTCCTTCTTCTTCGCGGGGGCGCGCTGGCGCACCCGCGGGCTGTAGTCCCCGAGATTTGGGCCAACTGCTGAGCAGTCGGGCCGGATCTTCCCGGCGACCTTCTTTGCTGACGACTTATCATCCGTTTCCTTTGTTCTTCAGGGGCCAACGCCACTCTTCAGCAGCAACTGGGCGAGGCCAACACCGCCTTGCGCGCCAAGGAGGAGGAGTGCAGCAAACTCGCCGCGGAGCACGACCTGCTGGCCGCACAGCTGGTGGAGCAGAGGGAGCTGCTCAAGAAGACGCAGGACAAGGCAGAGAAGAGAGAGACTGCCCTCCTGGCCGAGTTCGAAAGCGAGCGCTCCTCCTAGACCGACAAGGAGGCGCAGCTGACCTCCGGCTTCCATGAGATCGAGGACATCATCGACGGTGAGTTTCTTGGTTTCCTTTGAGCCGCCGACTGTGGGTCGGGCCGACTCCTAATTCTGACTTGCTTCTTTTCTGTCTTGGCAGACTTCTTCTTTGGCCACTCGCAAGCAGCCACTCAAGCCATCGAGGCAGATCGCGAGGCGCGGAGGGCAGATGGTGCGGAGATTGCCGCCAACGCCCCTCGGACCCTTGACAAGCAGCTTCTGAGCATCAAAGCTCGTCTGCGGCCGGCCCATCGAATGCTGCGCCGGCTTCAGCGTGCCGGCGCCCAGGCCATTGCCGCCCTGTGGCCAGACATGCCGGTTATGCGCACTGCCAGTCGGACTGCCGACTGGCTGGAGGTCGCAGCTGGTCGTCTTGAGGCTTGGAAGGGTTCCTCGGCCCGGGCTGGAGCATGCCGGGCCATGGAATTCGTCAAGGCGTGGAATCCGGGGCTGGACCTGGACCGTCTGGCCGCGTTCTGGTCAGAGGCCCAGGCGGAGCTGGTAGCTGTGGAAGACGCCCTCGTCGCTCGTGCTGCGGCGATCGCCGACTATGCCAACACTAGCATCTTCGTCCCTGATCGGGCTGAAGACGGCAGGGAGGCGCCACCGGAGTGGTTCGGGATGAACCCGGACTACGACGAGGACTCGGCGGAGGTGATTGGTTCCAGCGCTGAGGAGGAAGGCGAGGCGGAGGACGGAGGCGAGACGGAGGCGCCAGAAGGTGGAGCGGGCGACCAGCCTCAGCTAGACCGTGCCTCCAGCAACAAGCCGCGCCCGACCGAGTCGGCCGCCGCCGGAGACGATCAAGCCGAGACTGTCTGGCCGACCGCCCCGATGCCTGACACCGCCGTCTCCTCCGACCCTCCGAACCCGTCCGCCACCTCCTAGGCTGCCGTCTTGCCCTCATTTTATTTGTTCTAGTAGTCTTTGAAGAACTTGTTAATTCGAACAATTCCACCCACGGGGTGTATTTTGAACTTCTTCTTGAAGATTCGGCCAAGGGCCTATGTAAATATTTATCTAAATTCTATCTTTCGTTGCTCATTGTTCCTTTGGCTTTTTCCTTTGCCGCCTTCCCTTAGTCGCTGCCATGTCAGTCGGACAACCGTTTTCTGCGGCTGCCACTAAATCAAATGCTTGGCTACTTTGGGAAGGCAAGACTTGGCCACTTTTAGAGTCTTTTAGCAAGTTGGATAGAAAGCGGCAGGCCGACTACTAAAGAGTCGGCTTTGCTAAGAGAGGCAGGAAGCCGGCTTGAGCTATGTTTATGCTTTGAGTCCTTAGCCATTTTTCGTGCGGACGCCCATTCTTCCTTACTCATGTCCACCAATCAGTCGCTCTGCGAGCTGCGGCTTCTGACAGGAGACGGCTTAGGCGCCACGCACTACTTGTCCGACTGTAGGAAGCATTTCATAGCGCAAGGCGGCGAGTCCCCGGGCCGACTAGTCGAGCCCGGTGCCAAGCGGCATAACAAAGAGTACAATACTCGAAGGCATAATTCTTATCATACAGATAACAAAAAGGGCAGTCCCGGAGCTCGTCTCGAGGGGCCCGAAGTCTTGGTACTTTAATACAAAGGGTAGTGCGATACATACTGCATCAACTCTAAAATCTTTGGAGAAGATTTGCATTCCACGAGTGTTCTGTCTCTTTGCCGGAGTCGTCCCTCTTGCGTGCTCGGGGCTTCTGAGCGTCGATCAGGTAGTAGGAGTCGTTTCCCAGCACCTTGCTGATAATGAAGGGGCCTTCCCAAGGCGCCGACAGCTTGTGCTGGCCGGCTGTTCGCTGGATCAGCCGGAGCACAAGGTCGCCCTCTTGGAAAGATCTCGGCCTGACCTTCCTGCTGTAGTATCGGCGCAGGCTCTGCTGGTAGATGCTGGACTGGCTGAGTGCCAACAGCCGGCCCTCTTCCAGCAGATCGACACCGTCTTGACGTGCTTCTTCTGCTTCTTCCTCGGTGTACATGGTGACTCGCGGAGAGTCGAACTCTATGTCCGTCGGGATGACGGCTTCGGCACCGTAGACGAGGAAGAAAGGTGTGAAGCCGGTTGACTTGTTTGGAGTCGTGCGCAGACTCCAGAGGACGGCTGGCAACTCATCAAGCGAACAGCCGGCCGAACGCTCCAGTGGTTCGACCAGTCGAGGCTTGATGCCAGACAGGATGAGGCCGTTTGCTCGCTCTACCTGGCCGTTTGACTGCGGATGGGCAACGGACGCTAAGTCCAGTCGGATGCCCTGAGTCATGCAGAAATGGGCCAAGGCACCTTTGGAAAAATTTGTGCCATTGTCGGTGATGATGCTGTGTGGTATGCCGTACCGAGTCGTGACGTCGGCGATGAAAGTCACTGCAGTCGGACCATTCAACTTCTTGATGGGCTTCACTTCTATCCACTTGGTGAACTTGTCCACCGCGACAAGTAAGTGAGTTAGGCCGCCTCGTGCTATTTTGAATGGTCCCACCATGTCCAGGCCCCAAACCGCAAAGGGCCAGGCAATGGGGATAGTCTTGAGTGCGGAAGCCGGGTGATGTGGCTTGGAGCAGAACATCTGGCACCCTTTGCACTTTTGGACTAATTCTTTGGCCTCTTCCAGGGCAGTTGGCCAGAAGAAACCGTGTCGGAAGGCTTTGGCGACAAGTGCTCTTGAAGCTGCATGGTGGCCGCACTCGCCTTCATGGATGTCTCTGAGAATTGCTTGGCCTTGCTCTGGCTCGACGCAACGCTGGTAGACGCCAGTGATGCTGCGCCTGACCAACTCTCTGTTGACTATGGTGTAGGCTGCCGCTCGGCGTTGTACTTGCCGAGCCAAGGTTTCATCAATTGGCAGTTCTTTGCTCACCAGGAACTTGAGGATGGGTTGTGCCCATGAGGGTGCTGCTATTTCTTCGACTACCAGTACGGCGACTTGGACGAGGGCGGCTGGGCTGGGAGGCGGCGGGTTGGAGTCCGCAGCCGCTTGCTGGATTGACGAAGTCCCTGGGCCGACTGGAGCAGTCCCCGGGCTGAGTTCTGGAGTCTTTGGTCTGGTCGCCACAGTCCCCGGGCCGGGTTCTGAAGTCCCCGGGCCGGCTTCGACTGGAGCGTTCTTGGAGTCGGATCCGACTTCTTCGGGTGGAGCCGGCACAAAGATGGAGTCTGATTCTGGTGAAGGCTTGATAGACGGCTTGAGGAGGCGCCGAAGGGCGACGCCAGATGGTATTGCTTGGCGGGTGGAGCCGATTCGTGCCAAGGCGTCTGCTTGGTCGTTGTCATTCCTTGGCACAAGGAGGAACTCGCACCCCTCGAAATATCCGCTGAGTTGCTGCACAAGGAAGCGGTAGCTCGCCATGTTTGTGTCCTTGGTGTCCCAATCGCCAGATGACTGCTGGACCACCAAGTCGGAGTCGCCATAACACAGGATCCGGCGAATGCCAAGTTCTTTGGCGAGCCGGAGCCCGTGAATGAGCGCCTCGTACTCAGCACGTTGTTGGAGGCGGCGAAGTGGATCTGCAGCGCGTATCTGAGCTTGTCGCCTTTGGGGGAAGTGAGGACGACGCCGGCTCCCAAGCCGATGCGCATCTTGGAGCCGTCGAAATGCATCCGCCAATGGGTGGAGTCGGGTGCTGGTGGCAGGTACTGGGTCTCGGCCCAGTCGACGAGGAAGTCGGCCAGCGCTTGCGACTTGATGGCGGTGCGGGGCTGGTAGTAGATGGTGTAGGGAGCCAGATCGATGGCCCATTTGGCCACTCGACCAGAAGCATCTCGGCTTCCGATGATCTCGGCAAGTGGGGCTGTGCAGACCATAGTGATTGGATGCTCCTGGAAGTAAGGCTTCAATTTCTTGCCGGCAAAGTGCACGCCGTAGCACATCTTCTGGTAGTGGGGGTAGTTCTTCTTGGAGGCCGACAGTACTTCGCTCAGGTAATATACCGGTCTCTAGACAGGTAGCGCCTTGCCTTCCTCCTTGCACTCAACTACAATTACTGTGCTGACTACCCGGTTGGTGGCGGCAATGTATAGGAGCATGGGCTCTTTAGGAGTCGGAGCCGCCAGCACAGGGGAAGTAGTCAACATTTTCTTCAACTGTAGAAAAGCTTCGTCCGCCTTGGGATTCCACTCAAAGAAGGTCATCTTCTTCATGATCTGGTACAAAGGGAGAGCCTTCTCGCCCAACCGGCTGAGGAAGCGGCTGATGGACGCCAAGGAGTCGGTGAATTTTTGCACATCTAGCAGTCGGCGGGGTACCTCCATCCTCTCGATGGCCTTGATCTTTACAGGGTTGCACTCTATGCCACGTTCAGAGACCAGGAAGCCAAGGAGTTGGCCGGCTGGTACTCCAAAGACGCATTTATCAGGGTTGAGCTTGATCTGGAATCGGCGCAGGTTCTCAAAGGTTTCTTTAAGGTCTTCCAGCAATGTTCCGCGTTTCTCCGTCTTCACACCACATCGTCCACGTAGACGTGGGCGTTTCTGCCGAGTTGCTTGAGGAGGCACTTCTGCATGCAACGCTGAAAGGTGGCGCCGGCATTCCTCAAGCCGAACGTCATGGTCAGGTAGCAGAAGGCTCCAAATGGCGTGATGAAGGCGGTCTTTAGTCTGTCAGCCGGGTTCAGTTTGATCTGGTGATATCCAGAATATGCATCTAAGAAACTCAACAGCTCGCATCCGGCTGTGGAGTCTATCACCTGATCAATTCTCGACAGAGCGAATGGGTCCTTGGGGCATGCTTTATTGAGGCTTGTGTAGTCAATGCACATCCGCCACTACTTGTTCTTCTTCAGCACCAGGACCGGGTTTGCTAACCACTCTGGGAAAAATACTTCCATAATGAAGCCGGCTGCCAGGAGCCGGGCTATCTCTTCTCCAACAACTCTTCTCTTCTCTTCTGACAGGCGGCGCAAGGACTGCCTGACGGGCTTCACACCAGACCGGACATGTAACTTGTGCTCGGCGAATTCCGTCGGTACACCTGGCATGTCTTTAGGGGACCATGCGAAGATGTCTCGATTCTCACGGAGGAAATCGACGAGCTCGCCTTCCTATTTGCTGTCAAGGTTTGTACCCATGACAGCGTACCTCTCTGGGTGCTCCGGGTCCAAGGGTATCTTCTTCGTTTCTCTGGCCGGCTTGAATGATCCTTCTGCTTCCGACTCCTTGGGGTCGGGCGACATCTCGGGCTGCTTGCCGGCCATCGCCACAACCCGATCAAGAAGCCGCTTCTCAGCTGCGATCACCAAGGACTCGGCCAGTCGACTGCTTTCAGCCGCGCAAGCGGACGACTTTCTGTAGTCGCCGGCCATGGTTAGAATCCCCTTGGAACTCGGCATCTTCATCTTGAGGTAGGCGTAGTGGGGGACCGCCATGAACTTGGCCAAAGCAGGTCGGCCAAGCAACGCATGGTACGGGCTTTCGAGGTCCACCACTTCAAACCAAACTGGCTCTCGGCGGAAATGATCTTTGTCCCCAAAGAGGACGTCTATCAGGATTTTGCCGATTGGTGAGCAGGAAAGCCAGGAACAATGCCGTGGAACACAGTGCGGCTGCTCTGAAGCTGTCTTTGCTTGATTCCTAACTTCTCCACGGTATCCTTGTACAGGATGTTGATACTGGTGCCTCCGTCTATCAGCACTCACGAGAAACGAGCGGCCCGTCTATCTGTGGCGAGTGTGGCGCCTAAGACCAGGGCGTAGGAGCCCGGATTCGGCATCACCTCTGGGTGATCAGCTCTGCTCCAACTGATAGGCTTCTCGGACCAGTACATGAACTCTGGAGTGCTTGACGCGACTGCGTTCACCTCTTGCTGCTGCAGCCGCGTGCTGCGTCGATCGTCAGCCACGCTGGTGAACACCACGTAGGCTCCGTGCTCTTCTGGTTACTCGTCTTGTATTGCGCTGACTGGCCTGATAGCCGGCTGTTGGGGCGGCGGTGGAGGCGGCGGCCCAGCAGGCGGGGGAGGGAGTAGGCCGTCTCCCTTGGCGATTCTGGTGAGCCAGTGGCATTTCCGGGTAGTGTGGTTCGACGGCTTCGCGTCGCTGTGGAACTTGCAGGGGACATCTAGGGTTTGCTCGTAGGAGAAGGCCGGCAACCAGTTGGACTTGCCGCCTTTCTGTCACTTCGCCGGAGGCTGCTCCTCCGGCTGTTGGTCTTCGACTGTCGCAACTTGCCTGCTGCTGGAAGCCGGCTGCGGGGCTTTGCGCTTGTGGTCGTTCTGCTGTTGTCACCGACTGGCGTCCCCAGCCGGAGTTTTGGGAGCCTGAGGGGCGACTTTGCCAGTCGCACTAACTTGAATCTCCGCCTTCATCGAGGAGTCGGCTATGGCGTACTTGTCAGCTATGATCAGCAGCTCGTCGAGGGTCTCCGGCTTGTCGCAGAGGAGCTTGTGCTTGAGGAGGGTGCCTTCTCTGCACCCGGCAGTGAAGTACTCGATAGCCTGCACCTCGTGCACGCCCTCGCAGGAGTTCCGAAGCTCGTCCCAGCGCGTGAGGTAGTCGCGAGTCGACTCGTTGGGGCCTTGCACGCACAAGGAGAGTTGGCGAGGCTTGGGAGGCCGCTTGTAAGTGCTCGTGAAGTTGTGGACGAAGGCTTCGGTGAAGTCGACCCAGCTGTTGATGCTGCGGGGCTTCAGGCTGTTCAACCATGTCCGGGCCATGCCCTGGAGCATGAGTGGAACATACTTCACGGCAACACGCTTGTTGCCGTTTGCTATGTTGACGGCCGTGGAGTAGTCAACTAGCCAATCTTCCAGCTTCACGGAGCCGGTGTACTTGGGTGTATCTCGGGGGAGCGTGAACCCTTTGGGAAAGGGCTCATCTTGGATGTGGGGCCCGAAACAGGGAGGACCCAACTCGTCTTCTTCTTCTAGCGCCAGGGATCGGTGGAGTCGGTCGATCCGGTGGAGGGCGTCATTTTCTCCGACTCCCTCTCGGCGGCCAAGGCGGTCGCCGAGAGTCGGATGCTCAATGGGTGGCGGGGAGACTCGTCTTTCTTTGCGAGGAGGCGGAGGCAGATAGTCGTCCCGCCGTTCTACCGCTTTGGGGTGGCCGTCTTGGTCGCGCTCGATGGTGATGCGAGTCCGACTGTGGCTGACAACCGGATCCTTGTCTTTTCTTTCGCGGACACCGCCTGTTGGTGTCCGAGACGTCGCGCCTTGATCTCGGCGGGGAGGCAAGTCGTCGTTTTGTCGTTGCGGCGCCTCCGTGCGGCAGCCGGCTTCGTTCTGCGCGGTAGCCGCGTCGAGGAGCTGCTGAACTCGCTCCGTCATCAGGCGGCGCTCTTCACCTTTGAAGTTGTCTAGCTCATCCGCCGCCGCCTGGGCAGCGCGGATGTTCTCCGCAGGCATGGCGTACACAGGGCGATTGGCCCCGAACAGGCTGGCGATGGCCGCGCCACGCTGCCGGACCGCGCCTAGGCGGCTAGGCCCAGTTGGAGCCGGCGAGCCGCCCACAGCGCGATCCATCTCGCGCTGGTAGGCTTCTGACAAGCGTCTCATGCTTGCCAGCTTCTTCACGCCCTCGACTACCTGAAGGCGGCGTGTCTCCAGCGTCTCGGCGTCCGCGTCTCCCGGAATGGGCGCGGTCAGGTCTTGCAGGGCCGCGTCGAGTGGATCACGAGCTCCTTCGCCGGAACGCTCGCCGTGATCGAGGACGAGGACCTCCGTGACGGTGCTTCCGCCGCTCTCCGCGCAAGGGAGCGGCTCGTCATAGACCACCACGTTGGTGGGGAACGCGTCGAGCGACGCGGTGTCGGAGTCGACCAGCATCTGGTCGGTGGATCCTATGGACTCCAGGTCCATGGCAGGCTCGCCGGCGACGTCGAGTTGGTCGAGGAGACCCGCGAGGAGGCTCTCGGGGCCGCTCGTGCCTGCGTCGGGCGCAGGCTCATCGGAGAGGCGAACCTCGCCGATAAGCTCGGCGAGGCAGCTAGCCGCGCAGGCGATCTCAGCGCCGTGCAACGTGTTGGCGCAGACTCCATCTGGCGTGCCGGGCTGGCTGTGCTCGCCAGGGAGGAAAAGGGTTCCCGTCCAGAGCAGGTCTCCGGACGACGGTACACCTCGCTCCACGGTGGGCGCCAAATGTCGGGGGTTGGGTGCGACATATGCCAAAGGATGGCTTATCATGGTGGGAGCGAGTAGAACGTCGCCGGTGCCCGGAAGCGGGATGAGGCGAAGACATGCACGCCGGCGGATCTTACCCAGCTTCAGGGCTCTCCGAGGAGATAACACCCCTACTGCTGCTCTGCGGGGTCTCCGCATGATCACTATGGCAAAGTGAATACAAGGGTGCTCCTAGAGCTGTTTCTGGAGGTAGGAGAGGGCAAGGCTAGCTCCCTCCTTCCTATATGATCGGGTCTAATGCTAAAGAAGCTATCCCCCTTGCATGGGTGCCCCGGGGGGCTTATATAGGCATGCCCCCCAGGGATACAATGGTAATCCGGCTGGGTGCGGGCCCCAGCCGTCTGTCTCTCAGGCCGCCGTCTTCTCCGCCGACTGCTGGGGCCCGCCGACTAGCGGGCCCCGCCGACAGGCCTGGTACTGTAGCAGTGCTTTTGATGACGCTGGCTTGGTCATGGGGTCATGGCAACAGTGCCGCCGTCTGGCGGACAATCACTGACGCCATTCCCCGTCTTGTCTGGTTAATGGCGTGCGGGGCCCGTGGGAGGGGCCGGCCGACTCCAGGGGGCCGACTCCCACGGGTCCGTCTTTGGGGCGCTCTTGCCGCCTTCTGTACTCCCGCTGACGGACGGGTCCCGCCGTCTCTGGGCCGTACAGGTAGGCCATCATGGGCACAGTGCGCCGCCCACTGAGGCTGAGGTCAGGGCAGGCATGGCAACAGTGCCGCGCCACGATGGAGATCTCCAGCGATACGGCGCACTGTAGCCATGCCAGCCCCTCGTAAGCAGGGTAGAGACGGCCACGTTGTGACCATACTCCGCCCCGTCCATCGTGGTGAAGGCAGGAGATGGTTTGAGTCGCGGGCCGACTCCCATAGCCGGCTTCTCTAGAAGTCGTCAGCTAAGAGTCGGCTTACTTGGAAGCCGTCACCTGAGAGTCGGCTTATCTCGAAGTCGCTAGCTGAGAGTCGGCTTATCCCAAGGTCGTCCTTGGGACGCGACCGTGAGGGATAGTCGGCGGCCTTGCCGCCGACTCCCAGAAGGCGGCTCCTTATCCTGGGGTCTTGAGGGGCGCAGTCTGCCCCGATGCTTTGAAAGGTTCCGGGGCTCGGTTTAGCCTACCCGTGGCCCATTACTCCGACAATAGCCAACTTTTCCATCCCTCTCCCCCTCCCCCTCCTCTCTCTCCCTTCACTTTGCCCTCCCCCCTCCTCTCTCCCTCACTTTACTTCTTCATCACTTGCTTCTCCCCCCATTACTACTAGGGTTTTCCCTACTAGTGACCTCATGTATCTCCCCCGCTTCCCGCACTTCTAGCTCCACCCCGTGCACGAAATCTTTCTCTGCTTCGCCCGAAATTACTTATTCCACGCCAAATCAAAGCTTTAAAGCCTCAAGACCGTCCCTAAATCCTCACCTCCCGAACCCTAGAACTATCGTGTGGTGTTGCATCAATCAGATGGGTCGACGGTCCAAAAGGACGCGTGCGCCAGTGCCTCATCTTGTCCCGTCGCCCGTGCCTCATCTCGTCCTGCTACTGCCCCAACCCGTCCTATGGTGCTTCATCCTGTCGTGCCGCCAACCTTCCCTTCAACACATGGAATAGAAGCCTGTCTCCCCCTGTGGTGGCCTGCTTGCTCGCATGGTCACGGCGCCATTTTCTTAAATACACGTTGAACAATTTTGGTACACATTGTACATTTTACAAATACACTTGTACATTTGCAAAATGCACAATGATTACATTTTTAATGTGCGTGGAGCATTTTTAAACACACGCTTGAACATTTCTATAATATTTCATGAACATTTTGTTTGTGTCAAAACAAAATATACGTGGCACAAACATTTTTCTACAATTGCATAAATATTTTTTGACAATTCGTGAACATTTTCTGAATGTAATGAGATATAATTATAAATGCATATTTTTTATAAATTTCATGAAAACATTTTTGAATGGTAAAAAACATTCTTTTACAAACGGCATGATCAAAGTTTTACATTTTCATGAATACTCCATCGTTCCCAAAATGTAAGGCAAGCTTGACGTTGCATGATGTTTAATGCATGACTTTGACCATTAATATATACCAGAATACTCCCTCCATTCCATTATATAGGGTGTATTTGTTTTTTGCTAAAATTTTACAATGTAAGGTGCATTTCTTTTAATTCGTCGTAATTCCGGTTTTAGCCCTTCATAAAAAGGGAAGTATATCTCCTTCGATTGCTTGTATCTCTCATTGTAGAGAAACAAAAGGAAAGTATCTCTCTCCCGATTGCGTGCATCGCTTCCTTTCCTAGCCTAAACGATTTACTTGCTGCTAATCAATGATTTAGCCAAGGTTAATTTCGTCCATAATTGTCTATAGTTATGTGCCTTCGTTACCGTGCTAAAAAATAATACACCTTACATAAAGGAATGAAGGGAGTACATGGATTAAACATGTATAAATGGAATCGTCTTATTTGTTTTCGAAAACAACTTTATTGCAATATCCTTATACTAATTTTTGAGACACACAATAAGTGAAATCCTCACTCTTGTGTGATGAAGGCCAGAAAGAAGTGTGCCTTATATTTTCGGAAGGAGGAAGTATTTCTATAGAATATGATTCAAATATATTTCAAATGGTTTAATATTATTTAAATGTCACAATCATTTTCGAATGGCATGAACAATTTTTAAGCGCGAAAACATTTTTTAATTTATTGAATTATTTTTAATGCGGTGAATGTTTTTCAAAAATTAAATAAATTAATTTTTGAAATAAATATGTACAAGATTTTGAAATATGAAACAAATTGTAAGAAACTAAGGAACGAAGGAAACTAATTAAGGCATCAAAACTGGACCGGCCTTTTCTTTTGAGGATAACTGGACGGGTCTAGACGCTGTGTGTTGCCGCACAGAGCGGATCCAATGGGCTGTGGTCCAGTTCGTGGGTTGCTGTTTTCCACTGAGCTGGTTTTCTTTGGAACCTCATTGAGCTGGCTCTCCTTTCTCTATCTTCGGTTTTCTATTTGTTTTTTGTTCGAAAAAATGGTTGTTGAATTTTTATGAAGCCAAAAAATATAGAAACATATTTATATATAATATTTAGTGTGTATATAGAAAAACTTCACCGCATGTCAAGAAAATGTTTGCCATATATTTTAAAAATTTGATCATAAATTGAAAAGGTTCATTCTATATAAAAATGTTCAGCATACATTAAAAATGTTCAATGCGTATATTAAAACTGTTCACCATAAGTAACAATATTTGCAGTTTATAAAACAGCAGAAATATATAAATTGCCAAAGAAAATCCAAGTGACAAACCATATACAAATGAAAATGAAAATTGAATGGAAAAGGAATCAAAATAGAAAACCGAAAACGACAACTAACATAAAAATAAAGAAAAAACTGTTGTAGCAGAAAACAAATCAGTAGTCAGGAACGAACCACCCCACAACCCTAATGGGCTGGGCCAACACTGCTCACCTGCGGGCTTCGCCTCGCCTATTTGCTGCCTGCGGGTGGCGAATAGGACATGTCCCCAAACCGGGGGCTGGCTATACCTCGTTTGCTGCAAAAGCAACCCCTCCCTCCCCCCACCCCTTTCTGCGAGCTGGAACTGGTGTTATTTCGTTACCTTGCCTTTATTCGTTAATTTCATTCACAAGTGTCGAGGCTCACAATTTGACAAAGCATTCTTTATCTTATGGGCTGGCCGGTACGCTTGTTTAGGCTAGCCCAGTGACCTTCTATACGGTGCTGTAAACATTGTGACAATGTAATAAAGCTTTGTAATCTTGTAGTAAAACGTTAATTTCATCTATTATTTCCTTTTTCTATTCTTCTTTACTTTTGTTTATTTTTTTAAATACTGTACGTATGTTCCAAAAATCAATGTAGATAAATTAAAAAAGCTTTGCACATTCTAAAAATGTTCATGCAGTGTAAAACATGCTTGTGCCACTTTAAAAAAATGTTAATAGCATTAGAAAAATGTTCATATCATTTAATATTTTTCAATGCATTTCATAAATATGTTTATGACATTAAAAAACATGTATACACTGTAATGAAATGTTCACTATTTTTTTTAATGTTCATACCATTAAAAAAATCGTTGTATCCCAAAAATGGTCGCACATTTTAAAAAATAATTATATGACATTTCTATAATATATTTATACAATGTGAAAAAGTTCACGTAATGCAGAAAAATGTTTATATCATTCAAAAAAATGTTTTTGATGAGGTGTTTCAAAAATTTGTTCATGACATTTTAGAAATAAAATTATACAATGCAAAAACAAATCACATAATTTTTGAAAATATTTCTTATAAGTCGAAAAGGTGTTCATCATGTATGAAAAATAAACGGTTTCACGTGTATATGACAAATAAATATTTCTTATAAGTCGAAAAGGTGTTCATCATGTATGAAAAATAAACGGTTTCACGTGTATATGACAAATATACAAAGTGTATTGAAAACACTAGACATATATTGAAAAAACAGAAAATCGACAACAAAGAAAACCGATTAAAACATAGAAAAATACAAAATAAACAGAATTTTCGTAAGGGGACTAGATCAGGCTACGATGAGACAAAATATGCTGGTTTTTTATTTATATGGATGCTTATATGTCTCACGATGAAGGATATTTGAGATTTTTTGCGACTCGACCCGTCCAGTGTTGTAGTTAACGTGTTAAGTATTCCGTCTGGGGTGTACGTTCGCAAGTATGAAACTCAAAGGATTTGACAGGGCCGTAGCCTCCTCCGTCCCTCTATACCAACAAGGGGTAATACCGAAATATTGACCTGTTGTCAGTCAACCTGTTCTTAGGCCGCGACTCACCCTCCGTGGACAAACTTTGCTGAGGTTCAAATGTGCCGGCACTTTGCACAAGCGTGATACATCCCCGGTGCCACCAAATGGGGACAGAAATTTCCATCTGTGCGCCCTTTCTTTTGTTTCTTTGGAAGGATTTCGATCTGCGCCCTGCCGCGGCGGACAGCGCTTGACCGACGACCCACACCGAAGCATGAGTGTCACGCCGATCGATTGGAGAGAGCTCCTACTCCTACCCTAGCTCGTGCGCGCCGGTGGTAGCCGCAAAAGAAAGACCGAAGAAGAAGACACCATTAATTGCTGGTCGTGGACGCATGGCCTCCGTCGACCGAGGAGAGGCACGCACGAATGATCGCGTCCATGGCGTGCACGGCGCACATGCCGATGGAGCGAAATCATGAAGCTCACCCGCAGCCGAGCCGACCCGATAGATCGATCAGCTGAGGCCACACCCACACGGTCAGCTTTGGCCTTTGGGCAGGTGTGATGGATGTGACCGGTCGATCAAGTTTCATCTCCGATCGTTCTCGAAGAAGCTCCAAGATTATAGATGAACAGTTCCTGTTCGATCTACGCATGTTTTTTTTAAAAGGATCAGATCTATTATGAAATTTCACCATAAGTATAAAACACCTCAAACATAAAAAAATACACCGAGGTCCATGGACCACTGAATGATCATTGCTGCCGTCAGAACGGGCCGCCGACGCACCTATGGCATCGTTGTCGCCGCTCCCATACCAGAGCCTGCTTGACCTTATCAAGGACAGCCGGAAAGTCTTCGTGCACGTGCCCCTAAGGACCAGCGCCCCGGAGCCGCAGTCGTCACCGTTGAATTCTTGAATAGATCTGAATAACCTCACACCAAATATCATCGTTGCATATGCATGACGAAAAAACCTAACCTCACCGTCCGAGGAGCTGGCAAGAATCTACACTGGAGTCCGTCGAATCCGTCCTAATGGATAAACTTGAGAAGGATCGAAATCCGGAAGACTGAATCGAAGAAGAAGCGCCGCCAACCTTCCAAACATTGCCCTTGCGAGGACTAAAACCCTACCTATCCACTAACCGGATCTGAGCCATCAGAAATTTCCCTGCCACCGGCCACCAGAGTGGCAGATGAAGAGGAGGCGCATCCATGTGTTCGCCAGTGAAGATCGGAAGAGGAAGGATTTCCCTAGTCGCCGTGCGATAGTGGGAGAAAGATCACTTGGTCTATGCATGCATGTTGATCACGCGCGATGATCAGTTCGCACAAAGTCTATGTATGTACACGTATGCGCCATATATACAGTTCGCACAAACTCTATAAATGGACCTGGACGTGACTCGTCGATCAATCCACTCGACGTACATACGTAACGTGACAGCTGACTATGACTGACGGGTCACTGAGTCTCGTACGTACACCACACATGTATGCATGATGCATCGATCCAACCGCTGCCCCTATGCACGGGGGCAAAAGTTCAAGGGCTACAAGACAAGACCATGCATTGGGTGGCCCTGCATGCATACTTGCATAGCATACCGATCGATCCATCCATCACTCGTAAACTCCTGAGGTAGACATCCAGTCCAGTTTCTCGCTCAGATATTTGTTTGCTGTCTTTCCAATCTCTCAGCGGTGTGCTACACTACACAACAACATGCAAGATTGAGACGCATGCCATCACCATTGCCTGTGTACAAGTCAGAATACACATATGCACGGCGCATAGATGCATACCGGATGTGCACGAAAAAGGTGACTAGAGTGCGATGCTGGTAAGTATGGGGCGTGGTACTTCTCCTCCCGTCCCCTGTCGCGACCGACTGACTGACTGACGGATGCTTCTGCGGCACGCAACAACGGCATTCCCAAAGGTCGTCTTGCCCAGCTTGTTTCTTTCCAAATTCCAAGCCCAAAGCCTCTTCTCCCGCTTCCAAAGCGAAAGCTATGGTGCTAGCTAGCTAGGCTGATATGGATGCACGCATGTGTTGGTTGCTTCCCACAGGCCAGATGCTCGATCTACCTCCCCTGTCCTCGTCTCTTCCTGGAGGCTGGAGTGAAATGGTGCAGTGGTTTTAGCATCCGTGCACAACATGCCGTTAGATTTAGCATCATATATCCCGGGCTAGGCAGCTTTACATGATTGTCACTCGTTGCATGCATGCATGCAGGCAGTAACTTAAACATTTTGTTTAATTCATATCTAGATGTATTTTAAGGATGTCATATCTAAGCTCCAATAAATATATAATACAACAACAAGAAACAAAGAAAAACTAGGACAAAAAAATAGACCACAAACAGAGTGAAAACCAACTTAGATGTGACATAACTACGTCACATATAACCTGATGTCCACTATGTTTGTAGTCTATTTTTTTTTCAGCTTTTCTTTTTGTTCCTCGTTACTGTGTTATTTGTGGAAGCTTAGATGTGACATCTTTATAAAACATCTAGATGTGAATTAGACAAACTGTAACTTAAAATAACCAGGTCGGCCTTGCTTAACCGACAAGTGTACATGACGATTTTTTTTTTCGAAAAGACAAGTGCGACGATCTGACGAGACGTGTGCATGGTTGATTTTGTCTTTAATCTTCTACAGATCTTGAGGAGTGATTGCATGCAGTAAATTAAAACAACCCGGTCGGCCTTGCTTAGACGACAAGCATGGCGATTTGACGAGACGTGCATGGCTGATTTTGTCTTTAACCTTCTACTCCTTTGCTTTCACGCACGCATATATCCGCCCACGCTTTGAGTTTGAGTGATCGAGATCGGATGCTATATGGTCTTTATGTACTGTGGCCGTGCCCGTGTCGATCCTCCACGCATGCATACAAAAGCGTGGCATTTTCTATGCATGCATGCAGCTCGACAATTCATCACACACACACCTCCGTCTCTAGTCTTTTCTGCGCGAGAGAACCCTGCAAAGCATATACACGCAAAGAGAAAGAACATCTTGCTAAAACGGTACGCCGTGCATGCATGCACGGTGACATAGCAGTAGTATATCATTGACGCGATTGAACACCCTGGGCCTGCATGGGGCCTGGCGTGGAAAGGCACGACATTCTTTGCCTGTTCCGGTGGGAGATCGGTGGATCGATCGCTTTGCTTGCTTGCTTCCTGCTGCTGACGTGGCGAATACTCGATCGCTATCTCGGTCACTCCTACGTACTCCTACGCATCATCCAAAAACAAAAGCCGCTCACTCCCATGCACGCATGAGCAAGCAAGCAGGAGAAGACTGGCGCCATGGTTTTCTGGGGGGAGAAGGCACGTACGGTGACGTCGGCGACGCAGACCTGGACAGTGGGCGTTGATTCGGTCTGTTTCAGGGTCACCGGCCGGCCATGCATGCACGTCGTTCGATGGATTGATGATGCTTGCACGTAGCTGCTGCTGCTGCTGCCACGACGACCTTGTCGCAACTCGCAAGCCAACTTCAGCAATCAACTCGGCTCGCTCCTTGTCCGTGCTACGCCCCTGTCGATCGGTCAATCCTCACTGAAAAATGCGGGAGGCGTCCCATAAATGATGCGCTCGCGAACGACAGAAAGGAACATGGACATGTATAGCCGTTGTGATATGGAGTACTGCTAGCATGGCTCCCGTAATGTTTTTTCTTTTCCCTCCACAAAAGAATGGGATCGAGTCTGAGTTATGCTCCATCCGTCCGAAATTATTTCTCACTCAAATGAAAATATCTAACACTAAAATACGCCTAGAAGCATCAATTCCAGCGACAACAAATTCCGGACGGACATACTAGTAGTACGCAGAAAAACAATGTATACTAGGTTCTGTTCAGTGTGTTTTTTTAACATTGGTACAGACCCAAGCGCTCATATACACGCGCATACACTCATCTGTATGAACACACACGCACACCAGTGGCGGCGCCAGGTTCTAGAGGGTGGGTATTCATTTTGGAGGAGGGTATTCATTTTGCCCAAATCATCACTGTTTTGCAAAAAAAATCGCTTGTTTTATATAAAATTTCAATGGTTTGTCAAAATCTTGGGTATTCAACTGAATACCCAAGAAGACCCCTGGCGCCGCCCCTGACGCACACCCTATCCCTATGAGCATCTTCGAAAGACTGAGCCGGCATATCATCTTGAGATTTACGAAGTCACCATAGGCGCCTCATCGTCGACGGGACGTCTCCTCCCACTGAATGCGCATCGCCGAAAATCCTGAAATAAATCCAGAAAAAAAAACTGCAAATTCAAACTTCGTGTTCATAACAATATTTTTACTGCATGCGTGAAAAAAGCTCATCCAGAGCTAGGGCAGCAGCCAACGTGCATGCATGATACTGCCACTGTGGCACCCTGGCCAATCATTAGCACAGACACAATCAACCCAGAAATGCATGCAAAATCCGATCAATGGAATCCCCATATAAAGATCTTTCGGGCCCATGCAAAGTATGCCTGGCACCTCGCTCGCTGTTCACCATGAATGCCTACGGGGTCTAGTCTACTCAGGCGTCGTGTCTTCTCATGCGTCTGTAGCGTGCTTTTCTACGATCACTTCCAACTCAAAGACCAAAGACAAAGGGTCCAATGTGTCATTGTCAGTTTTTCCCATACTAGAGAGTGAGATCTTCCCGAGGCTTTCACTACTCACCCTGTGCTGCATATTAATTTTGATCTATATCTCCGCGATCAAGTTAATTTTTCTCCTACACGGCATGGAAAAAACTGTGTACTTAGATATGCATTTGAAAAAGTAATGAAAATAATAATAATGTGGATGTTTCCTTGCTACAAAATTGCACAGAGACCCCCCTCCTCCCGCGACGCGCTCCGCGCGCATCACGCGGCATCCAGAGCCGCCGGCGTCGAGCAGCTATCTCCCCCGTCCCCTCATCCTCGCCGCTGCCAGAGGACGTCCATCGGGTGGAGCCCGTGCGGCGCTCGTAGCGGCGGGGACGCACGGATCCTGAAGCGGTTGTTCCGGAAGGCGGCGGTGCGGCTCCGCAGAGGTGCAGTGGGGGCTTGGTCGGGCGAGGTCAATCTGGTCCCCTCGGGGCTACAGCTGTCGCTGGTAGCGGCCGCCACGGTCGGAGAGGGCACTGCTCCCATGTCTGGGGGTGGCGTTGGCGCTGCGGTGCGCTCGTCTTGGTCGTGCCTGGCGGCGAGGCGGTGGCGGCCATGGATCTCGATCTGAAGTTGGAGGATTTCACTGGCGGCTTGTCTTCCTCGACCAGCCGAGATGTGGGCGTCCTTCTGACGTCCTGATTGGTGGCGGGGCACTGGGTGTGGCCTCTTGGTCAGGGGGAACCCTTGGCCGGTGATGCCGGGCACGATGTTGGCAACACCCTGGCGTCGTTGTCCCTTTGGTGGGCGACATCGAGACTTACTCCCTGCCCTCTGCCTCCTAGTCTTGGGCGAAAGCATACAATCTTTGGATTGGGGCGACGATGGCGGGTCAACGTCATATACTTCTTGAAGGCGCAGTCTTGAGTGATCAACGGTCTGGGATTTGGCGTGCTGTTGGTCTGCTTCTTCAGTAGGGTTCATGATCGACAGCTGCGGTGGGCTTCTGGGTCTTGGCCGGAGATGGTGACGATGTATGGGTTTCTTTTAGAGATGAGGTCGCCAAGGCGGTCGTTCTCTCCCCGGCAATTGCTTCGCCGGCTCAAGCGTTCTCGGGGAGCTGCTTTGCCTGCAAATGGGTTGACGTCCTTTGATCTAGGACGAGAGGGTGGGGGTGCCCTCTTCGGCGGCAGATTCGAATGGTGGACCGAGTTGGCCCTAGGAGGCGACAAAGCATGGCTCTCCTCGAGCGACGATTAGCTCCCTTGTCGTGGGCGTGTCCATGTCATGATTTGTGAACATCGTGGGCTCCGAAGTCCTTTTGGGCTCTTCAGAGCTCGTTAGCTGTTCCATAGCGCTTTGTATCCATGTCCATTTTATTTCCCTTTTCTTGTTGTCCTGTTGGTTGTAAGGTGTACCACCCCTACTGTCATGCTATAGTAAACTCGCCCTATGCCATGTCACCATGCTTACTAAGCTAATTATCACTTGATTAAAAGTCAAGTCAAACTCAAATTCAAATTGCAAGTCGAAATATTAATTATCCACAACAAAACAAAAGTGTTCATAATATTGCAAAAATTCCCTAAGCTATTATAAAAATAAAAATAAAATTTTATAAATTATGTAAATGCCCTAAAATAATTAAAACAGTGCCAAAACAATATTTAATTACTTTTCCAAATTATGAAAATTCCAAAGTATTTTAAATAACCCCCTAAAACTTTTGTGGCACTTTTTACAACAAAAAATTGGTAACTAAAAGAAATAGAAAACCAACATAGAAACTAAA